>NC_138751.1:34275508-34900395 GCF_965113315.1 Podarcis vaucheri
GAATGGAAGAACTGTCTCATAACCAAAAGCTTGTTTGGGTCAGAACCACAAAAGATTCATGCCCCTCTGTTTGCTGTGTCCCCCCCCTCCAAACTCCCACATGCTCTAATCTAAAGAATCACCGGGTGGGGTGGGGGTGGAAGGCTCAGTGCGCAACTGCTTTGGTACACAGGACTGTACGCGGATCCCCGTAGGGTCAGGAATGCCATTCAGTCTGTGTTCCATCCCACCTCCCACTTATTCAGCTTGCTTGTGTGAATCAGATTCAACTGGCTCAAGCGCGAAAATCTGTTAGTGTGGCACACAGTTGCTTAGTCACCATGATTTCCCTCAGATTGCCCCAAGGATTCAACTCATGCCCCCATATGCCAGCAATGGAGGGGGCTGTGCCTTTCATTATTTGCTGAGGCTGTGCGGTTTGGTGAGCTGGAGGACCTTTCTTTCTTTCTGAGAGCCAGCGTGGTGTAGTGGTTAAGAGCAGTAGACTCATAATCTGGTGAACCGGGTTTGTTTCCCTGCTCCTCCACATGCAGCTGCTGGGTGACCTTGGGCTAGTCACACTTCTTTGAAGTCTCTCAGGTTCACTGCCTCACAGAGTGTTTGTTGTGAGGGAGGAAGGGAAAGGAGATTGTTAGCTGCTTGAGACTCCTTAAGGGGAGTGAAAGATGGGATATCAAGTCCAAACTCCTCCTCCTCCTCTCTTCTTTCTTTCTTTCTTTCTTTCTTTCTTTCTTTCTTTCTTTCTTTCTTTCTTTCTTTCTCAATAAGGTTGTGGATTCATATTCAACCAGCCCCTCCACTCCTTTCAGAAGAAGTGGGACAGAGCATATATACCTTAGAATCTACCTATTGGAAAATGAAGGGAGAACATAATAGAGTTCTGTACATCCAAACACCATTGTTGTTTGGAGGGGCAGTTGTTAGCTGGCAGCTTAAGAATGGATACAAGGAAATCTCTTCTTATAAAGAGTACTCATTTACAGGGCTGGACAGAGGACAGGTCTTTTAACATCTATTAGCCTTCATCCACATCACCTGGTACTTGAAGGTATCCTTACCTCCATGTTCCAAGACAATATCAGTTGCTGGCAACAAAGAAAGGAATGTGGTTGCTTCCATCCTGTGCTTTTCAACTTCCTGGGTGCCTCTGGTTGGCCATCATTGAAAAAAGGTGCTGAAGTAGATGTACATTTGGTGTGATCTAGCAAGGCTTTTTTTCTATCTGCTTAAACAGTTTCTGTTTGTAGATGATGTTCTTCAGGCTAGGAGTCATTATTCCTCTTAAGGTATGGGATGGGAGGCCGTGGGGAGGAGTATTGGGACTGGAGACTTTTGAATGTGTTTCCACCACCCCCTCTATCCTCTTGCCCAGGAGCTGACCACTGTGCGTGTCCAAGATCCTCGTGTCCAGAACGAGGGCTCCTGGAACTCTTATGTGGACTACAAAATATTCCTCCATGTAAGTATGGCAAAGCTGGAGCTGGAAGGGGTCCAAAGAGCAACAGCTAAAGTGACTGGAAATATGGCTTGTCATCTCATGTAGAAAACATTTGTAGAACAAATTCTTCTTCTAACAAAGCCATCTTCGCCTGGTGCTGAAATGGCCACCTCTGCTACTTTTTCAAACTGCTGTGTAAGTGAGAGTAAACTGCCTGTATTCCAGTCCCTCTGGCAACTGCACAGAATTTGGAAGAGAAGTCAACTTTGCATCACTGGCAGGCAGAAGGCAAGAGACAGCAGGAATTCTCCTGCTATTTGTTTCTTACCTTTTCCAAAGCTCTGCACAAGTGAGCCAAGACTTCTTCCCTTCTCCAGGCTGCAGTGCAAAGAAGTCTGAAAGAGACTTCTAGGAGTCATGGGTACTTTCCATTGGCACCTTATATTGGTCCACACAGCTCACTATTGTCTCCATTGGCATGCAACAGGAGCTTTCCGAGGTTTCAGACAGGGTTCTCCCTGCCTCTGCTTGGAGATGCCTTGGATTGAATCTCAAACTTTCTATGTAGAAAGCAGATGTTCTGCCATTAAGCTACAACCCTAATCCAGGGATTGTGCTGGTCGTGAGGCTATAACAGAGTGGCCTCTGAGAAAACAGAAGCTAGCCACCTCTGGATTAGAGGATTATGTGGAGGATGGCTGGGAGTCAAACTACCTTGGGGACCTTACCTGCTGGTTTAGAGGCTGGACCACCAGATCATGTAGATAAATAAGGGATGGCTAGCACAATGCACCCTTCATGTTACCTTTTCCTGCAGCATCTGACTGACAACTGCTAGGCTAGATGAATCTTTGGTCTGATTTCCCCTAAGGCAATTTTTATTTGGGCTCTCATCCCACTGTCTGCCTTGGCTGATCAAATAATAATAATAATAATAATAATAATAATAATAATAATAATAGTCACATTTCCGAGGGCTCAGTTGTAGGTACCTCTCTGAGAGGCAGAAGGAAATGTAAGAAAAACAAATCTGTTGCTAATAGTTAAAGGACATTATAGAGAAAAAGGCCATTCTTTTAATACCAAAAAAATCAAATAGCAAGCATGCTCTTTGCTGACACAGCCTCACCTGTTGGGGCAATTAAATCTTTAGTTCGGTCATCATAATGCTTAAAAGTTTGCATTTCCAGTTTTCATGGCACAAAGTGTCTACAGTATAATGCTAGTGCTGCTTTAACAAAATGGCCAGCAGAGGGAGACAGCTTGGAAAAAGAGCCTGAGATAAGAAAATGAAAGGGGGGGGGGGCAGGAAATCTCAGAGCAACACTCTCTCTTCTCATTATGCAGACCAACAGCAAAGCCTTTACAGCCAAGACATCCTGTGTACGCAGACGGTACCGTGAGTTCGTGTGGCTGAAGAAACGGCTGCAGAAAAATGCCGGCTTGGTGTAAGTGTGAAATGGCAATCTTTTCAAAGCCTGCTGTACCCACAAAACATCACCAGGATAGGCAGGGCCTATGCCCCAATATAGCTCTGTTGAAAATAAAACTAGCTGAGGGTTCTAAATGCATTTGTTTGAATGGAAGCCTTTAAAATGTGCCTAACAAAGAGTGGCTCATTGGGAGAGCGCATGCTTTGCATGCAGAGGATCCCATGTTCATTCCCTGACGTCTTAAGTTAAAAGTGATCTGAGTAACAGTGCTGGGAAAAGGATCCCCTGCCTGACACCTTTGGAGAGCTGCTGCCAGTCAGAGATGTTAATGGCAAGAAGGAGCAATAGCTACCTTCTGAATAAGGCTGCTTTATATGTCAATTTCTTTTGTTAGAACTTAGAAGAGGCTTGCAATTTACCTTTTGCAAAGTTCATGTTACATCTACTCACTTGCAAGTGAGCCCAGCTCTGATACTGATCTAGCATCTGCTCTGATACTGATCTAGCATCCTGGAACCTACATAACTTTTCTGTAAACCCAGCTTGATAATTTAGTGCTGAGGACCATTCAAAGACATCAGCTTCACCTTGCAGAAATGCTGAGTTTTTCGTAAGGGGACCCGTCATGCGCTAACAGCTCCTGTCAGGCTTGTGGAAGATGTGCATTTCACTAATGTGCGTTTGCCAGTTTCATTGCCAAAATCAAAGGAGTCGTGTGAGAGTTTGCTGGAAGTCATTTTCATTCCTGACAAGAGCAAAATGCAGGAGGTAGCTGGTAGAGCTAGTAGTTTTCAGAGGGATCCCTTTTCAATAGTGCACAACAAACTCTTGGAATATAGTCAGAGACTGGAAGCATCTCTTTTCCTATTAACGTGCATGCAACTTGACAGGAGTGTCTTCATTCTTACGCCCCCTCCCCAATCTTTCAGGCCTGTCCCAGAACTTCCAGGGAAGTCCACCTTCTTTGCAGGCAGCACTGATGAATTCATTGAGAAGCGGAGGCAAGGGCTTCAGCAGTTCCTGGAGAAGTGAGTAGAAAGTAGGAACGAAGGTGGGGGAGGGCAGAGTTATGTGCTTGGATGCTGTCATACATTTGGCAGAAATGTGGGTATATGTTGGGCTTCTCCATAAGAAAGAACGTTCCCATGAACAGTTACATTAATGTGTTCCATTCCCCATAATCTGCCCCTTTCTTTTCCCCTTCTGGCCTGGGATAAGTGCGTTTAGCTTCAGTTGCACTTCTTTTTTAATTCTTATCCTGTCCTCCTGTTAAGAAGCTTTGGGTGTAAGGTGAGGTCACCCTGCTTTATCTTTGAAAGCTTTCTGTAAGGTAGCCTAGGCCAGAGAGAGACGGGTGCCTTGGCCTAGGGTTACTCAGAGGACTTTACGGTGGAAGGTCTTCTCCTAGTCCAATACATTCACTTTGCTATCCCGGCTCTCACTTGTGGAGACTGACTTAGAAATGTAGTTGGAGTGAGCAGCAGTTAGCCCAGAGTGAGCAGAGGGAGGGCAACACCTCCCTTCCTCCACTTGGCTGATCCCCACTGCAAGGAAGGTGCTCTATTTTGCTGTCAGGGGAAGCGCAATAGCTCAGTGGTTGAGTACATGCTTCACATGCAGCAGGTCTTGGATTCAGATCCTGTTATTTCCAGGTCGGCCTGGGAAAGACTCCTACCTGAACGCAGGAGAGCCACTGTCAGTGGACAGTACTGAACCATTGGTCGGACTTGGTATAAGGCAATTTCCTGTATATCTCATGGCCCTTTAAAACTTGGAGAGTTAGACATGCCAGCTCTGTGGTGCTGTCTTTCAGTATGTGGAAAATACAACATAGCAGTTATGTGTTGTGTTTTTCCTGGCCTCTACAAAGATGGTGTGCAGATGTAATCATTCAACCTGAGTATTCTCCAGGTATCTCAAGCAATTTGTTGGAAATAACAGTTTGAGAAACATTATATTTTTAAAGAATAGTTATACCTTACATTTCCACTTAAAAAAACCCTGCCACAATACCCAAAGTGACTTCCAACATGTTTTAAAGTAGTAATGGGTTAGATCAGGTTGGGGAACCTATAGCCCTACTGTAGTGTACTGTACTGTGGGATCACTCGTAGCTAAGTAAGATTGTCTTCCATGCAAAGGCATAGCGTGGAGAGTGCCGTGGGTGCCATGGCCCTGGGTGCAGTTTTGAGAGAAGAAGAAGAAGAAGAAGAGTTTGGATTTGATATCCCGCCTTTCACTCCCCTTCAGGAGTCTCAAAGCGGCTAACAATCTCCTTTCCCTTCCTCACCCACAACAAACACTCTGTGAGGTGATTGGAGCTGAGAGACTTCAAAGAAGTGTGACTGGCCCAAGGTCACCCAGCAGCTGCATGTGGAGGAGCGGAGACGCGAACTCAGTTCCCCAAATTATGTGACTACCACTCTTAACCACTACACCACACTGGCGCAAACGGGCACCCCCACAGCAGGCTCCTTCATTGGAGACCGGCTCTGCGCCAGAAGCTGCGCCCTGGCTGCAGCGCTTGGGGCTGGCGCAGCTCCGCCCCCAGGTCAGGCCTGACCTGAGGAGGAGAGCAGGCGAGTGGGTGGCAGCACTGTCACCCACCCTCCTCAGCTGCGGCACACCTCATGCTCAGTGGCAGCGGCTCTCTCGCTGGGTCACGTCTGACCCAGGCCTGACCCAGCAGCAGAGAGCAGAAAGAGAGTGGGTAGCAGCTTCCCTGCCTCTCTCCTACCTTGAACTGTGGTGCATGGAAGGGTGCCCTCCACACCCCATGCGCCTGCCCCGGGCAGCGCGGGCACACGCTCTGCCACTGCTTCCATGAATATGGTTTTAACAGTGTGTCTGTGCGGGCCAATTCTGGATCCGTACATCCTTCCACAGCAGGGACATAGGTTTCCGGGCGGGAGTAGATCACAGTGAGGATTTGCCAAATGTGCCTTCCTCTTAGCTCATTTCTCCCTTTCATCCTGAGTTTGTGCCTCTTCAAAGTCCATGACGCCTTTGGTAGAGGCTATTCTCCAGCTGGAGCACTCGCAGGCCAGTGCTTCCCAGTTGTCAGTGTTTATACTGCATTTTTTGAGATTTGCCTTGAGAGAGTCTTTAAACCTCTTTTGTTTAAACCTCATTACACTTTCCATTCTTAAGCTGGGAATAGAGTAGTTGCTTTGGAAGACGATAACCAGGCATCTGAACAACATGACCAGGCTGCTGGAATACAACTCCCATGAAGTCTTAACTTGATGGCGGAACAGAACCGTCCCTACCATTAGGCTGAGAGGTTGTCACTTTGAGCAGCAGATGCTTGGAGGTAGACAGCAGTGGCAGCCTTCACTGAACCCTATGATTGTTCTCTTTTGTAGGGCAGAGGTTTGCATGCATTTGGCTTATCTCTCACTCCTTTAGCTAGCCTGCCGAAAGCTAAGACTTGGCTATGTGGAAGAGAAGGGCAGGAAGGGCTGCTTGATCTGGGAAGAAGTCCGAGGGAATGCTCTTTTGTACAGAAAGCATGGCTTACCAGTTTGCTGTCCCTTTGGTTTGGTACTTACCACCTTCAATTTTCCTTTCAAGGGTGGTACAGAATGTTGTGCTGCTTTCGGATAGCCAGCTGCACCTCTTCCTCCAGAGCCAGCTCTCTATACCAGAGATTGAAGCTTGCGTCCAGGGTCGGGGCTCTCTGAGCGTCACAGATGCCATTCTCCATTATGCCATGTCAAACTGTGGTTGGGTGCAGGAAGAGGACAGCCATTCCGCTCTGCTGGCCAAAGGGGACTGCAGCAGCAGGTAATCGGAACTGGGTTTGTTGGTGCAGTTTGTACTAGATGCTGAAAACTCTGAAGTGAATCCAGAATGAAAACAGTTCCCATCTGGGGGAAAGAGAGCTGGATTGGAAGAGGAAGGTCAATATTTGAATGGGAAACCAGAGACAGGGCAGAAAAAGTAGAGTAGTGCCAGAGTTTCCAGGAACACCATGCTTTGCACCTCCTCCTCAATCAAGTGCCACCAGCCTTCTCTTTAATCAAGCGGGCAAGGCTTAGACATCACCAAGCAATTAACCACCACACTACAGGCTTTTTCAATAGTTGGATTTCATCATTTCCTGTAATCTTAAAAAAAATGGTTATGGTTTTGAGCCAAAGGGGGGTGAACTAAATTATGGTCTTGAAAGCTTTTTCCCCTTTCAGATATAGTTTTGTTGAATTTGTTATAATATGTGTGTGTGTGTGTGTTTAGTGAGGCTTAAGTTACTGAGTACAGTATTTTCTGCAGTATTTTCCTGCTCATCTACAATTGTGTGCTGTTCTTCCATCTCCCGCTCTTCCTTAATTCACAGCGGTGCTTTGATGTTAGACTGGCTATGGTTCTTGACCAGTCAAAACAGCTACACCATACTTCCCAAGAGATGAACTGAAACATTCTTCCATATCACACAGGATTCCTGGGTGTGCCATTTTAAAGTGTGGTGCTTTGTCTCTCTAAGCAACTGTGTGCATGGGGGAAGGGGGAATGGGGCAATCCTAACCATATTTCTCAGAGCAGGGGTGAGCAGAGGTAATGCTTGCAGGATCTGTTTTGGTTTTTACTAGAACCCCAAGATCTACCAATCAGAGTCAGGTACAAAAAACCCCCATTGGAATTAAATTGAATCTGTCGTCAGAAATTTGTTTTCAGTACCAGAACGGGGGGACGGGGACACACATACACACACACACACACAATTTATTGTGCCCTCTTTCCAGCTTTCTTAATAACTGGGGTGGTGGATGGGAGTTATCTGGTTGTTGCCATTGTTAAACAATTGGAAGCCAAAAACGCTTGCTGACCTACTTCAAATCACCTAGAGCTCTCCCAGGAGATCCTGATGTGCCATCTGCCCACCTCTGTCTTAAACGATACATTGGCAGTGTAGGTGTAAATGTGTTTGGTCTGATTCCAAACCAAGGAACTCTGGGATGTATAGTTCTGTGAAGGAACCAAAGATTTCCAACAAAGTATTATCTCTCTTCTCTGCCTTCCCCTTTTTCTTGAAACCCAACCCTAATTTTCTCTTACCTCCTTGTTTTGAAACCCAACCCTCTTTTCCAAAAGCTCCGTGGAATCTCACCCTCACTGGAGTGACATCAGCATGGAAGACAGCCAGTTGGAGAGCCCGGATTCTGAGGAAGAGGAGCCACTGCCCGTTGACTCCGTAGCATCAGCTGACCTTGTCAAGGAACAGTGAGAACAAGAAGGAAAAGGGCTCTGTCCAGGATGTGCTTGGAGCTCATCTCTAGCCCTTTCCTGGAACTTGCATTGCCTGTCAAAACTCCAGGGTCCAACTCCTATGCTGTAACTGGTGACCTGAGTGGGCGACCAGCCTGGACCAAGGCCCGAGAAGCTGAAGCTCACGCCTAGGAATACTGCAGTAGCTGTAAATTATATGATGTAGCTCCTGTTTTTGCAGCCTGATCCTGCCTTGTAGAAAATGAGCTGGCTTCCAGCAAGGGCATGTCAGCCTATCACTTCTTATCCCACCTTCTGTAGATTTTGGCAAACAGTCCTACGCAGGAAGCTGCTCGGTTTTGTTTTGGCTGCGTTCCCTTTCTCTCCCTCCTCCTCTCCATCGCTGATACGTGTTTCTCGCAGAGGCCCAGCTGTCTTTGGTTACCCTGTAGGCGTGTCAAAAACAGTTCGCCTGGGGTTGGACTTTCCTTTGTTACAGAGAGCCAGAGAGCCCACCTGCTGGCTGTGGATGCCAAGCCCACATCTGGGGTTCCCTGGTGGAGCTGCATGCAGCTGGGATGAGTGGCTGGGCACCCTCGCCAGCTCATTAGCACCAGAGCTGATTCTTCTGGTTAGAGGGTGCGAGCGTTAAGAACATAGAGGGGGGAATGAGGAAGTTATTCTGTAATGCTCTTGTGTGTTTGATGCATGCAACCCATCATCTGCTCTAGAAATAAGATGACCCCTCCATAGCCCCACCACTGTGTATCTTTGTGAGGGTATTAGATAATTTCCTTCCAATTGTCTTTGCACAGACAGTGGACCAACCAGAGATCTTACAGAGATCCCCTGACTTGCCCATTCTTCTTTGGGTAGAAGATAATGCAGAGCTAAAAGAAATGGGCTTAAATAGGCTGGGAGGCCTGCGTGAAACATTTCTTACTTTTTCTTTTTTGCTGTTTCTTCTCCTCTGTCTCCATTGCCTCTCAAAGTTTGGTGTACTATGAAATTAGGCTTCTGGTGATACCCATACACTTCCCCGAAAACCCTTTTTAATGAAAGTTGGGAAGTTTCTTGCCCTCCAACATCAACTCTGGTGTCTGGGTGCTTTCTGCTGTAACTTGCAGATTCAGTCTGTGGGCTTTGAGTTTTGAAATGGCAGAGAAACTCCTCAGTTAAAGTGCTTTTACCTTTTTTTCAGACCTCTTTCTCTCCCAATAACTCAGTAAAACAAACATGCAAGTAGAACTGCTATCACCTGAAAAGCTCTGGTCATGCGTTGCTTTTAATCGTTCATTCTCCCACTCCCCAGTCTGCCACCCAGTTATGACATATTTTCTTTTTAGATGTGGAACTGAGGAGGGTGCAGAAGAGCAAAAGAAGCAAGTGTCCTCTCTTTCAAGTTCTGGTGGTGTATATAGAATGGTGTGTATAGAAAGTAATAATGGAATATCCTATTACATCCATCAACAGACAGGCCAAGTTCAGATATACATCTCTCCAGTTGTTGACTTTCCAGTCATTTTGACCTTAGGATGTAAACTGCAAGGCCCTCTTCACAAGTGGTGGTGGAAGGGCACGTCCTCTTGCAGGATCTTATAGCACGGAGATCATGGGAGCATCCATGTGAGGGTGGTCAGTGGCATCTGTCTGTCCCATTTTATCAGAGTCCGCCCCCTTGAGTACTGATGAAGCAGGAAGGGAATTTGTTTCATTCATGCACACTCTCCAACAGCCACAGATTGCAGCACAGAGAAGGAGATCCCTTGCTGCAACAGGTGCACAGAGAGAACATCCTCTAAGATACTGTATATGTGAATTTTCAGAAATGTGTATACTTGCAAAAATAAAAAAGGATAACATTTCCAGGCGATGTCCATTAACAGTGCTTTGCTTTTTACCCAACCTGAGAATGTTTGATTTAACATTTTCTCTTACAAGCAGGGCTTTAATCTGAGGCAAAGGTAAAACATTGTGCAAAATGCAGTTCCCTCGTGAATAACCTCTGCTAACCTCATCCCACACTCATAGCACCTATCATATTATGCATGGATTGCCAGTGGATAGTTCAGGTGCTTGACTAGGGGCATGTTATAATAGGAGGAGTTAGAGCCAATCCAGGTTAAATATTATTATTATTTAGGAGACATGGGAGATTCCAGTGTCCCTGGTAAGGTTTTGGTTAACCTTTCACTAAAGGCATAAAAAATGGGCAGCCCTGAATACAAAAACAGGGAAGGTCTCTTATGATATCGGGGCAAACAGGATAGTGTTTTGGTGATGGGGTGATCTGTCAATTAGTTTTCACTTGGCATGGATATGTTTCCTCGGTTGAAAGACTGATATGTCTGGAGGTAGGAAAAGGTTTTACTGGCAAGTGGGATAGGTCATGAATCTGGGATTTTAAAAAATCTTGTAGCAGCTTTCGGGGATCTGTGGCTGTCCAGATGTTGTTGAATTCCAATTCCCATCAGCCCCAACCAGCCATAATTTGCTTAGTAAGCTGTTTTCTGTCACGAACCTGGCCTCTGCTTGTGGCACGTGGTATTTTGGATTATGTTGGTGTTTGGGCTGTTGCTGGATACGTGACTTTGTTTTGTAGGGATTTACACCCAAATGGACTTCTAGTCTATTTCAACTTGATGATTCATAGCTGCACAGCATAGTAGTTAAGAGACAGAAGTCCCCCAGTTCAAATTTCAGCTTGGTCAAGAAGTAGATTTAAGAGATGGTATTATTCACTGGCCTTGCCTCTCTGCCTGTAACATAGGGATAATAATGCTGGTCTTCCTTACTAGGGATGCTAAGGATTAATGAGATCATGTATATGAAGTGCTTTGAGCATTTAGGGACAGTGATATGTATCTATTTAAGTTCCTCTATATTATTTCAGCTTCATAGTTGCTGCTGCAGCATGGCTCCTTTTTATGTACTATGTATCTATTTACAGTGGTACCTCGGGTTAAGTACTTAATTCGTTCCGGAGGTCCGTTCTTAACCTGAAACTGTTCTTAAAACTGAAGCACCACTTTAGCTAATGGGGCCTCCTGCTGCCACCGCGCCATCAGAGCACAATTTCTGTTCTCATCCTGAAGCAAAGTTCTTAACCCGAGGTACTATTTCTGAGTTAGTGGAGTCTGTAACCTGAAGCGTATGTAATCCAAGGTGCCACTGTAAGTCCCTCTACGTTATTTCAACTGCATAGTTGCTGCTGCAGCATGGCTCCTTTTCATGCCCTTCTGGTGCCAAAAGAACCCAAGGTCATGTGCAAGGGGGTTGCTGGTGTGCTACTTCTGACACAAGTACTTCTGACACAAGTCTTGCTGTCTTCTGTTAGAGTCTTAAGTTAGTGGAGCACTGTAGGAAGTAGTCATGCGGCTGAGGCTATATCAGACTAGGCACTCATTATTACTTAAAAAAATTGAGATGCGATACCTCTGGAGGCCCTTCACCACCGCCCCCAAATTTCACATCTCCTCTGCCTCTCCTTAGTTATGGCTTTACATTGCAGGGGGCTTTTGGGCCTGGTGCGCCGCAAAAGGGATCAAGCCAAATGCGCAGGTGGAGGGTGGGCAAAGAGGACTTTGAAACCTACAGAGGAAAATTCTCAAAATGTCAAAAGAAGTTCACTTCAAAAAACAAAAACAGAATAAACCTCTCCTCACTAGCCAGATGCTCACTAATGACAGCTACTCTCCTGATTGGCCGGGCTGCCTCATGAATATTGATGAGAGCGCATGATCCAAATGGCGCAGCTGTGCAACCACCTGCCCTTGCCAGCTCAGCTTTCGAAGCTTCCAGACAGTCATTCGGAGCTGTTCGGAGATTTGATTTCCCACCCTCCTGAAAACTCAACACAAGTCTTCCCTCCCCTTTCCGCATGGTGCTCTCTCTCTTCTCGAGTGTATTTGGAGAGAGATGATGAGACAACCAGTAGGGAACCAGTGCAAGTTAGGCAGGGCTTCATTTTATGCCCAGGTTCAGGCCAAAGACACTTTCAGTATCTATATTGCCCTACAGATTCAGGACAAACCAAAGTTTGTGCAATCAGTAGCAGACATTTTGTAGAATGTGTTGATGGCTTTTTGGCTTCCAGGCACATAGCAGAATGAGGTGGCAGAGTCCAGAGATGCACTTCAGTTTATAGGTGCTGATGATGCTCATTTTCCATTGTTTCTCCATGCAAAAACAACCAAGGCAACTCCTTGGAAGAAGAACAGAAACACTGCCAGGAGAGGCCTGCACTTAAGTTATTGACATGCTAGCTTTCTCCATGCAGGAAGTCTTAATTTCTAAGTGGGGGAGTATTTTTCCCCCAGCCCCCTCCACCTGCAGTCTGAAGTAGTACAGTTCAGAACTCTTACCACCTCATTCTGTGCAGTTGAATGGCTCCTATCCTGAGTTGGGGCGGGTGTTACCTACTTGGCATAGGAAACAAGGTGCTCACAGCATGAAGAGGGAACCCACATGTGTTCAAAATGGGAGTATACTAATTTATGTGTGTATAGCTATGAGCTGTGATTGCTGAATGGCACCTCTCATGTTCAGGGTCAGCATATCTGACTACCAGCTGCTGAGGGCAAGTGAGGAATGGTGATCTCTTCTGCATCCTGCTTGAGATTTTCCAAAGTCAGCTGGCTAGCCACTGTTTAGAGACAGACAGCTAGGCTATGTAGATCTTGATTTGATCTAGCAATGTAACATTTATCTTAGCATTCACTAGATTCTCATTCTCTGATACTTTCACTCTACAACTGTGAGCTGGCTAGAGAGTCCTGGGTATGTAGAACACCTTTTCCTTCCCCATGGTGAAATGGCAGCCAGTCCCTAACAAACCTTAGACAAGGTAAAAGTGAGCCCTGGTGCCTGTTGCTTCACAAACCAAGAATTTAAATGAGACCTTGAGGGGAGATTCAGCAGCGCTGAGCCTCTGGCATGTTTGCAACAGGAGGACCAAAGCTAGGAATGTAATGCTAAAACATTGAACAAGAAACCCTCTGAGCATACTGAGTGCCTTTTAAGTCTGCATAGTAGGTGTGGGGAACCTGTGGTACTCCAACCGTTTGACTACAACTCCCATCATCCCTGATCACTGGCCATGCTGGCTGGGGCTGATGAGAGTTGGGATGAATTCCATTTAATGTGTCTAGTCTCAATACAGCCAGGATTAAAAGGCAGGGATTGTAGTAATAAGTGCAGCCGCCCTTTGCCTTTAGAAATTGTGTAGTACAAATGTGCAGGGTTGAATGTGTTAAAGGAAATGGTTCTCTGCAGGAGTGCCACAGCAATATCAACATCTGCAGGCTTTATTTTTAGGTTAAAGCTGGTTTAGCCTCCCTGCTGTGCAGAGATCCATTTAGTTCCTGTAAGGGACTAACGGCCTGGAGGTTCCTTGATTCTTAACAAGATCTTAGCTCAAGTGCTGCCTTTTCCTTCTCCTTCTCAAGGCTCCCTGGATCACTTCAGCACAGATTGTGCCTATCGCACTTTCGACATGGGCTTATTCCAAATCCAACCATGCTGGTTGGCAATTTAGGGAGGGAAAAATATATATCCTGCACATACTCAAAACTATTCTCTCTCAATTCAGTGGGGTTTGCACTGGAGAAGTTGCTGGCCAGACTGCTCTACCTTCCACCTTTAACGGGAGCCCCAAAATTTGCCCCCAGAGGAGAGTGCCTCCCTCTGTTTTGTTGCAGGGTTGTCTCTTGCTTTCTGGCTCCTCCAAACTCTTGCTCTTTCCTCTGCTGAGAGACTGGGGAGTGGGGATTAACACCCTTGGAGCTGCAAGCTGTTAGCCGGGTCAAGGCTTGGAGTTGCAAACATCTCTCTTGGCTTGTTTCTTTTCTTTCTTTCCCTGCTGCCGGCAGGATTTCTGGCGGAGCACCATTAAGGCTCCCCAAGTCTCCCTGCCTTCTGCTCCATTCCGAGTTTCTCTTGGCAGGCGCCTGGCCTATTTTTTTTTTTTTTAATGGAGGAAGTAATTTTTGCTGTGCCTGCCAGCAGCCTGGAATTTCAGGGTGGTGATTAGGGGGAAAGGGAAAAAAAGGGGGGGAGAGAGAGGTTGAGTGCTGTGCCTACTGCAGGCTCATTAAGCTCAGGGTTGCGGGCGGCAGCTGCGGATCGAGATGTGGGCAGCCATCTGAGACGCGGGAGAGATGCTTCTTCCTATCAAGGCCTGGACATGAATCCTGCACCCCTATTCTCCACGCGCCACCTCTTGCCAAAAGTAAAAACGGCAAGAAAAAACAACAGGCTCTATTTGAACTGGGCTGACTGCAGATCGTCCTTTCAGCACTGGATTTGCAGCCGCACAAGCATGTGAATTAGAATATGCAGGGGGACCCCTGCTACTATTACCCCTCCCCATCAAGTCACTGCAATTTGGGTCCAATATTCTAAAATAAAGGGGAAGTTCAAGATGACCTTGAAGCAGAGCTTTATTTGAGACAGTTTTGAATAGGAATCTTGACCCTGCAACATATGAGTCAGGGATAGCCAACACACAGCCCTCCAGATGTTGAACTATAACTCCCATCGTTCCTGACCATTAGCCATGCTGGCTGGGGCAGATGGAAGTTGGAGTTTAGCATCAGTTGGATAGCACTACATTGGCCATCCATGATACAAATTAATAATGAAGATGAATGCCACTCTGCATATGCTTCAAGCGCCTTTTCTTCACAACCAAGAACCTACAGTCTGCTCCTTCTAATCTTGGTATTAGAAGGGAAGGCTTCCAGGCCAATGAACATAGAAACATGGAACTGTAGAGTTGGAAGGGACCCCAAGGGTTATCTACTCCAACATTAATTTGAGCCTTAGCCCACCCTTTTTAAAACAACAACAACAAAAAAGAAGTGCTACCTTGGTTTTACTGCTTGGGATACTAGCTGTATATAGATGGGGACCTCCTTGGGCCCAGGGCTTGGTTCCTAAAAGGGAGATGAAGGATTCAGACCTTACTGGAATTTATCTCCTGTGATCTGCTTCCAGAGGCTTATCTTACAAATGTGCAGGAGGGAGCTGGCTGACTTTACTCATTCGAGCCACAGTGCCTTGCTAATTGCTACAAGGCTGTGGGAACACCAAGAGATGCCTAGTTCCAAAATGAGAAATTCACATTTATGATTTCAAAGTTAATTAACTAGCTATGGGCAACCCTCTGCATTATGGGATTAACAGCACTGACCAGTTTTACTAGGGAGTTGCAAGGATTACTGAGCTCATACACATGAGGTCCTTGAAACACTCTATAGACGTGAAGTTGTGTTACTGAGATGAGAAGAGACCCACATTGCAGTCAGCTTGCCAGTTTGGTACAGCTAATCATTTTATATGGTGCCATAGGCGCCAACTCCTAGGGGCTGTAGGGGCTTCAGACCCCACAATAAAACATTTGAGGGGTCTGGGACCTCTCAAGTTGGCACTCCTGCATGTTGCCATTCCACATGCAAAGTACTTTGTCAACTATACGGTATTGCTGTTCTTTTAGGATTTTTTTGAGTAAGGTCAACATGAGTCTTATATTACAGAGCAGGGATCTGGGCTTTGCCGAAACTCACACCATAGCTTTGGTGCAGAGGATACAATCTATGCATGAAGAACAGCAGACCCCACATTGCAAAGGGATAAGGCATGCAGAACTCCCTGGCTCAGCTCTTTGAGATGTCCATGTAATGGGGGCTGGCAGGGCAAAAGACAAGGGAGATCAGAGGCAGGCGGAGCCAAAGTGAGTGACAAGTGTATCTATTCTGTTTGTAAGAAGGCAGGCAAGTGGGGGCTGGCTAATGATAGGCTGGAGGTTAGTGGAGCAGTGCTCTGTTTGCCCTTATGGTCCAGCCTCCACTGTGCCCATATATGCTAAGCTTGTGCCCAAAGTGTGAAGTAGCCTAGGCACACAGCCTTCTCTAGAGTCAGATGACTGGGTGCAGGACATGATCTGTTCCCATGAGATGATAGGAAAGTTTTAAGAAAAGATTCTTACAATTCATTTGGATGGTGGGAGGCAGTACTGCTCAAGTCAGTGGATCTATAGAGCAGGGGTGGCTAATACCCAGTTTGGGGTGTGTGATCTGGCCTCGTTAAAAAAATAAAATCATTTCACTCTCTAAGAACCAACCAAGTTTAGGAGCAGTGGCAAAAAGGGAGACAAAAATAAGCAGAAACAATGTTGTGCAGGGCACAGTGCCTACGTAATCATATCAGCCATTTCATGAGGGAGAGGGGGTGATTACCCTTCTCAGCAGATCTGCGCTGGCCAAGTGTAAATGTGACCCATGCCAAAAAGGTTAGTTACACTCACTATAAAGATTTCCTATGTAGTAGATTTTTAATTTTATTTTTATTTTTAACAAGGTGGAAAACTAACAGCTTCTGTCCAAAAAGCTCCTGGCTTATTATCTGTCCTCCCCTATTCACATTATCACTAGGAGCTACTGTAGCAAAGTGCCTTAGAGACTTGAGTTGCAAAGTAGGAAGACCTTAGTTTAAATTTCACTGCAGCGATAAACTCTGTGGAAACACAAACTCAGCTCCCCACACCTGAACTATGGGGATTAATAGTACTAACCTACCTAACAAGGCTGATTCATGTGGACACAAAAGTGCTGTGTGCATGCTAAATATTGTTGAGAGCTAGTAAGCCTTGATGGGCAGAGGGAGGAGACGGATGCCAGTCATTTTGCCAATTCCCTGCCTTAGCCACTGCTGATGCTGCAGCCCTCAATGGGAACCACAGAGAATAAAGACAGCCCTGTGTTCTGAGTCTTGGTCATGCTAGAATATGACAGCATGTTGGGAGTGTGAGTTGGAATACTGGGAGCTGATTTACAAGAATATCAGACTGGACACAATCCACACCGAACTGAACCAGATGTGCTCCCATTTATTTCAATAGAGCTTTTGCGGGAGAACTTCTTGGTGAATTGTGCCCTTTATTTTTCCTCTGCTGGGCAACACAGTTGTGGAGAAGAGCAAACAATTTGCGGTAGGCAGCGATCCCTGCCTCCTGTGAGTTGAGAGGTTCAAATATGTCTTCCCAATTAAAGCACAGCTGTTCAGAAAGAAATGGAGAGGGAGAGGGCTGCTGGTGGTGGAGCTGCTGTCTCTTTAAAGAGCCCTTCTAGTGACTGATGAGGGTTGGAGAGACAGAGCCAGGCAGGCCCTGATGAAACACTCATCGCACAGCTAGAAAATGACTGTAATTATGAACCAGTCCCTGCAGAAGGATGAACTCCAAGTTTGCTAATAACCCCGCCAGGTGCCTCTCTCATCTCTCTCCATGCCCAAGTGGTCTCTGTGGCAGCAAAGTTGGACTTACAGAAACTGTAGGCAAATATTTCCTAATGAGCGGTAAATTCCTTCCTTCCTGCAACTGGACCATCCTTGTCAGCAGGATTGTGTCTGTTTATGTCCTGCACCAAAGTAAGAACTGAACTGTTATCTTAAAATGTCAGACCACAAGGACCATCAAGCCTAGCACTGCCTTCAAATAACAGGCAGCCAGATGCCTTGGGGAAGCTCACACACTGAGTATGCTGAAGAAGACAGGCTCCCCCCTGACTTGCTTTTTGCCACAGGATCTGATAATTAAAAGTACAAGTGGGACATGCCAAAGCTCAGGATTCCAACCAGCCATGCCCTTGTCAAGGATACTTCATTCCATTCCTCCTCCAACAGTGGTCAGTCAACATCCTAAAGATGGTGTGTGCTTCTGCCAGCCTTTGGATTTCTCCAAGTGTGTAGATAAGAACATAGGAAGAGCTTGCTGGATCAGGCCAATGGCCCATCTGGTCTAGCCAACCAGATGCCTTTGGGAAACCCCACAAGCTGGATTTGAGCACAAGAGCACTCGTCCCTCCTGTGGTTTCCAGAAACTGGGATTCCAAAGCATTGCTGCCTCCAAATTCTGCTGTTCTGACTACATCAGTGTTTGCTGTCAAGTGTATGTAGTAGGGATGGGGGACCTCTCTATCTGGTTCTCAGGAACACCCTCCAAGCTATAACCCCTGTCCCCAAGCTACACCCTGCTTCTGTCCTACTTCATACCCTCCTTGAGTGTCATTGCCTGGCTGGTATGTGCTCTTGAATTTTTATAATGCCTCTCAGTTATTTCACAAAACTCCAGTTTCCAGAATATGTTGAAGCTGTAACAGTTACTCAAGTCTGAAATAACTTTTTTTGTAAATGTGGAGTTGTGGACACAGCTTATGACCACAGTAAAGCTAAGGATAACAGCAAATCAGAACACGTCCTGGCACAGTGCAATGTTTACTGGAGTATTAAACATAAACACTAAACATCTGCTTGGACTCTAAAAATGAATTCAGTACATAACAAAATAGATGAAATGGGAAACAATTGACCTTTTATATTGAATCACTCATAACTCTTTATTGAAATACTGAAAAAAAGGAGATTGGTTAATGGATTTTTGTTCATTGTTACTTATTCTCTCTCTCTAATTGCTGTCTGAAATAGTTGCATTCACAATGTAGCTAGCCTGAGTTCAGAAGATGTAATGTTCAAATAGGTTGAACATTCTACACATTCTGGTTTCTGAATGTTCCCATTCTTAATGCCCAATCTGTATCCATGTTATGGAAACCCTCTAAAAGCTTGACTATATTTCTATTTAAATCAATTGTTACGATTTCCCTCTCTCAAGGAACTCTGGGAAATGTAGTTCTGGGAGATTGTAAGGCTCTAAAACAGAATTATCAGTATCTTTCCAAAGTAAATTTCCCAGGCTACGTTGGCTAAGATCTTATAAGCCATTTAGTCCCCCTGCTTGATGCAAATAATCTAAAGCATTGCCAAGAGAGTGCTTGTGTTTATGTGAAATAAACGTACATTAAATTTCATATGTTGCAGTATACATGCCATCTTTGATGTGGATGTTATTGCACATCATATGAAGAGACTTTAAAGTCTGGGTAAGAAGAGGAATCTGTTTTCATGAACAGGATAGTGGGTTATTTTATGCATGTTTCAGCACCCTGGAGAGTTCCTGTTTCCTCCAGTTTCTCTACCAAACACTTGTCAAGAAGACCATGCCGTAATAACAACATGGCGCCCAGCCAAGGGCCCATGTAATCTAGCATTCTGTCTGCAAAGTGGACAAGTAGATGTCTCAGGGAAATTAAATGGGACATGATGGCAAAATGCACCACTTGTTTGTCCAAAGCAAGTTGTAATCAATGGTATACTATCAGGAGAAAGGTGGGATATAAATGCAATCAATCAATCAATCAATCAATCAATCTGTGAACATGGAACTTCAATCTACATCACTCACCATTCCATCATCCTGTGGACAGCATCTCATTTCTGCCTCCAAATGTGCAAAGAGTATTGGGTAGGAAACCATAACCACTGGGGTCCTAGTTAGTAGGATAGAAGTTCTTTCCCCCATTTTGCTAATTTCAGCCCCACACATCCTACAGCTAGAATCCTGAGACTTAAACATAAACACTAGAAAGGATGATGGCATGAAGAAGTTACTTTATATAAGATTTCTAGTAGATACATTCATTCATTCATTCATTCATTCATTCATTCATTCATTCAATATCCCATCTTTCCTCCAAGGAGCTCAAGGTGGTGTACAGCTTTCCTCCACCTCATTTTATCCTCACAACCACCCTGTGAGGCAGGCTAGGCTAGGACTGGCCCAAGGATACCTGGTGAGTTCCATGGCTGAGTGGGGATTTGAACCCAGACCTCCCAGGTCCTAGAGCAACACACTAACCACTACACCACACTGACATGTAGGTAGTCTAGTTCACATTACTCAAAGAATTGCATTCTGCATTTTCTAAAACTGAAATTTGGTAAAATGTCAGAATTTCTGAAAACTTGCAATTTTGCTTTCAAATATGACTTAGAAGGATTATTTTAAAATCTTAAACCTCACGTCCCATTGGTAGATTCTGGGAGAAATGTGAAGCTTGCCAGATTTATACCAAGGCAATCTGATGAATGGTAGCTCTGTGTGTGCATCTCATATCCCTATCTCCCTTTCCCTTATGCTACTAGCAAGTTACCCAGGCAGAATTGGAGGACTGAATGGGAATGTGGGAAGTGCACTCAGCACACCTATTTTGTGCCATGTCACTTCCACACATGTCCACTCTTGTTCAGACAATGATACAGGTGAAAAGGAATCCAAGCTCCTTTTAGCCCTATGTGTGTTGGCCGTGATCAAATGGGACTAGATTGCTCTCCTTGTTTCTTCCTCAGCCCACGAAAGCCAAGTGAAATTTAGTAACAGCGAATGTTGAAACAAAATCATTTGCAAAGTCCTACATGCAAATTCAAGTTAGAGGAATTTGCTTAAGTCGTTCCTCTTCCCCAGTTAGTTTCAGTTGAGCCATTTTGAAACCAAATGTAAGGCTGCAATTTTGCACACAGTTGGCCTACCAAGAATCTTATTTATTTCAGTGGATTTTAAGTAAGCTGTGTGCAGGTCGCAGCATAGGTTTTCATCCACGAAGCAGGTCCATTGGATTTGTCAACATGAAAGACTAAAACACTACCTTTTCCCATGTCATCCCTGGGGAGTGTGGGAGGGGAAGAACTCCAGGTTTGCTACCACTGAGAATTTAGATGTACCAGGTGAGCAGTTAACTACCGCCATCTTGTGGCTTCAATGACCTCTACACCTGAAATATGAAGAGAAACAGCTTTCCACTGGCTGGCATCACGGTGTGGCAGATGCTTTGCAGTCTCATAGCTCAGCTATGTCACACCCTTGAGGTGTAGTTTAATAAAACTCACACAACTAGATCCATTGTGTCAGATAGTGAGGGCTCTGCCACCTTTATCCCAGAGATCCAGGTGTAGGCAGGCGACCTTCCATGCACTTGTCCTGGGTGTGTTAGTTGCAACATTTATTCTGAGCCAGCAGCTCTCAAGGGTTTCAGATTGAGGTGTCTCCCAGCCCTACCAAGGGATGCCAGGAATTGACCCTGGAACCTTTAGCATGCAAAGCAGCACAAAGAATTCTCCTTTTCCACTAAGATCTGCAAGACACTCTCCATCCATAGGCAAAGGGCTCCCGTGCACATCAAGTTTGAAGTCCAACACTTATCACTCTAGAAAATAGGAATCGCCTGCAGTGGCATTTTACATTGCATTATTAAAGCTGAAGCAGATCAGTTTTGGGTTTCATCAGATTTTGGAGCAAAAAGCTAGATCTTGAACAAGATGGGGGCTAGGAGTTTGGTCTAAATACCTACCCATGAGTTGTAAATCAGATGGATTTCCCCCCCTTTATATAGTATTGCTATATTTATAGCTAGCCTGTCCAACTTGTGACCTATCCAGGTAGACAGCGAGCAGCCATGTATGACAGCCAAACAGGGGCTCAATAAACCTTTTGTCTTTGCTGCCTGCCTGGGACTTGAAGAAAACAGGTCAGTCAAGCAGCTTGCTGACAAGGCTGTGAGGTGTGTTCAGCTGGAATATACCAGCCTGTTCTATAGGACTATAGGTGAGTGTGTGTCTGCCAGATTTCTTATTAAAACACATTCCCACCTCTGATGCTGCAATAAATGAATAGCAACAAAAATGAAACATTTATTTCTTTTTTTACCAGTTGTCTTTCAATCTTTATGTTTCTCTTAATGTAAGTAGTAAGTATTTATTATAAGCATACTTAATATTTTAAGCATTAATAAAATCCAAATTACTCTGTTCTAAATGGAATCTCTTCTGCCTCCCTCATAACTTTTATCTGGGATTTGGGAGTTTTATTCTAATTATACTGTATTCTGTACTGCATGTTTTGGCCTTTGGCTAAAGCAATAAAACTTGACTAGCTGATAAACACACACACACACACACACACAGAGAGAGAGAGAGAGAGAGAGAGAGAGAGAGAGAGAGAGAGAGAAACCTCAGCACAATAAACACTTTCTAATCAGCAAATGACAGAAGTATTTATTCCGAAATATTGTCAACATATTTCCCCATTGAGTGTTCTGCAAAAGCAAGTACTGCCCCCACCATCATGTATGTGGAATGTCTGGCCACCTTCTGCAGAACAAGAGCATGTGCCAAGTGGGGGAAAAGTACTAGAGCAAAAGTCTCTAGAGTGTGAGGAACTCTATCTCAGAATGGAAAAGGCTGAAGGAACAACAGGAGAGGAGACTGTGATTCTGCAGCAGATTTAATGTGGGTTGAGGACATCTCGTGTGCACATATTTTTCTTAGGAATAGCAAAGAGGGGTTCTAGGAAGTGTTTCTGTTGCATCAACAATGCAAGGGACGGGAAGAGATGAGACCCAGGTTATCTAGGAAGGAACATAAAATAAATGTGAAGATGGTCATTTGGGAGGAAAAACTATGAAAATAGAATGATCAATAAGGTGGCCAACCCACAGCCCACATTCAGCCCAGGTTTTTTGTTGCTCCGCAAGACCCTCCCACTCCATTTTTTTTTTAATTGACAATATTTCGTCAGTCTTGATGTGGACCCCTCCGTTTGTGATGTCTGGTGACTCCTGTGCTCATTGTAAATCACTCAATCTCCACACAAAAGGTCCTGGACTTGCTGTTTTGTGTGTCTGAAACACAAACTTCAAAAATGGGTTTTCGCTCTAGGTAACTAACCCACTACATCCAGCCTTAGGGTGCTGGATGCCCCTCTGCTCTTGGTTCACAAAATAAGCCCCGCTTGGAAATTTCAAGTTCTACGAAGAAAGCCTCCAATTTCCTTCTGGAATGAAAAACCTACAGTGAATACAGGCAATCGCTTGCCACAAGGCACCAGCACAAGGAATGCTGAACAGTTTGCCCAGGGCTCATAAACGTTTAAAGGACCTATGTAGCTTAGTCCCAGACCTGGCATAATTTCCAACTCACCACTCTTGGCTGTTGGGAAACCAGCAGGGAGGGTAAATTAAGGAGTGTGCAAGTGACCTGAGCAGATCTGGCACATAGCCTGCTCACCTGCTTGCTGTAATCTCAGGACTCTGGATATCAGAGGAAAGTGTTACAGGTTTGAAGGTGCTAGAGTTTAAGGCTTGCAGTATTAAAAACAGGAAACAGCCAGACTCATGCACATTTAAGACAGATCCATGTGTGCATTTGAGCTGTGTACTAGGCACTTCAAATCCTTTAATTAGCATGTGCGGGAGTTAACTTCCTAAACTGTGTATTAGACACCTCGTGAGTTGAAATTAACACGTGTTAGAAAATAATTGAGTCAGGCTAATTTCCCTTTGAGGTGTTTGCCTAGGGTAATGAGTCATTCACACCACATGAGGATCAAAGGCAGTGGGACTTCTGCCTGTATTAAAAGAGACCAGCGTGAAGCTGGGGTGTGACTTGAGGGAGCAAGGCAAGCTGCAGGGCAAGGATGCTGATGTGCCTATGGAGGAAGCAGGACCCACTTGTATATATGTTGTATATAAACCATGTATCATAAACCATATAACCATATAACCATAAAAGCAAAACGCAGACTCAGTAAAGAGCATCAGGAGCTACCTGGAATCTCACACTGGTGTAGAGATTGGGGGTGGCATGTGACACTAGATGAAGGATCCAGCTTGTGACAGAGTAGTGGGCTTTTGCTTGAGCAAATCTGGTACCCAGGTCCAAGCAAACATGGAGCTAGCCTTGCAGTTAATTAAACAGTGGTGGCCAATTTATTGGACTAGGGCACCCAAGCAAAGTCCAAAGTATTTCATAATTCCACTGCAGCATACACTGCACCCCATTCACATGCCTTGAGGTGGCCTTGCCTCTAAGTGTGGGGAGCAGGCAGGAAATCAGACCTGACTCCATGCTACAGTCAGGCCAATGAGACTCAATTGCCTGTGCTACTTGTGGCACCCACGCTACAGATTGGTCACTAATTCAGTAAAATTTAAAATTGTATTTTGATATAGTTTGTTCTTCTACCTTGACTCCTACATCTTTTTAGCACCTTTGTCTAACCAGCTATTCCTCCCCTAGCCTTGCCTTGTATAAATGTGCTCCCTGCCAACACAGTATGACCTTATTGAATTCCACTTCACTCTTAACTCAAAATTCACCTAATGACTCTTAATGCTTTCTCCTAATGTGGAGACTTCCTGGCTTGCTCCAGCAGAAAGGAGAGGCCAGAAGATGGAGCCAGAGACAATATTCCTCCAGGTTTAATCCAGGCTTATGTAAAAAGACAATCAAGAAACATTGCGTGCAGTGCCTTTTTAACAAACTCTCTGTTAATGTTTCAGATACCCAGCCTGCTCTTGGGCTGGAGAATATCATCTACAATAATGAAAGGATATGCATCTCCCCACTCACTGTTCAATTTAAGCCACATCTTATCATAACACAGCCTCAGAATTTGTTTTTGCCAGGGTTCAGAGACCTGGAATATGTCATATATAATAGAGACAGGAGTGTCTCTGAGCATGGTTGAGATTTCTTTCCTTTGCTATCTGATATCGGGGGCTGTGGTTCCAGATCCGTGGGCAGCACTGCCAGACAGGGGTAACCCTCAACAACCAACAACTGCATGATCATTCTTGTAGTCCCATCCTAAAAACAACTGTCCCAAGACAAACCAGTGGTTCACAGAGCCACTTTCCCATTAGTAAACAGCAGATAAGACCTGAGTCATTACCAAGGTTTAACAAACATAGAAAGTAGTTTATATATTATGACAATTATATTGGGCCAGCTTATATGGCTGTGAGAATATGCTATCTTTTGGAGTTGCTCAATAGTTTTCATCAGGCAGAACAGAAAGGTGGCTGATTCTCAGTTAATTACCCAACAGTTCATCTCTGCCTAGACAAAACAATTATTTGCAAAGGGAAGTAAAATTGCTTTCTCTCTATAGTTGAGAATACACCATATAATACCTCTGCCTCTCATCAATGACTAGATCTTTAGGGATCTTCAGAACCAGATAAGTTATAGAATACAAATGAGCAATTGCTGAGCTTCCCTCCATTTTCTCTTTGCCAACTGTCCACCATTTTGGAGCATCCCTTCTTTCACCTTTTCCCCCAGCTGGTGCATTCCCTTCAACACATGTAACAGCACCACCTCCTGGTGGCTGATTAAAATCACACTATGTGTTTCAATTATCTTAAGTGCAGTTCAGTTAACTCCAAGGCACCTCTGAGGGAAGACTTATCAGCCAATGAAACATTCAAGCAAGCAGCTTTGAATGAAACATTGAAACATTGTTTGGCAAGCAGCTGAGGAATGCAAAAGGAAAGTTCCTTCAAAGTTTTTGACTTGCCATGAGAAAAGTCAGCCACTTCAGGTGATGAATTTCAGGTGCCATTAAGAGCAACGGAGTGAGGGCCAAACTACATGCTAAGTGCATATTTGAATTTGTCAGTGTCTTTAAGTAGCAGCTGCAGGTTCCCCTAATCTCAGTACTATAGCAGGAGTGATAGGTATTTAGTGGGGCGGGGGGGGGGGACAACATTTTTCTTTTTGGAACAAAAAGTAGTTTGTGAGGTGAGAAGAATTTTAACTGGAACTGCACTGCAGTGGAAAGGGTTAATCCACTCCTCAGCCTGTGCTGAGGCCCCGATTCAAATTGATCAAGGATGGGGGCTTACCTGCTATTTAAAAACACATGCCACACATTTATTATAATGTGTAGCTTGGTTCTGAGAGATAGACGTATCTGAGAACAGTTTTCTGGCAAGTTCTAGTGCAGGCATAGGCAAACTTAGCCCTCCAGATATTTTGGGATTACAACTCCCATGATCCCTAGCTAACAGGACCAGTGGTCAGGGATGATGGGAACTGTAGTCCCAAAACATCTGGAGGGCCAGGTTTGGCCATGCCTGTTCTAGTGCATCAACCCCACTGAAGTGAGTAGCAATTATTCAAGAGCATCATATGGTGACTGTAAAGCACCATACAGCAGAACTGTCCCATAGCAGGCGATTAAACCTGAAGGAGATCCGCCACAATCGTTGCCCAACGACACAAACTCAGCCTTGTCTTACCGCCATTCATCTTTCCACATCGTAGGCGGGCATAAGATACTCCTTTGGCACAATCCCCACCATGCTGTTCAGCTCTCCGACCCACCAGCCATACATGTTGTACTCCTGGAATTGAAGTAAGAACAGCATTAAGAGAAATAGCTGGATGAAGGGCCTTGATGTCATGGGCTTAGACTCCTGCCTCTGCCACAGAACTCGTAAGAACGTAAGGGCCTCCTGGGTCAGCCCAATGGCCCATCTAATCCAACATGGGAGCCACAAACACAAGCAGCCTGAAAGGTTACAGCAAGACTGCACTGATTGTAAAACATACACGTGCTCATCATTCTGGGTAGTGGTGGGATAAATTGCAACATACAGTGGTACCTCGGGTTAAGTACTTAATTCGTTCCGGAGGTCCGTTCTGAACATGAAACTGTTCTTAACCTGAAGCACCACTTTAGCTAATGGGGCCTCCTGCTGCTGCCACTCCACCGGAGACCAATTTCTGTTCTTATCCTGAAGCAAAGTTCTTAACCTGAAGCACTATTTCTGGGTTAGCGGAGTGTGTAACCTGAAACATATGTAACCTGAAGTGTATGTAACCCGAGGTACCACTGTACTCAGCATTAAGTGTCACTTGGTGTTGATAGAAAAGTTAAAGGGCTTAATGGATTGTGTCCAATGAGCACAGGATCACAGAATTGTAGAGTTGGAAGAGGGTCATCTGGCTTCCTCTTTACCAGGTTAGACATACCCAATTCCCTCAACCCTTCCTCATAAGGCTTGGTTTCCAGACCCCTGATAATCTTGGCTGCCTTCCTCTGCACACATTGTAGCTTGTTAATATCTTTCTTAAATTGTGGTGCCCACAACTGGGCGCAGTACTCCAGGTATGGTCTGAAAAGAGCAGGACTATTCCTTCCCATGATTGGGACACTATACTTCTGTACATGCATTTAAAATAGCAATATGAATTATTATTTCTCATTTAATATTTTTTTGAATTTTTAATTTGATGTAATTTTGGTTAGCTGCCTTGGACACTGTAGAAAGACAGGATATAATTAATTGCATTAAAACAATAAAAATACAACTGTCAAGGGTCTAACATATAAAATAAACCTGTTGGAATAAAGCAGCATTAAAACAAGAGTCCCAAATGCTTTGTATTTCTCCCTTCACAAATGCTGCACCAAATAAAACTACTTTTAACTTACCATAACACTTAAGAATACGATATTAATGTTCATAGATAAGATTCTCTGTACATATAAAGGTTTGGACTAGGCTTCTGCCTGATGCACCAGTTTTCTAATGGGAAAGGGTTGTGTTTGTTTTTGCATATTCTTCAAACTGTATCCTTCCGCCTGCAGCTTGAAGTGGAAGAGTTCAGAAAAATATCTACCACTTAACCCTGTTGATTGGTGTTGATTGTCCTTACAGAGCCTTCTGCTACAGCACCCAGAAGAACTGCAAGTTCTGGCAGAAGTTCTGTTTTGGCTGTGGAGAACCCAGGACTGTCAGCTCTCTGGCCAGTGAGTGGGGCCATAGAGTCTTTGCCCTTCCCTTAGTGGTGGAAAACATGATTCTAGCAGCTGTTGGCCCACCGGACAATGGGTGAGGCAGAATGTCCTACATTTTGCTCCTTAAATAGCTGCAGGGTTATGTGAAGCAAAAGTAAAGAAGAGTTCATCTGAGCACATTCAGAGTGCTTTATTCTCTAGAATAACCTCTCTCATGGACACATTAGGAGCAAGACGCTGCAAGCTGAAGGGTTTCCAGACAAGTGTCGCAGCATTCAGTATAAAGGCTATGGGTTGTTTCACACAAGTATGTTAATCACTTGTTGACTACGCAGCATCTAATGGCAACATGCATGGCGAATGAGCCATTATAGATTAATCACCGCAAACATCTTTCATATCACCTGATGTCAGTTCATGCACAATGCTTTTCAGCCCAGAGTCAGTTCACACATTCTGCTAAAATATCCAAGAACAGAGTAATGAAGTGATGTAGATGTGTGTGTGTGAACAAGCCCAAGGCACCAGGAAAAAACAGAGAAAGGGATACTGTGCCAGATGGATGTAAAAGGCGAAGACTGAGACCGGACCCACCTTCTTCCAAGCACTGCCTTGGCCTGAGCACTGTGAGGTATTTTAAAACAATTTCGGCTTTGATGGATTGCTGGGGAGCCAGCGATTGTTCATAATCAAAAAAGGAAGAATGGAATGCAAATGAGCACAAGCCGAGAACCATCGGCGCCGGGCGCTTTATTTCCCTGTGCTGTGCCAAAAAGAATTAAAACAACATTAAACTCCCAGCAATAATGTTTAAGCTCTCGTTTCCGAGTGCCAAATTGCACCGCTCTGGATCATACAGATGTTCGTTAATTATGCTAATTTTTATTAAACTATTAAAATGGAGGAAGTTGCACTGGCAGAGCCCCGGCCCGAGGTGAACCCTGCCTTGCGTCTGGAGGTGCTAATTTGCCAGCTTCCCTCCATAAGCTGCTGATGCCGGAGGTTTGGGCTTTGCTTAGCGAGGGGGAATTTTTTTGTATGGGGTGATGGAGAGGATGACTTCTTCAGCAGAAAATGTTGAAACAAATTCCAGTGAGTGCTAGACGCTAGACCCTCTGGACCTGCACATGTCCATTGATCCAGAGCAGGCTTGACCATGAGGACAGAGGAGGTAGCTGTCTGAGGTGGTTCAGTTCAAGAGAGGCTCCCCATGCCACACCCGCAATCCTGAGTCCAGGCTCTTAACCCTCCTTTTGTGGTAGCTGGCTCCCCATGCAGAGTTGCTCCAGGACCTGTGCACTGTAGATTAGAGTTAGCAGGGGACACCCCTGACTCATGCCAACAAGGGCAGCAAGAATGCTGAGTTTGTCCTACAGCAATCCAGCATTAATAGGGGCTTTTTAATTATTTTGCAGGCATGTTTCAGCACTGTAACATGTCTAAGCACTGTAACTTTGAGGTCAGCATCCCAAGCAGAGTTCAGTTTCAAAAATGATAGTGGATTTTGGAGTTCATTCCCAGCCCCTCTCCTGGGCCCAGGGTAAAAGTGTTATGTGCTTCAGGTTTCCTGCACCCCCTGATTCATAGGAGTACTGGTATGAAAGACAGGCACATTGAAGACTGCCTAAAATTGGTGTGCTGAGTAGTGAAATCAAATGGAGGCATGTAGTATCAAAAATTAGGAAAATCTGTAATGTTCTTGGCTTGAAGTCTCAACTGTGGCCTAGGGAATGGGATCACAGGATTTCACCTTACCTGTGCTGACTGCATGAACTGAAAGAGGTGTGTGTGTTATCCAAGATGTGTAAAAGGATCTCAAGAACAGAACATAAGCTTAGCGCAGGGGTGGCATCCCTGCCGATTAAAAAAGATGAAGCAAAAATATGCAAAGGAAGTAAAAATGAAATGCAAAATTTCTCTCCCCATCCCTTGGCTCCCAAATTTCTTGTCAGCAGCAAAGCTGAAACAGCTGCATGCGGATCAATCTTTCCTGGGCGTGGGGGTCCGTGGAGGGATTGCACATGCACAGACATAGAAGAATTTATGTTGCTGATGTACACCAACTAATGGGAAAACAATATCTAAACCTATGGGAAAGGACATATAAACCAAAATAGGATGCCGACAAGCAACAAGGGGGACATTTCTTGGCTACTCTCAGCCTTCTCATGCGGCTGCTTTACTGCTTTCCGACAGCGTCACGGGTGTCCTTTGCATGCCTCCTGTCTCGATGTCTGGACTCTCTCTACCGTGCCACAAGAAAATGCCTTAGCAAGCAGGTAGCGGCAGGGGGTAGGGGGAGTAAGACTGGGAGGAAACAGCAGGCAGCTCTCGTAAGCCGGAAAAGAGAATGAAGACCCCTGCTACAGAGCCGCTCGCTTTTAATTTCCATCTGCCCCCATCCCCACTGTTTCCCTATTTGTAGAGCGTTCTGCATGACAGCTCAGCAACTACCCAAGATGACCACTGATACGTCTTTGAGGGGCAAGGCAGAAACAGCCTCAGGGCTGCAGCGCTCTTTCGCTTTCTGTATAAAATATGTGTGCATGTATATTACTGGGGTGCAAATCTAATGGGAAGTTATCACCCACTGAGTTCTTTCTCGGTAAGCCCAGATGCAGCGGCTGGTTGCAGTTACTCAGTGGTCATAGGAATATAATGAATTTGCTTTATACTAAATCAGACCTTTGGTCTATTAAACCCAGTGCAATGTACTCTGACTGGTGACGGCTCTCTAGCAAAGGTCCTTCCCAGTCCTACTCTGGGAGGTTTTGTAACTGGAGATGCCTATGCCTTGGAACAAACTTGTTACTTTCTGCATGCACATGACATGTTCACCTGCTGAGCTAAACCAAGGTAAGACCTGCTGCTTGTTAAAAGCTAGTTTTAGATGTTATATATACCCCACATGCAGACAAGGAGAAGCCCCTTTATGTGTCGCAAATGCTTTATGCAGGAAGAGTGATGCTTAAAAGATCCTTACCAAATGCGTATCCCTAACCACAAATAGCAGGAGCATGCTTCTGATTCTGGCAGCAGCTTTCACAACTGCTACTCATGATGGGTGAAGTGCATTTAGTGAGTATTTTTAAATATTACTGTTCAGGATCTCATGTGCATTACATGTGCAGTATCTCTGTAAGTAAGCATTTCCTGCAGGCTGCTTGTCAGCGAGGCAACACTGAAACAGGTTGTCATTTGCAAATAATTAAGAGCAAAAATGAATTTGACTCAGTGTGTGTGTGTGTGTGTGTGTGTGTGTGTGTGTGTGTGTGTGTTTGCTCAAGCAAGTTCTCCTTGCTACAATTTATTTCCCAAAATGTGAATCTATATTCTCCTAATTATGGTTGCTCTGGGATTTAGAGCTAAGCTCTTGCAAAATTCATCCCACTTGCATGAGCTGCCAACAGCACTGACAGTGGAATAAGTGAGACAATTTGCAGAACTCTGAACTAAGCTGTTGACAGGAACAGCAAACTACAATATGGCCACAGATAAGATTGACAGGAGGAGGAAGGCTGGGCTGAATTCCTAGTCAATCATCAAAGAGGTTGGTTAATTTTTAGAAGCAAGAGGTGTTGGAATAAACACTCAAAGGAATTCCTTCCTTCTGTCCCAGAAGTGTATGCATTGGACATTCTGTGGTTACTCAAAGTATACAGGAACTACATGCTATGAGAGACATGGGGTTGCTATCCAAAATAGCAACCTGGTTTTGAGTTCTCCCCTTCCTCCTCCATAACTTGTAGTAAAACTAACAGCATGTTCTGATACCATCATCATGTTGCATTTTTCCTTGGCACTGACAACCAGTGATTTATCTCTATTGATTTATTGCAATTATTTATATCCTGCCTTCCAGGATGTGGCAAATCCTTCCATGATGTGAGGAATTTGATGTGAAGCAATGACGAGGAAACACGCAGCACGACATCAAGAAATTGGCTACGTTTTACTACACGTTACGGAGCAGGGAGAACTCAATACAGAACTTCTGCTCATCATGTACAGCTCTGCCCTCACTATGAATGGAAAGAATCACTACACATGCTCAGAGGCACTCTTTTTTTCATGTACTTAGTTTTCTCCAGAGCAGAGCCCTGGCACCAGGGCCGGCCCACACATGAGGCAAGGTGCAGTGACGGCCCACTGGGGCAGCAGATCCCAATGTTGATCTCCCCCTCACACCTTTGTTCCTGATGTAGATCTTCCCTCATCCCTTCTTCCCTAGTGGGAAACGGGTGCTATTTTGGGGTCTGCTTCAGGTGCCAAAATGTCATGGGCTGGCCCTGCTTGGCACAGAAAACAGATTCTGGCTCCTGACTAAGCCTCAGGGTTTGGAGGCAAACTCTTTTCTCTATAGTGAGACATTACCTGTTCTAAAACAAAAGGCTGGCTCCACACCCCACCTTGCCAACGCTGATCTAGCAATATTTACTCCTCAACCCCAACTTAGCTCTAGTTACAGTCCAAGTGCCTCGTAAACAACCCCGATCCTACTTTGGCGATGTAGTTAATCAGCCCCAGTCGCTCACAGAAGATCAATGGCGGGATGATGGATGCCCGAGGAGAAAAGCCAAAATCAATCACAGGCTTATCGGTATATGATTGCTTGGCCCCATTATTAGTGCCGGAGCATCATACATTATTGTTAGTAAAATGGAGGCCTCTAATTCATAGGTGAGCTGTGTCACGCATTATTGGAGGGTCGCTTGACATGGGAGGGTTTTATATTGGGTTGCTGCAGACATCTGTTTACCTCAAAAACTGGCCCAGGGCTGAAAGCTGGCTCAGAACAAAATTTAGGGCTTAACACTGGAAAGGAAGAAACCTGAGCACATTGGCCAGTTTTTGAGAATGAAAGCGAGGTGCTAGGGTCTGTATGTCCCCCAGGAAGCTGCAGTGACAGCTCAAGACGTTTCTCCTGTGCTCATGTGCAGCTCTCCCCCCCCGCCCCCGTCATTTCAAAGGGGCTTGCATAGAGAAACTTCCCTGTAGGTAGTGCTCTATGAATGAGACCTCTCTGTCTCTTTAGTGCCCAAAACCTATTTTCTGAGATGACAGCCTACGTTGCCTCATGGTCAGGCAGAAAGTCATGACGTGGCCTCTGCCATGGAAGTCTAGCCTTCTTAATCCTAGATATCGGGGTCAGGAACGGGCCCCATCTCTTCATAGGAGCTTGTATTTTCCTTCCATTTCCTCCAGGATATCAGGAACTCCTGCAACTAGGAAAGGAGTTGCTTTTGTCTACTCCCAAGAGGAGAAGAGTGTGGAACCTCACAGTATGGAGATGGGGTGTGGGAGGAAGAGAGAAGATCTGGGAAATTACAGAGTGGCCAGTCTGACTTTGATACCTTGGAACACACTAGAACAGAGGAAAAAGGAGTCAGTTTATAATCATCTGTGTAACAATGTAGTGATAAGTGATTTTAATTGGGTTATAAGCTTAGTAGATTGTGGGAATGTAGTGGACATAATTTATCTTTATCTCAGCATAGCATTTGATAAAGTTCCCCATGATATTTGGTTAGCAAACTGGTTAAATGCAGGGTATACAATAATCCCATCAGGTGGATCCAGAGCAGGAAAAATCGAGCATGTTCATCAATGGTTTCTCATCAACCTGGGTCATGTTTTTGAGCATGGTACCGCAAGTATCTGAGCACAAGCACACTATTCCTTCCTGTGGTTTCCAGCAACTGATATTCAGAAGCATTTGCTGCCTCTGACTGTGAAGGCAGAACATAGCCATTGGGGCTAGTAATCACCTTTACAGAATAACTGGGCACAGTACTGCAGATAAGGTCTGACCAGTGCAGGATAAAATGATTTTTTTTAAAAGACTTGGAAACTATGGTGCTACTAATGCAGCCTAAAATTGTATTATCTTTTTTTTTTGGCAGCTCCACACTGCTGATCCATGTTCAGCTTGTGATTGATTATAATTCTGAGATCTAATCAAATCTTTATTATTATGGTCAATGACCAGATCCTGAAATCCTTTTTGTATGCTGCCAAGCCAGATGTCCCCCATACTATCCTTGTGCATTTGATTTTTAAAAAAATTGTCTATATTGAATTTCCTTTTGTTAGTTTCAGCCCAGTTTTCCATTGGCACCACACTTTAGAAAGGATGCAGACAAACCTGAATAGGTTCAGAAGAGGGCAAAAGTTGTACAATGAAAGGTCGAGGGAACTGGGTGTGATTAGCCAGGTGAAGAGAAGACTGAAGGCAGATATGAGAATAAACTTCAAATCTCTGAAGGGTTCTCTTATAGAACAGGGTACTTATTTTCCGCTGCCCCAGTGGGCAGGACTAGTTCTAATGGGCTTACATTACAGATGGTAGATTTCAGTTAAACATTAGGAGAAACCTCTCAACAATAAGCACAGATAAATGAAGACTGGGAATCCAAGGGACCTAATGAGACCCTCAAGACTTTTCTATCTGTTCCTTGGGACTTTTCCTAGGTCACACCTCTTAAAGGCTCTGCTCTGCTGGAGTGTGTTTTCCCTTCAGACCAGTGTGTCTGATAGACTACAATATGGATATGCAGCAGCTCTGAGAGCTTTAAAGGAGGCAGAGGGACATGATTGGTTTTCTGGCATTACCTGATTCCATGGACCAGGAATGTGTTATTTGCATCTTGTGTGGAATTGTCTGACGTTCCTCCCTCTGAACAGCTGTATGGGTGATGCATTCCTGTTCTAATTGGTGCTTGAACGAGTGCTTAATTTCTGACTATATGTGATTATTTCTCACAAACACCTGTATCTCAGAGTGAATTCAGTTGTTTTAACTTCTAAGTGCTGAAGACCAGTTGTGAAGTGCTGGTGGACAAAACACGTTCTATAAACTAACACTGGACATATCTGGAGAGTGCTTAGTTCAATATGGGCACTTCACATCAGAGTTGTGATTAGACAGTTGGCAGGCACAAGTGTCACTGATCATACCTTTTCCTATGGATACAAAAACAATTCAATGGCATATAGATTCCCCCAAGGATTCATACCATGAATGTTATATCTAGTCATAACATTAATGTCATAACAGGAGTGTATGGAGTGTTAGGGGAGGGTACTGCTTCTGGTGGGGGACATATTGTGCTCCTTCTGGGGTAATTTATCCACCTTTGGTCCCCACCTTGCACTCAGCTCCCACCTGTGGCTCCTAGAAGCTGTCAGCATGTGACAGAGCCAGGGAATGGCTTTGACTAGCCAGCTAAACCAGGTGAGGGTAGCTGAAGGGACTCAAACCCTCGATGGTTAGGGACTTTCCCTGCATGCAAAGCCAGGCTCCGGGGAATTGAGTGGATAAGCTGTTACTAGATTTATCTGCCAGGAGAAGAAACAAGAATAAAGTATAAATTACTGACAAATGCCAAGGAAAGAGGTGGATTCTCCTTACCAGATCTGAGATTATATTATGAGGCGTCTTATCTTTGCTGGTTAAAGGAATGGATATCGCTGAAAAACAGTTCCATATTAGATCTTGAAAGTCATGATAACAGATTTGGCTGGCATGCCTATTTGTGGCATGACATAAAGCTTTTCTGAATCACGTTATAAGGAAACCGGTGTATGAAGTATGGGACAAATATAAAAAATTATTGGAACACAAAACACCATGGTGGCTCTCCCCACTTGAAACAATATTGGTGAAAAAAAGGAATATGAGAAATGATTGGGCAACATATAAAGAATTATTAATAGAAGTAGATCAATATTTAAAAATAAGGAGGTTCAAAGATATGAGAATTAGTAACTGACTGGTTGCAATCAGTGGTGTAGCTAGCTGCTTGCATGCCTGGTGCGGTGGTGTGTGTGTCCTGCAGCCAGGGGCAGCACGATCTGCGCTGATGGGGGCAGTGTGACCCACGCCGATGGGGGTGGGGCCAGCCTCTCCGATGCTTGGAGCCTCTCTGCCGCCTCCCCCTCAGCTGTAGGGCAGCTGAGGGAGAGGCAGTAGGCAGACGCAAGTCCCACATTGCCATTTCAGGCAGTGCAGAACCTGCAGGCGCCTAAGCCACCACGTCACTCCTAAAAAGTTTTGTGAGCCCTTTTTTTAAAAAAAAAAACCCTCATTTTATCAACCCCCCCCTCAGTGATGACACCCAGAGAGGACTGCACCCCCTTCCTCCGCCACTGGTTGCAATATCACCAGCTTAATGAACTGTTTAAGTTGGACAAAAAGAAGGGTTTTCTAAATATACATATACATATATATATATATATCACATGTGGTGGTCATGTAAGATGATAAAAGACTTCTGGGAAATGATATGTAATGAATTGGGAGGGAAATGTTGAAAATAACTTTTCCTAAGAAACCAGAAGATTTTCTCTTAGGTATTATAGGTCCAGAGATTCCGAAGGACCAGATGAAGCTATTCATGTACGTGGCTACAGCTGCCTGGACTCTGTTAGCCCAGAAATGGAAAGATGGTACAACTCTGACCAAGGAAGTGGCAGATAAAACTGATGAACTATGCCAAGATGGCAAAACTTACAGGAAGAATTAGAAACCAGGAAGAGGCGGACTTTAATAAAGGATGGGGAAAGTCTACAATCTACTTGAAAAACGATTGTAAACAATTACACACTTTGGTAGGAATGACAGAAAACTTGTGGTAAAAATCTGAACTATGGAATGATAGGGGATTTATAAGAACGGATTTATCAAAGAGATGCAGAGGGGGAAATCACAATATTAAGATCGACAATGGGGCAGGGAGGGAAGTCAAAGGGGATTTCATGTTTATCTTCTTATTTTGCTTGTATATGTAAAATAGAAAATGCAAAATCAAAATAAATAAATAAATAAATAAATAAGAAAGTAAGTTCAGGCGAGTAGCCTTTTCTCTCTTGGTAAAGGTGGCATACTTCAATTGCCTTTCATAAATCCTCTGCCCACACCTTTAACCACATTCCGGTTTGCTGCCTTTCTTTCTTTCCATGTGCTTACATTCACCACTCCTCCTCCTAGGCTGGTTCTTTACGTATTCAAACGCTTCTTCCCATAAATCACAATTAGTATGAATTATTAAATCTACACAACATGCACAACCATCCCATATTACTTCTTTGCTATTAATATAATCAGAACGCTGCAAAACTCCCACAAGGAACTTCATGGGATAGAGGCAAAAAAAGTGTGCAGTTAATTTCCAGGAGGAGGCAGGACAATTTGGGGATGAACACTGGAAGCAGAGATGTCTTGTAATAAGGTAAGCCTTCCTCAGATGCCTGGTTTTGGCAGCTCCCATTCATTTCAATCAGGCATGTACAGGACAGCTTCCCAACGGGTTATGCCCTTGTTTATTATGAGTGCAAGGGCATGCCAGTTAGATTTCCCACATCAGGCATCAAAAGATGGTGGACTCACTCATGGAAGGAAGAGAAAGAGTGCACAATAATGTCTGACTTTGATTGTTTTCTTAAGTTATCAAAAGCTCCCCCTCTCTTTAGGTACCTAAATAAAAGCAAAAGGACCCCTGACCGTTAGGTCCAGTCGCGGACGACTCTGGGGTTGCGGTGCTCATCTTGCTTTACTGGTACAGCTTCTGGGTCATGTGGCCAGCATGACTAAGCCGCTTCTGGCGAACCAGAGCAGCGCACAGAAATGCCGTTTACGCCACCCATGTCCCTGGTACCTAAATACGGGCACCCTAATGCCTCAATATGCTCTTGATAGGGGCTTGTGGCACTTAGTTGTAATCTCAGAGGTGAGAGAGGTGAGATACACCAATGCAAGAGGAATTGTATTTCGTAGGGAATGCATCCTAATGTTGAGGGGGAAATTTAACATAATAAAATTTAAGACTTAAATCTTGATGAACTTTAAGGTAAAAAAGTTTGGTATCAACTTGTCAAATTTACCACTTTTTTACCAACTTGTTCAGCTTTTCACAAAATTCCTTAAAGCCAACAGCATCAACAAATAAAATAAAAATTAAAAAAATCATTTGTTTTTGTAACGATGCTTCAATTAAGAGAATTCTGCTCCCCTACCAAAGTGTAAAAGTGCTAGTATATTTGCCTTGGTTTCCTGCAGACAAGTGCATTATTTAAAAACAAGGAGGTCCCCCTGCCCTTTTCCCATTTCCTTGAACTTCTATTTGGAGGAAGAATCTTGTGCAACTGAAATAAACTTGTATGCTGGATTGGGATCGGTGGTTTGTCCTAGCACTTTGTATTATTTTACTTACCTTGGGAATTAAAAAAAAATAACAATGGGTGTCCAGGTTAGATGCCCCCCTGTTTTTTATTATGTTGAAGACAGTGTGCACCCCCATATCTAAGCTGGCGGGGTTGGGGCGCTCCTGATATAAGATCTCCCCCCCCCTTGCTTTGGGAGAGTGACAGACTTGATGACCTTCTGGTCCTTCCCAGTTAAAAGAATTCCATGATTACATATTAGTTCTTCTTATGTTTGCAAAGTGCTTTACAATCCTAATACCATTTATCCTCCACCCACCCCATAAAAAAAAGCATCCAAGTTCAGAGACAATAGCTTGGTTACAGCATTTCTCACCCTCTTCCTCCCCCTTCCACAATCACCCCAAGCCAATGGGATCGCAAAAATCACGTGGTGCTGCCATATTAATATTTATTCCATAAAAGCGTGGCGGCTCCTTACCACTCCGCTGCGCCGCTCTGACCGCAGTGCCAACCCTCAGGCACCGCAACACAATTTGGAAACAATGTGACGGAAATGTTTAATCTGTGCAGCCCATCTGTGCTGCGTATTTCTCCACATCTCCCCGAGAGAGGCGCCTTTGAATCTCCACACTGCCTTTAATATTCTCCTAAATCATTCCCCCCACTGCACTTCAAGGGCCATTGCTACAGTTTCACAGGTTCATCGAAAGTGCACCAGGGAGGGAGGGGGGATGTTCCAGGGGGGGTGGAGGAGGGGGGGAAGCAGGGGTAACAGGGCATTTGTTACTTGAGATTTTTTTATTTCATTTTATACTAATTTCCAGGGATTACTCTTGCTCGTGCCCTTTGCAAAGAGGCAGGGGGTGGGGGGAAACACACCCCAAATAAAGACATCAGGCAGCTGGCATGAGTAAGGTTGCTTTTAAAGAAAGCTGGTTGAAACAGAGGGAAACATTATTCCCTAAGAGTCCAGCTCTAATCAGCTTTCTAATTTCAGGCCATGGGGCAACTATCTGTCCTATGAACTTCAGTGGGGATGCCTATGATGAACTGATTTCGCAGGTCCCATTAAGTATATGAAGAAAATCACTTTGTTTGTCATTCTGAGATTTGGAGGTCCGTGGCCCCATAGCTGTCTAGGGCAGCCACTACTGGAGCAACTTGTTCATGTAAGCCACCAGACCAATACAAGCCTCATAGGTGCCCATGTGCCAAACCAGCACAGAGGTCTGCTACACTGGGTATGCATAGGCCGATTGTTTAGGACACAACAGCATTCGTCCAGCAGCACAGTACAGTGGTACCTTGGTTTACAAACTTAATCCGTTCCAGAAGTCTGTTCTTAAGCCAAAGTGTTCTTAAACCAAGGCGTGCTTTCCCATAGCAGCGGGGGACTCAACTTAAAAATGGAACACACTCAACAGGAAATGAAACATGTTCTTATTCCAAGGCAAAGTTCACAAACCAAAACACCTACTTCTGGGTTTGCAGCGTTCTTAATCCAAGTTCTTAAACCAAGGTACCACTGTAATGCATGTGTGATCTCCTGCATCATTTTACAGTGAGGCTCAGAGCTTGCACACTGTCTACTTTTCAACCTCAGATCCAGTAGAACATCCACAGTCACCTGCTATTCCATACTTCCATGAACTGGGTTACTAAAGTACAAAAGCAGCTGGTTGGTGTGTCACCTTAGATATGCTGCGCATGCCACTTAGATGGTCCTGGTTGCTGCCACCTCTGTGGTTGCTCCCATGCCACATCAGGAGTATTTAGAGCTTCTCATCTGATTAGGATTTCTTTGTGTGTTACCAGATAGGAGTGCTCTCCAGAATAAAACACAGATCAAAATGCAGCTATTCTTCAGTTTTGGCACTTCTCTGAATTTTGTAAGGTAGTTTTTGGCTCAAAAAACCCCCTAACACAATGCATATAGAAAAATGCATATCGCAGTTAAAAGTCTGTACAAAAATGCATGTGTTAGGGTGGAATTCACACAATAATATACATTATGCAGTAAAATGCATACAAAAATGTGTTTAAAATAATGCAAATTTTCATGCCTTTAAAAAAACACCAGCTGATTGATGCAGAATAGTTATGTATTGACATACTAAATTGATATGGACTGGAAATATGCTGAACGGCATTTCCTACAACCCAGTAACAAACTGCAGTAAAAAGATGGATTTCCTCCACCTTTCAGAGACATGAGTATGGTCATGGAAAAAAGCAGAGAACATGTATGTACAATGTGGGCACTTCCTGTGTATCTCTTTGGCATATGCAGGAAAAAATCAAGATGACTTTCAGAAATCATGCTGAAATTCACAGACTAGACAGAACAATCTTTTAGGGTGCAGGCCAGTATATTTTTAGTCCATTGCGAGGATGTGAACTCTTGAGTGGGAATTTTTAATGGACCAATCTTGTGGAAGTTATCCAGTCTCCTAACAAGAGTGGAAAAGCAGTAAGTTTTATTTGTCTTGCTTTCAGTGCATGCATATTTATTTCTAGACCAAGGGAATGGTCAAATCCAATAAAGCCCCAACTCTCAAGCCACATGGATCTGGGCCTGGGCAGTAACTAGGTGGAAGACCGTGCGGGATTCCTTCCTACGCTACTCTGAACTCCTTGGAGGAAATGTGGACCCCAAGTGATAATAAAAATAATAAATTTCTATATATAACTGCCCTCACCTAACCTTTAGAAGCAGAGAATATTGCAACATATAAAGTGTAGACATAATAATATTATATTAAATTATAGCTTTGGAAGTAGTATTGTATAATATGTCTATAAAAGCACACCTTTGAAATGTACTGCTAAAATAAACCTTACTAATTTTTTGCCCAACTTTCATTACTGTCAGAGGTTGCACAGGCTTTGGTGAATTTGGTGTAGTATTTAGCTGAAAGTTTTACTGATGGGAATGAATGTATATATAGAGAGAGCGCTAGTCCAAATTTCAGCTTCCCAGATTATAAAATTTGGATTTGCATTTTTGCTTCTGTGGTGAGACACTAAATAGTTTTGACATCCTAAAATCCAGATTTCATCCACGAGATGCTGTCTGCTGTCTTTATAAGTCTTGCTTGGTTGGAATCAATTTTTCTAAGCTCAAGTTCAAATTGGACAGTTTCTCATTGCTTGAAGTTGTCTGCACTTTCAGTTTCTACCAATATCTGTGTCAGAGCTGATCAAAAAGTATGTGCGCAGCAACCCAGAATTAGACAAAATATGAATCTATGAGCAGCCATGCACCTCAAAACTCCTGTGGTGTCCAGGATGCCCTTGATTTGAACATAAAATTTAGCTTGTCCTTTGCAATCTTCCTATTTTTACTAGGTGCTCACTTTCAGCTGGATTTTGCCCACACCTATATCTGATGGCTGCTGAGAAACGCTGTAGAAACTATTAAACACTGCAAGACGTGGCTACCCTCTTCTTTTAGGGAAGTGCACATTTGTTAGGAAGTACTCATTTCCCTGGAACATTCCTGCTGTATAGAGTGACCATCCTGAGGTTCTCAACGCCCCATAGAATAGACACTCCTACAAACTCCAAAGATTAGGACTCCCCAATCCCACACCAAGACCCACAACGTCCCACAAAACCACTGCTAATTTATGTCACATTGTCTGTGTAATGCATTGTATTCCTTATTTAACAATCTGTACTTGACATGGAGGATCAGATGCACCCATTTCCTTGTTGAATTTATGTGTTTCTCTCTCTCTCATTCATACACATACATTCATACACTTAACCGTCCCTGCCTTGCCATTCATGGGGTTCAGGTGGAGAATTGTGGGGGTACTATGAGCAGTATAGCTTTTATTAACGGCAGTGCTGCTCCCAGGTTTGTGTGGGCATGAGGCTTTCCTCACCTTGAGCTAAAGCTTTCTGCACCTATCCCTCTCTCCTGCAAGCTTTAATCCAGTCCCCACTGCCCTCCTGCACACCAGCAGGACAGCAAGGATTAGGATTCAGAATTGTGCCCTGCCCGAGTCTCTTCTTGAAGATACGTTCAAATATCCATGAGAATTCCAGGCAGCTGCCTGATCTCGGTAGATACTGGTACAGGCTAAGACAACTTGCTTTCCTGCTTTTGGGGTGGTGGTGAGGTCCCGGGGGCGGGGAGGGGGAGCATGCTGGGGTAAATGCACTTTGAGAGCTTTGATCCCTCATTTCGAAATCCAATGGGGTCAAAAAAGGTACATTGTATACCTTCAAAAGGAACGAATGAATCATGGTAAGAGCTGTGATTGTTTCAGCAAACCCTGTTCATGTCTCTCTCTGTGTGTGTGTGTGTGTGTTGAGGGAAGGAGGAGGGGAGCTGGACGCATTCTGGTTTGCCAAGATTTTCAGGCCGGTGCTGTTCGTTACATCATCTGTTCAACAGAGGTGTTGCTATAGCAGCTGCTTATAGCTTCATTTCCTGGATACCCCCCCAGGGGGGTGTCACAGCCGGATCCACCTGCTCTTTTACCCTACCCTCGGCGGGGTCATCTTAAGGTCGCCAAAATAAATGAACGCCGTTGCTAATGATCTGTTTGCTGGCTGTTTATGCTCCGCGAGTGTCAGGGGCGCTCACATTTAGTAAACTCATTATGGGTCCAATTAGACTTCACCATTGCTAGATATTTAACTCTTTTTTTCCTTTTAAATTAGCATTTTAATAACATTCTATCCAGCAAGGATTGGGGTGGGGGGTGGGGATGGAGAACAAAATGACCATTTTTCACGGACAAAAACTTCTTTAGCCATAGGTGGAACTTTAATAGCAGATCTGTGAGCGCGGCAAAAGGGAGCAGGTCCACCTTCCATTCACCCCCACCCCCATGCCAGAGAGGAAACGATAGAAGGGGAAAGGGGGGTGGGGGAGATAAAGGAAACATTTCTATTTGCTTTATCACACACTCAATTTCCTAAATTTGTTCAGCAGCCAATTATTTTCAGCGTTAACGTCTTGAGCCGCTCGCATCTGATGAAAATGAGCAGCCATCAGAGTTAAACTTTGGAAGTGACCTGTGAAGGGGTTTGGAATAATTACGTAAAGGAGTCAATTTATTTCAGATTCCCCTGGCTGGAAGAACAATCCAGAGGAAAGAGGAAAAGTAAGAAGGGGGGGGGGGAGAGAGAGATTAAAAGAAACAAGTGCTGATTAGATGATTAGAATTATCAAAATATCTCTTGACTGGAACCCCCCTGGAGGGCCACTTCTCTTAAAAAGGTCACTCCAATTATTCTAGTGTTTTTTTCCCATTCCGTTAGATGACTGTGCGGAGAAATTCTTCCGCCCTCCCCGCCCTCAGCAACCTGTAATGACCAATTCTGCAATAGAAAGGGTGATGGAAAGCGGAAAACGAGTCATCGCATGCACTAGTTTTTACCAAGGAGCAGTGGCTGGTTTAAAGAAATAAGAATGGCTTTACTTTGGTCCATTTGCAGCACAACCTTGCTTGTGTTCAATGGAGTTTACTCACATCCTAGGTAAGTATTCATAGGATTGCAGCCTTAGTCCAGCACCCTCTCTAAAAGTTGCATTAGAGGCCCCTGAAAAATCCCCAAGCAGGGCACAATGGAGAGAGCCGTTCTGTTTGGCCCTGGCATCTGGTAGACAGTGATATAGCATCTTTGAACAAGGAGGCTCTCTTTCAAGCTATCACAGCTACTAGCCATTGTTAGATCTTCTCATAGGCATCTGGCTGGCCACTGTGGGAACAGCAAGCTGGACCTTGAGCTGATTCATCTTATCTGTTTACTAAGAATGTGTTCTGATTATTTTAAAAGGCCATTTACTTTCCATGAAATCAAGCGGTTCATGATTTTGTGAGCTTATGTCATGCCCTCCCTCCCCTGTTCTTCGCATGCTTAAAGGCCCCAATTATTTAAGCTTTTCTTCATGAGTGGGTGGGCTGATACACCACTCTTCATCAACCCAGATTCTCTTCCACACTTGCTCATATCCATATTAAGGTCAGGCATGCATCTTAAAAATGTCATCTGCACCAGCCTTACGAATATTAACTTTGGGACTGCGAATGAAGCCTGTTCTCAAGATCCAAATCCATTCTGGCACCTGCAGTAAATGCTGAATCCCAGGCTAGTTAGAAGTGTCGTGTGTGGAGCCTGCTTTGTGATGGCTAAGGTCACTTGCAGAGATCTGCACGCACCAGGTTTTTGCACCCTGCTTCAAACAGCTGAAGAAGCATGCCCAAAAGCGGGTATGCATAATAAAAACAAAACAATGCATTTCTATAGGTGCTTTCCCTAACTATTCAAAGCACATTGTGTACTGCACATGATCTCAGTCCTGGTCTACACATGCAACAGAATGAGATGGTATATGTCATCTGTAAATGTGCTACTGCACTCATGTCCTCCTGGTGGGCTTCTCATAGGCATCTATGGGAACAAAATGCTGGGCAAGATGGTCCTTTAGCCTGATCCAGCAGGGCTCTTCATAAATTCTTATTGAATGTTTGCTCCCAAAGGAGAAAGATTCTCGCCTAAGCCACCTGCTAAACTCTTTTCCTACTTGTAGTGTGTTGTGTGTATATATATATGTATGTGCTTGTGTATGCATGTGTTTGGAGGGGAATATTAAAAAATGTGTCCCATTTCATTCTGATGCGATGTCTAGAACTGGTCTCAGTTATCCTGACAACAGTCCCATCACCTAGGTCAGTATTATTTCCATATTATAGATAAGAGATTGTTGTCAATATGGTGTGAGAACTGCTAAGGAATAGCTTCCAGGTGGTCAAGCTTTATATCACATGAGAAGCTCCAAAAGTATGGATGGCCCAGATCCTGTGGTCATGTCTCATCCCTGCACTGCACTATCCTCGGAGCCACTGACATTGACATAGGAAGTCATCATGAGACCTGGCAGGTCCATCTAATTAGAGTTTCTGTACATTACTAATTTAGCATGAAATGTGACTAACCACTGGGAAGCATTTTCTTTGAGATGACCATGCTGCATCAACATCTAGCTGGGTAGCTACGCTAGTAGGTTATAGTGAAAATGAATACAGTGGCACAAGCCTCTTTAGAACAGTACTAAGTTCATTCAGTAACATATAAATACATACTGAAAAAGAATGTGCTGCTAAAGGCTACTAGGGCTTCCAGTTTGCAACTCACACACTTAGACACTACACTTAGCAGCCCACCCAAATTACAAACACGTTGACAAGCTTCACATAATTGCTCCACCATGTAAGCTCTGTGTTTAGAAGCTTATGCTTTCAGCAGCTAGCATGACCCAAGTCCAACACAAGTCCTGGGATGGTGAAAAATAGTCATAATCCACAATGAAATTCAAACCCATACTTCACCCAAGTATTTTACTGCTTTCTGTAATTCTACATTGGCTGGAATCTATAACTGCATTATCTTCTACATTTAGAAATGGTCTTCCTATGGAAAAAGAAGATAGATTTGTAGGGCAATGAAGTTTGGAAACATCCTCATTTTGTTCAGTACAAATATATCTCCAAGGTTGAGCTTGTGGGGCTGGGGGAGGTCTGCTTGCAGAAAAAGGCATGAATGAATGGTGTAAATTGGGTAATGCCTGCGATGTCACCAATACATCTATTGTGAGGAAAATAAATATATATGTGCTTTATAAAACTAAAGCAGTAAGCCCACCTGAAGTATGAGAGAAAGGTGAAAAATAGGTAGGTGACCCAAGGCGGGATTCAACTAAGTTTTACTCAGAGTAGAAACATTGTAATTAATAGACCCAACTTGTCCAATTGAGTTTAGTGGGTCTGTTCTGAGTAAAATATAGTTGAATGCCACCCCTAGTGTTTTATCTTGTTGGACAGTACATTTGTCATTGAAAGCTTGGCTCACACTGCTGGTGAATATTTCACTGTGTCTTTCATTTCAAAAACTAGTTGAACTAGGGGATAGTTGAATGCTAGTGAGGGCAAATAAATACATCTACTCCATGAGCCACAGTATATAAAGGGAAGCTGTCCTGTTCTGCTCTTTCACTGTTCCCATCCATTTCAATGGGGCTAGTGCTGGAGAACTCCATTTCAATGGGGCTTGTGCTCCATGTCAATGTGTGCTGAGTAGGGGTGCCAATTGAGTTTTCCATGCAGGCATCCAACTGACTCTACCCAGTCCTGTCTGCATCCAATCTCATATTAATAATCATCATGTCTGACAAATGCTGCTCAAAAGGCTCAAACTCTCGAAGGTGAAAACGTTCAGAACAAATGCAAAGAATGCTTCACTTCTGGAACTTCATAATGTTTTGCCAGTACTCTTCCACACTTCCCTGTTCCTACTGCTGTGTATATTGCAACCTGTAACAATCTGGAAATTTTCTGAGAAGAAGTTTCAGCTGTGACATGCGGGCGATGGATTCAGGCAATAGTCATCTAAAAGCTTGCTATGTGGGCCCGACTGAATTTACTCATTTAGTTTGTAAGCCTTGAGGGAAGGGCCTTTGTCTCATCTTTTTGGTAGATGTGAGCTGCTTTTGAAGAAGATCTCTTTGAAAAATGGTATAAAAATATACCAACAAATAAAAATAAATACACATACAGAAGCCCGAGGTGGTTAAGTCCTGGAATATAAAGATGTAGGAAATAGGAAGCTGCCTTACACTAAACCATCCTTTCCAGGGTTTTAGACAGAGGACTCTTTCAGCCCTACTCAGAGATGCTGTAGGTTAAACCGGGGACCTTCTGAATGCAAAAAACATGCTCTGCCACTAAGATGCAAGCTTTCTGCCTTTTTTCAAATATTTCAGCACATTAAAAACAATGGCACAAGTAGAAAACTAGCATATCGGAGACATTGTTTGGAGGTATTTTGTAGTTTTCGTTTTACATAGGGGAGCATTCAAATTTCCCCCCATGAAGCCTGAAATGGTACAGTCCATTCTTTCAGTTCAGATCTCAACAATCTTCATTCTGTTGCATCTACAGCTCCAGCTATGGAGAAATCACCATGCACTGCTATCACCATAATCCAGTCAAGGTGTGAGAAATCTGGAAAACCGAGCTGGGATAATGCCGGGCTTTTAACAGCAAGGTTGGAGGTGACCGTCTTCCTTCTCACAATGTGGTTAAAGTCACCACGGAGTAGGCTTCTAAGTTATTTCTGTGTTTGTTCCTGAATATCTGAATGTCAACATGATTACCTGAATACCTGAATATCAACATGGCAAGATGCAATCTGCATTATCAATGAATGCAGATACCATACCAAACTCGTATGGAACTCAGCTTGTGGTAGCCACTATATAGAAAACAGTGTGAATTGATATTTACTCTGTAGTAAGTTGGCGGGGGGAACTTGGGCTCTCCCACCAAGACAAGTAGTAATAAAGGTATTAGAGCTGGTAGGAGGGGAGGAGAAGGAAGAGCCATGGCTCCATATCCTTCAATATTTTCTATTTTATATGCTTGTATCAGCCTGATTTTCATACCAATGGTTATTGCCCATGTTCTCCTTTCCCTGCTTATTATTACACATTAATGCTCTTTTCTGCCATTGTTATGCTGCATTCAATTACTCTGCAATAGTCTGCTGTCCACCATTTCAAAAGCCAGCATGATGCCTGTTGTTTAGGTTAAGAAGGCTGAGAAGCAAAAAGGTGCTTCCAGATTGGCAGCCTCTATCACTACCCAATCACTGCTTTTTCACTGTAGAATTGCAGTGGACTTTCCACACTTGTGGGGTGAGAGTAGCCCTTTTGTGTGCATACATCACACTATCTTCCATCCACACCAGTGGATAACAACTGGGACAAAAAAGAAGCCATTCATCTGAGTATGTAATTTCATTAATAATTTTCCCCCTATTGTTTTTAATTTGCTTTTAAAGGACTTTGAAATAAAATTTAAAAATCAATAACTTGTTTAAAATACTTGAAAGTGTTTAGGCTAAATTGTAAGAATGGGGGAACAGAGACCACATTGGTAAAATAACAGCAACTGAAAAGAAAGGGATAGATAGTGTGACGATTCTCCACAGCAAAATTTTAATTGTGCTAAACCCCTCTTTTTATTTAAGTGCTATTGTACAAATATTTCAGCGTTTGGTTATTTATTTATATGTCGGCAAAAAGGCATTTTATTGCAATTTAAGAGCTCAGTTAAAGAAACCAAACACATGCTGATAAAATGGTGCTGCCAGAAAAGATAATAGCTAAATTGTACGGAAATTGATGTGTGGCAGTAGGCTCTCCCACTCAGCATGTCACTGCACACGTTAAAACAGCACCTCTTAAAAAGATGGAAGAGTAAGAGCTAAGGCGATCTACACCTGGAGACTGTGTTACTGTTGCATTCTTTTTCTTTTCAAGTCAATTTTTCTGCAATCTGCAGAAAGAAGCAGCATGGCGAAAACAGAAGAGAACAACAACTGGACGCTGACATTATACTGACACCCCATACAAAGTGAGTGAACGGAGCATAGCTATTCCATAGCAAGTAGCTAGTGTGGAAGCACCCTGAGAAAACAGAATTGCCCTACGACAGGTTATCAGTAGCTCAAACCACACAGCAGCTGCTGCGGCGAGTGTGACATAGCAAGATGTGCACTGCACAGCGGCTTCACATTCATGCATGTGCACCAGAGGCAAAGATGTGTACGCTCCACCCCCATACCTTCAGAGATTTAATTCCAGAGAAATGGGTGAGAAGCTGAATTGTGAAGAAGGACAACTCTACCAACTCATAATAACACAATTCAACAAAGCATCCCCCAAGGACAAAAAAAAAGAAAGACAAAAATAGTGGCAACGATGTAACAGGGGACAGGAACCACATGTGTTCTTACATTTGAGATTCCCCATTACGGAAATAGTTGCTCATCATGCCCCTGTTTTTAGCACAAGTTCTTGAACAGTAGGGGGGCATCTTTATATCTTAGTGAGCCCTTGACTTTTCCCAGGTGTTGTTGAGTATCCTGCAGAAGAACACAAGAGTGGTGAGGTCCACTGCCCTGACAGTTTGCAACCCCAGCCCAGGGCAAAGCCATCTATCCCATCTCCAACACCCTAGAGAAGGCACCAATGTCAAAATCTGAGTATCTCCCTCACTGAACCTTTCTGGTGAGCCTCATACAGATTTCTCCATATTGCGCTAGTGACTTCTACCACAAGTATTCCTCTACAGACGTTATGTTGGAGATGACCTGAACCTCCCAGGCCAAAATGTAGGTGGGGTGGGTTTGGTTTTTTCTGGCAACAGGAAGTTTGAGCAGAGACACCTGCACTTGGGTACAGAAAGAAACAGCTCTAAGAAGCCTGCTTTTCTCTCACTCAGCTACAAATAGAGCCTTAGAGAAATCCAGATGGTCCTAATTTTGGGGAGCAGGTGCAGCGACTCAGTGCTTTTGATCCCTGAGGCTCAGACATGTGGGATGCTTCCACTGGTGCTTGTCCCCACCAGTCCACACTGATGGAGACCACGGGGACAGTGCCATTCACATGGCTGGTTCACCATGATGAGTCCAGGGGAAGGTGCGTCTCTGGGAGCACGTTATTTGCCTTTCTCTAGGGCACCTCCTGCCTGTTCAGCTGTGCATGAGATCCTGTCATTTGGAGGTACCCTGAGATGCTATTTTCTTACGCTTAGGTGTGTGACAAAACTTTCCACGGCAAGAAGGGGTAGCATTACCCCATTTCCCAGGATTCTGTAGGTCAAATGAAGGAAAGAGGAATTCCCCACAGCTTCTCCCTTGTGAAAATCAAGATGCTTCTGCTGCACAAGGGAGAACTGAAGGAGAATTTGGGAAGTGGAGGGAGGAAACAGAGCAAGGGAAAAAGAAAAGAAAAGCATCACCTTTTCTTTTTGACAGCTATGGTTTAAATGTTTACTTTCTGTATCAGCTCAGCTGCACCTTCGAAACTGCCGTTTCATAAATACAACTGGGACGGCATAAGCTATAATTTGGAGATAGCAACCGCAGGACATATCTAGATCTGTTTGCGCTACTTTAATTAAATACTGCATTATGGCTTGTGACAACTTCATCGCTAAAGCGTAAATGAATGTGGAATTAAAGTGTTACTTAGGCTTTCAATATCATCATCTTTTGGGGTCTTTTTTTGTTTTGTTTTGTCTGCTCACGTCTTTCTTTCTTTTTCTTTTTGCTCCTCACCCTCCATTTCTCAGTTTAACAAAGAAAAGAGCCATAAAATCAAGATGCTTGTTCATTTACAGATGGAGCAGGCGTGGAAAAAGAAAAAGAAAAAAGAAAAGGCAAAGAAAGGAAGAAAAGAAAAAGATGGGCCACGTTACACAAGTCTATAGCACTCCCTCTTCTGAGGTTTCTCTGATAGCAGAAAGAATTCCTTTGATGGGAAATGCTTGAATATTAATTGTGTGTGTGACTCTTATCTTTCAAACCCGGCTCCTTATGAATGATAGTTCTCATGGCTGTGGGATTTTGCCTCTTTTGTGTAGCATTTAATAGCCTGCTTTTAATTTAATTTAAATTTTTTATAAAAAAAACAAAACTGTTGATTCGTTGCTACTCTGGTACAATAGCAGGCTCTGGAAGTTCATACCATTTCATTTTTGATCTCCACAAATGAAGCAAGAGCAGTTTCCCCAGTCTCTGCTGCCCCTTCCAGCCCCCCCCCCGACCACATCGGTAAACTTGAAAGGAGTTATGGGGCTAAAGCAAACTTATTTTATTCCCAGAAATGTAAGCCCCGATCCCATCAATCTATCTGCTTCTCCTCTAATGAAAAGCCAGACCGTATGTGACATTTCGTGGCACCAACCACTTTAAATGTTACCAACATCAATCGGGTTTTTAAATGTTACTCACGTCTCGCACGAATTGGGAAATGGTTTTATAATTATCTCCTGCTCTCTAAACGAACTGAGAGATTTCCACTGTTGTTCTTTCTTTCTTTTTTTTAATTCTCTATCACAGCCAAATTAAATGACAATGCATATTTATATTCCAAAGCTCCAGGAGATAAAAAATAAAAATAAAATTTTTAAAGCCCAACAAGTTTTGTGTGAATGTGTAGTTGCCTTCTCACCAAGCTCTGGCACAGTAAAGGAAGTTCTAAAGAATTTGATGGGTTCCTTTTTTCCTTTTCTTTTTTACGGACAATAATTGGATTTACAAAAATTCCTTGTCTCCAAATCATTGCGAAGTCGGAAGGAAGGAAGAAGTTGTGATGTTGTTCGAGCTGAATATTGTGCTGACAAAACCTTTTGCAGTTCCTATTTTTGAACTCTGCAACCTAAACAGAAATGTTTGCCTCCTTTCATCTTCCTAAGAAATAACCAGCGTCCTTCAATAATTAGTAATGTTAAGAGGAAAAGCTTTCCTCTGACAATTTTAAATAGGGTGCCACATTGAAGCATCGCCCCCTTTCTCCCCATCACCAACGTGGGCAGATTAGCAAAGTGTTTAGAACTAAATCTTTGTCTAATAAAGGCAGAGTTGGTTTTCACCAAGAGCTGCTTGTTATAAACCTGCCTTTGGAAAATGGAAGGAACGTCGCATTTAAAGACACAAATTTCCCCGATAATATATTCGAAGAGAAACGCACCGAATCCACTACGACACGGGCATAACTAATAAATTTGCAATATTTCAGCCTCAACAGCCTACAACGGTTCGTTTTAAAGATTTATGTGGTAAAAAATTACTCGGCGATGAATGGAGTTTATTCTGTGCCGGATTGGAAGGTATAAGGAATTAAACTACTGTCTTTAGCAGTGTATTTATTATTACCTCTGTCAAAGAACGAAGACTTTAACAGCATCCATGATAAATTTCAGCACAGAATAAACGGGGTGAGGGAACGGCACACATGCAAACACGAGCACATATATATTATATAAAAATATTACACACAACACTCCGGAAAATCCTGCACATGTCTGCCTAGTTCTTTTTGCGTACTGGATCATTTGCGTTTCCAGACCAAAAGAAAAATAAAATTTGGAACTCGTATTAGGGCCGTTTATTATATCATATAAGGGACTGTAATATTCTGGAATACATGATGTCTCTTTAAATCAAATTATGCTTCTAAAAATAACAAGCAGCTCAACGCCCAGAAAACATTCCTATGTGGAAATGTCCACGTGGAAGATAGAGAGGAATGCAAGCTAGCCTTAATGATACCTGTCAAGATAATGGGCACAGTCTTATCCAGGTGAGATCAGCTATGGAATGACAATTCTATTTTTCCACTCTGAAGACAAGAGCAAAACTTGAACAGATGTCGCACAGGTTACTTTGCTGAATTCGAATCCTAAATTCCAGCTCAGCTTTCCCATTTAGGAAGATGAAAACAGGATTGGATCAAGATAGAAAATCCAAATGGCACTTCTTTCCCAACAATTAACCCGGTAAATAATCCACTAGGAAGATTCCCTATGCAAGCATCGCTGAAGTGAAGGACTGTGAAGCACAGCTCCTATGCATTTTAGCGGGGCTTGAGCAGCAGAACTTCCTAGTAGGTCAGATCTGTCCATCTCCAACTCTGCCACTCTTAATGGCAACCCAAACCTGCTACCTGGCTGCCTCATGATTCGGCCATATTCCAAGATAATTGAATGCAGATTAAATTTAGCAGCATTCAAGTCACAAACAGGGTCCTGAGGGTGGATTCCCTACCCTCCAGCCATTCAATGACTGCTTATGGGTATAGTGGGGATTCCAAACTGCATTAGTTGTTGAGTTACAGAACCAGGTGGTGGTAGTTCTTCCACACTGATTAACACAGAGTATAAAAGCGGACGTGTGTGTGTGTGTGTGTGTGTGTGTGTGTGTAACTGAACCTCCTTTGCTCACACTATGAATGCCTGTCAGTTGTACACTCCAAAGCAGTTGAGAATGAGAGATGTTAACATTACCTATGGATTAAAGAGCAGAAGCTCTGTGTGACTTGACACCTTTTAAACAACCTGACATATTCACAGTCAAGGGAGTAACAGTGATTTAAAAAAAGGATTTTCCACCCATCGTTTCCTTCAGTATACACTTATGGGTGACAGGGGAGATCACAGTTCACATCAAAAAGAGTGTGTGGGTATGATGTAAGCAACAGAGACTGTTTTCGCAGACAGTGGGACAGCCTGAGAATTTGGAAAGGGGAAATGATGGGCAATTGCAAGTTCCGAAAGGAGTTCACGTATTTTAGAAGAGCACCCAGCTCGCCATCACCCAACCTGCCATAGGCAAGGTAGCATTTAGGATGGGAGGGAGAAGAGTGAAAAACACCTGGGGTTTATATGATTATAACCAGATTAATCTTAGAATGGCACAGCTATTGGGCAGCGATAGATTATTCGAGGGGTAGAATCACATGATTCCAGCTCCAGCTCCCACCCTACCCTGCCCTGTAACCTTTCTGTCTTTTTACAGAACGATGTATAGAAAATTACATGGGAGGAATAAATTGTCCTGGGGTTTGTTTCTGGATGGCTGCTTCTTGTCTGAGGGTGGAGATGGAGGGGGGTTGTGTTAGGGGAAGCTTTTCGAAGTGGGGATATGAGGTGGGGAAATAGCCTTAAGCCTGAATTTGACCGGTGCATGACCGTTGCCTTCTGGCTGACCTCAGATTCTATTCCCAGGCCTTTTCCGATTCTATAGTCTCCTGTCCCCGTGGGGGTTATTAATGGAAGCAAAAATAACCCCCTCCCAGCCACGACTACGTCTTTCGTCATTGCAATGCAGCTTGTTAAGAATGGCAAGATGCTGGGGGGGGGGAGGGGATGATATGTGGGTTTAAGTGCTACTTGCGAAAATGGTCTTAGTTGAAATCAAGGTTCATCACAGCGTCATCTGACTGTTCTTACACCCCCCCCCCCATTTTCCAGATCTAACGCCATACTTCTCCCCTCCTTGCACTCCCTCAGAAAGACCACTAGATGTCACCAGCCTCCTCCTTTCACTCAAGGGTCTGCGGGAATAAAATGACGCTTAAAGCAACAGAGAGAATTAGCAATGCTGAAATTTATTTATTTATTTATTTGGTTGCTTGTCATTCACAATGAAAAGGAAATCTTGGTATATTAAAATCATCATCCAACCATAGAATGCATATAACCTACGCTAAGTTGGGTGAGGGGAGGGGAGAGATGCTCTATAGTCACTGAACAGTGTTTTTTTTGTAACATTATTCTAGAAACAAATAGTTGAGGAAAGGACTACCAAAGAAGCAAAAGCATAACAGTGCTCTGGCTGACTGATCTGATCCCAAAGAATATTGCTGGACCTGCAGAGGACTGCACACATATTGCTGCACTCACTGAGAACGAATGTTACAGATAGAAATTTTGGGATGCAGAGGAATCCCAGAAGAAAAAGGCATGCAGTTCTGTGTAGTCTTGCAGTCTGTCTTCCATGAAACAACATTTGGAGAAAATATAGATTGTGTTTGCTGAATCAGGATGCTTATGGAAGCTGATGACTGCATTCTTAAAGTGTTAGGTGGGTCAAGGTAAAGATCCTAGGACTTAAAAAATGAGTGGCGTTTGGAGCCATAGAGTCTCAATCAATGGCCATTCAGTGTGCTCTTAACTGAATCATAGGAAGCGAAGAGAGCTGAAGATCAAGGCCATCTGCTTGCCAAAAAGCAACATTCCCCATACTTTAGTCCAGTGTTTCCCAACCGGTGTTCCGTGGCACACTAGTGTGCCGCGAGACATTGCCTGGTGTGCCGTGGGAGGGAGGCGGGCGAGTTGGGCGGCAAGAGGCGGGGCGGTGGCAGCGAGGAGAGGCCGCCCAGCGCGGGGCTCTCGCCGTCTGCCTGCCTGGCTGCCTGCGTGGCGCTGACGTCACGGGGCTGTAACGTGCCCCACATAGGCACACGCGGGGCGGCGAGCGAGCTCCCTCCCACATCCCATCGCCGGCTCTGCACCAGGCGGTAGAGCTTGGCGAAGTCACCGCGCTTGAAGGCCAGCAGCGCGCGCGCCTTGGCCAGGCTCTCGCCCGCCTGTGCCTCCAGGCACGGCGCCTCGGCGTCGGGCGGCAGCGAGCCCAGGAAGCGGCCCAGCCGGCTGGGGTCGCCCGCCTGCAGCAGCGCCTCACACACGCACGAGACCTGCTCCACCGAGAAGCGCGGCGAGCGCGGAGGATCGGGCGCGGCGGAGGCCAGCCCCACGCTTGGAGAGGACGCAGCAGCCGTCGCCAAACCCGATCCTCCTCCTCCTGCTCCGCCGCCGTCCTCTGGCTCTCGGCTGGGAGGAGCCTGCGGCGACGGGGCGGGCGCCGAAGTTGGCAGAAGTTGGCGCGCCTCCTCGGCAGCGCCTTCGTCCTCCTCCTCCTGCCTCTGCTCTCCTCCGGCGGCGGGGGCGCGCCACCCTCCCCGGCCGGGGGGCTCGGCGGGGCCCGCGGGGAAGGAGGCCATGTTCGCGGCGCACGGGATCGCGGCCCCCCTCGCCCGCCTCCGGCCTGCTCCCCTCCCCCTGCGCGCTGCCCTAGCCGTGCGGGTCTCCTCCCCCTGCGCCGCCGTCCCCTTTCCACATCCTGGGAGCCGCGGTCCGCCTTCCGCCCCCGGGCCGCGGCGCGGCTCCCAGCCCGGGCTGGCCTCCGCCTCCTGGGGCGCGCGCCCACCCCCGCGGCCCCCCAAACTTCGGTGCAACTCTCCAGACGCTTCTCCCCCGCCTCGGTCTCCCTCCTTTCCACTTCTCTTCCCTCCTTCCTTCCCTCTTTCTTTCTCTTTCTCTCCCACCTGCCTTTCCTTCTATTAACTTTCCTTTCCCCTTCCCATGTAGAACAGTCCCTGCAAATAAAAACCTAGCATATTTGGAAGAGGGATGCTAGCCTAACCATTACCTTCTATGCTGTTACTATTTTTTTATTTTTTTTTACATAAGTAAAAAGTGACCTTTCCCCATCTGGCATGGTGGTGTGCCTCGAGATTTTTTTCATGAAACAAGTGTGCCTTTGCCCAAAAAAGGTTGGGAAACACTGCTTTAGTCCCTATTCCTGCCACAAGTCACCCAGCAAAACCCAGGACACATTATTATTATTACCTGTAGTAGTAGTAGTAGTAGTAGTAGTAGTAGTAGTAGTAGTAGTATACAACTGTTCACCCATAGATCACTGGGTGGTTCACATCATGCCACAATTAAAGCAAATGAAAAATTAGCCTGCCACACTAAAAGGTATATGCAGATCAGAAAGCTCTGGATGACTCAAGCGAGCGAGCCAAGCACATAACATAGACAGTTCAAAATATAGCCTCTAAAATCATCGGCTAATCTGAGCTGGGGATAAAAAATCACACAATTCTGAGTATGGGCAAAACTCATAACAGAAATCTATTCCACACATTACATGGCGCAAACCAAACTATGTGACTTAAGTGTACACTTAGCAAGGAACTACAGACTATTCTGGCTCTCTGAAGAGCACACTTTCATCTTGTATATGTTTCCAAACATTTATCTGCTTCACACATAACATTTTTAGTTGTATTAAAAAAGCACAACAGGTGTGTATACATGCTTGGAACACGTCAGCCGGTGTCCCCTTCCCTTCCCCTGCCACATCTCTGGTCTAAAGTACTGTATCCTCTGTTTAAAAATGTTGTTGGGGTTTGACTGTACTCATTTGCATGGAATATTTAGTTGGTCTCTTATTTGTGAGGCTCCTCAGATGGCTTCAGGCAAGCCATTGTTGTCTGGCTCACAACTTTCATATGGATAATGCTGGTGATGGTTGGGTAGATGGGTTCTCCATCTCATTCAGAATCCTTGTTATGAGGCTCTGATATTTAAATCACACCAAAGCACTTTTCACACACATACACATGGTTCTATGGAAACAAACACATAAAAGTAACATATCCAGCAGTTCTTCCATAGGAGTGTGGGAGTTTTGTAGAATGCAAGCCCTCTGGGGGCAGAGACAGTGTCACACTGGTGCTCTGTACAGCACCATTTAGCTGGTGCTAAATGTTAAGGGGAAGTTCTTTTTAAAAAATTAGGGACATCTGGCAACACTAGTGCCAAGCCGGACCGCTAACACTAGTAAGGTTTGCTACAAGCCCTGAGTGTCGTTTAAAAGCACCTGAGGCTGCAAGTCGGCTAAGGTTGCTGAGCGTAACCACTGACTGCTCTGTTAATGGTGCTAGTGAGGAGCTCCAGAACAGCTTTATCAGTTGTGCCAGAGGTACGTTTCTAGCTCAAATTCTCCAGCTTTGCCGTGTTCAAGAAGATTGCCTAGGTTTTAATACCGGAGCCACAGCAGTAAAAAAGATGAACCACTCTTTTTTTTTAAAAAAAGGCTTGTAGCTTAGAAAGCACACATGACATCCTGTCACAGACCTCATGGCGCCAGTCAAACACCTGCAGGCTACACCTATCCTGCGGCTGGCAATGTAAGCCAGGGATCCTGGAGGCTGTGCCAGGCAGTAGTGCCAGAAGTTGAAAGATCAAGGCTGGAATTTTTGAGACATGCTGGTTATGCACAAATGAGAAACCCACCTTTTCATCTCACACAGACAAGAGGGGTGAGTTAGCAGATGTTAGCAGAGTTAGAAGATTTAATAGACAATGTTTTTATCTAGTGTAGACAGGGAAAGCAAGCACAATGGTAGGCTTACCTATGTCTGGCCAGGGGTATTGTTAGGAGGTAGCCCATGTGGACCCTGTGTCTTTCATGCCAAGCCCACCCCCACCCCTTTAAAAAACCTTAGTTTTTAAAACTTTGCTTAGCTGGAGTCTTAATAGAGAGCCAGTGTGGTGTACTGGTTAAGAGTGGTAGTCTTGTAATCTTGGGAACCGGGTTCGCATCTCCGCTCCTCCACATGCAGCTGCTGGGTGACCTTGGGCCAGTCACACTTCTCTGAAGTCTCTCAGCCTCACTCACCTCACAGAGTGTTTGTTGTGGAGGAGGAAGGGTAAGGAGAATGTTAGCCGCTTTGAGACTCCTTAAAGGGAGTGAAAGGCAGGATATCAAATCCAAACTCTTCTTCTTCTTTTTCTTAATATGGTCAGAGCCTTTGCTTACAGGGTGGGTGGGTATGATGCAAAATGCAGGGCAGGTGAGACCTCAGCTACATATCTACCTTCTTAATTTGCCCAGGGGCACTCTTTGCATTTATGCTCTGAACCCTTTAATAACCTAGCAATGCCTGTGTGGGGGGCAGAATAAAACAGGTGAGAAATTTGGTCGCGGGTGCTGAATTCAGCATCCTGGAAATTCCCGTTTTCATTTATTTGTTTTTAATGATTCAGGTTTCTAGCAAAGACTCACTTGAAAGTTATGTGGAAATTCTGCCCCTTCCTTTAAATGTAAAAAAAAAAGTATTAAAAAAACTTTGCTTACGGAGCAGCTTTCCCTCTGAAAGTTAGCCTATAATCTGCATCTGTAAATTTGTGTATGCAATTTTTATACAAATTTGTGCTGCGGGTCTGTGCCCTAAGTCTTTTAGTGACCCACCAATGTACCAGGACAGAGGCTTTCCCCAGTCCAACAATGCCAGAAACCGAAGCTGGGTCTCTAGAGGTGCAAAATGTGTGCTCCAATTCATGTTCATGGCCATTTGTCCTTGGAGTTCCCTTCCCTACAGTCACTGGCGGAGGAAGAGGCGTGCGGGGGAGCGCACCTCCCCTGGCAGCACGATCCCGGCGGGGTGCCATCGCGGCTGCCCCCCCGCCTGCGCTGTCCCCCGCCTGCCCCACACTCCTATGGGTGGCACACCACGCCCTGGGACGCGTGCCAGTTCTGCCCCTGCCTGCTCTCCGCCCCCCCCCCCCGGTGCCAGAGCATGAAGCTCCGCCACTGCCTACAGTATGTAATTTTGCCTTGTTCCACCTTTTTAAAGGCCAAAGCCTCCTAAAATCTAACTAAAGAACTGAAATATAACAAGTATTAAAACTGAGCTTAGTTGGTTAGAGCGTGGTGCTAATAACACCAAGGTTGCAGGTGTGATCCCAATACAGGACAGCTGCAGATTGCAGGGGGTTGGAATAGATGACTCTCAGGGTCCCTAGTCTCCCAACTCTACAGTTCTATGATTCTCTAACAGCCAGCCCAAATGGAAAGGTCATATATGCATATATTTATCTATACTGCTTTTGGGAATGTGCTCATTCCCTAGTGGAAGGAGTTTCAAAGTATCGTGAAAAGAATGATCATTTTTAGCAGGACATTATAAGGCTCCTTGGTTGTTGCCAGACCAAAAGTGAAAGAGAAATCAAACGGGTTTCTATCCAACCTGATGTTCTGATGATAGTTAGATTTTAGTACAGTGGTACCTCTGGTTGCAAACGGGATCCGTTCTGGAGGTGTGTTCGCAACATGAAAAGAGCGCAACCCGCAGCGGCGCGTCTGCGCATGCACAGGTTGCGATTCGCCACTTCTGCACACGCGAGTGACGTCTGCGCATGCGCGGGCGGAAGCAACCCTTTCCAGTACTTCCGGGTCGCCGCGGGATGTAACCTGAAAGAACATAACATGAAGCGGACGTAACCAGAGGTACCACTGTACAATCCAACTTAACACAGCAACAGGACCTAGGAGTAGAAGACAACCTCACATCTTAAGTTTGTCAGCCCCAAACTGTTTTGAGATGCCACTCTCTACTCCAGTTCATTACAACTAACCCAGGTGAGTGGAACTACATTTACTTGCTATGATTTCCAGTGTTCTTTTTCTCTCATCTTTCCACCACATATTTATATTTGTTGCATAGTTTAATGCAAGGGCTCAGGTATGTTACATTCATGTTCTTCTGTGAACTCAGAAAACATCTTACATGTGCATCTAAAAATGCAAAGGATGCAGTTGCCCTGAGCAACCCCACCCAAACATCTGACTTCCATAAAGGCTTAAGCCTCAACACTTGTAACTTCACAAAACAATGGATTGTCTCAGTGTTAAGACTATTCAGCTTTCAAGTACAGGTTCTTGTATTTCACTCTGCTGAACAGTTTAATACTGCCATGCTGATAGAAGCTCTGGGGCAGTTTGAATGCTCCCCCCCGCCCCCCACTTTTCTCTTACATGACTCTGAGGGCTAGTTCACATAATTCTTTTCCCTAGGTTGAAATCAACATGAATGGATTTACAGTTGTTGAACTAGTCTTGTGAATAGCCCAATATGGATGTCTCTGAGCCATGAATCAACACATCCTGATTCATACCACTCTCTTGAGTTATCAAGATTTAAATGCTGGAACTGCAGAAGCTCACTTTTCATTCCCACAACTTGAATTCCAACACAATATTTAGAAACTATTTCTGGCTCTAGTGAAGACAAAAACTTGAGACTGAAAAACCACCAAAGTCTAGGGCACATTTACAAATGATGCTTAAATTCCCATATTTGTAGATCAAAGGAAAACTTCTGGGACCAGAACATACCCTGGAATTAATAAGTATTTTGCTTTCTCACTTTCCTTAATAATATTGGCAAACGGCACATTCCAAATAGAGATGAAACAAAATAAAATTTGACAAACTTTCAGAATTTGAATATTTGAATCGAATCAAATGTTTTCAAAAACTGACTTTGAGGATATTAAAAAAACCCTCTAAATAATCTGCTGATTTATTATTCTGATGATATATTTCAAATAAAAAATGTGAGGTAACTGTTTGCTAAATTCAATTTATACCATCTTTTACACCATTTTATTCTCACAAAAATCCTTCATTTGGCATACTGATTTTAGTCCAGTTAGCAGACTTTAAATCACAATTTTATAGCCGAAATAAAAACTTGAGAATTCCCCTATCAAAAAAATAAAAAATAAAAATCTGACTTGCACTATAGACTTTTAATACTGCTTTGTATACACATTGTTTTTAGGTCACACCCAGAAGTGGCTTGTCATGCGGAGTAAAAAGTATCTGGCAGGTGAGCAGCTCTTGCTTACTGGGAGGGAGACAAAGAGGGCTGAGATAGAAGGGAGGTCGATGTGGTGCAAACACACCAGTGAAGTAAATCTGGCACTCCTGTCAGTGAGTTTGCACCATGCTGACCACCCCAGTACTTTACCCTCCCCCTCCTGGTAAGTAACACACCTGCACAGAAGCTAGTGTTGCAGTTCCATTCCACCCGGTCAGCTGCTTCTGGTCGCACCTAAAGTGTTTTTAAACATTTTAAAATGTAAATTTATAAATGTGATGAAGACCAAGCTACACATTACATGCAAAGTTAGGCCAGAGGCCCCTTTTCAATAGGAAAAGTCAATTGGGGTATGTTTTGGAATGGAGAAGCAGAGGGCATGGAAAGGGTTTAACCCCTCCAATTGCTCACTCCCCATGTGGCTTTCACGTGTTAGAAGTGGCCACTGGGCTACTAGTGTATGCTTTTGTGTATACTGTTTGGCTCCGAGACTCACTGTGACGTGTTCACTTGGTGGCAAATCTGGATTTTTGGTTGTGTTGTGTGTGATGCAGCCCACTGGGTGTCACTGGTGAAAAGAGCTCATTATGCAAACAGAATAATAAAAAAAATTCCTACAGATTCTGAGCCTTTACAGGATTTCAGGATGTTTACTGTTGTTTGCACTTGACAACAATGAATGCAGTACTGCATTTCAGTGCTACTTGAGACCTCGGTTGCATTCCTGAATGGAACTATCTAAAATGCTGAAGAGGAAAAAAACCCAGCTTCCATTAAAATTAATTTTAGAGAAAATGTATGGGGTTCATGCTGTGGGTTCCTCTTGCCCCAGTTGCAAGATCAGATAGATTTTGCCTACTTACTGTTGAATCTCAGCCAACTAACCCCCCAGCCCCAAAATCACATCTCCCCACGGCTGATGCGCGAAAATGTCAGACAGGACCTTAGCAGCAGACGGCATGCATTCCAAACAACACCAGATGGATTTTTATATTAGCTACTATTTCATGTTCAAGGCACAGCGACCGCAATGCTTTAAAAGGAAAAAAAAAGAAAAAAGCCATCCAGCCTCTGCACTGCTGCCACGCTTGCTTCGGCGAGATTAATTCTGCAAAATTAATTGGGACAAGATTGAAAAGGAAATTAAAATGCAGCTGAGTGAACAGGCTTTTCAAACACCTTTCCCCCCCTCTCGCTCCCCCTCCCTTGCTCTCTAACTATCCCCACCCCCACACCACCAAGCTTTATTAAGCCTCGGTTTCTCGGATGGTCATAGGTGAGTTCTGTTGTCATGCAAAATAATTTATGAAAGGAAGACACTCAGGACCAATTGGTTACACGTGAAGAAGTTGTGCTGGAGCTCCAAACCGGAGCCACTGAAGGGAGTTAAAACCAGGTCATAGTCTCATGTCAAAGGGAGGGAGGGAGGGAGGGAAATAAGTCAGACACTATTGAACTGCATGCATGTTCTTTCACATATAGATGTTTGATATAACTTAATTTTTGGCGGTATTAATGCGGAAGGCCTTTAAAAAACAAATACTTTAGGATTCGGGAATGGTATATTCTAGAAAATGTAACATTCTGGCATACATATGGTTAATAAAAATGGATATAGAATTGCCAAGAACTGCTGTGGTGACATTACTAAATTATTTTGAAGGGGTAGTCCCAGGTAGACTCAGATAAGTGATTACAAATATTAATTACTGCACAAATAGGGATGAGCAGATTATTCTATTTACTGTCTGTGTCAATATCCCATGTGGTCATTCATAAGCCTCTTCTGTCCAATTTCTACATTAATCTGTGAATCTCTGAAATAAAAAACCTGTGCAGACTTTGTATTTAAATATGTATTTTATCACAAAATGTGTATTTAAATATGAATTTGATTAATATTTTATCCTAAAATATGTATATTGGCATGTTTGTTGAGAACTGTATTGCAAATTTGGTGAGAAATCCAAAGAACAACTATGCTCCAAAACATGCCTTAGTCCAAGAGTTGTGAATTAAATTAGTCTACTTAAAAATGTGGACAGAACAAAATTCTCCTCTACCTCTATTCAAGCTAAATACTGGCAATGGAATGGACATCTATGAACTGAATGGATGACTGAAAACTGGAAAACCGTTATATGTTCATAATGTCTAGTTGGATAGAACCAAGAGGTAGCAATAGTCTTGAAAATGAAGAAACTGAATTATCATCATTATTTGACATATAATGTTCTAAGTATGTAAATGTATATAACATTAATGTTAGTAAAAACCCTCTTAATTAGGATGGCCATGTGCTCTACTGTACAAAGGTCAGCCATCTATTTGAAGGGCTGTCCAGTCTAAGTCCAATTCCTCATCCCTTTTCTATTTTAAACTTAACAAGTCAACTCTCTTCTAGGTTGGCATGACATTAGCTGGGACATGGTGTTGGTTGTGTTGGCTGGTTCTGTTCTGAAAACAATACATAAACCTATCATAATGTGTGTCCCCAAATACAATTTGCAACACATTTATTTAGTAGTGAAAATCGTTTTAAATTGTGTATGTGTATTAGGGATGGTTCATAGATGTAGGGAAACTAGCAATGGGGAACCTCTGGCCTGCGGGCTTAATTACATCCCAAGATAACATCAGATATGGAACAGTTAAAGACACAACTGCAAAGGAACAACTGGATGCTTAAAATGCATGTCCAATGACTTCTTGGCAAGTGGAGTTTGATGATAGTGCCAATCAGCAGACTAGCACGGACAATAAGCCCCTCCGAAGTTGTCACCTGATGACCTACCCACCCACAAAGTGGCTGGTGGAGGAGGCCAGGATATGATTCACCAGTTGGATCCAATCCCCCACCATTTATGTAAAGATTTTATTTCTCACTGCTTGATGAAAATGAATGTCTGAACTGATTTGAATGGAAAAGCTTGTGTGAGAATATTTAATAATTCTGTTTATTTATTTTTCATACTTACGTCCAACTCTTTGTCCCAAGACCTCAGGGTAGGTTAGAACAAGATGCAAGGTGATGTGAATATTCTATCTGTGGTATGTTTTCTATGCTGGCCCATCAGACCCAGCATCTCCACTCAATACCCTGAGAAAACTGGGAGCTATGAAAAACAGTGATGGACTCTGGGGTCTCAAATTCCAGTGGCGCCCTGTGCAACAGCAAAATTCAGCACCCTGCTGTCCGCTGTTCCTCACACTGCTTTTCAAATCATAGTTGTGATTCAAATCATATCCCCAAGGCTCAGCGCCCGGTGCGACCAAACCACGCTCCAAAGTGCTTTGCAGTTCAAAGTGCATGTCTTTTCTGTAATGCTAGAGTTCCCTGCATCTCCCTTTAAAACATGTCAGAAAAGATTTGGTTGATTTGGTACAAAGAAACGTGTCTGAAGTTGCCATAAAACTATAATGTAATGTGTGCATTACTTCCAGGAAATTATCCTGAACAAACTTTATTGTAAGAAAAGGGAAGTGTGCAAGAGCATTACCATGCTGTTGTCCATGTCCTGTTAATTGCAATGCACACAAGAGCTTCTCAAAGGAATAAGCCCTGTGGCCTAGAATCAAAGAATCGTACAGTTGGAAGGGACTCTTCAGAAAGCCAAGTTCTGGTGCCTTACTCTCCTGTACCACCTGTACTCTGTATCTAATGTAAGACTGAGGATGCCATTTATCCTGTAGCACCAGCATGTCTGAGCATCTGATCAACTAATCCCTACTGACCAATCTAATGCCACCAGAACCTATAAACCTAGCTACAGCCCTTAGTCCAAGCAACTCATCTCTAGTATGAAAAGACTGGTTAAGCTCCTGCTCCCTTTCCCTGATTGCTTCCTTAAATCCTGATTCTTGCCTGGTTTTAATTACACCCGTGTCTCCGGATCACTTGGCCTAACACTGGACCACTGCTTATGCCAATTTATTCATCTGCACATTTATAAATCAGCCGATGTATTCACTTGCACATTTGTGGCAAAGAAAGTACTTCACATCCCCACACTCTCCCCGCCTTCCTTCCTTTGCTCCCCTCACCCCTACATCACACCTGACCAAGCAACTCAATTACCCTTGCAATTCTTGAGTGATTACACACATGCTCAAGCTATTTTCTAGACAAACTTTGCTGTGAGGCAAGTAAACATAAAAGGATGGAAGAATTTCCAAAAGCAGCTCTCTGGGCTAGGGAGGGAGGTGGCGTTGGGAGGTCGGGGTGAAGAGAAAGAAGGCGGAATGATTACTTAGATCCGTGGTTTTCACATTTTTCCAGCTTCAGGGGACCTTTCCAGATTGACTTGTCTGTCAAGAAAACCCTTTGTGTCTGCAACAGAACCTTTGTAAGTTGTCAAGGGTTTGTGTTGGGTGGGGAGAATTTAGCACACTGAAAGAGGATGGTCATGCACATCAGCAAATTCACTACTTGTCTACGTGAACTGAGAATGCACCCTGGAAGACAAGCTTCTTCCTCAGCGTCCCTGCTACACCTACCAATCACACCGTTAATGAATTTACTGATCTGTAATCCTCATGGCAGATAAAAGAATCTCACCACACACTCCCCAACACTATACAACTTCAGTTCAGTAATGTTTATTTAAAAAGGTAAAGAAGAAGAGTTTGCATTTGATATCCTGCTTTACCACTACCCGAAGGAGTCCCAAAGCGGCTCACAATCTCCTTTCCCTTCCTCCCCCACAACAAACACTCTGTGAGGTGAGTGGGGCTGAGAGACTTCAGAGAAGTGTGACTAGCCCAAGGTCACCCAGCAGCTGCATGTGGAGGAGCGGAGACACAAACCCAGTTCACCAGATTACGAGTCTACCACTCTTAACCACTACACCACACTGGCTCTCTTAATATAAAGGTAAAGGTAAAGGACCCCTGACTGTTAAGTCCAGTCGATACGACTCTGGGGTTGCGGTGCTCATCTTGCTTTACTGGCCGAGGGAGCCGACGTTTGTCCACAGACAGTTTTTCCGGGTCATGTGGCCAGCATGACTAAGCCGCTTCTGGCAAAACCAGAGCAGCATTTAGTGACTTACAAATAAAAACTTGTCATGAACCTGGAGTCCAACAGCAATCCATACACAGAGCTGGAGGCTGCAGGTGCATCACCTAAAGAGCCAGACCAGGTTCCGGGCTCTAAGCCTGCTGCTGGACAGAGGACCTCTTGGCCTGGGGCTGACAGACAAGAGCCTAGAGAACAACCACCCGCAGAACCAGGCAGAGCTTGCAGGGCCAGTGCAGAGGGGCCCAATGCCTCCCACAGTACCCAACTGATCCAATGGTGCAGGAAGCACAACAGGCAAGAAGCTAGGAGCATATGAGGATGGCCACAGGATTGACCCTTTAGGGCAGTGTTTCCCAACCTTTTTTGGGCAAAGGCACACTTGTTTCATGAAAAAAATCTCGAGGCACACCACCATTACAGCCCCGTGACATCAGCGCGCAGCGTCACGCCGGGAGGGACATGAATTGCTAGCAAATTACATAATCACCTCCTTGAGGGCTGGCTCATCTTCTCCGAAGGCAGAACCCCATTAATTAACAGCACAGACTCACACCATAGCCAAGACGAGGGGGGGAAACCTCAGTCATGCACAGTCATGCACATGTGGGGGCTAAATGAGGACGAAGACCGGGCAGAGAGCAGGGTTCAAATCACCCCACCTGGCCAGGACAATCCCTGGGTGCTCCCTTGGGCCACTCGCCTGACCCACCTCGCAGGGCTGTTGTTGCGAGGATAACACGGGGAGAACCACGCGCGCCCCCGGGAGCTCCTTGGAGGAGAAAGCGGGCGATGAATGCAATGCACGAAATATATGAGAGGCGACCAGGTTTTGCAGGTGAGGGGCCCCTGCCAGCTTCCGCTTCCAACACCCGGCGCAACGACGCCGAAGTTTCCCCCTGGGCTCGGCTCGGGGAGCAGCGCTGCTCCCCCCTGGCTCCCCTTCGCCCTCCCGGCTCTCTCTGCCGCCCACTGGGGACCCCCCTCACCTGCCAAGTCTGGAGCGCCGGTGGAAGTTGCATGCATGCATGCAGGGCGCCGCGTTGCCATTGCATTGCACTGCACTCCATGCAACGCCTGCACGCATGCATTGCCTTGCACGCCCGCCAAGGGGTCTCCCCGCGGTCCGATGCATCCCCTCCGGCGCGGATGCAGCATTGCAAAAATAAAACCCCCCCGACACAGCCCTACCTGGGGGGCAGCCTCCGCCGCTCCGCCTCCGCGGGGATCCCCGGGCTCCATCCTGCTGCCCGATCTCCGCGGGGGCACAGGCAGGCTGCGCGGGGTCTGCGCGGAAGAGCCCCTGCCCGCCCGGCCGCCGCTGCGCTCATTCCATGGCCAGGAGAAGAGCGCTTCAAACAAAACGCCCGGCCCGCCAGGCCACGCTGGGAAACGTAGTTCGTGCACCCCGTGCGGGCGCGGAGCCCAAGGGTGAGGGGACTACGGATCCCGGCAGCCCCTGCGCCGGGGACAGAGGGGGAGAGGCCGGGTGCAGGGATGGAGGGACGGGTGGGTGAGCGAGTGAGTGAGTGGCAGCCGCCAAGCCTTGGCCAAGAGCCAGGAAGGGCCTCCCCGGAGGAGGAGGAGGAGGGAGGCGCAGAGCAGGACTGAGGGAGGGAACCCCAGGGGTCATCTAGTGACGGCGCCCCAATCGAAAATTTGACTTTAAAAAAAATCTTTCAATTTTTTTAATTTTTCCCGCGGCACACCAGGCAACATCTCGCGGCACACTAGTGTGCCGCGGAACAGTGGTTGGGAAACACTGCTTTAGGGACCCTAGTTCTCCACAAGGGAGTAGAGCCTGGGAGAGGCAGGTTAGGGGAAGAAGTTCAGTTTGCTTTTAGTCTCTGTATGTGTGGGTTGCTTACTCAAAGCTATTGGTGCATCTGCAACTCTTGAATTGCCTTGCCTCATTTGATCTGGGACCTGACCAGACCTGGTAACACCAGCAAGGCTTCCTGCCACAGCAAAGATGTGCACGTTCTGGTAGCCTTTCAGAGGCCGTGCACTTTCCCCCTCCTGCACTGGCGTGCACATCTACTCAGAAATTAAACTAATAGTAGCACAGCATCTCTTACGCTGCAAGATAACTTCCGCCTTAGCAAATCTAATAAAGGGGGTGGTGGAATTATGTGCAAGCAGGGTATCAAGAAAGTACTGAAGAAGTATCACAGAGACACTAAAATGAGGTTAGATCACAGTTTGACTGATCATGTGGAGAAAGCGAGTCTGAACCTCTCTTCCCACAGCTTTGAGATGCACCCTATATGTTAGAGAAGTTGATTTCTTTTCCTAGGAGGGATAGAACTCATTGGCTGGAGGCTGTGGAGGTAAAGCCGTCTCTACACATACCTTGCTGAGGATGTATATCAGATCTCCTCGCTGGAATGACAGCTCATCTGGATGGCCACCAGCACAATCCCACAGACCTTGATAGTAATTCACATACTTTCTTCTGAGTCCTTGTAGAGAGAGAGAAGAGAGTGTTAAGAATAGATTATAGTATTCAGATCAATAGCTGCAAGGCAGACTTGATTTCTCCTTTGGCAGTAATTTACGGGGAAGTTAGATGTTGGTAATTTATCCCAAAAATGCTGCACCTGGGCCTTAAGTTCATTGATGTTCACCTCTAGTGGCAGTGGTTGGAGGGCGCTTGTGAGTCCCTCCAAGTTGACTGTATATATCTGTTGCAGGCAAGCTTCCTACAGCAGCAAGGACGCTTATGGATGAGTGTGCCCATCGTAGGTTCCCTAAATAAGCAAAAGGGCATTTGGGGAAATTGGGGAGATGCCTTTGCATCATGCTGACCTACTGATTCTTTTCCTATTTGATAAGGGTGGTGTGGCGTGGGGCAATGGGAAGGTTTGGCTAAGGTAATGCTGCAACTCAACCCTCTTGGGCGGGCTGGCTGTCAGCATTCTCTCATACCGTAACCAAATTCTGTCTCAAGATAACTGCAATTCTGCAACCAGAATAAACCTAGAGCAGTGATAAGGAACCCATGGCCCTCCAAATGTTGTGAACTCCCAACTCCCACCAGCCTCGCCAGAATGGCCAGTGGGCACAGTGATGGTGAGCACTGCAGCCCAGCCACAGGTTTCGTACAGGTTTCCACATACAGTACTGTATATGTTCATTCTGAACAACTGATTCCATTTCTGCTATGCTAAGAGAGGATGGACAAGTTTTCAGGGTTATCACTGAAGCACGAGGAACTTGGTTTCAAAAATCAAATGTCTCAGGAAAATTAAGAGTGCATCTGATACTCAAAGGGGAAGGGGGCTGGCTCTGTAGGCAAGAATTCATCCAGTCCTCTGAGTTCCCTCTTTCCCATCAGCTGTTCAGTGGGGAGCTACACTTTCTTTATCCCTGCACAGCTGTTTTTACTCAACAGCTGACAGGTGGGCAACAGCTCAACGGGGCAAAGTGTGAAGGGACCAGAAAGGAGAGAGGCAGAGCCTTCATTAGCATTACAATGCAGGGGACAAGTCACTCTTTGTAGTTTGCTTTGTAAGGTGTGCAATTATAGCTCCTTCTTTTGCAAGGAGATTTGTCTTAGGAAGCAAGAAAAACTCCAGTTGCATGATGTCTGCAGTTTGCAGATAGGCAAAAAATCATCCATGCATGTTGGAGATTACACACATGTAATCTTCAGGATGCAATGGCATTTTGGAATTTGGGGCTTTGAACAGCTATAAGGCAGAGTTTGTAGTTCAGCTGTGTGTTCATGTCTGCATTCTTCTCCTTGGATTGCTGAGCTCTTTTTGCACAGTTGGGAGAGATGCAGGTGTTTTTATAACACACTTAGAAATGTTTTTTAAAATGTCTATGGAGAAAATGGAGGATGAAACTTCAGTTACCAAGAATTACAGGGCCTTTTCAGCAGTGACTCCTACCCCACTTAACAAATTTGATTTCAAATCAGAGATGCCTCATTCCTCGTTAATTTTAAACAGTGTCTTAGAAGCTTAATTTTTATCATGACCTTTGAGGGCTAATTAAGATATGCAAGTGAATTTTTGTCTTTTAAAGCTATGTTATTTTCCTTTTATTGTACGGTCTGTGCATTATGGATGGAAATGATAGCTGTGTGTGTGTGTGTGTGTGTGTGTGTGAGAGAGAGAGAGAGAGAGAGAGAGAGAGAGAGAGATTTTGTCTGTGTGTGTGTGTGTGTGTGTGTGTGTGTGTGTGTGTGCATTAAAAGTTCGTGATTGTCTGCAAGTCTGCTCCCACTCACTATTTGAATGAAGCCTTCAAGAGTTTTTCATTAGGGTGCTAATGAAAAGAAAAGGTGCCTGTCTCTGCCTAAATGCATGCATTAATAGTCTGGTAGTTTTTCAAGGAGGTTTCACCTTCCATTTCAGTGACAGGATTTCCACAGCTAAACTCTTGTGCTTTTGTGGCTCAGGAGCTTATGCCAGCCCCCTTCCCCAGTTGCTTTCTCTTGCTCAAAATTTAGGGTGTACCATATGCCCCCAATGGAGTCCTGGCTGTGATACAGAATAGAAGGCCCACACGAGGAGGAGGGCAGAAAAGCATTATTATTTGGATGTAAGGGACATTAGGATAAGAAACCCTCTAAATTAGTGTGGTCAATTTTAGATTACCTAAATTTGTTGAAATGAGTAACGGCAGAGCAGGGAGAACACAAATCTCAGCAACGGTACATGCAAAAAAGTAGGTCTACTTCTTTTGTGTGAGATATTGAAAAGGGAACAGGGGGTAAGACACAAAACAGGGAAGAGAGTAAAGGAGATCATGTAGAAAATTAAAAAATTGCTCAGGGCTCAGAGCTTCTCATCTAAAGAGAGAAGCAAGCATGGGGCTTATTACTAGGCAACCATAGATGGGAAGATTCAATAGTCAAACTAGTTTTTCTCCCTCTTGTTTTGAATTTTAATCTTTCTCCCACCCCCACCACATTTGTGTATGTCTTAGTCAGCTTCATATTATTTCAGGCTTCCCCAGGAGGCTGACGTTGATTCCTGGTTCCCATTTCCTTACATAACACAGAGCTATGTGAGCAGCCTGAATAAGGAGTCTGCACATCTCTGCACCCCAAAATGCATTTAGCACTACCCCGAATTATTTGCCCTAACGTCCTCTGCAAGATGCCCTAGCATTGTCTCCAGTCTAAAGCGTCATCTCTGCCTAAATCATTCCCAAGTGTGACACATCCATGCCAACGACTGCCACACCATGAATATTCCTTAAGCCCATTAAGCAAAATTCTCCTGCAACTTTCATTAACAGCTTCCTCCTCCTTTTTAAATTGTCTTCTGTTTAGTGTGGTCATGGCATTAACAATAAATTGCCTTTTATATTAGTTCCTGTTTCCGTAAGGAGGAGGCTTTAATTACTGGTTGCAATTGCACACACAACAGCTAGTGTGGAAGCAATATGAAAGCAAACTCCCACCATCCCATACTATACACCATATTGGCTGCGGCTGATAGTATGTGGAGTCTAATAGCATCTGGATAACCCTGCTTTAGGTAACATTGATTAGCAAGCTAGTTGAAAAGCGCCGTTCGCAGAAACTCCTTCACAAGTTAAAAAGAGAGAGCTGCTAAATAGCTAAGATCTGTATATTAAGAAAGCCATTGTTAAGGAAACATTTGGTACAAAAAGAAATAAAATGATTATAATAATTTACTTATATAGTGCTCCTCCCTTCACTTAATAGTGATTTACATGAATATAATAAAGTAACAATAAAAGCATATTAGTTAGAAATCATTAAAATCATTTTTAAAATGGATGTAGGGGAGCGTGTGTGTGTGTGTGTAACCAAGCATTTTTAGCTGAATTCAATAGTGCAGGTTTTATTTTAAGGAAGAGCTGAGCTCCAAGAACTGTTTTCAGTGCCAGCATTCAGCTATGAAAAATATAAAGCAATCATACAGAGCATCCACGACTGAGCATGTGAAGAGTGAATCTGCTCTTTTACGGAGGAAACCACAGCCAATCTTCATCACACATCTCAGCTAAAGGGTCAGAATTTCTTGCTCCCATGCTATAGCTTCTAATAGCTTCTGGGGGATGTGAGCCCCAGTATTTCCTTTGAAAATAAGTGCTGCAATAGTGCTTCTTCTAAGATGCTTCTAAAATGTTGGAGATGGGAATACCATCTTAGTGGCCTTGACAAAATACAGTTTACTAGAACACTGCTGTTTCCTGCGCTGCAGACAAAAAGACAACACCCAGAACTGCAGGAAGCTCAAAGCAGCTCTGCCTAAGTGCTTCTTTCCTGAACTGGGCCCTTACATTCCAACAGAGAGAGAAGCAAGTGGGCTGGTGGGTAGGTGAGACAGGACTGATCCAGGAAACAGGTTTTCTGCGCAGATCCTGCATGGCTTCAATTCTCAAGGAAAAAGCAAGGGTGGGAATGAAGGTGCTTGAGCACTCTGGAAGAGCAGGCAGCCTGTGGTGGCTGGGCGTAATGACTGAGAATAATAATAATAATAATAATAAGTTTTATTTATATCCCGCCCTCCCCAGCCGAAGCCGGGCTCAGGGCGGCTAACAACAGTAAAACAGTACAAAAGTACAACATAAACAACATTCTAAAATCATTCATTATAAAAATTAATTAATTCAAGCCACTAGCAACCATTGGGCCAGAGCTCTGCGAAGATTGCCGAGGGAGGGAGTCAGGCTGTGCCCTGGCCAAAGGCCTGGTGGAACAGCTCTGTCTTGCAGGCCCTGCGGAAGGATGTCAAGTCCCGCAGGGCCCTGGTCTCTTGTGACAGAGTGTTCCACCAGATCGGAGCCACAGCCGAAAAAGCCCTGGCTCTAGTTGAGGCCAGCCTAACTTCTCTGTGGCCTGGGACCTTCAAGATGTTTTTATTTGAAGACCGTAGGTTTCTCTGTGGGGCATACCAGGAGAGGCGGTCCCGTAGGTACGAGGGTCCTAGGCCATATAGGGCTTTAAAGGTTAAAACCAGCACCTTAAACCTGATCCTGTACTCCACCGGGAGCCAGTGCAGCTGGTATAGCACCGGGTGAATGTGATCTCGCAGCGAAGACCTCGTAAGGAGTCTCGCTGCAGCATTCTGCACCCGCTGGAGTTTCTGGGTCAGTCTCAAGGGCAGCCCCACGTAGAGCGAGTTACAATAATCCAGTCTGGAGGTGACCGTCGCGTGGATCACAGTGGCTAGGTCAGGGCGAGAGAGGTAAGGAGCCAACTGCTTAGCTTGGCGGAGATGGAAAAATGCCGCCTTTGTTATAGCTGCAATCTGCGCCTCCATGGAAAGGGAGGTGTCGAAGATTACACCCAAACTCTTAACGGACGGTGCTGGCACTAATTGCGCCCCCGCAAGAGATGGGAGTTGCCCCCCCAATCCCATATCGCCCCGTCCCAGCCACAGGACCTCTGTCTTCGAAGGATTTAGCTTCAACCGGCTCCCACGTAACCATCCAGCCACAGCTTCCAAACATCTGGTCAGTGTGTCTGGGGCCGAGTCAGGATGGCCATCCATCAACAGATAGAGTTGGGTGTCATCGGCATACTGATGGCAGCCCAGCCCAAAACTCCGGACAAGCTGGGCGAGGGGGCGCATAAAGATGTTGAAAAGCATCGGGGAGAGTATCGCGCCCTGAGGTACTCCACACACCAAGGAGTGGCGCGATGACAATTCCCCCCCAAGCGCCACCCTCTGTCCCCGACCAGAGAGAAACGAGCGCAGCCATTGAAGGACTGTGCCCTGGATCCCCACGTCGGCAAGGCGGTGGTCCAAAAGTTCGTGATCGACCATGTCGAAGGCTGCTGACAGGTCTAGAAGAATCAGCAGCCCTGACCCGCCTCGATCCAGCTGTCTACGAAGATCATCTGTTAGGGCGACCAGAGCCGTCTCGGTCCCATGACCAGCGCGGAAGCCGGACTGGAATGGGTCCAGAGCCGATGTTTCATCCAGAAACCCACCAAGCTGTTCAGCAACCGCTCTCTCAATCACCTTACCCAGGAACGGAAGATTCGAAACTGGGCGGTAATTGGATAGATCTAAGGGATCTAATGATGTTTTCTTTAAGAGCGGGCGCACCACTGCCTCCTTCAGTTCCTCTGGGAATGTCCCAGTGCCAAGGGACAAATTGATGATATCCCCCAGGGGGGCCCGCACCTCGTCTGGACACGCTCTAATCAGCCAAGACGGGCACGGGTCGAGAGGACAAGTGGTGGGCTTTCCAGCTTGGAGGAGTCTGTCCACATCGGCTGGGGATATCTGGTCGAAGTGGTCCAATACTGGACCCGAGGACAGTCGAGGGGCCTCCAGTTCCTTTATTGTATCCAAATTGGCAGGGAGGTCATGGCGGAGCGACAAGACCTTCTCCGCAAAAAAGCTCGCAAATGCCTCACAGCCGTGTGTCAATTTGTTATTTAAATTTGGCTGTCCCTCAAGGGACGTTAAAGACCTGATTATGCTAAATAATTGCGCTGGGCGAGAGCTAGCAGATGCAATGGAGGCCGAGAAGTATGACTTCTTAGCAGCCTTCACCGCCATCTCGTAGGTTTTCATAAAAGCCCTATAAGATGTTCTTGAGGCTCCGTCACGGGCACCCCGCCATACTCGCTCTAGCCGTCTGAGGTCCCGCTTCATTTTCCGAAGCTCCTCGGTAAACCAGGGAGCCCGGTTTCTGCGGGGTCGCAGAGGGCGCTTAGGTGCGATCTCATCGATGGCTGCCAGGAGCTGGGCATTCCAGCCCTCAACAAGCTCAGTCAATGAGTCGCCAGGGGGAGCAAGGTCCCGCAAGGCTTGGCGGAATCTCTCGGGGTCCATCAGCCTCTGCGGGCGAGCCCAAATTGGCTCGCCACCTAAGCAGGGTGGGGGTGGAAAGTCAATCCTGGCTTTCAGAGCGTAGTGATCAGACCATGGCACCTTCGTTGAAGGAGACATGATCACATCTATACCGACGCCAAAGATCAAATCCAGCGTGTGGCCTGCTTGATGTGTGGGGCCCGAAACAAACTGGGAGAGCCCTAGTGTCGCCATGGAAGACACCAGGTCCAGAGCCTGTGAGGAGGGAGTGGCATCGGCATGGATGTTGAAGTCCCCCAATACCAATAGGTTAGGGAACTCCAAGGCCCAGCCGGCCACCGCCTCCAGCAGGCCTGACAGGGTGGCTGCTGGTGCGCTAGGTGGCCGGTACACCAGCCAGACAGCCAAGCTCTCCTCGGAGCCCCACACTAGGCCAACACATTCGATGCCGGGGATCGATGGCGATGGTAGAGCCCTGAAAGGACAATCTTTCCGGATTAATAATGCCACCCCTCCCCCCCGGCCCACAGTCCGCGACTGGTGGAGGACAGAGAAACCCGGGGGCGCCATCTCTCGTAAGGTAACTGTTGCCCCTTCACGCACCCAGGTCTCCGTCACACAAGCCAGGTCGACCCCCTGCGAGATAAAGAAATCTCGCAGGGTGGCGGTTTTATTGCCTATAGACCTGGCATTGCACAGCACCAGTGACGGAGGTGAGTAATCCTTGCTCACCCTACCCTCGTCCCTCGGGATGGGGCGCAGATTGGAAAGGGTACGAGCGTATCCATATCTCGATCCCCTTCGCCTGTAACATCTGCCTCCACCGCCATACCTCCCTCGCCCCTCCACGGTAGCAATCTCAGGCCTCATAGTGGCCTCCATTGATGGCAATTAATATTATTCTTTCGCAGCCTAGAACAATAAAACCTTAAAGCAGTAAAAACAAAAAACAAAAACAACCCAGAAAACAATAAAACAATACAAACAAAAACTACAAAAATTACAAATTCATCAAAATCTAACAAATTCCCCAGCCCACCCAAACATCCATCCCACCCCATATATAGAATCGAAAAGGAAAGGAAATATTAAAAAACAAAAACAAAACAAAACATGTTAAAAAGGGCTCTGCACTCCTCCGGGTCCTCCTGGGCAGTAGCAGCATCAATGGCAACAACCATCCTTGTGAGGCCCCACCCTGGGCCAGATAGTAAGTGGCAGGAGCAGTCCTTGTGAGGCCTGTCAGGCCCTCCCTAGGCCAGGTGGTAAGTGGCAAGAAGGAGCAGGGCCCTCAGGCACTCACGCAGGAGAGTCTTCCTGGGCAGCAGAGCAGTCCTTGTGAGGCCCCAGGCCCCGCCCCAAGCCAGATGGTAAGTGGCAAGAGCAGGGCCCTCAGGCACTCACACAGGAGAAGGCAAACTTTCCAGTCTACAGAACTTCCCTGCTCTCCTTTCCTCTTGGCGCTGGTAACTGTGACTCTCCTTTCACCCTGCCTTTGTTTTGTTACTGGGTCTGTATCCATCTCCTCCTTCGTTTTTTCCATAAGCTTTTCCTCTTTTGCTTTCCTCACTCCTGACAATTCTCTTTCCCCTCCGCCCATCTGTTGCCTAAGTTTTACGAGCCTGGCTCCTTCTCAAAGACTTTTTGGTACCTGTTTCCTGAACAAGGAGGGGTGAGGGAAGTAGGAATATTCAAAGCATTTGCACTTGGGGGGAAAACAGCAGCCAAGAACTGGATGCTAAATTAGGCAGCCTGATAGAAGCAAACATCCTTGATATGTCAATCTTAACCCACTATAGATTTAAGGATGGAGGAGTGGTGCGTAGTATGCCTCTTTCATCTTTTGTATTTAAATTTTACACTATGAAAGGCCTATTTCCTATCTTGGGATTAAGAAATTCTACATCTGCTCAATTTGCTTAATTTGGACTGATGGCCAGGGAAAGGTGTGTTTCTTCCTCACCATCAGGGTATGTGCTTTGCTTTGTAGGGATGGTGAAGCATAAATTTTGGACTGCTTGATGAAGATCAGTATAAAGAGTACAATTCCCACAACTGCATTCCCCTGGAAGGCGTGGAGGTGTCCCACTGGATTTGCCTTCTCTGAGATTCCTTTAGATTCTTTTCCTGCAAGGACTCCAGCAGAGCTACAAGACAGGAGTGTCAACTGATGCATGTGGTGTGACACACACACACACAATTAATGATCCAGGTTTTAATTGATTGATTAAATGTCAGCATGTCTATATGTTGCCCCCAAACATAGGTGAACTATTAAGGATGCTAGGGGAAGGGTGTATACTAAGTGTATACTAAGGATGTTAGGGGAAGAGAATTTACACTTTAACTAACAAACTTAGTTGGTCTCTAAGGTGCTACTGGACATTTTTTAATTTTTTTATTTCGACTGCATCAGACCTACACAGCTACCTACCTGAATCTAACAAAGGCTAGTAATTGTTAGAAAGAAATGGCACTCTAAATGTTTCTCTTTTTTTTAGATTTGAGAGAAAGATACAGTGCCTAGCTGAGTAACACATTGTAGCCTCCCAAACCCTTAGAAAATTAACAAGCTCAAAGGCCACCAGTACTGAATATGATTCATGTTTGAAAGTTGTACTGTATCTATGGCAATTTCAGTCAAGCACTGTCAGCTTGGGTTGCCTGTGGTTCTTATTGCAAGGAAGAAAGTAAAAGAAGGCTGACTCAGGGCTGTTCTATATATAATGTGGCAGCAGACCCAGGTTTGTCATCAAGTATACAATTGACAAGGAGCTACAGCCAAATTTTGTGTGTGGACCTGTGTAATATATGTGTGTCCAAATATGGTTTTGTTTCTTTGGTGTACACCTTGCAATTATGGTGGTGATGATGACGATGATGTAATGCATGCTGATCTGAAAGCAGTTCCAAACTGATATTTTATCTTTTACCTGTCTTCTCCATGCTTCCAGCATCTTCTCTGCCATCTGAAGTGGACAAACCAAGTTCATCATCTACAATGGGATAAAAAGTGAAGTAAATCTATCAGTTTCTGCCAGAAAACTAATTTTGCAAAATTATACTGTAATCTGGATTTTAGAGCCAAGATAGCTTTAAAAATAACCACAAAACAAATATAAACATCTGTGACTGCCCATCACTATTTGCATGTGGAGGGGGGGGATGTTTCTAAAAAAACAATGGAACAAAGTACTTGGTAACTGACTTATGTGCTCCAGAGCACCAGGGCATAAATTGTGCCATGACTCTGCCTTGGCATCTAGTTCTACAAAAAAAGGGGCAAGATTAGGATAGCAAAATTCTACCTAGCACTAGATCTTTACCTTTTCATTTGCTATCAGAACGTCCATCACTGATGCGTTTTTTATCCTCAAGAACTTCTTAAGTATGTTGCCATCCATTTGCAGAGAGACTCTTTCCATTTTATCAATAAAATAAAAAATAAAATAAAATGTTTAAAACTCTGCTGCCATAGCAGTGATGGTACAAGGCAGCAACAGAATATAGGGTTGGCCCTACCATTAAGCAGTCAGGTCACATGATGCTATGAGGCGGGCAGTGGCAGAAAAGTGGTGAAAGGCAGAATTGTGTGGGCCACATGACCTGCCCCACATCCCTTAAACTAGCCTGCTGCCCTCAAGTACAGTAGAGGGTGCTTTCCCACTGCCATTGTAAAGGGAAGATTCGATTGACACAAAGTCTGTCAGCTTCTGTACACAGAATGGGAGTGGATACAACTCTGTTCTTTCCTCTGGGCAGCAAAATGTCTTGGGATGGGCCTGCAGAGGATATTTTATGTGGACAGCTTCAGGGGACAAGAGACAACCTGATTATGGCTTTAAAGCCACATGCTCATTATGTGATGAGGCACAGATATTCAGACCTGGAACCTGAAGAGACTAAGAGGATTCTGCTCAGATCATAACCAATCCATAAATACAACCTTAGAAAGCCTATGATGGTACACACAGAGGAGCCTAGAAACAGTTGGTAAAGTTTTCAACCATTCCTGCCCCCCCCCCAATTCAAACAACATTTGTACAGCTACCAGACTGAATGGTTTGCCTCAGCTCCAGGCATGCGGCTAAAATTATTTGCTGCTCTTTTTAGAAAGTGGTACCTGTCTCCCTCCCTCCATGCTCTACAGAGCTAACAGCAGTTTCAGCGTAAAGGAATTTGAATCAGGGAAATGGGATGGGAGGATGTGGTTAAACCAATCCTCCTGCAGTGCTACTTCCCTCAACTTCAAAGCAACAGTGTGAGGCTGCTAATTAGTAGCCCCCCCCCCCAGTCCACCACAGACCTCCTGCATCATGTCTGGTTTAGCCCTCACAAAGATGACTAGGTAACTCTCACTGCCTTCTGAGAGATGTTTTATAATGCAAAATTCTTATATGGGAAGAATTCTCATGTAGGCATTACCATGCACCCTCTGTAGATGGCAACATCTAGCAAATACACATAAATGTATTTTCCAACTGAAGAGACACTGTGGTCAGCAATACTCCCCATGTTTGTTCATTATCTACAAGCAGCAATAAATCCAAGTGGGAGATCACTATACAGTGGTACCTCGGGTTAAGTACTTAATTCGTTCCAGAGGTCTGTTCTTAACCTGAAACTGTTCTTAACCTGAAGCACCACTTTAGCTAATGGGGCCTCCTGCTGCTGCCGCGCTGCCAGAGGATGATTTCTGTTCTCATCCTGAACCAAAATTCTTAACCTGAGGTACTATTTCTGGGTTAGCGGAGTCTGTAACCTGAAGCGTACATAACCTGAAGCGTATGTAACCCGAGGTACCACTGTACAGAATATACCAGTTGCAGGCTTGTTTTCCTGTTTTAAGTATTTTGCAACATTTGAAGTGGCCCTAAAGCCGGCATGGGATATGCATCCTTCCTGTTTACTACCACAGCCCACTGGCTGCTTATTTACATGCTAAAAAGTCATCTGTGATGACTTCATAGAGTTAAAGCAGGGCAATGGTTAATAGACTGACTTGTGAAAAGGATGAGTCCTTGGTTCAAATCGTTCTTCTGCTATGAGCTTATTAGAGACTATGACAGACAATACTCTCTAAGAAAGTTCACTTCTCATGGTGTGTGAACACATTTATTTTGCCCCACAGTTATCCCTGGCCAAACAGGTTATGTGTGGTTTTGAAATAATGCAAACCCCTGAAAAGCCTCTTCTGATCTCTTTTCAACTATCTCACTAAACTGTTTCTAACCTTGGCTGGCTTACAGCTATAACAGAAGTAACATTTTAGGTGTGGTGGTGGTAGTTTGAGCGTAGCTTCACTGCATTGGAAATCACAAGTATCTTCTACCCTAAAGCACGTTTTGGAGAAAACAGCTATCCTACCTCTCTCCTACCAAAGCCACATATTAACATACATTATATTAATGCCAACACTACATACAAATATTAAGAGTGAAGCGATCCAATGGTCTAATTCAGGTGTCACTACTGCCAAAACTCACTTCTGCATACTCGAGTTCCCTATTTGACTGTGACATTGTCTGCATTTGTACTTGGCTTGGCGTGGTTAAGAACCCATTTAAGTGCCATACTTCCTGATCACATGACCACCTGGCTACTTATCGGGCAGTTTGGGCAAGCCACATGGGAAGCTGATTTCAGATGTTTCCACAGCCACGTGGAACCCTGACCATACAGAAGAAAATTTCAGTGGCAACATGTCAGTACAGCAACGTTAGAATCAGCACTCATCCCTATGCTGTTCGGGAACAACAACCTACATGCAAAAGCTTAACATATAGAACAGGAAAATGGGTTATCACCTGCTAGCAGAGGGAGGTAGTATTTTAAAATATGCCCCATAAACCTATCAATTGTTATTTAAGGCAGTAATAGCAATCACTTGTTATAGCGTCATAAATTTACATGGCACTTTATAAGCATAACACAAGCGGGAAAGCTTCCTTAGCTTTGACAAGTATCTCCGGTCTCACTAAAGAGAAGACAATGAATGAAACACACTGTCAGGAGATGATGGAGGCCATGGGAAGAGGAAAAGGGAGGAGGGCTGTATGCGTGTGGATGCGGAAGGACGGACTTAGCACAAGGGGGGAATGCATTCCAGAAGGCAGTATGGGTTAAGAGACTAACAGGAAAACAGAGGCCAAATACAGATAGTTATCATTTGTCAAGTGATAACTTAACACAGGATGAATTTAACCACTTGGTAAGCTGGTTGTCTGTATCATCCCACCAAGGACAGTAAGCAGAATTATCAGGCTACCTCTTTCCAAGATTGCTGATCAAGTGCAGATGTGTGGCAAAAAAAAATTCCCCATCACACGGGAAGACAAGCTGGTATTTTATCACTTAGCAAACAGACATCTGTATTCACAAGATAAAAGCTGTGTTGGCATAAAGAAATGGTTCTTCCCCAGCAGTAACTGAAGGTATGTATGTTACTGTGCACAAACATTATTCCACTTGTGGGATGCCCAACATTAAGGTATCACTTTCATGAGCCACTTAAGACCAAGAGCAGCTCCATTCAGTCCCATCAAAATGTTACCAGCCTGTGTTTGAAGTCTCAAGGCCTGGAAGCCTGCTTCTAAAAATGAAAACTGAAACACTTGGGAGGCCGAATTCTGGTTCTCATTTATTTGTTTGTTTAACACAAGGAAATTTAAACCTGGAAGACAATTCTGGTTGTAGTATAAAATCTAACGCCTCTGGGGCACAGAGCTCTAGTTCTCAGTAAACAAAACAAGATAGCTGACAGAAGGTCAGATGCAAAGCTGGTCAGACTCAGAAACAGATCTTTTGCCAATATCATAGAATTAGTGCAAAGTGTGCCGGACAACCTGCCATGCTGCACTTTCTGGAAGCCAAAGCTTCTCCCTACCACCACTTTGTCTGGGGCACAGCTGTCTCTTACTCTCCATTCAAATCAATGCAAACCTGGTCAGTTCATCCCTCTGTGAATTTAGAATTGGATCTGAAGTTGGAGGGTCACAGAAACAGCTCTCCCTGCCCTGTTCCACCCCCACCGTTAGATGGGAAAGTGGCACCAAAGATCTTTTCTAAATAAATCAGGCTTGATTGTAAAACTCAGGCCAATGACGAGACACAACCTCATTAGCATTGATTTTAAAATAAATTATTGAGAGTGCCTTTCCCACCCACACCCACACCCACCCCTTGCCTGCTCTCTGGATCTGTGAAGGAGAACCGTAAATGTTAACTTATTACAATGACTTAAAAAAAAATGCACACACAGAGAAAAGTAGAGGAAAAAACCCTAACAATAATTGAACAATCAAAGCTCGATTAATATCCTTCCAGGCAATGCTATGATGTGATAAAGAGAGTAAATGGAAAACACAGGGTTGCTCATCCTTCGCTGAACAGTGGAAGGGTTAGGCCAGTTTTTTCAGGCTTCATGCTGACCAAACTAAAAGAGTGCTGCTGCCAGCCCTCAACCATCTCTTGAACCTGGCAGACCTTTTCCTACTTGTGGCAGAGGCAGCAGGAATCACCTCTAATATGGCGCAGGCCATGCATATTACATTCAAGCTCGCTCTGGGAGATCTAAGCCAAGGACACTATTTAGAGAATGTTTCGGACCTCACATGATTGTTCTTCAGGAGCACCCATATCTACAATCAGCACACTGAGCGACTACAATACAAAAAATACAGTGGTACCTCTGGATGCGAACAGGATCCGTTCCGGAGCCTCGCATCCAGAAGTGAACGCAACCCGCATCCGCATGGGTGGCAATTCGCCGCTTCTGCGCATGACGTCATTTTGACCATCTGCGCATGTCTGAGCGGCGAAACCCGGAAGTAATGCGCTCCATTACTTCTGGGTCGCCGCAGCGCACAACCTGAAAATACTTATCCCGAAGCTACTTCAACCTGAGGTATGACTGTAAAGGTAAAAGTAAAGGTACCCCTGACCATTAGGTCCAGTCGTGACCGACTCTGGGGTTGTGCGCTCATCTCACTCTATAGGCCGAGGGAGCCGGCGTTTGTCTGCAGACAGCATGACAAAGCCACTTCTGGCGAACCAGAGCAGCACACAGAAACGCCGTTTACCTTCCCACCGGAGCGGTACCTATTTATCTACTTGCACTTTGACATGCTTTCAAACTGGTAGGTGGGCAGGAGCTGGGACCGAGCAACGGGAGCTCACCCCGTCACGAGGATTTGAACCGCCGACCTTCTGATTGGCAAGTCCTAGGCTCTGTGGTTTAACCCACAGTGCCACCCGTGTCCCGAGGTATGACTGTAGTTTGTTTTAAAACAACACCACCAAACACCAACTGCTTCTCTGCAGTTTCTAAATATATCAAGAACTCCTTCCTCCAGCTTTGAACTGTGTGCTATGGGCAAGCCACAGTACCACCTTGCAGCCATGAGGACACTATTTAGAGCATAGCAGGTCTCTAGAAATAGCACACGTGTTTAGGGTGAAACCTGAAGGCTAATATGTACAATAAGTACACTTTCAATGTAAGGGAGACCAGAAGGGGGCTACAATCTAGCAGAAAATTCAGCAAATCTCACACACATTTCAATGGAGCTTATGCAAGAGAACTTCCCGTTGCATTCTTCTTTTGAGTTTCTCAATATTGTTCCTTTATTTGCTAGGTCTGCATCATGATCATCCACTAAGGAGCCCTTGGCAGTACATAGAGGGGTTTCTGGGTGGCCTCCCATCTAGGCAACTGACTAAGTATAGATGAGAACTTCATCAGAACTATTAAGGAATTCTTTTAACACAGCTTTCCTCAACCTGGTGCCCTCTATATGTTTTGAACTTCAACTCCCATCAGCCCCAGCCAGAACCATGTCAAAATGAATCCACATATGACCAACCCTTATGGCTTTACCATTTGATTTACAGACACTACAAAAATCCAAACGTTGGTTGTGAAAACGACCAAAGCAATAAACAGCAAAACAGGGAGGAAGAGAACAAACAATATGTTAGATGGATTCACATGGTTGAGAATTGAGCAGCAGCCTCTAAAAGCTTCTTGTGGGCAAGAACTGGCTCTTGGTTTGATGGGGTTCTCTGGTGCCCCCCCCCCCGGTGGATCTTCTGGTTCATCCCTACCTATCTGTTTCCATGTTTATTGGCTCTTCTCTAATGTACCCTGAAGTATGCCACTGTAATTGCCCACAATGCTCTGGAGTGATGTAGTGTCAGTTCAGAATGCTATGAGCAAATATAATGGCAGATGCAGTCTTTATTGAAAGATTGATGGGAAATGGGCCTAGACCAATGGCTGCATTGGGAGTGTGCCATTAGCAGCTCCCAAAGATGCCAGCTATTGGTCCTAGGCCTGGTTATGGGAAACCTGCAGGGCTAGGTTGGGTATCAGGAGCCAGAGTCATGAGCAGGTCAGCAATAAAAAATAACAGTGTCAGTGAAGTTAACTCTTTATTCAAAGAAACCAAAACAGCACATGCCTAATGAACACAGCAACTCTTCTCAGTAGGTTTTGCCCCAATGAGGCAGTTCTGAGGACTAAAGGTCCCTGCCTTCCCACCCCTCTCTAAGGCTCCTACCCCGGTTCCTTCTCTAAAAGCCTAAAGCTCTGCCATCTTGCCTCTCTTTGCTCCACCCTCTTAATTTTTCTCTGTGTTCTGGGAGACCACGGTGAGAGGAGCTGGTCACAGCAGGAGGGGAAAACTCCCTGGATTCTTACACAGCCTGCCCCATCTTTGTCTCCTGGCCCCACCTCCTCTCTTGCCTCTGAGTCTGAACCACTCTCTGCCACCGCCTCTTCCTGCTCACTAAACCCTGTTGCCTCTTCAGCTTCCAATGCCTCCTCCTCCCACTCTGCTCCTACTTCTCCCTCTGACCACTCATCATTGCCCCACCACCAACCCCCTGGCTCTGAGCCTTCTTTCCTGGGGGGTTCTCCTGGGGATTTGCCAGCTGGTGCCTCTGACCACTCCTCTGCATCCAGCCAGTCAATGACTTCGGATTCTTGAACAGCCAGACCCAAATTCAGTACTGGAATTCTCCCTTCCAGGGTCCCTGAGGACAGTTATCCAACACAGAAGAACAGCAGGCAGAGTGTTCTGTCAACCAAGCAAGGGCAAAAGGCTGTAGCCCTTAGACTAACTACCAATTGCTGGGCCCCATCTGTTTTCTTTGCCTGAAGAGGGTCCAAGATCTGAGCACACATAGACCTACAAAGGTAGTGCTTACTTCATTTTTTATTTTTTACACTTTGGTCATTTTCACAAGAGAGTCTCAGGAAAAGGCACTTGAATCCCATGATTGTAAAACATAATAGAAAAACTTGGCGAATCCAGAGGCTTCATACAACCAGCAGCAGGGTCCAAGTTGCACAGATAGTATCAAAGAGATCACTAGGTTACGTCAGGTTATGAGGTTCCAGGTTTAAGTTTTAGAACCCTTAACATGTTAGAAAACACTGCCCATCAAATTCCTTGTCTCCTTGAACAAGGTTAGTGAGCATTTGGCCCTCCCTTGCCAACAGCTCAAATTGCTCAGCAAAGCTGTTTAGCTGAGTGAACCCCAGACATTCCCCCAAGGAGATTCTTCTGTCTCGCCTTCTCTCTGCTTTACTGGAAACTCCACTCTTCTTTTCATCTCAGGCTGCTGTGCAAACTGCATTAGCAGAGCTTTCTTAATGGGTTCAGGGCAGTTTGCTGGGTCTAAGTCCTTGGCCCCAAACAGAGCCAAATTTCACCAGAAACGTCTCCTCAGCTGCCTCCATGTATTCTCTGCATTGTTTTGAAATCAAAGAAGGTAAAGAAAAGGAAGTGCGACACCAAAAAGAACTTGGAAAATTATCCAAGAGTTTTCTAGTCCAACCTGTCTTCCCAGAAGAAGTATGCAGGACTTAATTTCAGCTGGACTTCCAGCCCGAGAAACTCTTTTTCATGCAAAAGGGCTCAGCTATTGGATGTGATGCATAGTAAGAAATGCCTAGCCTAGCACATGTACCAAGTACCTTTGCCTTAGCACTGTGAACCAACACAAATGGCCACCAAACACCTGAGGTGAGAGCTAAAATTTCTGGACTAAAGACTGCAATTTTGAGAAAAGCCAGAGGCCAAGCTCCAGGCTAAGTGTTGAAGAACCCTGATTCAAATGAGCCCTAGTGATGCATAACTTGATAATAGTGATATTTATGAGCAATGGGCTGGTTCACACATGAGAAGTCATCACTCAAAGACTGCAACACAAGAAGCAACAGTTTGCATAGGTGAATGCACCAACAAATAATATACACTATAGCCAGAACTTCCATGTTGCCATAAATACAGTGCTTTTCAATCATTTCTATTGCTACAATCAGCTGCAAGGCATCAAGCGATGAGCAATCCAAGCCACCAGACACCAAGCCATGGGTGTAGTCTATGTGTGAACCATTCCTACTTAGGGTATGCATCCACCAACGTAGTCATTGTATGCTGTTCTGGGAAGAGACAATACTCAATGGCAGGGTGCATGTTTTGCATGCAGAAGGTTTCCAGATTCAATTGCCAGCATCTGTAGAAGGCAGCTGCCCACTCTGGCAGAGAACAGCCCTCCAGGAGTTAAGACAGAGACTCTTTCATCTGCTACCTAATCTTTTCTACCTGGATATGCTTTTTATGCAAAGACTTCCAGGGATTTTACCTGGAACCTTCTGCATACAAAGTATGTGTGCTAGGATCCTCCCACAATGAAGGATAAGGAGGTAAGATTTTTCTTCTTTGCTAAACTATACACTGAGCAGGTTGTCGTGTACAATGCAGGGATGCAAGTTTTAAGTTGCCTCAGTCAGGGCTTTGGCTGCAGGCTGAAAGAGTGGAATCCAAGGCAGACAACTTGAAGGATTGCAGTTGAAACATTAATATCATAATTAAATGCCAGGCTTTCCCAGTTGCACAGTGCCCCTAAAAGCTTTTGATGGATGGAAGCTTTCAGGAAAGAAGCCATTCATGTTTTAACTCAGGAAGGTGCTGCCAGCAAACTGCTCACTGGTCCGGCTTCCACACTAAGGCTGAAAAACAGACTCAATATGCCCTCCAACCTGACTCCCTTCACTCTTGCCCACCCATAATGTGTGTGTGTCTGTATCACAAAGGACTGTTCATGTGTAAGGTATCAGAAAAAGACCAGTTTAAGACTGCAAAACAAGCATGCATTGCATTTAAATATCGTATTGGTGTGGCAATCATGCCACTTGTTTAACTTGTATTCCACGAGTTCAGCCTATTGCCCAAGCATCTGTTAAAACCATAATCTAACCCTAACCCTAACCCACCTCTACATTGTACTGGGCAACCTGCTCAGTGCATACAATTCCTCAAAGAGGAATGGAGTCCAGATATAAACCCCTATTTGCTAAAGGCAGGCTACAAGCAAACACCAGAAGACTGTATGGCATAGAAATTTATTTAATAATAAATGCCCAAGTTCTTAAGGTCCACAGGGCTCTTTTTTGATATTTCCCTGCAACAGTCTAAACCATGGGTTGGGGATCGCTGGCCATGGAACAAATTATACTTCCCAGGTCTCCTAATTTGACGTGAGATGGTATTTCCCACTGGCCACACACCCCTGTCAATCACCTGATGTCAGGATCAGGTAATCCGCAACCACAAAGAAACAATGGGGAGCTTTCACTTGCAACTGATCCTTTCCAAATACAGCTTGCATTTGGTGCTGTTTAAATTTGGCATCAAATGTAAGCCATGCTGCTGAGGTTGGATCTACTCAGGAGCTCCCAAGAGAATCCAAAGTCTACTGAAAGTAGATTGCATCTTTGCAAGTGTGCCTGTTTGCATTTGACACTGTTTGCAGCTATAGCTGGGCCGGGATCCCTACAGAGCATCCTGTGTTGTCAGGTGATTGAAAAGTGGGCAGCCACCAACAACATCCCTGTATATTCCGTGTACCAAAGCAGCCAATCAAGGCACAGTGATGGCTAGAATGCCACAATGACAGCACAATGACATTCAGGAATAGGGAACCTATGGATCTCTAAATCCCAAGCAGCATGGCTAATGCTCAGGGGTGATGGAAATTATAGTCCAACAGCATTTGGAGGACCATAGGTTCCCCATTCCTGAATTACCAGGTGCAGAACACCAACACAAGGTCCTGTAAATTACCACCATGCCCTTCTCGTGAATTTCCTTTGGGTAACTAAAATACCACACCATCAGGGGATAGGAAATTGTGCAAAATAAACTACTGATCTGAACCAATGTGGCAATTGTGAAAATTCAGCAGAGGTTTTGTTTGTTTCTTTTTTTCTGTCTGTCTGTGTGAAGTATGGGCTGCTGTTGTTCTTTTTTATTATGGAAATAAAAATCTCAGTTGTGGTTGAGTGTTTCTTTCATTCTTTTTTTAAGAATGAAAGGAAGTGAGACTGGGATAGAGAAAGGAGAGAGACAGAGAGAGAGAAAGATAATTTCCTCAGCAAGTCATCGTCGCTAATGAAGTTTTACAAAAACAGATACAACCAAGGAAAAATAAAATTTCACAGGTGATAAATTTTTCCAATTTCCGAGGCAGAATTCGATAGGATTGTTAAATTAAGAGTGAAGGTGTCTGTTAGGAGGCAACGAACAATGATGGGTAATTTTATAGAGTGGAAAATTGAATCAAATTGCAACATTAAAACACAGCTCCTTGGAGGATCTGCCCCTATTGCAGGCCTGCTCCACTACATCGGTGGGAGACTTGGGGGGAAATGGCTTGAATGTCTAGCTGCAAGCTACACAGAGACTTGGCTTCAGAAGCTTTCAGAATCATTGAACTTGAAGATGGAGGTGGACAGGATGCTGGAGGGAAGAAACAGAGAATCTCCCCCTGCCAAGTCACTATTGGGGGTTTTCCAGACCTAGATCTGTGCCACTTCTCGAAACTATGTGAGGCAACAAGGAAGTCACTGCCTTGAGGCAGGTTCAGAGTGCCTTGTCTTCCTCTCATTTTAGAAATTATATGGTGACACTCTTTTGCCCTAATCTAACAAATGCTGAGACTATTTGATATAGTACAGGCACACATCTTCCCCCACTTAAGCATGTTCTACTTACATGCAGTTCCGGGAAATAAACAGACAGACAGACTCATACCAAAAAATGGCAGCAGAGAGCTGGAGTCCTTGTGGCTCATGGGGAGACCTTCCCTGGAGCCTGAAGAGGATGTCAGTGAGGGCAGAGGAAGCCCCATAGAGACCTGAGGGCACAGCAGGGCTTTGCTTAGGCTGCTCAGCCTCCTCACCTAACAGCTGATGTTGGAGGTAGCACAGCAGCAGCAGCCACTTTCCTGTGCTTCCTCCAGCCTCCAGCAGAGCTTCAACTCTAGTTGAAGAGAGTTGTGAAGAGAGAGAGAGCAGGAGAGCAAGGAATTCTGGTGTGATCTGGCCTGATCTGCATCCTCCTGGACTAATGTGTAAATCAGAACAAATTACTTTTCGCACTACTCCAAATTTTGAAGTACAAAATTCTCCAAATACACTTTCTCACCTCAAAAACTGTGCTTAAAAACATGGATTTGGAAATAAAATAGAAATGCATATTTTGTGAAGATATTTAAATATGTATATAAATGCAAATTCTTATGCAATTTTTTATAATAATAGTTTAACATAGAAAAAGGACAAAACTGACTGAATTAACATTTTATGACGGAACACTTAAAAATGGGCATTGAATACAAGCAGACTGATCTCTCCCACTCTAACTTCAGCACATGCCTAAGTGGACCATTTTGCATCAGTATTAGCGCAAAGCTACTAAAACACATGCAGCTGCAAATAGCTCTGTATTTGGAAATCTTTCTCTACCCGTACCTTATACACTGTAATACCTTGTATTCCTGCAAAGGTGCAACTATCACCGCCTAGTGTCGGAATCAGAAAGGATAACCAGACCTCTTGCATCATGAAATCAACTCAAGAACTGCTTTGAGGAAGGCCAATCCACAGAACAAGTTGAAGACAGGGAAACATTTATGCCTACACTATTCCTTTTAGTACAGAACATCCCAAAGTCATTTCCACAACCCAAAGAATAGGGACCCCAAAGGATCCAGCTAGAAGCTGCCACCATAATGCAAAGAGCTCTCACTGCAGAACAGGGTATTATGACCCACAGACCTTGCATTGCTCAATGAAGGACTCTGATGAGAATGACATTCAGACTGTGTGCTCAAGGGAGAACCATCCAAATGTAATTTGGGGCCCTTCCAGCTGGAAGACACAGCTCTGTTACCATTCTTTGACTCATGAGACCCCTGCAGTATCTCTGTCTCCTCTTTCTCACAAAAGGTAAAGACTACAAAATAAGGTGAGGGCACTTTAACCAGCTAGCCAGTCCCTCCAGCGAGGTGGAGCATTCCATACTTTGGGTCTTGTCAACCTACATAAGGTTTCAGTTGGTTCTAGCTCTCTGCACAGAAAACAATTTCTATAGCTGTCTCAGGAGGCGACTGTGGCTGTGTTCACACTCCTATTTACTGTGCACTCCTTGTGTTTCCAGTGCTTTGTTTTTACTCTGTGTTCACACAACATTATCCAAAATGCATAATATCCTTTCCTTTGTTCTAAGATACTACTGGTTGATATGTTGATTCTAAAACCAGCTTCAAAATGATTGAAGACCTTAAGCTGTTCCTAATTTTTCTCTAGTCAAGGTATGAACACCTTTGCATAAATTAAAATATTTCTGCCCTTTTAATATTCCCTGGTGTGTACACACAGCTGCAACCAGAAGTGTGAAACACATCAAAAAAGCACAAGTTCAATGTTCTCTAAGGCGACAATGTGAACACAATCCATGCCAACCAGGAGGGCTCCCCCACCTGGAGCTGTTCAACATCCTGTTCTTGCCTTGGACCTGATGCTGCCTGCTTATCCCATAGGCCTCATGCTCCCATGGAACTGCCTCATCCTAGTCCTGCTTCCTCATGAAGATATTTGCATGGAAGTACTTCCTACACCAACTAAGACTCCAGGAAGGTTGGGGCCACAAGGACCAGGTATATGTGCCACGGTATCAGCCACAATATTGCTGGTGTATCTATTTTATTGCCTACTCCTTTGATCAAGCTCTAGTGATGTAGCTGATTCAGCAGTCTTGCCCATGAATCTTGTCCTCTGATAAGTCATAGCCTTGCCAGTGAGCTACAGTGATGGGACTGTGTTTAGATAGGTGGGATAATAGGCTGGGCAATATATCAATATATTGTCCAAAACTGGTTTAAAGTTCACATCGTGATAATGTTTCATAATATTTGAGCTGGCAATATATCACAAATCACAATGTGAGTAAGGGCTAAGCAATATCTGGTTTTCAACATCACGATAAATCACCAGCTAAACACAGCAATGTTATCAGCAGCTAAACCTCACAATATCACCAGCTAAACATTGCAATCTACCACAATGTCTGAAGTAAGGCTGGAACTATACAGAGGTGAACAGGACAATGTCCTTGCAATTGCTAGGGGTCTAAAACAGATAAATGACAATATTATCAATCATCACACACTCAGTTTCATCACCAGGCAAGCCAAAATGCATCCCAACAGGACTTTTGGTTTTGGGCTTGGCTACCAAATGGTGGTATTTAGGACTTTCCAAACTACAGCAATGAGTCATAGTGAATACAAATAATCTGGGACTGCCAGACCACCAGCAGGCCTGCTAGGAGGCAGAAGCAGCAGTGGCTGAAACAGCTTGCCATAACCATGGTACACGTCGGTAGTAGCGGTGACAACCTGCAAGGCCTGGAAGTGGCGGCACAATCATGGTGGCCTGCAAGTCCTTATGAAGGCAGTGGGAGGGGACAGCAGTAGCAGCAGCAGCCTGCAAGGCCTGGCAGTGGTGGCACAAGCAGTGGCAACTTGTGAGGCCTCATGGTGGTGACGGGAGCTGGTGGCAGTAGCAGTGGCAGCCTGCAAGTAGTAGTAGCAGTTGCCAGGACATTGTCCTATTCGCCTGTGTAGTTCTTTCCTTATTTCAGATATTGTGATATATCAATATATCACAACGTTTAGCTGGTGATATATCGCAATATTGAAAACCAGTTATCGCTCAGCCCTAGTGGGAACAGGATAAAAGATCGCAAATGCCACTATACAACCTTCATTCAGAACATAATGCTTTGCTGTGCACAACTATCTTTGGGTTGGATTTGTATCCCATTCCATCCATGTCAATGTGAAAGCTTGCCACTCATTATCAATTCTCTTGACAGGATTTCCTCTGCAATCTGGGGAGGGATCAGTTTGCATGCAGAGGAAATGCCAGGACTCAAACTTATCTGCAACTCAAGCTTTCCAACCAGAAGGTCACTGTGTATGGAGACTGACTGTAATGACCCCAGTAGCAAGGAAAAGACACGCTGCACCATCCAGGGACACTCTTTCCAGCAGAGAAACATTAATCTTTTTCTCCTGCATAACCTTGGGGACTTCCTCCTATTCCAGGAGTGGTCTAGAACTAGGAACAGGATGCTGGGTGGAGTTGATCCCCCTACGCCCCACCTCAGTCTTTGTCAGGGATCTTGCTGGATGGGTTTTGCTCACACTCAGGGTCTGAGTGATCAACATATTTAAAGTCAAGAAGAAATTTCCCTTCATGTCAGGCCCTTTTGTTTTTAATTTTGGCCTCTTATTTAAGTCATTTGCAGCAGTTTGCTCTGTGGGTACCTTTCTGTAATACAGTTGTGGGCACACAAGGATTGTGCATTCTAGTGTATTTGTATAGAAAAAAATGTGGCTATTTCAACTGTTTGAACACTGTTCACTCTCTCTCTTTCGTCGTTGTTTAGTCGTTTAGTCATGTCTGACAGAAAAACAAGGCTACAATGAAATGAAGCATCAAAATTTCATTCTGATCCAGCAGTCAGCTTCTGTGTGCTGTAGGAATGTTTCAAATGTAAAGAGCTGCTGAAAATATGCAACCTCCAATGGGATCCTGCTGTACACAAGCAATTATAGTAGATCCACTGTTCTCGGTGACCATCTGCAGAGACTCGTATGCTGATTTTGTTGCATGAAGGTAGCAAAAGCCAGATTGGTAGAGCAGATCTGCTGCTCTGCTCTGTGTACATTACGCACAATGGAAAGGCAATGTGAAAAGCTAGGCTGTTTTCCCAGATTGGCCATCCACACCTGAACAGAAGGGTGAATGGGTATACTATTCACATCAAAATGGTGTTATGAGTTTTGCTGTCTTGATTAGCATGAATGGGCCCTATCACTATGGTTTCACCTGACAGACTAATGGGTAATCAGGGGCTTGACAAAAGATGGCTAATGTTTTTTAATGACCAGGGATGTTTTTCTTAATAGCCTGGTAATCTCTCTCCCCTGCCTTTAGAATACAATGCCCATCCAGAGCTAGTAGGAGGGGTAAATAAACAATTTGTAAGGTTTCAACCTAGAGAGAAACAAAGTGCTCTCTGTTTATTATTATTATTTATTAAATTTGTATACTGCCCTATACCCGCAGGTCTCTAGCTGGACTGGAATCAGCTGGGGAGTTGCAGATGTTTAGGATGTTGCTTTGTTTGCTAATGTGATGCAGGATTAGTAGTTTTGCTCCCTTTGTAGGTGTCTAATATTTCCAATGAATCCTGCTTGTAAATTTGTAAATAAAAAAAAAGGTAAGTATTGCCCTTTTTGTAATGGTAAGTCCCAGACTGAACTCAAAGGGATGTTTGACATCCAAAGCTGTTTATTTTTTGAGTCCACAGGTTTTCTGTGCAAGCATAGTATTTGGTATTGTGACACAAAATTCACCCTAGGTCCTCAGCCCAGCTCTTTAGGCTCATCCTCTAACCAATGCATCTCAGGGGTGCATGTTTTCTGGTGTTGTTCACACAACGCTGTCCTCATCCAAGTGGCAGCTGACACTCCACAGCCCCACAACCGCCCCGCCCCAATTTAATTCAAACTTTTCTGATCTGTGGATAATGCAGTAAGGAAAAAACGCAATGTAAAATTGCCTGTTACCCAACTGTGGATATACTGAAGGGCAAAGTGTGGGTTGTTGTTGTTGTTTTTAAAGCGTGCAATGATACTGTCCTGGGTGCCACCTATCACCCATCGATTCTTTATTTTCATTAGCCCTGGTGCTACTAAGTGGGCTGCCAGTGAGGCTGTGTGTAACACACGCTTAAAAAAAACAAAACCCATTGTTTTGTGCAAGTCTGGTATATCAGAAAACTTGAGTCTATCTTTTTATTTTTATGGTTGCACGCATAGGTAAACAAATATGCCTACAATGGCCTTTAGGTTTCCGGAACTCGGGTGTGTGAAGAAGTACTAATTGGCAAGTGGGGGGGGGGGACAAAAATACATACTGGGAATACATCACATCAAGCACTGCCCACCACTATGGATGGGGAACATTGAGAAAGAGTTCAACCGAAGGCGCTAATGTGCGGCCCACATACACATTAACACTGTGGTGTGCACACAGCCTAAGATAGATGGACCAATGGTTTGAGTTGCCATACAAAGCAGCTTTATATGAAGGAAAGCCTGCTAACCTGGAAGAACTTCATAAATGCAGTCATCGCTCTGTCTGTCATCCTCATCTTCCTCCAGATCCAAAGAGGTATCCTGATGATGTGGCACATTGGGGGAATCAAAACTGTCTATGTCATCATAGGCCTCTTCTTTGATATTGTTGTCGTCGTCCTCGACTTCCTCACAGGGGATAACTGAGGACTTAATATCTGGGTGAAGAAGATACGAAGGAAAATACATGTCACACAAAGGAAGAGGAAAATAAAGAGAAAAAGGGAAATGGACAGCACAATTAGATGCTGATGTTCCTTAGGGTAAACAGTATTATTTTCAGCTGGCAAGATGTGGTCTGAGCGAATGTCGATGGAGGTTTGTTAAGACTGATTATTAAATTTGTCACATGTCCCGAGTGACGGAAGAACCAACTTCTGCCCTTAATTTGAGCTAACAGGTGCCATAACAAGAATGCTCTGAATATGCCTAAGTTATCCTCTTCCATGAAGCTGTAGATCTGGACCTGGCAAGTACAGCTCTTGTCTCAGTGAAGCATGGTTTGACTGTATCCCTCCCCACCCCACAATATCCTAGTGTCTGAAACTCAGGGAGGCTGACAAAGCATTTAAAGAGTATTGAAACAGGCAAATTTAAAAACAAAACCAGAACAAAAAACCCTGAACATTAAAGCCCCAGTTTCTCCACTAGCTTAATCTCTGCCATAACAACAACAACAGCAAAGTGAAGTATGTGTGTTTCCCAGCAGTTTTCCCCATAGCAGTTCACAGCAACATGGCTTTATTAGTATCAAGTTAGTTTCTGTTTGCGCACACACTAGGGGACAGGGTGGGAACCTCTTTACCCTATTAGAGCAGTTGGGTGAACCTATACATTGAAACTGGGAGTATCATCACTGCTTTTCTAGAATGAGAGGTGGTAGGTTTAAAGCTGTAAAAAGTAGCACACCCTATATAGCCTGAAAGTCCTAACACTAGTCAGCAGAGGTGTGGTGCTAGCTGGCTGAGGTTTATCAGAGGTGAATGAGAAGTATTGTACATATGACCATAGGCATTAGTTTTCTTTTGTGATTACTACTTTATATGCTCCAGAACAGGATCAAATTGCTTAGTTCAGGGATGAGGAACTTCTGGCTTTCCAGATGTTGTTGGACTCCAGCTCCCATTATCTATGACAACTGACTATTTTGGTTGGGGCTGATGGGAGCTGGAATCCAACAACATCTGGAGAGCCAGAATTTCCCCATCCATTGCCTAGTGAACCCTGGAACAAAATAAAACAAATATCTTTACCATCACTTTCAATTGATCAGAGGTCAAATCAATTGGAGAAAGATGTTGGGGGGGGGAATCTTGTGCCCTCCTCTCCAACTATACCAAGCTAGTCTGTGGTATTGGAGCTTCTCTCCTCAAACGACAATACTTCTTGGGCCATTTCTTTTCTGGAGATCTCTGCTTAGCAGGTTGCTTGCTGTGATTTGCTCTTTCTTCCTCCCCTATTGTTGTCTGAATTATTTTGGCTAATTGGAATGTGTGGGCAGATACGATATGCAGATTATTTATCCTTGGAGTTGAGAGGGGACAGCTTTCTGGTGACTCCTAGCTTCATGAGTTTACGTAAGCTGACAAAATGTTAGTCATAGCATCTTTAAAAAAATCCCCCAGTATCAATACTGCTTTCACACACTGACCAGAAGAGGGTGCTTTGAGAGCACACATCCTTTGCAACTCAGAAAGTGGCTTCAGCAAAGCAAGTGTGAGTTTAATTTTTAATTAACCCATCACACATACATACATACATACATACATGCACACACAGTTCATTATTAGGAGATTATTCTGGCACACAAAACAAGCAACAATAAATAAATAAATAAGGAATAGCAAATAGCACTAGCACCTTATAGACAACAACATCAAAAGGGGATGGGGAGAAGAAGGCATCCTTTGAATTTGAGTCTCAGGACACTTTCACTTTGTTTTACGTAACATCTATGAGATCACACACATGGATTTTGAGTTAATTAAAATGAAAGAACTAGCAGTCCCTAGTTTTATATCCATATAAACAATGATGTGGATTAAGACTCACATTTCGCTCACAAACAAGGATAGAGAAGGTGGAAAATGTTTCCTTGTTCAACATTCCCATTGTGAGCATGGCATTGTAGTTAAAGGGTGTTAAGGGGTAACCAGCCAGTGATTTTCAGTAGGTGCCTTTAGAACAAGATAGCTTCTTCTCCCAGTCCTTTTCTCATAGCTTCTGGGGAAAGGACTGGGAGAATATTCCCCTTCTTTGTCAAACTTTCCTCAAGTCCCGTGTTACACACTACACACTTCCTCAGCAAAACCTGAAATGGCCCTAGCCCCATGTTGTTTGCACCTCTTCACCAAGTCAGCTGGCCCTCCCCCATTTTTATCTAGATTGTAGGACCTCTAGACAGGAACTATCATATCTGGGTTGCGCATCGTACATGACCTAGGATCCTGTCAGGGAGGTTAGTAAATTTCAAGTGTGGTTTAATGGAGGAAATAGAAGAAAATAATGTGTGAAGGTGTTGTGAGGTCCCAGGGGCTAGCCCTGCTTCCTGGTGATGCATGAAGTGCACACACACCTATTTTATCCATACATTTAGTTGTCTAAAGGGGCTCTATAAGCATACAATGGAGTGCATGTAGAGTAGAGATTCTCCACACAAAGGGGGCAACTCTGACTGGGCCAGTTTCCCCACTTTTGTGGAAGAGCTTTATTTACATACATTGTTATACGTGGCAAGCCCTCTATGTGCTGGCCTAAAATATGGACAGCAGGTGGCAGTGTGGCCACCCCATGCATCAGCAGTAGAGATGGGGCAAGCCCATGTAGCTTGTGTCAAATGTTCTTTCAGTGTGTCACTGTGTGTGCATGCCTCTGAACTCCCCAGGATTTATAAAGCATTGGATTTCAACCTAGAAGATGTTCGAATTGTCACATGACCACGGAAGTGGTCAGGTAGAGTTGGGCCAATCACCATCTCTCTTCCTAATCCAGCCGACAGATTTGCTGCAAGGATAAAATGGGATAACCTTGATGGAAACTGCTTTTTGCCAGGAAAGGAGGACACAAATGTGAATATTAGCAATTAAATGAGTAGAAGAACTGTTGCCTTCTCCCTTTCAAAACAATATTAAAGGTTTCAGAAACGTTACTTTGGGATCTTCTTTAAATTAAAGATTGCCTTTTGTTTTGTGAGCTTTTTAGACAATCTTACCACTATGCTTATGTGATTTTCTGCGTGAGGGTAAGAAATCAATAGAAAAGCACAGGCACAAAAGCTAAGATTCTGGTAAATAATACAGAAGGAGGGTGATCGGAAGTCTGGAGTTTATACACTGTTTGGCCCTTTGTAGTCAATTCCTGTTTAATTAATTGACATAGTCTAAATAACAGTTAGGCTCATAAATATATGCTCATCAGTTGAAAAATATACAACTTTGGAGACTGCATTGCTACACTGGAACATCACAGGAGCCAGGTCTTCCTCTGACGTCTTGCATGTGTGAATGGGCCAGCAACCACTACAGACAGAACTTCCTATCAGTTCATATTCCCTCAAAACACAGTGTTTTTCAGTGACAGCAGTACATGCCCTCAGCTGCAAGTCAACAAGTCTCAAGTTTTATAGGTGGGAATCACTCTCACCTACATCATATGGATTTGTTCCCTCTTAAGCTACTCACCCTTAAGCAGGAATTGGATCTGATCCACCCAGTCCATGGCTTCTGCAGAGCTAACAGCTGTAAACTGCAAAGGAAGAATTCAATATAGTCATTGCAAGATTTCTGCCATAAGGTCTGTAGCAACTACTAATTTACAGGTGATTGTACTCCATGTGCAAGCCACACTTAAGGAAGATTTCAGGGTTTGCCCCTGTCAAGTACTTCATTAAGCATGAATACATAAAAGCATGTATCACAGACAGAGGTTCCATATTACCCACTAACATCATTCAAAACACATCACTTTTTAGATCTGGCAGTTTATGCATTTGGCTGCTGAATCACTAAGTGATGAAAAAAAATCAGATGCATGCACCTGTAAATTAGCTATATATTGTAATGTTTTGGTCTTGTGATGCCCCTCATCTCTACTATTGTCCCATCTCTCTTTCTTCTACATAAAATAAAGTGGAGTTCTACTGACAGTACATGGTTATTTTGGAATCCCACAAAGACACATGATGAATTCTCCTGCCCCATTTGTTTTGCAAACCCCAGACAAATCATTGCAGTAAGTTGGGGTGCACAACTTGTCACTGCTCATATTCAACATAGTTATTACTGTATTTTAAAAGCAGAATCAAACAACAGGACACAGTCCTAAGATCCATTACAGACCTGTTTTATCTATAAGCCACCTTGAATTCCTGTCAGGGAAAAAGTTGAATGAATGAATGAATGGCAGTAAATATATTGAAAGCATGCCGTATGTTCTTATGACAACTGGAGACAAACCTCCCCTGATCAACTTGCGAACAACTACAGCAGGGGAGTCGTCATGTAGGCATGGCCAGGAGTAGACACTGAAGCCTCAAACACATGCAATGCAAAAACATACATGTGCTCTGTACCAGTTAATGTAGGCATGTGCTCAGTACCAGTTAACCACTGGTCCTGTTAGCTAGGGATGATGGGAGTTATAGTCCCAAAACATCTGGAGGGCCGAGTTTACCTATGCCTGAGTTAACGGTTAAGAGACTGAGGCAAAGCTGGCCATACCACGAGGGACCTCTAGGTGGCAACCTATGGCAGTGCTTTGAAGGGGGAGCTACTTTACTCCTGCAGTGTATGTGTGTGGACTTATAGCTGAGTGTTCACAACCTAAGCTAAGGATCAATGAAGGAAGGAGGGATCAGGATATTAAGGGATGACCAGGTGGCAAGCAGATAGTCTTTCTAGCATTGGGTAGCTGCTAAGTAGCAGGCTGTGCAGGGAGGGTGAGGAGATAAGTAGCAACAAACTCGTAGTACCAAAGGGTAGCGTTTGATTCACTTAAAACTGGTTTTTCCTGGGCTGAAGTCAACCTGAGCCATCTTTCCACATGTCAACCGGCTGTAAACATAAACTGATATACAAGTTAGCCCTAAAACCAGAACTCTTGGGTTCCCTTTCCAGTTTTGGAAAGGAATTGTGGAGCGGACATGAATCGAGCTTGCTAGCTTAGAGTGGGAGGAGGAAAGTGTGAAGGTGTTTTCAAATGAAGTCCACAGTGGTTCTTGCTTTGATTGGATTTGTTATGCAAATGTCAAAAGTACACTGGCCTGAGGAGAGAGGAAGGCCTCTCCTCTCCTTTCTCTTCCAGATTTTAACAGTGATCAGAGTGAATGGTGTGGAAGAGGCTCAAAGGCAGTCAAATTTTCATATATAAAAAGTAGTCTCCAGGTCAGATTGATAAGATTTTGTAGCCAAGTAAGGAAGAGAAAATGGCTTGGGTACTGCAGGGGGAGGCCCAAACCCAGTCCTGACATCCTCTACTGGGAGTTGCCCTGACTCCCACCCAACACATGCAGACAGAAGATCTTACTTGTAAGTAAGAAAGAGATATTTATTCAGGCAAATTAACAGTACAGGCTTGGCAGCTGATGCAGTGCTCTGGAGTCATGATTTAGGAGTTCAGGAGCAGTGCAAGATGTTCAGAACTAACTGGAAGGGATGAAAATGTCCCAACTAATTTCTCTGCCCTTCTCACCAAGCTTTTAAAGACAAGGCATGGCACCAGAGCCATCTTTCCCATAGGGCTTAGTGGTGCGTTGCGCCAGGGCGCCGGCCTCTCAGGGGTGCCCCAGTGAGTGGGGAAGCTGTGTGGCTTTGCCGGCGGCCTCCCCTTTCCCTGCACGCCCACCAGCTGCACCCCGCCAACCACGCAGCATGCCTCCCAAGCCTCCTTGGGAGGAGAGCGATCCCTGCAGAGGCTTAGGATGGAAGCTGCGCCCCGCCAACTATATGGCTGGTGTGCATTCAGCTTCCCTCCCAAGGCTCTGTGGGGATCACTCTCCTCCCAAGGAGGCTTGGGGGAGAAGCTGCATTCTCCTCCCGTGGAGGCTTGGGAGGGAAGCTGCATACCTGCCAGCCATATGGTTGGTGGGGTGCAGTTTCCCTCCCAAGCCTATGCGGGGATTGCTCTCCTGCAGCAGCATGGGACAGAGTCCCCCCCCCCCCGATGGCTGGCAGTGTGCAGCTTCGCAGCCTCCCCTATCCATGGTAATTTGGGGGCGCTGGGTGGGTATTTGCACACCGGCACCGCATCTGCTAAAGATGGCCTGGCATGGTGCGTTCACGTGCTAGACTCACTTGTCTTGTAGGAATGACGAGATTTCAAGTGAATGCTCCTTCAGGGCATTCATCCACTGCTTTTATCTACAAATGCCTGATTCTAGGCGACAAGACTACACCCTTCTGTTCAGTTGCTGACTCATCCGCTTGGCTGATCAAAGCTCTCCCCAGCCTCCACTAAGTTCCTCAGGAATATTAGAAGGAAGAGCTGGCATCCCTCTTCCCCTTCCAAAGTGTCTGAAGTCAGGGTGGAAAGGGGAGTCCGCCCCCTCCAACCCTGGTTCCCATAACTCAGTCCCTGTACCCAGCTTTGCTTCTCCCTCCTCTTCTGTCAGAGCCTGCCAATCCAATCCCAATCCTGACAGCACTGTGGGGTTCATGACAGGAGTCTTCAGAGGCCAAGGGGTCAGGGTTCCATTGTCTCCACTCTCCCCTTTCAACTAGCACTAAGCAGAATTCCTTGGCTGGAAACTCTGGCCATTTGGGGGGACACACCTACCTCATAGGTACGTTTACCAGGAGAGGTCAGCTCGAAGCAGCAATCTCTTCGAGAATCCTTGCGCAAGTGGAAAGCCATCTGGGCATGGTAGTTCACAATGGCAAACATGCCTCTTGGTTGCTTGCCTGCAGAATACAGTAATGATGATTCAGCAAACTTCAAGTTGCTAGCTTGCTTACAGATACCACTTTCACAATACAAGACCCAACCTGTGTCTTCCAGATTCTCTCTAAAGTGGGTGGGAAGAAAGAGCCATGTGGGCAGACAGAAGAGAGGCCCTGAACTGTTTCACTGTCTGTATTTTCCTTCCCAAAACTGCTTTTTAAAAAAGGCATTATTTTCTACAGTGGATATTACTTCTAGTCATTGAGCCTCATTGGAAGAAGGGAACATATTCCCCTTGGTGCTGTGTTGGGGTTTAGCAGTAAACTCAATTCTGCACAGGGATCTGCCACCATTATGTCAAGTGTGGCAAGCCACTATATATTGACCTCAGTCCTTCCACTTGTAATATAGTGGTATTATTGGTCTAACTTACACAGTTGTTGCAAGGATGTCTCTGATGAAAGACATGGAGTGCTTTGAACAGGCAAAATGTGGTATCCGAGTACTGCTGTATGATGCTGATGTTGGTGATTGAAAATCCCCTTTACCATTGGCAAAATTTACAGATAAAATGGAACTCTGCCTAAGTCCCAGCATGTATGCTACAACTTGCAACTGCCACATCGAGGTTGCTTTAAATTGTATATGTATAGATAATACTGCAAAATATAATTGCTTACTTAGCCCCAGTGTCCATTATCCCTTGAATTGTGCTGGGAAAAAATCCTGCTATTGAGTCCTCCTCCAGCTCTGAATACTCCTAATGCTGTCCCCTCAATCGTCTATTTCTTCTTGTATATTTTTTTTACCTGCTCTGCATTCAATCTCCCTGGATGGGAGGCACAGTATAATCGTAGCCCATCTATCTAGGCATGCCAAATTTGGTTGGAAGTATTAGCTTCCTGTTTATATGCATCTGATGGAGCATAACTGAAAAATATTTATACATGCTGACACATAGATTATATATGGTCACTTAGGGGAGGGTTAAAGCCCGCCTGACAACTAATGGGGGGAAAATGGGCAGTACTTTATTTACACAGGGCCTTGTGTCCGTATTTCTCCTTTCCCTCATTCTTTACTGACAAGGGTGTTGGAATACAACCAGACTCTGTTCTCCGTTCGTAAGGCTGCATCTAAATGGCAGAATCCCACACTGCCTGGTGGGCAATTTATCATCCAGTTGGAAGAGCCACTGTGATGTACTGCTTAGAAGGTTACATGTGGATGAGAAAGACCCAGGTTTAAATCCCTGATTAGTTGAAGCTCATTGGTAAGCAATTATCCTAGCCTAACCTACCTCACAGTAAGAATGTAAGAAGAGCTAGTAGCCCATCTAGTCCACTATTCTGTGGCCAAGCAGATGCCAAGCAGGTCCCATTGGCAGGGTTGCAACAATGCTGCTGCAATGATAAAATGAGCTCAACCCTCTGTATGTGCCTCAGAGCTTCATGGAGGAAGACTGAGGACAATATCTAAATTAAGTTTAGAAAGCAATACTGAGGAACAAAGGAGCTTCAGAGATGCACCAGAGTTCAGGCAACTTTCACCTGCTGTCCCTCCATTCTGGGGACCAACAAACATGAAATCAGGATTGAGGGAAAGCTTAACAGAACCTTCCTTCCTTCCTTCCTTCCCTCCCTCCCTCCCTCCCAATGTATTTAGATAGTGCAGTGAAAATACTGAAGGGATATGGCTGTGTACATGTGTCAGGAGTACCACATACTTTTTTCATTTGCATAGTAGTAGAAGGCCATATTGTCAAGGACACACCATCGCTTCTGCCACTCAGAGCCAAATATTTTAGAGTCTGTGAAGAAGAAAGAAGAAGGTGCTAGGTAACAGGAGAAGAATAGGAAAAGGAGTGTCTCTTCATCCATAAAAGGTATCCCAAGATGTGCCTTCTACATCAATCAGAGGGCATTACTACTACTAATACTACTAGTACTTTGTACCAGCAATGTGCCAACCACTGTACAGTGGTACCTCTGGTTACGTACTTAATTCGTTCCGGAGGTTCGTTCTTAACCTGAAACCGTTCTTAACCTGAGGTACCACTTTAGCTAATGGGGCCTCCTGCTACTGCCGCATGATTTCTCTTCTCATCCTGAGGTAAAGTTCTTAACCCGAGGTACTACTTCTGGGTTAACAAATTCTGTAACCCGTAGTGTTTGTAACCCAAGGTGTTTGTAACCCGAGGTACCACTGTATAGACAACATAAGAGACACAACCACTTTGTCTATGTAAAATAAATTGGAAGCCCTCTGGACAAGGACTATGAGCAAATTCACATTAAAAAATTGCCATCAACTTCAAAATGCACATGTCAACTATGAAGAGCACACTAGTATATATGCTACTTTTGTTTTCAAAATGTTTGTAGGTGACCTCTACTTGTGAGAGATATTCTAGGGGCAGAGCAGCATGGCTAATTCTGTCCCCTCTGTCTTTATCTGTTACAAAATCACTTTTATTACTACCTCACATGTCCCCTTCATTTAGCAGGAGAAGGCAACACCTTCTCCAGACTGATGGCTTTCTTAATTAAGACCATTCCAGAAAAATCTCAAAGTATTTCCTAATCACTGGCATCCATTAAGAGGCATCTCATTGATCCTTCTGGGCCAATAGTAGTAATCTGCTTAACAAAAGTATAATCAGAGGCAAGTAACAGGCAAGTAATACATATATACATACAGTACATGTACCTTCCGTAGTTGATACAACACATCTGCATTTTTCACTTGGACACTTTTCCTAACATCTAAATCGGTGGATGAGAAGCTGCCCACAGTGTCTGCCCAGAGGGCTTTAAATTTTCAACAGATGGACAGCATAGGGATGGATTATGAATGGATAAATCAACAGCAGGTGCTGTGAAGATTAGTTTGGCAGATTTTTACCTCTGGATCTCTTTTCCAAGTAACCTTGTTTTAGAATGCCTCCTTGCTCTTGAGTGGCCTTCTGCAAGTTGCTCTCGGCTTAAAAAAACAAAAACAAAATCTCAGTAAGCATGGAAAATTATGCTGGGGGAATCTTCCAAGACAACAAAATCAAGGAAATCAGTAGTATTTTAATCAAACTACACCCACAATTATCATCAATTTCCATTATATATGTGATGGAAAAGGCAGTCACTGCCAAACAGCTTTCATGTGGCTGGGCTCTGTATCATGTCAGTAAGGGAGGCATGGGCCAATCAAATTAATCATATTGGTTGGTACTATGCGAATGTTACATCTCTGGCTATATACACACTCTTGTTTATTCTGCATCCAGCGCTGTCCCATGGCTGGTTTGGGAAGCAGTATGCACACATTAGCCCTAGTCTATATCTATCCTGTATATATCCTGTCATTCCTTTTGAAATACTGAGCTTTTCTCCAAATCAGCTTCAATTAAATTGGGGGGGGGGGGTGACCTAGCTGTGTTTTAAGCCAGTGATGTGCACACAACCTCCAGCTATGTGAGATACAAAATTTGGATTCCAGCATAGGGAGATGACCTACCACTTCCATTTGGTCTTGAACATTATGTGTGTGTGCATGTTTGTGTATGTGGTAAAATCCCAGTCCAGGCTGAACTTGCTTGGAAAGCCTATTTAGACAAGCTTATTCATTTATTGAAAAGCATTTGTATACCACTTAATACTTTAAACATACCTAAGCAGAGTTAAACAATCTATCATCAAAACATTAAACCTAAAACCAGTAAACAGAAATATAAAAACACATGAAGGCATATAAAAGCAAACCAGAAATAAACAGAGTATTCAAACCCATAAAAGTTGTCACTGTGGGATAGCTGCACAATCCCATACATGTAGTCTCAGCAGTAAATCCCAGTGAATTTAGTGGAGCTCACTCTCAGGTATGAGGGTATAAGATTGCAGACATAAACAACCAAATGGAGACATTCATTGTGATGGGATAATTTGTGTTGATATAACTTTGTCATTGCTTAATGTGCATCCAGTTCCAAATGCAATCCATGTCTGAGGGGCTCCACAAAACCTCTACCCTTGGAGGTGTCCAGCTGTAACTATGTATAAGTTGCTAGAGCTGCAACCTACATGGCAGTTGCACCCTTTACTCTGGAGAATCTTTCTCATCCCATGTGTGTGTCTGCAGTTTTTCAGTGGTTTAGGAAAATGTGCTCTGTAAATCTTCAGAGATGTTCTCTTTGTTGTTATTATTTCACATTTTTCCAAGATTTGGTAATAAAAATTGAATCTGAGTGAATCTTGGCTCTGGCAGCAGCCCTGTGTTGGGTTTTGTACGCATTATGAAGTGAAAACACTCTCACTTCACAATACAGCCCACTTCACACTGTGAATGCATTTAATACACATCTTGGCACATCAAGCCTGGACCTGTGAATCGATCTGCAGTCTGCCTCAGCCAGAGATTTACACCCTTTCTCAGACATTTACATAACCTTTTGCCTAGGCTGCTTATATTTCTTGTTAATTAGCTGAAAGCTGGAAATGTAGAGTCAATTAATTCTTCCAATTTCTCAGTGTCCAAACTAGGAAACCAGGGGGCCCAACCTAGAGAGCTGTGGTGACAGCAGCAAAGCTTATCCAAGGCATCTTGCTACCGCAAGTGGCTGCACTGCATGAGCTAAGTAATAATAATAATAATTATTATTTATTATTTATACCCCGCCCATCTGGCTGCGCTTCCCCAGCCACTCTGGGCAGCTTCCAAAAGAATATTAAAATACTGTGATACATCAAACATTAAAAGCTTCCCTAAACAGGGCTGCCTTCAGATGTCTTCTAAAAGTCTGGTAGTTGTTGTTCTCTTTGACATCTGGTGGGAGGGCGTTCCACAGGGAGGGCACCACTACCGAGAAGGCCCTCTGCCTGGTTCCCTGTAACTTGGCTTCTCGCAGTGAGGGAATCGCCAGAAGGCCCTCGGTGCTGGACCTCAGTGTCCGGGTAGAACGATGGAGGTGGAGACGCTCCTTCAGGTATACTGGACCGAGGCCGTTTAGGGCTTTAAAGGTCAGCACCAACACTTTGAATTGTGCTCGGAAATGTACTGGGAGCCAATGTAGGTCTTTCAAGACCGGTGTTATATGGTTTCGATGGCCGCTCCCAGTCACCAGTCTGGCTGTGCGTTCTGGATTAGTTGTAGTTTCCGGGTCACCTTCAAAGGTAGCCCCACGTAGAGCGCATTGCAGTAGTCCAAGCGGGAGATAACCAGAGCATGCACCACTCTGGCGAGGCAGTCCGCAGGCAGATGGGGTCTCAGCCTGCGTACCAGATGGAGCTGGTACACAGCTGCCCTGGACACGGATTTAACCTGTGCCTCCATGGACAGCTGTGAGTCCGAAATGACTCCCAGGCTGCGCGCCTGGTCCTTCAGGGGCACAGTTACCCCATTCAGGACCAATGAATCCTCCACACCTGCCCTCCTCCTGTCCCCCAGAAACAGTACTTCTGTCTTATCAGGATTCAATCTCAATCTGTTAGCCGCCATCCATCCTCCAACCGCCTCCAGACACTCACATAGGACCGCCACCGCCTTCACTGGTTCTGATTTGAAAGAGAGGTAGAGCTGGGTATCATCTGCATACTGATGAACACCCAGCCCAAACCCCCTGATGATCTCTCCCAGCGGCTGCATGTAGATGTTGAAAAGCATGGGGGAGAGGACAGAACCCTGAGGCACCGCACAAGTGAGAGCCCAGGGGTCTGAACACTCATCCCCCACCACCACTTTCTGAACACGACCCAGGAGGAAGAAGCGGAACCACTGTATGACAGTGCCCCCAGCTCCCAGCCCCTCAAGACGGTCCAGAAGGATGTTATGGTAGATGGTATCAAACGCCGCTGAGAGATCCAGCAGAACTAGGAAACAGCTCTCACCTTTGTCCCTAGCCCACCGGAGATCATCAACCAGTGCAACCAAGGCAGTTTCAGTCCCGTGATGAGGCCTGAATCCCGACTGGAAGGGATCCAAATGGTCCGCTTCTTCCAGGCGTGCCTGGAGTTGTTCAGCAACCACTCGCTCAATCACCTTGCCCAAGAATGGAAGATTTGAGACTGGGCGATAGTTGGCCATCGTGGCCGCATCTAAAGATGGTTTTTTAAGAAGCGGTTTAATAACCGCCTCTTTCAGCAGGTCTGGGAAGGCTCCCTCACGGAGGGAAGCATTCAACACCCCACGAAGCCTTCCCGGCTAGCTTTTATAAGCCCGGCTAGCTTTTATAAGCCAGGATGGGCAAGGATCAAAGAGACAGGTGGTTGGTTTCACTCGTCCAAGCAGCCTGTCCACATCCTCGGAGGTAACAGATTGGAATTGATCCCACACAACTTGACTAGACAGGACTCTAGCACTCTCCCGCCCTGGCCCTGCTCCCACGGTGGTGTCTACCTCTTCCTGAATCTGAGCAACTTTATCTGCAAAAAACTTTGCAAAATCATTGCAGGAGATCATGTGGCCCATACTGGGCCCCGATGTAGCAGGTGGTTCCGCTAAATTGCGGACCACCTGAAAAAGTCTCTTGCTGCTGTTTTCTGAAGATGCAATAGAGGCGGTGAAGAAAGTCTTCTTCGCCGTCGCTACCGCCACTTGGTAGGCTCGACATTGAGCTCTAACCTGTGTCCGGTCAGCTTCAGAATGGGTCATCCGCCACCGGCACTCTAGCCGTCTCAACGATTGTTTCATTGCCCTCAGATCCGTGGAAAACCACGGGGCTGTCCGGGCTCCATGCAATCAGAGAGGGCGCTTCGGAGCCAAACAGTCAATAGCCCTGGTTAACTCCACATTCCAGCGGGCCACCAGGGAATCAGCTGAAAGGCCATCAACATGGGATAAAGCATCCCCTACCACTCTCTGGAAACCATTTGGATCCATTAAGTGGCGGGGGCGGACCATCCGAATCGGTCCCACCTCCCTGCAGAGGGGAAGGGTCACGGAGAAGTCAAGTTGCACCAGGAAGTGGTCTGACCATGGCACTTCTTTCGTTTCGCTTTTACTTAGTGTCAGATCACCAACATCCATAGAGGTAAACACCAAGTCCAAGGCATGTCCGCGGCTATGGGTTGGGCCAGACTTATTCAGGGACAGCCCCATGGAGGCCATGCTTTCCACGAAGTCCCGAGTGGCCCCTTGTAAGGTCGTGTCGGCATGGATATTAAAATCCCCTAGGACAACCAAACTAGGTGTCTCGAGGAGAACATCCACCACGACCTGAAGCAGCTCGGGCAAGGAATCCTTGGTGCAGCGGGGAGGTCGGTACACCAAAAGGAATCCTGTACTGCCCCTATTGCCCAACTTCCAGAACATGCACTCAGAGAACTGGGTCTTCCCAATAGGACGCCTGGTGCAAACTAATGACTTCCTAAATATCACTGCAACCCCCCCCTCCCTGCCCACAAGGCCTGGGTTGCTGTGCATAAGAGAAACCTGGTGGACAAGCAGCGGCAAGGACAGGCCCATCTGCTTCATCCAGCCAAGTCTCTGTTACACATGCCAGGTCAAATCCTACATCCATGATCAAGTCATGGATGGCAGTGGTCTTATGAATCATTGACCTGGCATTGCACAGCAGCACCTTCAGGTCATGTGGGTTTCTCTTGCTGATTCTAGTATCCGCCCGGTCAGGACCAGACCCGGAGGCAGGGATAGTCCTCAGACAACGACTAAACCTGCCTCCTCTGTAATGACATGGTCTGGTCTTAGCGTAACTCCTCCTCCTACCCGTGATCACTGAGATCGGTTGTCCCAGCGCATCCCCCTATGTGGAACATGCCCCAGCCATTTTGTTGGCTGGGACCCACTCCCCGGCAGCCCTGACCCCTCCCCTTAAGAACAAAATAAGACCTTAAAACAATAAAAACAAAAGAAACCACAGAAAACAAAAAAAACACAAATAAAAAACTGTAAAAATTACAAATCCATCAAAATCAAACAAATTCCCAACTAAGCATCCATCCCACCCCCATCCCAATTCCTGCATATACAAATAATAATAATAAATAAATAAAAAGGAAAAGGAAAATTTAAAAACATTTTAAAAAGAACTCTGCGCCCCTCCAGATCCCCCTGGACCGCAGCAGCAGTGACAGCAACCGTCCCTGTGAGGCCTGTTAGGCCCCGCCCTGAGCCAGGTGGTAAGTCGCAGGAAGGAGCAGGGCCCTCAGACACTCACACAGGAGAGTCCTCCTGGGCAGCAGGGAGCAAGCAGTCCTTGTGAGGCTTCAGGCCCCGCCCTGGGCCAGATGGTGAGTGGCAGGAAGGAGCAGGGCCCTCAGACACTCACACAGGAGAGTCCTCCTGGGCAGCAGGCAGCAAGCAGTCCCTGTGAGGCTTCAGGCCCTGCCCTGGGCCAGGTGGTAAGTGGCAGGAAGGAGCAGGGCCCTCAGACACTCACACAGGAGAGTCCTCCTGGGCAGCAGAGCACAGCAGTCCCTGTGAGGCTTCAGGCCCCGCCCTGGGCCAGGTGGTAAGTCGCAGGAAGGAGCAGGGCCCTCAGACACTCACACAGGAGAGTCCTCCTGGGCAGCAGGGAGGAAGCAGTCCTTGTGAGGCTTCAGGCCCCGCCCTGGGCCAGATGGTGAGTGGCAGGAAGGAGCAGGGCCCTCAGACACTCACACAGGAGAGTCCTCCTGGGCAGCAGGCAGCAAGCAGTCCCTGTGAGGCTTCAGGCCCTGCCCTGGGCCAGGTGGTAAGTGGCAGGAAGGAGCAGGGCCCTCAGACACTCACACAGGAGAGTCCTCCTGGGCAGCAGGCAGCAAGCAGTCCCTGTGAGGCTTCAGGCCCCGCCCTGGGCCAGGTGGCAAGTGGCAGGAAGGAGCAGGGCCCTCAGACACTCACACAGGAGAGTCCTCCTGGGCAGCAGAGCACAGCAGTCCCTGTGAGGCTTCAGGCCCCGCCCTGGGCCAGGTGGCAAGTGGCAGGAAGGAGCAGGGCCCTCAGACACTCACACAGGAGAGTCCTCCTGGGCAGCAGAGCACAGCAGTCCCTGTGAGGCTTCAGGCCCCGCCCTGGGCCAGATGGTGAGTGGCAGGAAGGAGCAGGGCCCTCAGACACTCACACAGGAGAGTCCTCCTGGGCAGCAGGCAGCAAGCAGTCCCTGTGAGGCTTCAGGTCCTGCCCTGGGCCAGGTGGTAAGTGGCAGGAAGGAGCAGGGCCCTCAGACACTCACACAGGAGAGTCCTCCTGGGCAGCAGAGCACAGCAGTCCCTGTGAGGCTTCAGGCCCCGCCCTGGGCCAGGTGGTAAGTCGCAGGAAGGAGCAGGGCCCTCAGACACTCACACAGGAGAGTCCTCCTGGGCAGCAAGGAGCAAGCAGTCCTTGTGAGGCTTCAGGCCCCGCCCTGGGCCAGATGGTGAGTGGCAGGAAGGAGCAGGGCCCTCAGACACTCACACAGGAGAGTCCTCCTGGGCAGCAGGCAGCAAGCAGTCCCTGTGAGGCTTCAGGCCCTGCCCTGGGCCAGGTGGTAAGTGGCAGGAAGGAGCAGGGCCCTCAGACACTCACACAGGAGAGTCCTCCTGGGCAGCAGAGCACAGCAGTCCCTGTGAGGCTTCAGGCCCCGCCCTGGGCCAGGTGGTAAGTGGCAGGAAGGAGCAGTGAGGCACCCCTGGAAGTATCCACCGCTGTAATGTATATAATGCTGTCACCCAACTCTCAGATTGTGCACAGCAGCCACTTGGGATGCCAGTGCAGTTGGACCATGTCTCATCAACAGGAAGGTGTTGTAGAAATGCAGCACAAATACCTAGTACACAAGCTAGTGGCACACAAGGTTCCACAGTCTATGTACATATTGTTCAATTGACAGATGATCAACACCAACATACAGCAAGCTTTTATGCACCCAAGCACAGCAAATTTTCATGTGATAACTATTGCAGCTTGTGCTTTTTAGAAGAGGGCAAAAGGCAATCTATGGGAGAAATGTGCAATTCAAAATGTATGTAGCAATGTGCAAATCAAGCACATACATACACCAGGATGTTCTGCTCTTTAGCACTCAAAAGGATGGCCATTCTGTTTCTTAAAATATTGGCTTTTATTTTTTAATCTATACAATAATGTACTATGAGATGTTGTAGTGAAGATGATTAAGCTTCTAGAGGTGTTTGGCTCAAGTACTTGCCTGGCCATTTATTGGCTTAGCTGCTCTCATCATCATCCAAATTTCTGAGTGATGCATTTTGAAGCAAAAGTTGAGTTTGCATTCAGAACGTGACTTTAAAAACTCAAAATTGGAATGCTTTAAACTCTTGACTGTTTTGATCTTGGAAGGCTTCAGATATAAAAACTCAATGTGCCTATTGTCAACTTACTGCCTGTTATTTAACAAATGCCACTTATCAAATTCTATTATCTAATATTGAGTGCCAATTACAATATATAGATGAAAATATTGAGAGATTATGTTTTAGGAGTGTTCCTGCAATTAGAGAAAACCCAGCGAATATTTTCCATTAAAATTCAGAAAGAGTGCAACCACAAAATACATTTAAAGCACTTTTAGCCACTGTAACAGTCCACAGAATTTCACATGTATGAATGACAAAAATGATAACTTGCACTTAAATGCAACATCTCTCCTTTTGAATATATAGTAAATGTATGCATGTGTATGTAATGCTATAGGAGTGGTCAATGTTGTTGGATTATAAATCCCACCATCCCTGCCTATTAAACATGCTGGTTGGGGCTCTTGAGTCCCTGAACATTCAACACTGATGGCACGAACCTTTTATGAGAAACTTGGCCACATGGGAGGGGCTCAGTGTGGCAAACTACTCTTTCAAACTCTGACCAATTTAGCAGACAGAGTATTCTCCAAAGACTAAGAAGTTAGTCTGGCGATAGATGTTCTGCAGTGGTAATTGGTGGTTTGTTTATGTTCTAGAGCAAGAAATAAAAGTGGAATCTAACTGCTGGGTAGGGTGAAGCTTGTTTCTATCTAGGTGTGCATTTCTTCATGCTTTTTGTGTGTGTTTTTTTAGATATAGAAAGGTGTGTCATATACACAAGGCCCCCTCAGGGGGGCAGATGTCCAGGGCCCCGCTCAGCAGCATGAGAAAGACAGTCTCCTGAACACAGCAGGGCTGTCTTATCACATTTTGAAGTAAGTAAACTAATACACATTACCATCTAAAGAGCAACCCCTCCATAAGACCATTAAGGCCAGAGTCTAAAATTACCTAACTGCACCACTGGGCGTTGTAAAAAAAGAAAAAGAAAAACACAAGTCCTTGCTTGCGGCTCACAATAAAAACAAGAGGGAGAGAAATAGAAAACATTTATATTACCTGGTATGGAGAGTGAAAGAAGGAAGGAAGGAAGGAACAGTATAATAATCAAGAAGTAGGAAAGAATAAGAAAAAAAATGGACATCAAGAGGGAAATGCAAGAGAAAAATGATAAGTTTTTAATAAAATCTTCAAGTGAAACAAAAGAGGCCAGCTGAATATTGAGAGGGAGAGAGTTCCATCCGCAAGGAGCCAAGAGAGAGAAGACATAGAGACAAGCACAAGAGAATGGAGGTTTAATCAGAGTATTAGTATTTGATGACCTGAAAGATCAAAGAAGAGAACAGAAAGAAAGCAATGCAGATGAATAAAGAAAGCACAAGAACAGGAGGGGATTTAAAAGTTTAAAAGAATAAATTTAAAATGTTATACAAAACAATAAAGGAAACCAGTGCAGGGAAATCAAGAAGAAGAAGAAGAAGAAGAGGAGGAGGAGGAGTTTGGATTTGATATCCCACCTTTCACTCCCTTTAAGGAGTCTCAAAGCGGCTAACATTCTCCTTTCCCTTCCTCCTCCACAACAAACACTCTGTGAGGTGAGTGGGGCTGAGACACTTCAGAGATGTGTGACTAGCCCAAGGTCACCCAGCAGCTGCATGTGGAGGAGCAGAGACGCGAACCCAGTTCACCAGATTACGAGTCTACCGCTCTTAACCACTACACCACACTGGTTCTATAGTGGTATAGCCATGATTACAGAATGAAAAAAGAAAAACCAAATGAGCAAAAAATGAAAAAAGACCAAATGAAACAGAAAGACTGATAAATAAAATATGCAGAAGAGACACAAGATAGAGTGAGGGTTTCTGTGTGCCTCTTTGCTACCCCATGCTCAATTTACTTATTCTTAAATATCACAAAAAGCTACACTACAAACATTACATGATGCAAAACACTACAAGCACCTGGTGTTTTGTCTTCACAAGGAAACAACCCTTTGGGGTTGGTTTTGGAATTTCTCACTATGCAGGGAAGCGGGATGCCAAAATAACTTCATGTCTAGCTATCCCCACATTTCACATTTGGCCATGTCTCTGTAATAGGTTTGCTTCTGTTTATTTCATGACGAATGAACACATGGTGAGCAGGAAAAGAAACCCTGGACCTAGATGTGTTAATAAAGCAAACACATGATGCTTCCAAAATCTGTCTAACACACACCATCTTGGCCACAAGGATCAGCATCTTCTTCCCAAACTCCTGGGAGGTCAAGAATTCCACCCTCTGGAGCGTGCTGCCAGTCTAGTGAGCGCACCAGACTCCCGTGGAAGCTTGGCAATGTTCCATGCAGTAGTTAATATATATTGAATCTCTCCCCCACCCGCCTATCTAAAAGTGCTACTGATCCTCTCCCCAGTGGCCATGTTCAGCAGCTTTTTAAGTATGAATCCCTTACCAGAAGGGGGTTCCTTCTTGTTTTGCTAAGCGGCTCTCTCTTAACATGCCAATTCATCCATGTTGTCAAATTTTCCCTCCCCTACTCCTCTCTTCCTTCACAGAACTATTTTCATTTTGGAGTTTTATGACTCTGCAAAACTCTGGGGGTGGACATAAATCCTTTCAAATGTGTCTCGAGGTGAGGTGAGACACAACTGCAGCAGCCAAACATAAGAGTTCATTTGTGCAGAATTCCACCCCACCCTGTCCCATTCTAAGCTTTTTTATTAGGGGAAAGAATAAGCTATTGTGTTTCTTCTTCCCTAAGTGAAAAATTCAGTGTTTAACCCTATCTTAAGGAGCAAGGTTCCCCCCAGATGTGCAAGCAGCAGTCCACATTCAGGATTGGGTACCAAAGTACAAAGGAAAAGGCTGCAAAGTATCTCTTCTCCGAGGAAACTAGGCATATTATAGTCAATGTGTTTGGAAGACTCTCTTACAAGGGGTTGGAATGGCTAGACTGGCTAGTGACCACTGCTATCTGTTTAGGGTTGTTATTGTGGATTTTTCTGCAGTGTTCAATGTGGTTTACCTGCTCCTTACTGAACAGGCTAAAAAAGTCATATTGCCCATAAACATGCTCACTAGCATTCTCACCTTTTGGGATGTCAGCAAATAGAATGCTGACAACTAATGCATGTTTTCTAAGGAAAAGGAAATATCAGCTTGGTTAGGAAAAACCTCACATGAGGATATGGCATAGCAAGGGTTATGTTCTCTTGGCAGGAAGGTAGGGAAAGAGGTAGGAATGATGAGCAGGCACAGAAGCTGAATCCTAGGAAAGTCACTGGAAAAGCACCCAAATTAGTAGTAGTGGGTTAAAAACCAAGGATTTTAGCCAGATGAAGATGGCAGAGGCCTAAGCAGTGAGGCCTAAGCCCCACCATTGCTATTACTGCTTTTGATTCAATGGAAGCAAATGCCCCAAGCCAGTGGGATTGAGTGAAAAAAGTAAGTGCTTGGGTCTGGGAAATCCAGATTCAAATTCTATCTTTGCCATTGGAATCCAAAAAATTGCAACAGCAACATTAGACAATGTGAATGCTGATGCATCCAATGGATAAACATAGCCTCTGCCTGGGCTACCTCATGTAGGTATCCCTGTAGCTTACAACAGAACCAACACATTATTAGGGGTGCTCAGTCCCCTGCCCCCCAAGTAAGCTGTAGAGGATATGAACATGAAAGCTTGCATTGCACTTGGTGGAGCGGGGCTGACTATCTAGTCTTGGGTATTTCAATATTTTTAAGCTTAAATTTCCCATCAGTACAGTGGTACCTCTGGTTAAGAACTTAATTTGTTCTGGAGGTCCGTTCTTAACCTGAAACTGTTCTTAACTTGAAGCACCACTTTAGCTAATGGGGCCTCCCGCTGCCGCCACACAGCTGGAGCACGATTTCTGTTCCCATCCTGAAGCAAAGTTCTTAACCCAAGGTACTATTTCTGGGGTTAACGGAATCTGTAACCTGAAGCGTCTGTAACCTGAAGCATATGTAACCCGAGTTACCACTGTAAAACTAGAACAACTGGGGCCTATATGATCATTAAGAGGGCCATAGAGATTGTACTGAAATGTGTACTCTGTTTTCCTACTATCACCTGAGTCTAACTGCCACCCTCTTCTGGCGGAAGTGTGGGAAACAGAAATAGCACTGGGGCTAAAAGTGGACTCTTCCTGGCAACCAAGCACCATATTTTTCGCTCTATGAGACACACCAGACCATAAGTTTTTGGAGGAGGAAAACAAGAAAAAATAATATTCTGCATCTCAGAAGCCAGAACAGCAAGAAGGATCGCTGCGCAGCGATCCCTCTTGCTGTTCTGGCTTCTGGGATAGCTGTGCAGCCTGTATTCCGTAAGACGCACACACATTTCCCCTATTTGGGAGGGAAAAAGTGAGTCTTATAGAGCAAAAAATACGGTACTTGCAGAAAATTTCACAGTTGCCTCCAGTAATCAGCACAGTCAGAGTGGTGCCTGAACTGGTCACAACAGTCCCCTGCACAAGCGCTATTGAAGACCTGCCACTCTTAAAGTGAAGGAGACGCCCTACCACCACCACTCCATTTCAAATTTAAGGCAGAGCAGATTTTGATAGCTGTCTATAGTTCATCCGTTTTCAGACTATGCCTCTGTCTCCTGCCTAAGGCTGCGTCTTTGGCCTGCCTCACGGTAAGGCCAGCTTTGCATAAATGACAAATACTAAAGTGTGCCTCTTTATTGAAACCCATCCCCCTCTCCCCTTGTGTTAAAGCCCGCAAATCTAAATGTCATCTTGCAGCGCACATTTATAATTGCCAACACAGGCCTGGTACACGGGGAGAAATCTGCCAGTATGAATATTAACATTAATGTGCCCAACGCCAGCTCGCCGATCCCGCTGGCAGGAGCATAAAAAATGCTTGAGTGAAACTTTTATTTAGACGTTAAAAGATTCCAAACCTCAGCGGGGGTGACAGAGGCAGCCCGTGTGAGTTCCCATCACCGCTCGCGCTTGAATTGAATTACACCGGGGGGAAGGCGGGGAGATGACAGTGAGCTGCCGCGCTTATTTAATCTCATTTGCTATCAGTACATTGCCAGCATGGGGCTTCCCCTCAACCCCATTCCTCAAGAAATAAGGCTGCAGGAAAGCAGTGCAGACTCACTTGCTCCTTTTGCAGAAGCCAGCAACAGGATCTAGTCCAACCAGAATCACGATAGCAACTGATCATGTAACGTGATCCAAGGTTGTAGAAAAAGAAGAAAGATATATGGGCTAATTCTTGTCCTGGTTCCATAGAATGGTTTCAGGTAAAGATACATGTTCCTTTGTTTCTGAGGAATGCATAGCTCACTAAAGTTACAGCAGGTCTGACAGACAAGTGCACTTGGATGTGCATTTCACCTCCACTTCATACCCCTACTGCTGCCAGCCCAGCTTGCACAAGACTTTGCACATGAAAATTCAGTCGGGCAGAATGTAATATAAGGAAAACTAACAAGGAGTCACACCTTATGGATTTATTACGGTGCAAGCTTTTGTGAACTGGAGTCTACTTCATCAAACTGATGCCTCTTTTATAAAGCCCTTCTGTATGGAACTGCTGGAATCAATATATGGCTGCCCCCTGTGGTGGCATCACTGAAATTCAGGTGGCAGTATTTTCCGTGAATAACCCAGAGCTTTCCCTGCGAAAACCCGCTCTTTAAAGCTGAAGTGCAACAAATGGCAATTCAGGCTAGTAATAATAATAATAATTTTATTATTTATACCCTGCCCATCTGGCTGGGTTTCCCTAGCCGTTCTGGGTGGCTTACAGCATATATAATATATATAGATTGTAAAATATCAAACATTAAAAACTTCCAGATACAGGGCTGCCTTCAGATGTCTTCTAAAAGTTATGTAGTTCTTTATCTCCTTAACATTTGAAGGGAGGGCATTCCATAGTAAGGCCGCCACTCAGGGCCGGATTTAGATGAAGAGAGGCCCTAGGCTACTCCCCACCCCCCACCCTCACAACTAGAAGAAAATGGAAGACTGTTATAAACGAAATTGAGTGAAGCCAAGGATGATGACGGGTATTTAAAATTCTGCAATTCACAATTTCTCCTCTAAAGGACATAAGATATTATTGTTGTTGTTTTTTTAAATGATATTTATTAGAAGTTTAAAGATTACAAAAAAGAGGAAAAAAGAAAACAATAGAAAATTTAACAGAACATACCTTACAATACATAAAAAGAAAAACATAGAAGAACAATACAAGACAACAAAAAGAAACAAAAACATCAAAACACACATCCAATATTCCATATCTTTACCTTTCATTTACTTGTTTCATCGACCTCCTCACACCTCCCTTTTTTGTATTCTAGTTCAATTAGCTATTTCAGCAAATTCTTTCCATCTTTCTCAATTTTTGTTCTATAATTTATCTTAACGGTCTAACCTTAAATTTTTCCATTTTGGCCCATTATCAATCAGTTTTTACTTCATTCTTTATTACATTTCTGCTAAAGCCATATAGCTTCATTCCAGCATCCTTCTAACATTCATTAATTTTGCAATATTTCTGTAAATATACTTTAAATTTTTTCCCATCTTCTTCCACCGACTCTTCTCCCTGGTCTCGGATTCTGCCAGTCATTTCCGCCAATTCTATGTAGTCCATCAGCTTCATCTGCCATTCTTCCCTGGTGGGTAGATCTTGTGTCTTCCAATACTTTGCGATAAGTATTCTTGCTGCTGTTGTGGCATACATAAAAAAAGTTCTATCTTTCCTTGGCACCAATTGGCCGACCATGCCCAGGAGAAAGGCCTCAGGTTTCTTCAGGAAGGTATATTTAAATACCTTTTTCATTTCATTATAAATCATCTCCCAGAAGTTCTTAATCCTTGGGCATGTCCACCAAAGGTGAAAGAATATACCTTCAGTCTCCTTACATTTCCAACATTTGTTATCAGGCAAATGGTAGATTTTTGCAAGCTTGACTGGTGTTATGTACCAGCTATAGATCATTTTCATTAGATTCTCTCTTAAGGCATTACATGCCGTAAACTTCATACCTGTGGTCCATAACTGTTCCCAGTCAGCCATCATAATATTATGTCCAACATCTTGTGCCCATTTGATCATAGCAGATTTCACTGTTTCATCCTGAGTATTCCATTTCAACAGCAAGTTATACATTCTTGACAAATTCTTAACTTTGGGGTCTAACAATTCTGTTTCCAATTTTGATTTTTCCACCTGGAAGCCTAATTTTTTGTCCAAATTATATGCCTCCATTATTTGATAATAATGGAGCCAGTCTTGCACTCTTTTTTAATTTTTCAAAGCTCTGCAGTTTTAGTCTATCTCCCTCTTGCTCCAGAATTTCCCAATACTTCGGCCATTTGGCCTCCATATTGAGTTTTTTCTGAGCCTTTGCTTCCATTGGTGACAGCCATCTCGGGGTTTTATTTTCTAACAGGTCTTTGTATCTTATCCAAACATTAAACAGTGCTTTCCTGACAATACGGTTTTTAAACGCTTTATGTGCTTTAACCTTGTCATACCACAGATATGCATGCCAACCAAATACATTGTTAAAACCTTCCAAATCCAATACGTCAGTATTTTCAAGAAGCATCCATTCTCTCAGCCAACAAAAAGCGGCTGATTCATAATAAAGTTTAAGGTCTGGCAGGGCAAATCCACCTCTTTCTTTAGCATCAGTCAATATCTTAAATTTTATATGAGGCTTCTTGCCCTGCCAGACAAATCTAGAGATATCTCTCTGCCACTTCTTTTGTCCAAAATTTGCAATGTTTGAAACAGAAACAGCATTCTTGGCAGTACATTCATTTTTATCACAGCAATTCAACCTAACAACGATAACTTCAAATTTGACCATATTTCTAAGTCCTTTTTCACTTCAGTCCAACATTTTTCATAATTATCCTTAAATAAATTCACGTTCTTAGCAGTCATATTAACCCCTAAATATTTCACTTTCTTAACCAATGTTAATCCTGTCTCCTTCTGAAACTTATCTCTCTCCGTCGCAGTTAGATTTTTCTCTAAAACCTTAGTTTTCATCTTGTTCAACTTAAAGCCTGCTACCTGACCAAAATCTTGAATCAATTCCAGTACTCTTTTAGTACTAGATTCTGGCTCCTGTAAAGTCAATACTAAGTCGTCAGCAAATGCTTTCAATTTGTACTGTTTAGCTCCCACTTGTATACCTTTAACCAATTGGTCCCTTCTAATCATATTTAGCAAAACCTCCAGGCCGATATAAAAAGCAATGGAGAGATTGGGCAACCTTGTCGTGTTCCTTTCTCAATCTTAAATTCTTCCGTCACTACATTGTTCACAATTAATTTAGCCTTCTGTTCTGAATAAATTGCACCTATACCATTTCCAAAACCTTGACCAACCCCCATCCCCTGTAAATTCTTCTTCACATAAGATATTATTGTTAAATACCATGGTGATTTTTTTAAAATGAATAAAATTGACACTAATGTTGTAATGCTATTCTTAAAAATAACAGGTGAAGGCATCTGACCCTCACCTGAATCTCATAACTATCCTGACAGGTGATTTGGTCAGCAGCCACACTGTGGAAATAAAGGATGAGATTGCCCACCAGATACCAGGCACTCTACTATTCAAATTAGGCCCCAGCATTTTGGTTACAATCCCCTTCTCAATGAAGTAATCAATTTTAATCTAGAATTTAAATTCTCAAAACTTTATTATTTGTTAATTCGAGCCAGTAAACTACTGCTCTCACTTCATTACAAACAGTATTTCTACCTGCAACACACTTGAGCAAACCGGCTCCTCTTCCTTTCACATATATTTTGTTGCCATTTGCAACTGTAGCTGCCTCTGATTAGTTATCATTTAACTCTTTGGGGAAATAATTAGCATCACACATCATGTGCATGGAAATTGCTGAACCAATTAACCAGCTAGAAGGATTACTGTTACTAGCACCAGTTTTCCTATAACTTGATATTGCTGGATAGTTTTGATGAATGGCAGAAGCATTTTTAGTTTGCTTTCTGTTGCCACCCTGGAACTTTTCTTTATTAGTGCCACTTTGTTTTGTATGATTCCTTGCAAATGAAGGGAAACAACTTTTCTGCTTGTATATGTTGATAATATAATTTTGGTTACTGAGAACAAACAAGATTGTACAAAAACAGTTCTGACTGTTGTGTGCTTGCCTGCTTGCTTAACAGCTGTTGGGAACTTCAAGGTCCCTGCTTGCCCTTCTTATGGTCTTTGTACTGGACCTGGAGACTTCAATAGAGAGCATTCCATGTCAAGAAGGAGGGCAAGTGGGCGCCCTATCAAATGACATGGAAGGAGCTACATGGAGCAGGGCCTTTTCACTGGTGGTGCCCATTGTATGGCTCGCTTCTCCCAGACTTGCTCTCTATTGGCCTATATTTTGGAGCTTTGTAATTTAGGAAGACTTTGGAAGAACAGGTTGACAAGTCTTTTCAGTTGCTGACGTATGAGCGGATTTTATTTGCTGCTATTCTGTGCTTCTGGTGCACCAGGGTTTACACCAGCGTAATAGAGCTGGCCAGGATGCCAGAAGGGATACAATTTATGAGCTTTCTCCATTATCTGCACAGCAGGGGTGTTCAGTCAACAGTGCAAAGGCTGAGCTAAAGCATTCCCTGCTAGTTACCTGCTTTCAGCAATAGGGGTCGCTGTTTGGTAGTACCCGATTGGTTAGCTGTCAGATTCTAGAGCTCCCTATTGGTGGCTCTTAGGTAATTCACAAAATACAGAGTCCATTCATAAAACACAATGTTCATTCATAAAGCAGTAACATAAATCTCCATTGCTACATATTGGGGATATATTTCAGCGGTTGAACGTACAGGTTTATGGCCATGCTGTAGTGTAGTGCTTATGCAACTATGAATAAAAGGTGGCTGGGCTCATTGTCTTGGGGTTTGGGGGGGAGAGGTGACAAAACTGATTTCCAATAAGTGCCCCCCCCCTTTATTTGCATAATAAGTCCTTGAGTCTGTACTCTGAATAGTGACACCAGGGACCTAGAAGGTGCAGGGCTTGTCAGTCCAACCCCTGCACAGTCTCATCAGGACTGACCTTAAGGCAACTGGAGCAATTGGGCCAAACTGGGGCCCCCGCACCAGGGCAATCTAGATGGATTTTATTTATATCTCTAAGATTTTGCAGAGTTTGGCTGTGAACTGGGGCCCTACCAAAAAAAATAAATAAATTCAAGTTGAGCCCCACTGCTTGAAATTGGGCTCCACTGGGTAGCCTTAGTCCCATAATTGCTGGGCCTGAGTTGCCTTGCCCTTGCATGAAGTCTTGGGTTTGCAATTTTGGGAGAGGGGAGGTTGCCTGCTGGGGAGTGGGCAGGCTGGCGAGGCCCCCTAGATTTAGAGGCCCTAGGCTTCAGCCTACTTAGCCTATACATAATTCCGGCACTGCCGCCACTACCAAGAAGGACTTTTGCCTTTTCCCCTGTAACTTCGCTTCTCGCAGTGAGGGAACCAGCAAAAGACCCTTGGAGGACGTCAGTGTCCAGGCTGAACTATGGTGCTGGACAAGCTCATTCAGGTATTCTGAGCCAAGGCTGTTTAGAGCTTCAAAAGGTCAGCACCAACACTTTGCATTATGCTTGGAAACGAACGGGGAGACAATGAAGATCCTTTAGGACCAGTGTTATATGGTCCTGGCAGCCACTCCCAGTCACCAATCTAGCTGCCACATTCTGGATTAATCAATGGTATCAAATGCCGCTGAGAGATCCAGTAGAACTAGGAAGTAGCTTTCACCTTTGTCCCTAGCCTGCCAGAGTTTCTAGCATATAACTAGTTCTATTCAGTGTTAGTTTCACAGGTGTTCAGTCATAAATCTATTCCCCATTTTTTGGTGAGGACATAAAATGTACATTTCTATTTTACACGTTTTGGTATGCACTTTCTCTTAAAATACATATTTTGTACACATTTTCCTCTTAAAATGTACATACTTGTACACTTTTCTATGGGTTTTCTTATAAAATAACATTTAATGAATTTTTGAAACAAAACTGCATCACAAAATTCAAAGAAGTGTGCAGTCTGTTGTTAGCTGCATACTGATCCAACCATAAGTCAGAAACAGCAAATTAGGTTGGTTCTCTTAAACTAAACTAATCTCTACAAGCAGACACATGCACATCCCACATGTGGGAGTATTCACCCTCATTTTCTCCAACACAGATTTATCTCCTGCATTTGCAGTAAAGTGACTACAAATTTGGAAGAAGATACTGGATTTCTCAAAAACAGGGCATATAGTCTCCCAAACTTGGAAGTTTGGAAGGCTTTTCTTTGAATGTTTTTTTCTTTGAAGAAAAAATATTTTAATCAACATAGCCTTTAAATAACTTTTTCTGAAACCAGATGATGATTTGCATTTGTCAAAAACTGGGGATTTTACCCTAAGAAATCTCAAACATCCTCCCAAAACTGCTGTGTGGGTGGGTGTATATATAACATTTTCTCAAAAAAGAGAAGGAAGATTACTTACACAAAGGACAGGTGTGAGATACCTCCGTCATCTCCTACCCATTCTCTCAGCTCTCACAGAACAATTAAGATGAAATCTAGAGAGGAGTTCAGCATGTTTTCAAACCAGCTCTTTGTTTTTAAGGCCTCTCTGTGCCACCTCAAAGGAGAGATGAACCATTAAGCAGCAAATACACACCATAATATCCTATTGCTGTCTGGTTGCCCTAAAGTCTAATGTTTAGGTCTGGAACTCAGACAAATGGCAGCAGGTTTACCTCCCTCAGCACCTTTGGGAAGTGAAGAAAGCAGCCCTTGCCCAGCCATGCCACAATAGTTCTGGAATGTCATGCTCTCTCCCTTCAATTGTGCAAATCGCTATAAGCCCCTATAAACAGAAGGTGCTTTAAAAGTACAGGCTGTTTATGACCTTGCAGATTAAACTGGCCCCATAAACCAACTAACAGATTTATAAAATTGGAAACCAGATGAGGTTTCTGAATGCCATTCAAAGGCAGCTCCACATAGAATATTTGCACTAACTTAATCTCAATGTCACCAGAGCATAAATATTTTTAGCACCATCCTTTTTAAGGAAAGGGCACAGTGGGAGTACCTCCTGACACTGGTAAGAATCACTATTGACCAACACAGCTACCTGGATACCTAAGAGTAATTCTGGATCCAAGAACTCACCACCTAAAGCTCCCAAATATCTCATACGTCTTGTATCAAGTCAGCTTGGAAAAATCATTTTGGAGTTCTTCAGAGTATGACAATGATACAACATCTCAATCTGTACAAAGCAGAACATTGTGTATGTGGTGTTTTTTTAAAGTACAGCATGTTGGGGGTTACTTCCAGTCCCAAAGCTATGGGAGAAAACCAGTTTAACAAATAACCTAGTGTCACCATTAAATTGACTATTCACTCTTGTCCCGATTCCAGATATCCTTGGAATAAGTCATTCCCAATAAAGATTCCTGAAGGATTCCACTGTTAGCTTTCTTTCACTATGAAAGCTGTCCATTCATTATTATTCTTGTTTCTTTATGTCTCAATCAGTTACTGATAAATAAGAGCCCCCATTCTCTTGTCCCATGATCGTTAAGTCAAAAGCTTAACAACTTCTTATTTTATCTATCTTATCTGTTACTTTGTCAATCTGTTAAAAAAAGAGTCCTGCTTGTCACCTGTATTTAACATTATTATTGTGGTATGGCTTGTGGGGGGGGAGTTTCAGGGGTTGTTACTGCTCCTTACTACTGTAACTTTCAACACCTAGAGATTATGGACAAGATAAGGGAATATTTCAAAGAAAAAAACAGCAGGAGGCAGGAGAGAAATGTAATACAATTGTCAGCAAATGGATCACCTCAAATTGATCCTGTATAAAGTTAATTTTATTGCATTGCTCACTGGAGTAAATAAGAAAAGTGTATGAGAAGAAATCAGTCAGAAATATTTTATGTGGACATTTTTGTTAGAAGCTAGTAAGCAGAAATTCAGAAAGTGTGGGCATCAACAGGAAGATAACAACCCAGAGTCAATGCTGTGGGGTGGCAATCAATGGCAGCAAATCATATGGGAAACAGTTATTCAAGTGATGGATTTATTGCCAGAATTTGGTCTTTTGCATTTTTCGGGGCCTGTTCAAATGGAGCATTTACTCTTTTGTTTTAAATGTATATACCACTGTCAAAGCCGGACAGAGTCTCTCACACCATTTCCCAATCAACTTAAAAAATATAAAGTTATTTTCCAGGGCTTTGCTGCACTGATTCAATGAATCTGAGTTTAATCAGTTGAATATCAGCATGCACCAGTTATCTGGTGACCCACATGGCAGGGTCAGGCAGATAATTCAGTCCACAATATTCTGCACCATAGACTCAAACTGGTTTATTCATTCCCTCTCTCCAGGGAACTCTGGAACCTGTAGTTCTTTGGAGAAGACTACAGATCTGTGGTGAGTCTTTCGGATGGGCAGGCAATCAATGTAAATAAGCAAACTATAACAATATATACTTCTAGGATATCACTTCCTGCACTTCTAGTTTTGCAGCTGCATACATAACTGACAACTCAAGAAGTGACAGTACAGTGGTACCTCGGGTTACATACGCTTCAGGTTACCTACGCTTCAGGTTACAGACTCCGCTAACCCAGAAATAGTACCTCGATTAAGAACTTTGCTTCAGGATGAGAACAGAAATTGTGCTCTGGTGGCGCGGCGGCAGCAGGAGGCCCCATTAGCTAAAGTGGTGCTTCAGGTAAAGAACAGTTTCAGGTTAAGAACAGACCTCGGGAATGAATTAAGTACTTAACCTGAGGTACCACTGTACGCACAAATGTCCCAAAAAGGGAGAGCTAAACTGGAATAGTGGCTAACAAACTAAGGTCCCCTCCAGTTGTTCGTTCTATTGAGTGGTCATAGTGATTTGTGTTCAGGTCACACGCAATCCCATTTTCAATACTGTTTTCATTCCCAATTGGTGCATATTCCATAACTTTTTGCTGAAATCCCGTAACTTTTTATACTACCAACCTTCTGGGTTTTTTGTTCCAGTTTAGCTGTGCTACAGCCCCTCCAGACAGCTATAATGCATTGCAGTAATTGGAGAAGCACCGAAGAATATACTAAAGCAGAATAAATCTACCAACAATGCATTCTTCTTGCATCTATACCTCCAGGTAAAGGGCAGTATATAAATTCAATAAATTATTATTATTAATAATAATGATGATGATGATGATGCAGAATTTACTTGCAATAAAACTACCAGTTTGGAGGGACCCACAGGCTTCATTTGTTGCTGTCAAACAGCAGCAAAATGGGAGAGGTGGAATGATTTCCAGGGGAGAAGCAGTAGGTGGGATGCAGTGCTGATCTCTTATTGTGCTCACCACTTTCTCCCTGAGGCTGCAGTCCCCTCCCATGTCCCATCCCCTTCCAGCTAGGCCCATTACTATTATCAAAGCCTGGCTATATTGGTTGCGCCAGGGCAGGATTCAGCACCAGTGGCTGATGTCCAGGGTCCCACACAACAGAATGAGAAGTAAGCCCCCACAAAACAGCCAATTTTGAAGGAAGTGAAGTAAAGCTCCTTTGTGAGAATACTGACTGAAATATAGCAGCATCAGTGCAGAGAAAGGCAACAGGGGGAAATGCTTTGTAGGTAGCAGTGGGTTCAACACATACCCCTACCTGCCCTTCTCTTCTCTGCTGCAAAGGGTAATGGAAATGTGATTGGCTGTCAAAGAAAAAGGTCTGCTGTCATCATGTGAGTTCTGCATTGAGAAATAATGATTTGCCCAATTTTTTTCAGTGGAGCAGACACTTGAATATGGGTTTTTGTTATCCATATCCAACTCTCTCTCTCTCTCTCTCTCTCTCTCTCTCTCTCTCTCTCTCACACACACACACACACACACACACACACACACAGAGAGAGAGAGAGAGAGAGAGAGAGAGAGAGAGATCTGTCCCATCAGATTTCTGCCTGGCAGCAACAAACAGCTCACTGAAGCAGATTAGGAGTTGTTCAGATCTATCCAATGTCTTATTCAAGAAGGCTCGTGAGTGATTAGAGGAAGAATGATACTAGTTTTTTCTGCATTGTTAGTATTTTATGGAGCTGGCTTGATGTTTTATTACTTTCTCATTGCTAATTTTTATTGTGGTTTTATTGTAGTGTTTATGTTTTTATAAGTGGTAAGAAACTTTGAGAGTCCATTTGAGCTGGTGGTGCAGTGTATAATTTTTGCAGTTAAGTAAATAAAGTTATTTTCCCCATAGTTGGGGAAATTATTCGGCACTGTGACAAATTATGATCGACGAGGGGGAGAGCTGTGTTCCCTATCACAATTCATGTCACAGGGAAAGCATAACACAAGCCTTTAGTTTTGTTCAATTACATCCCATATGACAATAGTAGCAATGGCAGCTTTATCAGATTATAAAACCCCAAAATACTGCACTTCAAATGCCAATGTATCTCTACAACAGAAGAGCTATTCCTGAGGGAAAACATCTAGATTCCATGCAAAAATTTCAAAGTGCACAGTTTATAACCTTAAGCAACACACACACTGCCCAGACTTATGAAGACGTGAGGTCAGATAGAACAGGGCTGCAAATAATAAAGGTATCATTGTCACTCAGTCTGATGAAGAAGTAAACTAGTAGTAGGAACAGGTTCCCCGCCCCCAAATCTGATGATATGCACAATAACCTCATACACCAAAACTGTATTTGACATATTTCTTTCAGGATCTCTCTACCAAATTTTGCGCACACAGGCAAAAATCTACTAGTTTATGGAACACTTTTTCTGATATAATGTTAGTATATAGAATGAATGCAACTAGCAATCCATCACAGAACAAGATAGTAAAGGTAAAGGTACCCCTGCCCGTACGGGCCAGTCGTGTCCGACTCTAGGGTTGCGTGCTCATCTCGCTCAAGATGCCGTGAGCCGGCGCCGTCCGAAGACACTTCCGGGTCACGTGGCCAGTGTGTTTAAGCTGCAGTTGGCGAGCCAGCACCAGCACCGCACACGGAAACGCCGTTTACCTTCCCGCTAGAAAGCAGTACCTATTTATCTACTTGCACTTAAGGGTGCTTTCGAACTGCTAGGTGGGCAGGAGCTGGGACCGAACGACGGGAGCTCACCCCGCCGCAGGGATTCGAACCGCCGACCATGCGATCAGCAAGTCCTAGGCACTGAGGTTTTACCCACAGTGCCACCCGCGTCCCTTAGATGCGGAACAAAAACACAACAACATACAGAACAGAACAAGATACAGCCTCCCTGAAATGAATGCAGGACCATTACTGAGTTCTGACACAGGTCCCATGAGAATGTCTTGGTAGGGTGTGTCCAATGAGGGGCACAATGTGAATTTATTTATAATTTAATTGTTTTAAAAAAGAATTTTTACTTTGAAAGCAAGGGGTGAGAAATCAAGAATTCATCAGCAACAACTATAGCAGACTGCCATGTCACTTCTCTGCATTTCTTACCATACCATGACTCTAGCAACCAGGTCTGACAGGCCACAATCTTGTTTACACAAAGTCCATGTCAACTAGCTTAAGAACCATGGAAAAAGTGAAGGCTTTGCTGGCTGGCTTTACCAGTGCCCCATGCAAGGACAACACAGTGGGGGACAGCTTTCAATCCATGACCATTCAGGCCAGGCTCAATGAAGGCTAGCGCTCATCAGCGATTCCCTGGCCAAATGAGTGACCTGTCTCCAACTAGACCAGGGGTCTGCAACCCGCGGCTCCAGAGCCGCATGTGGCTCTTTTACACCTTTGCCGCGGCTCCGGGACGCATACTAGCGAGGGGAGGAGGCGCATTGTGTGCCCCGACACTCCCCACTGTGGCGGGCGCTGTACTGGCTGTGACGTCGCATGGGGGCGGTGCGTGCGTTAGTCACGCACCGTCCCGACGTCACCTTCCCGCCCGCCCGCTACATTGTAAGGGGCATGTACACTGGTCACTGCATTGAAAGGGGGCATGTACGCTGGTCACTGTTTTGAAGGGGAGTGAAGAACGCACACACACAAAAAAGGTAACTTGTTAATTTAACGTTTATTTCTATGAGGAGGAGTAATTCTGAGGGGTCAAACAAAGAAATAATAAAAAAGTGACAAAAAAGTTATTTTTATAATGACGAGTTTTGCGGCTCCCAGTTTTTTCCCCCTTCGGAAACGGGTCCAAGTGGCTCTTTTTGTCTTAAAGGTTGTAGACCCCTGAACTAGACCATCCACAACTACACACAACTTTGGGCACAAGTGACATTGCGCCCTCTAACCTGAGTAACCTCAGATATGCAAAAGCCTTGGGAGCTTTCCATTCTTGAGTTTTCCTAATCACATGGTGTGAGCAGAACACGAACACCTTTTACTGATTTATAACTAGATGTGCTTTATTTTTAAAATTGTACTATTTTCTGCTTGTGCTTGAGAAATTTTGGCGCATGCTTGAAAGTAAAATAACTGTGACACAAAATAAGGGCAAGGAGTGGAGGTGAGATGAAGGCACAGAGGGCACAGGGCATTCGGTGAGAAGGTGGCTGGTTGCCCCTGGCTCTGAAAATTTCCTCCAAGCTGCTAAGATGGTAATTGCAAAACTAAAAAACTGTAAATCTTAATATCTATTTGCACAGCTCATTAGCTAAAGGCCGCAGACTCTACCAAAGAGGAAGGCGGGAAAAATAGAAGAAAGAGGAGCTTTAGTACCAAGAACAGTTCGGAAGTTGCTATGGAAACCAGGCCTTCACAAGAGGCTTAGCAACTCCAGCTTAAAGTCCTGCTCTAAACTGTTTGCCCTGTTGGCATGTCTGCTTATACTGCCAAAAAGGTTAAAACTACATTTGGGGAGGTGGGATCAAAATATTTTTAGATGATCTATATACCTCATTCTCTTGTTTCTTCTCTTCTCCCCCTAAACATAACATTATGTCAGCCGCTCAACCCACTATGCTATCAGGACAGCATGATTTACTATGTTAAAAGGCAAGCCCTATATCACCCCATAATGAAAACATTAAAGTTAATGCGTCATAAGTGAGGAATTTATTACCATTAACTCCAATAAACAGTTATAAAACACCCGTCCTTTCCTGTCCAGAAGACGCAGGACTTCATTAAGCTCAACTTACTTTGCTCAATCTTCACTAGACCGGTCATGTGTGCTTTCGAACTGGTCACCATTTATTGTTAAAGCAGACTAGCTCATTTTCCAGGGGAGTGAGGAAGGCTCAAAGCGCCTCCCCCCTGCCTCCTGTATTCTCCATTCATTTTGTTCCACAGGCAGCTCTGAGCAGACGGATGGGAGAGAAAAGTTCACGCGGCGCGCGTCTCGATGGGCTTATTTAAACACTGCTGAAATATATGCTCGACGAAAGCTGGCTTTGCCTCAACCTGCAGGCCATTACTCAGAGAGGGTTGATGTATAAGTAATAACATATGGGCAAGCTGTGTGGTGACACAGTCGGCGCACTGGCTCATTTCAGGGTGTCTTGTGGTCTAATATTTGCTGCCAGCACCTGCAAGCCCAAGACACAGGAGTCCTTGGGGTCCAGGGATATAGCTCTCAGTCACTGTAGGAGGTCCATGAATGAGAAGACCCATTCTCACACTTCCATCAAGGACTTCTCAGCTCTTGATTGGTCCACACCATGTTCTATTATCATCCCACAGTTTGAGAGCCATATAAAAACACCTAGACACATACTTCAGCTTCTGTCATAAACAATCTGCTGGTTACTTACTACCAAAGTCCATTTTACACCATATCCTTGTTTTCCAATTCAAGTCCAGACAATATGAAATTATGATCAATTGGGAATGCCATACAGGAGGACACATATCCTTAAAAACTCAGATTAAGAACTATACCAAGAAGTACTTGCTAAAACATAATGTATGAAAAGCAACAAAGTGTTATGTAGCACCTTAAATACTAACACATTTGGACGAGAGTCCACTTCATCAGATGCATGAAGTACAATTGTCAGCTAAATGAGGCATATATAGAAGATGTATAAGTTGGAGTTAAATGGCAATTAAATGCAAATAGTACAGTCTGAACAGTCCAATTTGCACAAAACTGGAAAACTGCAAAAGTGTGTGCTGATAATTTCCAATTGCCCAACTGTATTTGTTGGAACACTTCCTGGGCAGAGAATTCAACAACAACAACATGTGCACGTGCAACATACTATGCACTGTAACTTAAGGATGGGAAAGGGAAGATAAGAGTCTGATTCGGGAAGATAAAATAAGAAATACCAAAGACTGTGGCCAACAAGTGTTTCATGCATGATTTGTTGCAGGTAACTTCCAGACTGATGCTTCCCTGCAACAAATCACACCTTCTCCCTGCTGCTATGCAACTGTTCAGCATCTCATCAATGAAGAGAACTCCCAAAACTCAGAATCAGATTCATTCTCTGTGTTGTTTCCTATTAGGGTTATGCTAGCATGAAACACTTGTTGGCCACAGTCTTTGGTATTTCTGATTTTATCTTCCTTTCCCCCATCCTTAAGTTACACAATACAAATAATTCCAGATGATTTTGGTGGAAGTCCAAGGTAATTTAGGCTGAGGAGGTGGGGCAGGGGAAAAGTCAAAAGCTACCACAACCAATGTGCCATTTTTCAAGTGGAAACAATAGTAACATGGAGATATATAGGTGTCATCCGGCCCATAGGAGGTGGGGGCTCTGCTCCTTTAACCTCCAGTCATGTCACTCAGGTGACTTCTGCCATTTGAGATATTTTGACTCTACCTTGCCCAAGGGATAAGCCAGAGTACTGAAGAGAGGATGAAGGATGCCTGCATCTGACCTCACCTCTGCATTGTCTCATGACCAGAGACATAAATCAGACATTTACCCCTCTCTCCACAGACCTGAGTGTCAATATTTGTGAGAAGGTGGAAAATATTAAAAGATTTTGCCAACAGATTTCCCTCCTCTCCTTCCTCTTTTTTAGTAGTTTTCTCTCTCCTTTAACTGTAGAGCTACATTTTACATAAAATATAGTTCTTCCCCAACACCTCCATTTGTGCATAAAATGTACAAGACAAGAAGTCCAACAACCTGCTTCTACTTTGGAGAATTTTAGAGCCATTGAGCTGGAAACACTGCTTCCTTTCTGAAATATGAGCAGTGCTGGGGCGCAAGTCTGATGGGAATTCACACCCTCTGACCTGGAAGACATTTCCTCTAATGACACATCTGTTTGGGGCTAGTTGATGTTACTCACTAAAGATGGAAAGGAACTTCATATAATCCAGAGCCGAGTGCTGTCACTGAAAACAGGTGCCGGGACTGAGCCCTGGTGAGCGAGCCAGGGCTCAGATTAAGTCCTAGCTAACTGCTGACCTCCTTGTAAGTGCTCAAATCCTTTGCAAGTTTGAGAGGATGAACAGGCACAAATCCATTGTGGGACTTCTTTTTCCTGTGGTGGCTGGTAGCCCCTGGACCGGGTAAGGAAGTGTGACTAAGGAGGTGGCTGAGCTATTACACCCCAGCTAGTATGGCCAATAAACAGGAATTATTGGAGCTGTAGTTCAACTACATTAGCCACCTCTGTTTTGAAGTCTGATTGGTTTCAGTAGAATTAGGTGCACAGCAATCTTTATAATCATAATCATAATAATTTATTATTTATAGCCCACCCATCTGGCTGGGTTTCCCCAGCCACTCTGAGCAGCTCCCAACCGAATATTAAAAACACAATACAGCATTAAACATTAAAAACTTCCCTAAACAGAGCTGCCTTCAAATGTCTTTAAAAAGTAAAATAGTTGCTTATTGCCTTGACATCTGATGGGAGGGCGTTCCACAGGGCAGGCGCCACGACCGAGAAGGCCCTCTGTCTGGTTCCCTGTAACCTCACTTCTCGCAGTGAGGGAACCACCAGAAGGCCCTCGGAGCTGGACCTCAGTGTCCGGGCTGAATGATGGGGGTGGAGACGCTCCTTCAGGAATACAGGACCGAGGCCTTTTAGGGCTTTAAAGGTCAGCACGAACATTTTGAATTGTGCTCAGAAACGTACTAAGTTATGACAGCATTGTTTCCTTCTTCTTTTTTTTTACTTCAAATGTTATACTCAGTCCTATCCCACTTATTCTCAAGTCTCATTGAACTCTTCTGAGAAGACATGTATAGAGATGCACAAGACAGGTCAATGTCCAGAAGAACGTATACTAAAATAGGCAAAACAGAAGAAAAAAGAAGAAAAGGGGCTCTAAATATTATACTCACTTACGTGCGGGTAAATCCCACTTAATAGGATTACTTCACATGAGACTTGTACAGAATTGCATGGTTAATATTAAATCCTTTTTCAAGCCTGGCCCAATCATTGTGTCTCAACCTAATATACCCCACAGGGTTGTTGTGAGGATAAAATGGGAGAACTTCCTGTATTGCTGCCCTGAATTCCTTGTGGGAAGGGCAACATATGAATCTGATAAGCTATGTTTTTGAGGGTCCATTATGGGATAGGAACTGGGCTCTAATCTTTGTACAGCCATGAGGCTGATGAGACAGGCATTATTTGGTCAGGCATTATATCTCCATCTAGTCTACTTCAAATGGTTGGTGGTGGTGTTGTTGTTGCTGCTGCTGCTGCTGTTGTGAGGAACTGTCCAAAGCTCCTTGTAACTAAGGTGGAATTTAATGCAAGAATAGAGCCATCAAGTTGTGTAAAATGCAACATTTTCATTACTGTGGACTAAAAATAGTAAATCTTGGGAAGGAATCCTTACACAATGCTTTTAAAAAATTAGCATATTTATATTCTTCCAGGAAGAGGTAGACAATACTCTTTAAATAAACATCGGAGTGTGTGCAAAAGAAAACAGGAAGGAGATGAGGAAGGGATAAAAGAATGTTAGGCTAAACGTAGGTTCTTCCTCTTAAAAAACTTGGTCCTGATTTTTCTTAACCCTCACCAAGCAGTTCTTTACAGTTAAGGCTGCAATCCTAATGTAACTAACCTAGGAGCAAGCCCCTTGAATTCAATAGCACCTACCCTATGTCTGACATTGCAATTTACTTTAAACTTTTGTTAATGCCGTATTTTAAATTGTTGTACGCTATGGAAAAAAACCTCTTCTCTTCCAAAAGCCTGGAGACAGAGGTACATCTTCACCCTCACTTCCCTCCTGAAAGTGTGTATCACTGAAGAAAGACAGATCTCATTGAAGAGACTGTTCCAGAGTTTTGGAACTGCCAGTGAATAAACCCTACTTTGGCCCCCATCATGTTAATCTTGTCTCTCGTTGGGACTACCAGGATGGCCTCATAGGTTGATCTTAAAGCAGTGGTTCCCAAATAGCTAAATACTGTGGACCCCCCACCTTTTGAAAATTTTGATATCTCTCTTTCTAGTTTTTGTGATGTCAGTGGTGACATGGACCCCCAGGTGGGTTATGCGGATCACCAGTTGGGAACCACTGCCTTAAAGTGTCTCTCTAAAGTTGTTGTTTTCAAGTCCATTAACATGCTAATGATTTCACTCATTAGAGCTGAAGATGGTGAAAGTTTCTGGCTGATGTGATCATATAAAGAGATCTGGAGTTGAGCTATGCTTCAGGAAAAGAGAAAGTGCATTTTAAATACGCACTTCCTAGGAGAAGGGTCATAGCTCAGTGGTAGAGAATCTGCTTTGCATACAGTAGGTCCAGGTTCAATCCCTGGCATCTTCAGGTAGGACTGGGAATGCCACCAGTCTGGAACCTTGGAAACCCACGGCCAGTCAGAGTAGAAAACATTGAGCTAAATGGATCAATGGTCTGACCTAGGATAAGGCAGCTTCCTATGTTCATTTGGTACTTCCAGCCTCATCCTTTTACCGTGATAGCTTGGTCATGTGACTAAGTCATCTACTGGTTTTGCACTTGGCTTCACCCTTGACCCCATGTTAACCATGATATTATTTCTCAACCTACTTTCAAAAACCTTGTGATGGTACAGTAAAGAAATGTAACAATAGTGAGCATGTATATAGAGCTTACAGTGATCAAACTTCTGTACATATAATATGTTGTTGTGATCTTTATAATAAACACCTAAGGTAGATTGATATTATTATCCTCATATTATAGATGGAAGGCTGAGGTCAAGAGCCTAGGCTAATGGCCATACTAGATGTGATCTGGTGCACAACTGTTTTAAAAAACAAGGTTAGTCAGTAGGGGAGTAAAATGGATCAGGGCCATGGTGTGAAGTGGGGAGGGGTGTTACTCCTTTGTCCCAACCATGGTCATGACTGGAATAGCACTCCTCCATGCCTGCTATTCGCAATGGGAGGAAGACTCCCATTGGAGTCATGCCTAGTGCTTGTGTGGATAGCATCTTATTGTAGTTGAAACTCTCATTTGCCCACCACAGTGGTGGGTCTTTGTAAGAGCATGAGATCCACCAGCTGGGATGACAGGAAGCTTGAAGGGTGTTGTGTGTGTTTTTTAAAGCAATATTTCACTATACTTTCCTTTCTACACCTGCCTCTTTCTTGGGCTTTGTAGAGTCTGGCATAAAGCCACACCACAGCTGTGAAGTTAGGAAGCCTTCTTGTGAATCATATCCCACTCTAGCAAAGGAAGAAGGAGCAGTAATCTTTGTGTGGGAGAGAAGGGGAGGAGGTTACTAAAAGCTCCTGGTGTTGGGCGATATGTGGCTATTAGATAAAAGTGCTTTCCATTAGCAGAGAGTGAGAGTTTTGCTAAGTGCAGTTTATCTGTTAAGGACAGAATCATAACAAACCCTTTGCAGATAAATGAAGTAACTATTTCTGCTCACCTCCCTGCTGCTCCACGATCCATGGCATCCTCTTGGAATTATGGAACAAAGAAGAGGAAGGGGGGAGCAGCATCTTGAATCGCAAAATAGAAATTTCTAAGAGGATCTATTGAATAATAGAAATTCTATAATAGAAATTCTATTGATAAGACATCCAATATTCTTCTAGAACTATTTATAAAAACATTTATTTATAATAATGAAGATGACTATGATAAGAACCAGGCATGCAATCACATTAATTCAATTCTTGCTCTGTCAGAATCTTGGAACCCTTTATGAATGACAAGCTCAGTTCTAACTGTTGATGGGGTGCTGTTTCAGAACAAGCCTTAATCACAAAATTCTAGTCAACTAATAATTGGCATCTGTCCATCTCAAGAGACCATGCAGGAGTGAGCCTTTGGGAGTAAAGTCAAATGTTGAAAGGTTACAGTACCTGCTGTGGCTGTAGAGACTGATACAGGAGAGACATGTTTTGTTACAGCTGGGACAGATGAAGGCGTCTTGTTGTGCTGCTGCAGATGCATCATGGCATTTCTAGTCAACTAAGTAGAGGTCATCCATAAAATTCAAATGACTTGATTTTGTGAAGCAGTTTTCTAACTCTAAAATAAGATTAAGGGTACAATCCTATGGTCTCTGGCATGCCATCCTATGACCACGAAGAATATTGTGGAACACCTTCTCAACAGGAGGAGTAGGAGATCCATCTTTAGAAGTCCCCACCCCAGGCAGAGTGGGAAAAAGGTACCATTACTGGTGCCTCCCTGTCGTTGAAGCTCTGGAAATTGAGAGGGCAGAAAGGGAAAATGCAGTGGAGGTTTTGTATCCACTAGATCCAAAGCCCTTCTCTTCTCAGAAGCATGTCCTCAGAATGGGGGTAGGAGAGCACATCAGCCCTGGGACTAGAATACTGAGAAGAAAAAAATCCTCTCTTCATCTTCCACTCAGCTGGTGAGAGCCTGGTAGGGCTTAGGATTTGATGCTTCACCTTCCCCACCAACTCTCTCTCTCAACATGGCAATATGTTGTGTGTGCTCGTATGTGTATTTGGTGGGCATGATTTAGCAAAAAACTTAGGGGATCTGTGGGGCTTGCAGATTTCATTAAGGACCCCTCCAGCCACTTTTCCCATCTTGTGAGCACTGCTAGCATCCAGTTGACAGACCTGGACCTGAATTGGTCATTTATAAGTACAGTGGTACCTCAGGTTAAGTACTTAATTCGTTCCGGAGGTCCGTACTTAACCTGAAATTGTTCTTAACCTGAAGCACCACTGTAGCTAATGGGGCCTCCTGCTGCTGCCACCCTGCCAGAGCCTGATTTCTGTTCTCATCTTGAAGCAAAGTTCTTAACCTGAAGCACTATTTCTGGGTTAGCGGAGTCTGTAACCTGAAGCATATGTAACCTGAAGCGTATGTAACCAGAGGTACCACTGTACATGAAATCAGCCCTGAATGCTCACTGGAAGGACAGATCCTGAAGTTGAGGCGCCAGTACTTTGGCTACCTCATGAGAAGAGAAGACTCCCTGGAAAAGACCCTGATGTTGGGAAAGATTGAGGGCACAAGGAGAAGGGGACGACAGAGGACGAGATGGTTGGACAGTATTCTCGAAGCTACCAGCATGAGTTTGACCAAACTGCGGGAGGCAGTGGAAGACAGGAGAGCCTGGTGTGCTCTGGTCCATGGGGTCACGAAGAGTCGGACACAACTAAACGACTAAACAAGTACATGAGAATTCAGGATTGTTGCAGAGCAAGAGCTAAATTTGATGGCTGCTGTTGGATTTGTCTTGGTATTATAAACGTACAAATGTATCAACAATTCTAGAAGAATACTGTACCATCTTCATTTCATCCCTGTTTTGAAGGTTGATATCATTCCCAGCCTTGATTTCTCGGATCATGACCCAGACTGCTCAATGACTGAAGAGTTGGAGGAGAAAGCAGGGTCCCCCCATCACAAGCCCTGAAATTCCAGGAGGAACCTTGTATGGAGTGCTTCCAGAGTATTCTCTTGACTGGCCCTTGGGGTGGGTTCAAGTCCAATTTCCAGCCTGGTTTTGGGGATTTGTGTATTGTCCTTGAATCCAGGGATTTGATTTGAACCAGAAGTCACATTTCCCACACCTCAACATCAATGTTTAGCCAAACTAAATGAGAGCTGAAGTCATCCTCAAGAGCAGTGTACTTCCTTGTGAATACCCTATTCATGAAAAATGCATACCTGGAAGGGGGAAAGATACATAACTTCTAGGCTTCTGCCCCTGTATAACTCAAACCTGAGAAATCAAGTATTGTCTGAAAACGGCTTTAGAATTATAGCCAAGCACTGACAAGTAGCTGTGCTTTGTGTGTTTCTATGATACTATCAAAAAATAAAACTGGGAGGCTCAAACTGTTACATATACCTTTTGTTTGTATATTGTCTCTGTTATCCTTCAAATGTTACAGCAAAGGCACAACCCAGACCCTGAGATTTTTCTTTCAAAGAACCATGTCATGTGCATGGGATGAAATGCTCTCATTGGGGACCCTAATTCTGACCATAGCAGGAGGCAGAAGGTTAAAGCACCACATACCATTGTTCCTAACTGGCTGAACCTGCATATCTCCATGCTGGCTCTTTTGAGAGAAAAAAAGACATGCACTTAAGGAGGGCAAACCAAGAGATTCATGTCATGTGTTGTTTGGTCCTCACCTATGGATCTACTTGTTAGTTCTTGCTATAAAGCTGGGAGGCAGTCTTCCACGGGCACTGAAAACGAATCTATCATTCTAAGACCTGGACAATGCTGACTCTCACAGCTAAGAAATGCCCAGTGCCCAGAGTAGGGAGCAAGTTTCCAGCTGGCCCATGAATAGCAGAAGACGCAGCCAACCTGATTCAAATTCTTCTGAAACTTTTCATTGACAGCCAAAGCTAAGAGAGTGAGCTTTGAAACAGGAGGTCTCCGCATCCTAGCTCTGCCATGGCCGCACTAAATGGCAACTACAATTTCACAGCCTCTAAACCAGCTGCAAAATGGAGAAAATACTACTTGTTGTAAGGATTACGGATGTAATGTATGTCAAGCACTTTGACTACTCAAAAAGTGTTGTATTAATTGCTTATTTTCATCCTCCTCAGATGGCTGCAAGCAAACCCCCTTTTCTTATCTTTTTGCTGACAAGGACATCATTCATCATGGTATTTCTAAAGGATTATCAAGAGACTCACAGCCTGCTTACATGACTCTGGAGAAAAAGTGTACCGCTTATCTTCCAGTGAACAAAAAAAAGGCAGCAGGGCTTGAGGAAAGGGCAGCCAACACCTGCAGGAGGTGTGTCTTTTGCCAGCTCTCATTTCTATCCCCCAACACTTCTGTCTGAACCATTTCTGCCTCTTCTGGGTGAGTAGATCGGGGAGGGGAGAGAGAGAGACAAAAAGTCACACATGATGGATTTGACCACCTTAATTAATGTAAACAAGGCAAAGTGGAACATCAAATAATGTCTTCAGCTGCTTGAAAGACAAGAGGAGTGGTGAAGGCAACACTGAATGAAAAAAGGAGGGCTTTTGATGTGTGGGCCAGCAGGTCCCCAGTTTGTAAATAAAGATGGCCTCGTATCGCAGCTTATCCAAATATTTTCATTTACCATTACAAGCTGAGAGAAAAGGTTGATGGGCTTGGACTCTTCAACTTTCAGCCTTCACCCTGCAGCCCTCAAGGGAGGAGAGAAGGGAAACAGAGGAGAGAGACAGTGATGCACACAGGTTGCTCCGGTTCCCCATTTGAACATTGTAATTGCTTCATATATAACCATTTCAACATGGCTGCCCAAGAGCATAAATTGCCCAGAGTATTTCCCAGTTTAGCATAGGTTCTGGCCCTTCAGCAGCCAAGTCTCTTGTCATTCTTCTTCCTCTTCTTTGGCAATCACTCGTAGCCGAGTAAGATTGTCTTCCATAAACACGGTTTTAACAATGAGTCCGTAAGTGACTGTGGAGGCCAATTCTGGATCCACACGTCCTTCTACAGTGGGGACATTGGTTTCCAGGCGGGAGTTGATCACAGTGTGGATTTGCCAAGCGTGCCTTCCTCTTAGCAAGTTTCTCCCTTGCGTTTCTCTCTTGTCACAGCATCCCCTGGGCCTGGTATGGCAAAGGCTGAAAGAGTCCAAGCCTGTCAACCCTTCTGACTGCTGTTAAAGAGGACTGCTTTAAATAAGGCATGTTGTCCAAATCTGCTCACCTAAAAGCTAATGGGAGCTGTGGGGGGCGGTGACACATCTTAAATAGGCTGCTAACTAAGGAAGATTGCTGCCACACAATTTGGCCACGAGCCAAGCCAGTTACAAAACTGCAAGAACCATCATACTCATGCACGCTCCACGTTCTCCCTGCTGATCAGAATTAAGGATACCAGCCAAAGGGCAAGGCATTATACAGCAGTCTATGATAAACTTTGACAATACTTCTCCTGAGGTAGTTAATAAATTATGTTACCTTGGATCCATGGTGACTGACAATTTATCACTTAATTTGTCACTTGCGTCAGGAAAGAAACTATCACTTTAGGCAGATTTACAAAGTGGGCCTGAAATAATACTAAACTAACCATCAGAACAAAGATACTGACCTAACAGTCCTGTATCTGTGGCACCTTGCTTATATATGGCAGCATGCCCCAGACCACCATTGGTTGCCAAGAGAAGGAAACATCTTCCATCTTGGCTGTTTATGTTATGACATAAACAGCCAAGCTGTTGGCATTTCCTGCCAAGATAAGATCACCAGTGCAGACAGCCTCACCAACGTTAACCTGCCAAATACTCATTTTCTCTTCAGAAACTGGCTGTGTTTGGTCTGGGAACCTGCATCGCTTGCAACAAGAAAAGGAGGTTCCCCCATTGTCTTGATAGAAATAATATTGCAAATATGATCTCAGAGGCCTTGAGACAAATATCAAATTGTAGAAACGTCTTACAAATAACAGGAACACTGTGTGTCACAGGCTCTGGTTGGCACACAAAAGCTGTGACATGAAATGACTCCTACCGCATGAGAACAAGGGCAGATATATGAAGAAGAGTGGCAGTCATGATTAACTCGCTGAGGGTTAATTGTGACAGGTCCTCCTAATCTAGATTGGCCTTTTTGCTTCAGCTACCAAAAGAAATGTATTCTGATGTAATCCAAGTCATTCAGAATAATATTTCAAATATTGTCTTCCCAAGGTAGATGGGTGCCAACAACATGCCACAGAACTTATAGGCAAGTAATGTCTTGGCAAGGAGTAAAATGTGTCTCCTCTGTAACACCTACCATGCTCTTAGCACTAAATCAATCAATACAGAATTGGTAGCTTCTTTACTAATGTTGAATTCTCATGCTTTGATTGAATCTCTTTCAGGAGAATTGGGTTGGGGTGTGTGTATGTGTGTTTCATTCTCTCTCTCTCTCTCTCTTTATGCTTTTCCAGTTTTCTGATTACACATCAACTTTTCCTATCATACAATGTTTCTGTGCAGACTTCCTAACCCAACACTCTGAGGCATTCTAGATAAACTTTGTTCTTGCTGTATATCAATTACTTTGTCCACCCTATTTTTCCTCTTGCATTCATTCGTTGCAATTAGCTGTTGCTCATCAAGTTACCCCTACTTGAAAACTGATTTTTAGTATCATATATTTTTAAATACACCCCAAAGCATTCCCACTAGTCCCTCGTTTGTCTGTCATTCTGGTTCCTTATTTTGGCTGTCAAGTTTGTTAATCCTGCAAAAAGTTCATGCAGCCATTGCTCTTTTGTAGGAATCAGGTTGATTTTTAATGGTTCCAGCAAGGCTGGCACTGGGTGGATTTCCTCTGGGTTTTAATTACGTTGTGATCTTATTGCCATGCTAATTTTGCATTTATTTTTGCTACTGCCAAGATTCTTAAAGAGTAGAATTCAGTTTGACTATAGAGGTCCTTTCACCTCAAATATTATTCTGAATATGGCTAGCCTTAACGAAATCCATGCGCTTTAGAAAAATGCTTGGGTTTGACCAATTCTTCAGGGGAAGGGAGTTCCAGAAACGTTAATCCTGAAGGTAGGTAGGAGTAAATGCTACATTTCTTTTCTCTTTTTTGCCCAGAAGATGTACTCGAATTCAATTAGAGCCAAAGGGGGAGAGCTGTTGTATCATAAATATCCTGCGCCTTCCCAACCTGACACCAGGGCTGCGTTTCAGGTCTTTAAAAACACATCTGTAGGAAATCAAGTACTTCCATTGGCTCCTTTGGCATATTTACGGTTGTTGGGAAGGGGCTCCCGGGCAAAACCTGACTGACTTATAAGGAGACTAGCACAAGGTCAGTACATGGATGGACAAAGGTACAATCTCTCTCTCTCTCATTTCCCTTGCTCTGGTCTAGTTCTTGTTGAATGGACGGGACCATTTCAGGCTGTAGCTTGGGGATCACATGACAAAATGTTTCCGGGGGGCGGGGGGGGGGCTTTCCTACCCATAGAAAACTAGCATGCTAGGAAGAAGGGCAAGTAAGAAACCCTCTTTCTAGCATCCTAGTTTTTTTCTAATGGAATAGACTTCAATTATATGAACCTCCATCTGCAGTCTGAAGTGGGACACCTAAGACACACTGGCAAGAAACACTGGTGTATCCAATCAGCTCATGGTGCTGTTGGAAGTTAAGGGCACTGCCTCACTAAGGCCTCGCTAGTCTGCTCAAAGCAGCCTTCATTGCCAGGAGCCTCTCAATGGATTGAAAATGAGGCAATCCCAGAGCTGAAGGATGCAGTTCCAAAGTGTTGCCACAGGGAAGCACTATAAGATTAGGATAGTTCCCTTCCCTCTGCTCCTGGAAGGTACCAAAATATCTAAGGCAATATCTTGTGTCAGATCAGTTTCTGTTGGTGTAAGAAAAGTTCCACAGAAATCTTTTATAAAATCAATGGCAGTGGAAAATCTCTAAAATGAGAAGTACTAAGGCTGAGTCTTGACAGATGTCATGCATTTTGTAATGGGAGATCCCTTACCACTAACTAATCACAGCCAGTCTCTATGTGCCTCAGACTGGAGCTTTCATTTTGGATGTGTTTGAAAAAATCTCAGTAATGTGGAGTATGGGTCTTATCCAGACTACAGTTTTATGGTGGATGTATGAAGCAACATGTTGTTGGTGCATTAATACATTAATAGTGTATCTGAAATAAATTTATACTGGACCGTTGACACACCATCCCACAGTATCAGTTGTTCTACAGGGCTTCCCCAATGCTCCTGCATTATTTCATCCACACTTTAACTCCACCTTTGAACTCAACCTATTCCACTGCCTGTATTCCTGCCACTCCCAGCTTCTCCCCCATCCCCCTCAAGAACAAGGCACTAGTAAGCTGTGCTCTGCTGCCATATTGTTACACACCACTCCAAGCTCCAAGTGGTGCAAGATTCTAGGGATTTCATGCACTTACCTAGGACTCATGTTTCCTTTTGGAAATAAGGCACAGTGGAGACTCTGGTGTCTTTATGATATATGGCTTATTTGCACATGTATACAACCCAAGCCTATGATGGAGGGGTTCACAGCATTAACACCTCAAAAGAGTCATGTTTCTCCCGTAGCTGCAGTCTTAGATTTAGACAGAAATCAAATATCATGCTCTGACTCTTTCTGCAGCTTGTTGCTTTTCTTCTGGTTCACATCTCACTCCTCTTTCAACTCTAAACTACGGCTTTGTCCTTCTAGCTATCTAAGAGTTGAATGGGGGCTCCGTTCATTTGCCAGCAGGTTCAGAGCCTCCTTTCCTTTCTTCTCTTAGTGGCCCACCCCCCAGGCAATCACCTCATGAGGAAGCAAGTCTGCCTTATATATTGTCAGGAACTGGGCAGATGAGGAGGAGTGGTGGAGACCACCATCCCAAGAGCCTTCCAGAGAGAAGGAAGGGGGAGAGAGTATGGACCTGGAATCATGGTGGTTTGAGACGGGACACACCCCAGAAGAAGAAAGGAGCTGGGAAATAATGGGTGATGAAGAACAGGAGCAAGATAGCAGGTGCACCAGCCCTGAACAGAGACAGGAGTCAGATGTGTTAGAAACAGTTCTGAACAAAGTGATATGCTGTCTCTGGAGAGTATGTTAGAGCCACCTCCTTCCACTAGGACCAGACATGGCCTTCGGGTCTCAGAGCAGAAAGCCAAACGGAGACAGAGGGATTCCCTTAGCAGCCACTGTAGGCAGCAAGAGGGGTCTGAGGGTTAAGAAGTAACTGCCAGGGGGTTGGAGCGGCACTCTGAGCAACTTTGGCTCAAGCTTGAGGGTGCACATTTCATGTTTCCCTGTGTTTCTGTGGATTAAAATAAAAGAACCGAAAGAAGCTCTCTGCATCTCTGATTTCACTAGGCAGTTAGCCAGCAAGCTGTTGACAGCACCCCTGACATATATTAACACTTGCTGGATCCAGGGGTTCAGTAAACTAGCCTGGTTTGATTAGCTCTTAACAGTTGCTGGATCCAGGGACCAGAAGGCTTGATTAGATTTTAGCACTTCCCGAATCCAGGGATTAAAAGAGTCTGGCTTCCACAAGCTCATAACACTGTTTTCATTTGTACAGTTGTTACTTTTTATATTTAGGCTGCAATTGCTTGGTGAAACCATGCTTATACAGGAATGCCAGTATATGACATCAACAAGAAGTATGTGCAAAGGCAAAACAGTACAGGCTACTCCTCTGTGTGTAAACTATTTGCACCATGGCATTATGCCACCATATTTTCATTTTTACACTTCTAATGATTTTTATGTTCAGGCTGTGATTGCTGCATTAAACCTTTGCTCACTTCCACACAAAAACCCACAAGGATGGTGATACCATCAACATGAAGTATGAGGGACTGGCTACATCACAAAGAAGTGAATTTAATTTGGCACATTTCCAAGGCACCTTAGCACTATAATGCAACAGAGGAGGACCCCCCCCCCCCAATCAGAACATTAGTAGTGCAAAAAGCTGCAGGGTTTCAGCAGGAAACTACAGCCCATGCACCGACTATTCATGAAGCATTACAACCACCCGGATAATTTTGTGGGTGCAAATAGTATTGAACATGGGGTCACGTATAACTACCCCAATACCATCAAGAACACAGGTTATAATGAATTAACAATAAAAAGGACATCTGAAGGGGCTCATGGTTGTGTATACAGAGATCACTCTTAACATTTTAAATTAATGTAGCCCACACAATACAAACATTGAGTACTAGTCAATCCAACAGAACAGGCTTACAGCAAGTACGTGGTACTACTCTATTGATCAGTCAAAACCAGAAATCCTGACTCCTAGTATTTATTCCAGCTTTGGTAAATTCAGCTGTAGGAACTGATTTGCATAACTCCATTCCTTCCTATGTATAAAGAAGGCTCTGTGGTGTGAATATTCAGACAAATAGAACTCACTGGGTGAGATTCTTGTCTGATAATAGGGGTGCTAGCAGTATTCATTCTTTGCAAATTCCATTATAAAGTGGCTTGATCTAAAACTCTCAGATGAATTATCCTTCCTCCCTTCCTATGTTGCACTTCTCCCAAGTTTCTGATGTAGTTCTTGTCTCAAAACAAGATCAAAATGCATATTTTTGGATAGAATCAGGTTTATAAATGTGTATTTTGACAGAAAATATGTTTAAAATTATGTATTTGAATATCGAAAAGCATATTTTGGTGCTAATTTAAAAACAAAAAAACATGAACAGGATAGAATAAAAATATTCAAAACAGACACGGAGCAGAAATAGAATGATCCATTCATTTGAGGTTCTTAGGGAAATCTCAAGTCCCTGGGAAGACACTTGTGTCCCTTTCCTCAAGGAGATTGTTGTAGCACTTTTCAAACCAAATTCTACACACTAATGCCAGAATCATTTGTTAAATCAGGGAGTTTCCAGCAGAATGAAATGCTACGGAGTTCTCAATAACCTATAAAATATAAAAACCCTTTCAGGGCTTAATCCCAAAACTTATTTTCAATTCCAGGACTTGGCCATTGAACACATGGAGTTCTAATACCTCTCCTGGTATGCCCCACAGAGAAACCTACGGTTTGCAAATAATAACATCCTCAAGGTCCCAGGCCTCAGAGAGATTAGGCTGGCCTCAACTAGAGCCAGGGCCTTCTCGGCTGCGGCTCCAACCTGGTGGAATGCTCTGTCACAAGAGACTAGGGCCCTGCGGGACCTGACATCTTTCCGCAGGGCCTGCAAGACAGAGTTGTTCCGCCAGGCCTTTGGTCAGGGCGCAGCCTGACTCCCTCCTCTGGCAACCTGCACAGAATTTTGCTTAATCGGTTGCCATCAATTTGATTTTAACTAATTTTTATAATGAAATATTTTTAGAATGTATGATTATTTGATTGTTTATTTGATTGTTGTTAGCCGCCCTGAGCCCGGCTCAGCTGGCGGGATATAAATAAAATTTATTATTATTATTGACAGCCCCGTGGAGCATGTGAGGACCTTTACTCACCTCTAAGTAGCTAGCCAAGCATTTCGAATCAGGAAGTAATATTTCCTAGGCAATTCACATTTAAGAAGTACTAGAGATTATGTTCCCACTCTAGGAGAGCTGCTCAATTTCCTTAAATTAGCAGAATATTCTCTAGCTGTGAAATTTCAGGTCTCAACTCACTGAAATTGATTTTTACCCTGATGAAGGGTTTAGTATGTTTTATCCAAGAAGGGTGAGCTAGAGAGAGATCCTGCCTCTTTTTTTTTAACAATAACTTTTCTCTGTTGACAACACTTTTTTGCCTTTTTGTAGACTTTCTGAAAACTGCTGAATTCAGCTACCTTTTCAATACCTACTTTTCTAAACCTTTGGGATGCGGAAGAGATATGGATAAGAACTCTGATTAAAGACAAAACATTATCAGCAAAAAGCAATAAAAAAATATTGATCTTGTTTCCTGAATCCTACCTCTCAAAATATAAGTAAGTGACAAGGCTGCATAAAGAATACTGGATTCAAAAGCAGGAAGCCCTTCCTATTACCTGTTCAAAACCTGATAACACAATAAATCCAGGATGATGTTATAGATCAGTGGTTTATTATAAGCCATTAGTATGTGGCTATCTCTCTGAAAAGATCATCAGTGTTCACAAATCAGCTTTTTATCCAAGATTTCAGACCTTACAATATGACATTCAGGAGAAATGACTAAGCCTTAAAAAGGACTCTCTAAAGTCAGATTTCATACAGTGTGAATTGAAATGGTAACCCACAAATAACCTAACTGAAGGTTTCACTCAGAGACCCCCAACTCTCCCCCCCTCTCTCTGTGTGTATGTGTACACAGGATACCGCTAACCTGGTATGTGAAAGAACTGTTGATAGATGGAAACAGGTACCTAATATACTGATGATGGATACTTACAGATGGCCTATTGACTAGTATTTCAGTTGCAGAAACAGGTTTCTTTCTGGAAAAGAATCTGCTGTATACAGCAGCCTATTGTGGGTGAGCAGCTAGGCCACAGAACCTCAAGAAGGCTGTATTCAGTGATGTTGAGTGGGAACTTTTTTAGAACAAGGCCCTCTTGGCTGTAAATGCTGTGAACTCTCTCTCAATAAACTAAGGTGTACATATGTGTGAATAAACCATATTTCTAAGACACTGCAGTCTCTACTATGCCTTGATTTTTCAACGGAACCACAACCCTGGGTGAGCACCTGGAACCTCCCTGGAATCTTGCTACTGCTTGGCAGAGACTGGGGGTGGTGTGTAACAATAGGAAAATTCTTTTCTGTGGTCCCTTCCCATGTACCTGTTTATTGAGCAACCTGAATCTGTTGGCACGTGACTGAATCCCAGCCCCAAATAGTGAAAATTGGAAAGATTAACCCCATTAGTTCCTGATTGCTGGAGGAGGGAGAAACCTAGAGCCGTGTGTGTGTGTGCATGTGTGCATGTGTGTGTGTGTATACCTTTTAAGTTGAATGAGGAAAGCATGATGCTCACTGATTTATCTCGAGAGATACGGGCCAGTGTTTCAATCACAGGTATATATAAGCACACCAAAAACATATTGGAGCAAAACATACAAATGATATTCACTAGATTGTGCAGGCAGCCATCTAAGGTTAGCTAACTGTAAATCTCCCTACTTCCGTGAGGTGAATCCAGGCAATACTGCACTGTTCTTTCTGTCTCCAACCAAAAGGGCTATGTACAATGCTGATTGGCTGGCCCTTATGATACACCTTTCTGTCAATCACAAAAGTACCTTCCTGGAGTAACTAATTTCTTCTTCTTCACCCCTCCCTGCATAATTCAGATTTCCACCCCCACTACAGAAGTGTTAGGAGGGAGCCACCATTCCTCTGCATCCAACTACATCCATGACAGTAAGTTCACTGATTAAATATTTCTTCAGCATGTAAAAAACAAAAAAGCAACACTTGACCACCCCACAAGAGAATAAAATGCCAGCTTGTTCCCAGAATCATGGACTAGAATCTTTTCCCTTACTTCTAAAGTCAGTGAAGGGACCATCGCTGTCAGGAAAATGTGGGATTGTGGGAAGAACAAATATTTTAAATTCTGGTTTGACCCCCCCCTTGAACCAATCTTGTGGGATTTCATCACAATCCTTTCACTATTTGTATGGTAAAAACAGCAAGAAATAAAATCTAGCGTAGGAAATGGAAGTGCCAGTGAGACAGGCCCAGGGTCTCAACTAACATGGACATCTCAAAGAGAACAAGGCTGCATAAACACCACACATTTAAACCACTTTTAAAGCATGTGATTCCCCCCCGCCAAAAAAAATCCTGGGAACTGTCATTTACTCTCTCACAGAGTTACAACTCCCACCCATAACAAACTGCAGCTCCCAGGCTTCTTCAGAGGAAGTCGTGCACTGTACTTTAAACGTACTTTGCATGCATGGTGTGTATACATAGCTCAAAAGTCTAATTTCACAACAATCCTGTATTGTTAAAAAGCACTAGCATAGTATAATGCTGGAGCTGGCTCTTAGATACTATCTTCAGCCATGTTTGTCACACAGAAAAAGAGGGAAAGTTAGAGATGCTGAGATTCTTGAAATACACCTCATAAATGAAGAACTTCAGGTTGAACAGTCCCAGTGAACTCTGAAAGTCATAAAACGTATGGATTATCAGTTATGATTTGACAACAGAGGGAATCTGGTAGGCACTGAGTGATTGAAAAAGTTTTGAAAATAAAGCAAAAATTGCTCAAAACCTCAAAGGTGGTGTATTCATAAACAACTACTTTTGGTCTCATTTCAAAGTATATAAACCAAGTGAATTCTGGACTCTTTGAACAGAGAAAATGTGGCAACAGCCTGGTGCTCATCTGAGACCTCTTGAAGAAAGCAATTCCAAGTTTTATTTACCTAGAAGGAAGGAATAGATGTTCATGCCCAAAGTCAGCAAATTAATTGCTGCACACCTGTATTTTATACACTGGGTGTGCACAAGAGTTGAGGCAGATGGTGCTTCCAGATGGGGGCTTTATATCACAAATGGGTTACTTAGATCTAATTTTCATGGGTGTGTGATTGACACATTAGCTTGCACACATTCTGTTTTTCAGTCTTGGATAGTTATTCATATTGCACTGCTTGCTATCCACAGCAGTGGGCAGAACTTAACCAAATGTATCTGGGCTGTATTTTTGGTCCCTCTCCTCAATCACCCCCACCCTGCCCACCTGTACTATTTTTAATTCTGGGCCAGCCCTTGGTCATCATATTTTACAACAGGCAAAATTTGAGGCTTCCTTTTTTGGAGTGGGGTGCAATATCCAGTTGCAGTTTGTTTGGTGTGTGTTTTAAAAAAAGCAAACAAACATGGAGGACTTGCAGAAGAGAGATATTTAGCTATATCAATCTGCTGTATGGTTTGGTGCAGCTCGGAAAACATTCTGATGAGTTTACACAGCACTGGGAACTACAGATGTGTAATGGGTTACATTTGCTTACTGTGATAAAGGGAAACTGACATTTTGATGGTGGTGTCATGTGGACGCTGTGAAACTCTTGAGTGTATGAGCAGTACCAATTCCATAATAAGCCTGGCACCACCCTAGTTTGCCCCCCAAATTTAGCCTTGATGAGGTTCACTGTGCATTTTTTGGTTGATATTTTCTGGATACACACATATTCAGCTAATATGTACTGCTTCATATGATATTCACTGTCATTTGCTATTTGTGAACATCTCCCCCTTCGCTATTGATCTATTTTTTCTGCAATGCAGTTCTCCAACAGAACAGTGTGCAGAAATGCCGATATTGTGCATAAAAAGAGGCAATCAGCATTGAATTTAGAGACTACTCTGTATATACTTTGTAGAATGAAGGCAGAGGAAGTTGTTCCAATCCATCACTAATGAGCAGGGATTTCCTTGGAAAGGAGTGGAGCAAGCAGAAACCTGCTTGGACGTGTGCCTAGAAAGCGTGTGTTAAGTCAAAAACCACTCGGACCCATGCTTTTAGGCACGGCAGAAATGGAAATGTGAATGAGCCACACTTGTTTGCTCCACAAATGGGAGCAACCACAGCCTCAATCCTCACAACCTAAATCTCTAAGTGGAGGGAAGGTACACCTCGACTCTAGGATAACCTTCTTCAAGATGAATTCATCCATGTATTTGGGATGCAGAATAGGTTCTTTACTGAGGTCACACACAGGCTCTGAACTTCCTACCTTGGGTGCTCTACCTTGCCAGCTTTCTGGTGGCCTCTTTGAAGACTAGCATATGGCCTTCCTAGCTGTTAATTCTAGCTCACCTGACATACGAATCCTTGAATTTAAGCTATTCTTATTGCTGTGTCTTCTTTACAAGCTGCTATTGCTTACTGCTACTGTGTCTTTTATTGTACTTTAATGCTGATTTGTGAGCTATTTTAAACATTTTATTGGAAAGCCAGGATATAGTTATTTTAAATAAATAAGAAATAAATTTGGGATTAGAGGCAAGGGCACAGGCTGTGGTATTTAGGTAAGCTTCAGTCCCCTGCTTCCTTGATTTTTATAAACAATTCACTGCAAAAACTCAAGAGAATGAGTAATTTTCTGGCCAAGGTCAGTGCTATATTTTTAGAAGAAAGTGGTTTTAGTTCCAGCATGAAGGACTTTTCATTCTTTTTGAAGTTTCTCTGCTCAAGGAGGAGCGCTGCAAGTGCCAGTCAAGCTCTCTAACCTCCGTAAGCACCTCCTGGTACATTGCAAAAGATGGGGACAGCCACCAGTGCTGCTGCTGCTGCTGACGCCACACAAAGAATTTGTAACTCTGCATGTCGAGATGACATTTATAGGGCTCTCAAATTGGAAACTGTACATTTTATTACACTCCCTGTCAAAAAAATGCAGTTCCATCAGAGGTTAGAACGACAAGGGAAACCAACCAATCAATATTGGGGCCTCTAATATCTAGGCTGAACAAAAAATCATTAACCTGTTACTTTTATGATGGCGTTCTGCTTGAAATAAGGTACTTTAAAGTACTTTCCCATTCCCCAGATGATTTTTAAAGGAGAATCTTTCCTTTCTCCCTTCTTTTTCAGGCACCCATTGGGCTTAAAAGACTTGTTGGGTGGGGAAAAAGCAGCATATTTTATTTATCTATTTTGGATTTTTCTATCACCAGCCCTATGGCTGTTAATGCATAACCAAACATCCCAGTGGCAAGGGAGTAGCAGTGGTGATATTTTTTTACTTCATCACTCAATTTGTGTGACGTAGAGCAGGGAGAGTTGTTATACCTCTGGAACCAGACTAGTAATACAACCACTGGTGGTGTATACCTCTGGTAATGACAGGCAGAATTAGGAATGTTGTTTGGGATGAACTTGCGCAATTGAGGCATGCAAGACTTGCCACATTAGCTTCTTGAACATGGTTTTCCCTTTTCTTACTTACAAGATTCTTCCTCACGAAAACTTAGAAAGTAAAGGTTCCTATTATGCAGTTATTATATTTCCCCCATTCCTTGAGGCCTCAAGATGTGAAAATCTCTCCAACTCCACACCATTCCTGGAGCATTCCTTCTTTTCAGAATTTATTTCCACCCCAGTGTATACCAGGGGTGGGGAACCTGTGGCCTTGCTATGCTGTTGGGATTCCAACTCCCATCAGTCCCTACCAGTAAGGCCAATGGCCAGGAATGATGAGAATTGTATTCCACTATAGTCCAGCAATATTTCCAGGGTACAGGTTTCCCTACGCCTCCTTGAGTACATCTAAGTCTTTAAAAAGGGGGGGGGGGAGCACACCTAAATATTTAAAGTGTGGATGTGGCAAATAGGTGTTTGAAAACCTCCGACTTTCTTTGATATGTAACCCAGTTATTTATGGAATATCACTTGTGTATCTGCATAAACTATTTCATTGTACTTTTGGCTGCGTACACACCAACCCATTTGTAGAACAAAAATGTAGTTTTTCTCAATCTAGAATTCTTCATGCTCATCCTCAACATGCTGCTTTCAATCTAGATTGATTCTATATCCTGCTGTCCACAAACTGCTTTTCAGGGGCAAACAAATATTCAATAGATCTAGATTATGGGTAGACTGTGTAAAAAACAACAACATCCTAGTACTCAGTCTCCGTTGATTCTAGAAGAAAATGTTTGTATTCATCTTTTGTGTTTTGTTCTGCTTTTGTCTTGTGCACCACATTTACTTAAATAAGTAAACAAACAGAGGTACAGTTGTCACTGAGCCAGGACTGTCAACATGTTAAACTGGATGGCACAGTGGCAGGCATGTTTCTTCCCACACAGCCATCTCATTCACATGCAAAGTAGTGGTGGTGTCTTAATTTAAGAGTACAAGGTTTCCAAGGGAGAGGGGGTACTGTCAGAACACTTACACACCCGTGCATTCGTTCTTCTCAGATGCTTCAGATAGTTTCCCCTTGCGATGTGATGTTGCTGAAATTCATGATTACTTATTTCAATATACAAATTTGTCCAGCTTGTAATGTTCCGCTGCATTACAAATTGAGCATCATTTCCCTGAGATGTCTTTCTCCAACTCTACACATGGGTTGTCAGAGTTCAGCAGACCAGGTGCCCAGAGCCAGCTGCTCTGCAGAAGAGGCGTGTACACAAGTCCTTTAATACCATTTACTCTTGATGATTTTCTCATCGACTGTTGTGAACTACAAAAAACAGCCATGCCATAGCTAGTGTTACAGGGATTGGTTTGAGGACAGATGAGACCAAAGTAGCACACAGCACCAACAGCATGTGCCGCATTAGGAGCTGAGTGAGATCTCCAGGAAAACAAGTGAGCTTCACCCTCCCAATGCTCACTGAGAAAACTTTTAGATAACACTTCCAAAGAAAGTCACCGGGAATCTGACTGTACCTACTTTTTCTAAATTCCCAGCTCACTTATGGCATTAAGAGCTGGGAAGGAGGGAAGTCGTTGAAGAAACTGACAATGGGGAGGTGAAGCATGGGACAGAACAGGCTGAGCACTTCCCCAGGGGTAGCCCATCCTGTTTTGCCACCTGAGGTGAAACAGGAAGGTGCTCCCACCCCTGCCTCGCTTACCAGGGTTGTGTAGCAGCAGTGGTTTCTGTAGAGATCTTGTGGCACTCTCACAACATCTTGCCAGAAGCTGCAGCCATGTGATTCCTGCAGTGGCAGGTGGGGTGCCTGCAGGGGCACTGCCTCATGGGCTTCTGCCGCCTGAGGCAACTGCTTCAGTCCACCTCATGGGCAGGCCAGCCCTGCACCTCCCCCTCCAATATGCACTTTTTAATGTTAAAGTAAAACACTTGAACCCCACTGCTATATATATGAATAGGCTAGACACGTGAATTATGACCCTGTCACACCTTAACTTTGTTCTATGGCTTCCTGTTTAATGTACACACATTAGCAAATCCAGGTTTCTTGAACTGGATGGAATGGCCCCATGGCTCCCTTTCCTACCTGTCAAAGAATGTGTCTTATTTGTGTAAATGGTAGTCAGAGAAGGAAGGCCCCTGCTGAGTCTGAACCTTAACCGTGCTGACTATCTAGCTCATGTCATTTACAGATTCTACAAGACTCCTAAGCCCCATAAGACTGGATTCTTCCAAAATTTCTGGAAAACATGATGGAGAGGGAAACTAAGAATTTGTTGCACTCCTGCAACACTAGTGATCTCTCTTGTGCTTCCCCCACCCTAATCCCTGCACACATTAGCCTCTCATCGCAGCAACATTCAATGCTGTGAGAAATACTACCAACTTAATAGTAACAGCAGAAAAAATAAGGGAAACCTTACTAACTTAGGAAAAATTCATGGTTAAGGCCACAAATGAAGTGTGCTTAAGGTTGCCACATCAACATTTTAAAAATAAGGTATGTGATGATGAAGAAAGACTCTACCAAGAATATATAATAATAATAAAAAAATTGTCCAGTAGCACCTTAGAGACCAACTAAGTTTGTTCTTGGTATAAGCTTTTGTGTGCATGCACACTTCTTCAGATTTCGTGCATGCACATGAAAGCTTAAACCAATAACAAACTTAGTTGGTCTCTAAGGTGCTACTGGATATATATATATATATGCAGGTTTTGGTGTCTTCGGGTGTCTTCCCGTGTAAGAGTCGGGGTGTCTGTGCGACGTTTCGACGAGGTCTCACTCGTCATCTTCAGGCTGGTGCTTTCGGCTTCTTGTTACTGGAACAGAGCAGAATCTGGTGTTTGAGTTCCTATAAATACTGTTGAGGGGTGTGGTGTATAGCCTCCAACGTTCTGGGCAGAGAGGAAGTTCCTAGATTAGTGTGCCTTTTCTTCTTTTGTTCCTTAATTACTTGAGGGATATCTTGAGTGATTTCATGAGTGATATTCTGAATACCACTGGGTGGGTCATTAAGTGTAGATTAGTTGCTAAAGCTTTTGTGTCTTGACCTCTTGAGCTTGTGAAGAGTTTTTCTGAGAAGATGGCTGTGCTGCATTTAGTTGTGCTCTGGCTTGGCTTCGTGTATAGGGGCGAGCTGTGGTTTTGTGCCTTGTGCCAGCCAGATCTGTGTAGGGATTGCAGGGGGGTGCAGCATCCGGAGGTGCCACTATAGTTTGGCTACTGGATGGAGTCTGTAATATGTCTGTGGAGAGGGTCTGGGTTTGGGTCTGGTATGGTTGATTGGTGACGGCTGTATGGTTGATTGGTATAGCCAATATCCTCAGAAACCCAAAAGACAAAATCCAGCTGGAAAACCAAGGGGTCTATGAAATACCCTGCAAAGTCTGCCCAGCCACGTACATTGGACAAACAAACAGACGAATAAATGCACGTATCGCAGAACACAAGAATGCCGTCAAAAAAGAAGAAAAAACTTCCTCTCTTTTCCAACACATGAAAGAAACAGGACACGAAATTAATTTTGCAGATTCCAAATTGCTCTTTAACATGGAACATCACCACAAGAGAATAATCATGGAAGCCATCGAGATAGAGAAACACCCTCACAACATGAACAAGCGTGACGACACGTCCCGCCTGCCAGACATCTGGAAATTAGCCCTCCCCACAAAAACCGACACCAGAACCAGAGGCACACAGAACGCCATCACCAATCAACCATACCAGACCCAAACCCAGACCCTCTCCACAGACATATTACAGACTCCATCCAGTAGCCAAACTATAGTGGCACCTCCGGATGCTGCACCCCCCTGCAATCCCTACACAGATCTGGCTGGCACAAGGCACAAAACCACAGCTCGCCCCTATACACGAAGCCAAGCCAGAGCACAACTAAATGCAGCACAGCCATCTTCTCAGAAAAACTCTTCACAAGCTCAAGAGGTCAAGACACAAAAGCTTTAGCAACTAATCTACACTTAATGACCCACCCAGTGGTATTCAGAATATCACTCATGAAATCACTCAAGATATCCCTCAAGTAATTAAGGAACAAAAGAAGAAAAGGCACACTAATTTAGGAACTTCCTCTCTGCCCAGAACGTTGGAGGCTATACACCACACCCCTCAACAGTATTTATAGGAACTCAAACACCAGATTCTGCTCTGTTCCAGTAACAAGAAGCCGAAAGCACCAGCCTGAAGATGACGAGTGAGACCTCGTCGAAACGTCGCACAGACACCCCGACTCTTACACGGGAAGACACCCGAAGACACCAAAACCTGCATATATATATATATATATATATATATATATATATATATATATATATCGACTGCATCAGACCAACACAGCTACCTACCTGAATCTCTCACAAGAATGTCAGAGACAAAGCAAAATCAGATCCACCTGACTCCAACTGCAGATGCATAAGCCCTGATATTTTAGGCCAACACTCTCTCCATTGACACTAGAAAAGAGAGCTCCTGACCTCAGTTTCTTCTTCATTTTATTCATTACACCTGAGCTGCTCTACAGGCTCAAGTCTAAAATCTTCCAAGACCTCATATGAGACCAATCTAAATGCTTCGAAGTAATAAAGTTTCTTAACAGAAAACTTTTGCTTCCTGTCAGCAAGGTAAATAGATTACCATCATAAGATCACTATCACAAAACTTAGGCATACACAGTAACCCATTTTAAACACAAAAATGTAGAATCATTCATGCTCATCCTCAATATGTTGCTTTCAGTCTAGATTGATTCTAGATCCTGCTGTCCACAAGAGTGGGGGCAAGTCTGATTTTGTTTGATAACTGTCCCCTTGGTTAGGTTATCCATGCCCTTTCCTCCCCTCACATGCCCCAAGTGAATGATGAGCAAAGTGGTGGTCACTATCTAGGTACAGGTCTAACTGCAACGCCATTGGTCAGATGTATTCACATCTCCCATTGCCGAGACTGCCTACACCTGTTTTTATTTGTTTCAAATGGACACATTTATTTTCTGAATGAAACCAGTTTCTCAAGAAGCACTTTTCAGGGACAGAAAATATGGAATAGGTTTAGATTGTCTGTGGACTATATGGGGGGGATGGGACGGGACACAAGTACTCCATCTCCACTGAACCTAGAATAAGATGTCTGTGTGCAACCATATCCCAGCTTTTAAGAAAATATGCTTTTTAAAAGCCTTTATAAAAAATGTGAGAGATGGGAGCTGTATCAAGAAGGCTCCATGATACTGAAAGCAGGCGCTCTGAGCTAGATCTTAAGGTACTGGCCGGATTATATGCTAACACTCATTTATGTAACCTAGTCCCAAGCTGTTCAGGTTTTAAAAGTTAACAACCAGCATTTTGAGTTGTGCCCAGGATTGTATTGGTAAACAGTATTGGTTACAAAATCAGGATAGCATATTATGATCACCTGGCCGGCCCTCACCACAGCTGAGAGGCAGGATTCTGTACCAGATGGAAGTTTCATAACAATTAAGCTCATAGACCAGGGGTAGGCAACCTAAGGCCCATGGGCCGGATGCAGCCCAATCGCCTTCTCAATATGGCCCGCGGATGGTCCAGGAATCAGTGTGTTTTTACATGAGTAGAATGTGTGTTTTTATTTCAAATGCATCTCTGGGTTATTTGTGGGGCATAGGAATTAGTTCACCCCCCCCCCAAATATAGTCCAGCCCGCCACATGGTCTGAGGGACGGTGGACCAGCCCATGGCTGAAAAAGGTTGTTGACCCCTGTCATAGACTGTCACTTCTCTTTCAGCCTAACCTACCTCACACGGTTGTTGTGAGATACACCATGATAAACTCTTCTATGCTGCCCTAAACTTCTTGGAAGAAGAGTAGGATACAAACGTGAGAAATCAACATAAATCTGTTTTGGATTTTCACCCTGTAGGCTTGGATGCAGAACGTGCTAACGTTTAGAACCATTTGCATTTTGAAAGGGCAGCAAAAGGGATGAGGCACAGCAAAGTCACTGAGAAGGAAAAAAGAGAGAAGAGGAAAGGCAGATCAATTGGCACAATCCATCAAGCCACAAGAAGTCTAAATAATCCAGGGTATCAACCAGGCTGATATATAGCTGATTTCAACGAGAGGAACCCTTAACAAGGCAGCTGTTCCGATGGCTGCTGAATCACAAACTGTCTCAGCATACGCTGGATTGAGGCACGAGGGCTCAACTCCATTCATCACAGACCTGCCCTAATGACCGAGCTTATTAGTAAACATTCCATGGGCCTGACAATCCACAGCTGTGCATGGAGCAGGCTTCAGAGAGGCAGCTTCTGAATGTAAAAATAAAAAATAAAAAAATCTGAGTGTTGCCTTCCTGGCATTTATTTCAGTACTACTGAATATTGCCATAGCATCACTTTTGAAATACAATACAAGTGCTCCCTCCTTATGAAATAATTACTGTGATCCAGGATGCAATCTGCATGCTGAAACAGGTTTCTTCAGGCTGGTAGACTATAACATGCATCAGTCCAAATAACCAATCCATATAAATAAACAGCCAGTTCCCATCAAACTCCAGCATCACACCAACAAATGGAACTTGAGGTAGAGTAAGGAGTGCAGCTATGTATATGTTGGTTCAAGTCTCTGTGGTTTCCCATAGCTCCACTGGGCAAAGAAAATGGGATGCAATCTAGGAGATGGCTGAGGTGTGGCAAAAAGATACCTTCATCTCAGGGGCAGATATAGCTTCCACCCTACGGTCCCCACCTGCATCTCTGTACTTTCTTCCATGATTCCCTCTATTCCCTCTATCTGCAAATTCTAGCAGCTGTTTCTAGGAGAAAGAGTTAAAACAGGGCCATTGAGAAAGAAGAGGGCAGTGCCAGCATGCTCAGCAGAATCCTGGGGCTTGCAGAACTACAAATATTCTTTAAAAATCAAATGGGTAGCCTTAAACAAACAAATGAAACGCTGAGGAAAGAGGCTTTTCAGTTGCCATGGAAAGTTGAGAGTCAGTTGGTAAAGAAAAATGAAAATTTTGGGTGGGTAGTAGGGATGGTTTTGGTTTCTTTCAGTTTCTAAATCCAGTTCCCCACATTTCCACATCCATTTGGATTTTTTTCCTTAAAAAAGTCCTCATGAAAATTCATCAGCATTTTTGTGTGAATTTACCCTAATATATACATGTTTGTATGCCATTTTCACTCATGTATATTTTTCTACACATGATTTGGAGAACTGTTTTTCAAAATTCAGAAGGATGTGAAGTTGGAAGCATGTGTGTGTTGTGGTTCTTGTATTGTTTTGGAAAGTGCAAATTAGGTAGGTTCACTTTTAAATGTGAAATTAATCACATTTCTTCCCCATCCCATGGGGAAAAGTGGAAAACACTGCTTGGAGGAAATGGCTGACTGGAACTCTGAACAGAAATACTCCTGTAAAGTGAAAGGATACACTTACACATTTGATTGGAGGCCTTACATGTATAAGTGAACAGGCTACCATTCATTTATAGGAGGAAAAATAAAGTACTGCACTAGGAGACAAAGTTGCGCTGGGAGCAAAGCCTACTTGCCATTCTGAAAGAGGTCCCAAGAGGAAAGATACAATCTTTCCCAGTGCAATAGGGCACACAGAAACAAATGGCACCGTCCTACACAGGCATCTATGTAACATAGAGTCCCTCTCTCGACACACAATTATCACCTGTCATAAAGATAAGTACTTCGATAGGAAAGAATCAAAAAACCACAAACCCTTCATTCCCTGTCCTGCTGAGGATGCCAAGACCTCAAACATGTAGACAATGGTCAGGCATCCTTTGCAAAACACTTCAGAGCAGCTATAATGCAACATACAGTCCCTCACTTAGCAAAAGTTCCCTATCCCCCCACCTGGCCCCCTGCCCTCAGCCATGCACCTGCAGGTCTATAACCCATCGGATTAGCTGAAGGCTGCCTGATTGCTGCAGTTTCAATGGCTTGTTGAGACCATCGATTGCCGGTCATGTCACCAGGAGAAAAGGATTAATAACGGATTGCTCAGGTTGGCTCAATACTGCTGATAGCGCCTGACAAAACACCGTTAGTAGCACTCCCGCCGGGACACTCTCTATGTAGGGGAGCCACAAGGAACATCATTCATGGTTTTGCAGAACAATGATTAACTCCAGATCTTCGCGCCAGGGGTGGGGGGGATGAGGGGAGTCTCAACAAATAGTTACTATTATTTCCAAATAAATTCTGCTCCTTCTGTTCAGTTCATTGCTGTTTCAGGCAGAGGCCTTTAGAGAAAGAGAGAGAAAGATACCTGCTAGGGAGAAGATGCATTTTCTTTCAGGCCCCTTGATACTGTATAATCTGTCCCACAGGAAACATAGCTCTCAAACCCTTCTGAAATCTTGTTTAAAGAAAGCCATCAATTTGGTAAATTGGTTCAAGTTGGGTGTGTAGGAGGAGGAACCCAGAATCTGGGGAAAGCAACACAGAGATGGCAATCAGAAGGCTGGTGCTGACTTTATGACAGGCCTGGGTTTCCAAGCCTATGGCTGACCCTTTCCTCTCAGCATAATTTTTGTAAACTTTCCATGCCAGCATAATTCAGCAAAAGACTAAGGTAGGCCTTGGAGTTGACAGCTAGATCTTAAAATGGTGTTCTCTGTATGCAATTCATTGCCACTCACCATTGGGCAAAGTTAATGTGCAACCTCTGACATGAACTAATATGTAAAAGCTCACCCCCCTTTTTCTGCTTGTGCTAATTGTGACTCCCCATCACTAGTAAATCTGTGGCTGTAAGGAAAAGTGAGCTATGTTGCCCCATAGCTTCTTAAAGGGGTTTTAGACAGCAGGGACAGGAAAGCCCTCTGCTTGAGAGACCACCACTGCCAGCCACAGCACAAATCCTATAACAGAACTCCTTGGGCTGATGTAGACTAAGTTACTTATAATTAGTTCCCACTGAAATAAAAGAGGCTTGAGTCATTACTAACTTGCTTCATTGATTTCAGTGGAATTAAATACAACTAACTTCCATACAGTGCAGTCCTGTGCATGTTTGCTCACTCAGAAGATCCATTGAGTTCAGCAGGCCTTGCTCCCCAATGTAGAACTAGCATTGGAAACAACTCTCAAGTTTTAAGCACTACCAATTTGAATGTTTCCCTAATTGTTACCACAATGGGGTGGCTTTATTTTTCTTCATCACACACTGTTTTGGAGCACGGACATTTATGTTTATATCCAGTGCTTTTTTTCTAAAAAAAATGTTTAGGGGTACTCACATTTTCCTACTCATATTGAAACTGCTGTTTAGTCATCTTACTTGTGTTCGACTCTCCATGACCCCATGAACTAGAGCATGCCTTGGAAACTCTCACTTTCTTCTCAAAGCTTCTCCTTTTTTATGTCCATGGAGTTTTCTTGGCAAAATACTGGAGTGGTTTGCCAGTTCCTTCTCCAGGTGGATCACATTTAGTCTAAACTCTCAGCTATGACCTGTCTATCTTGCGTGGCCTTGCATGGCATAGCTCATAGCTTCTTGGAGTTATTCTAGCCCCTTCGTCACGAAAAGGCAGTGATCCATGAAGGGGCATATTGAAATACTGCCTCTCAATGAGGCCAAACTTAGATTCACAAAATGTTTAGGGGTATGCGTCCCCCCGCGTCCCCCCAGAAAAAAGCACTGTTTATATCTGCTTATGTGCTATTTCTTGAACACAACTAAAACGAGACAGCAAAAGCACCAGCACTCACTGCAACCTTGGACTGGAGACAGATGCAACCAATGTGGTATGACAAACACATCACTGTAGTCAGTGTTATCTTTCTAGAAAAAGAGGTGCCAAAACTCACAATGAACACCTCCCTTGTTCTCTTAGAATGGTGTCCACCTGAGAGGTGCTGGACCTCACTGGAGAGGTGCCCGAACTGAGTTCCGGCTGGGAAAAAAGCCCTGACTATAGTTCATCAAAGCCTACATGAACTGTTAGTCCAATGACAACAGCAGGACAAAACAAGTATGTATTTTGCGGGTGGGAAGCGTGGGCCCACCAGATGGACTCCAACTTCCACCAGCCCCAGCCAGCTAATGGTTATGGATTATGACTATCCAAAGGGCCACAGACTCCCCATCTCTGTTGCACAATGGGAAATGATGCCTTTATTATACCACCTTCAACTCTTAAAAAAAACAATTATCTGTATCCAACCTGGGAGACAAATGAAGTTCAACCAAGAAGCATGAATAACAAGGCACTTAAGACGACACATTTACAAAAGCCAAGTGTCCCACAAAAATATCACAAGACACATCACATATTTAAATGGTGGCCAATTTCAGAATTAACTGAAATTACATGGAATTGCCATTGAAAAAATCTATATTTTCTCACATCAGTTGAGTCAACTTCCCATGATTCTCTGTTGTCAGCTAAATGTTTCATGATGGAAAAAAGTAAGAAATTTCAATCAACAAAAATTTGATGCACCTTTCAGCTGGTAGTATCTGTTCTGAGAATTTGAAGGGGTGTCATGGCCAGCCACTGCTTGCAGTACATACACTTAGGCTTTGCCACCACTAAGCAGGTTTTCTAATCTTTAAAAATATGTATTTTGGAAATTCTTCAAAACTTGTTTGGCTAGGCAACGAAAGGAATGTGTACCCATACCACAAGAAGAAATGCCTCTCTTAAACCATTCTCAACTCAACCATTGTCTTGTCTCCAGCCTTAGGAGAGGCAAATCCATCCCCACCCCTTCCTATCTGTCCGTTAGCTCCTAAATTTCTGCACAACAAGCGCCTTTCTGCCCTACAGTAATCGCAGCCTTTCGAGCGCGAAAGGTGAACGTTCCGCATCCCCATACTCTGGACACAATTACATTTACACATAACACCCCCCCTTTTCCTGTCATGATCTTTCTGCCTGACATCTCATCTGTCAGCGGCCCATCGCCGGCCATGGATCCAGTGACCTCCCCCTGAATAAAAAGAGGAAGGGACAGGGCAGTAAATCCCATCCCCAGAGCGCATCAGCGCGGCAGTAAATTGGAATCCTCTCCGTGCCCCCTTTATTATCACACTCACAGCATGAAGTTATGAGCCTCCACACAGCTCCTGCTATAAAAATGTGATGGATGGGAGGGAAACCTCGGGGAGTTAATCTATTCTCCCATTAAATTTTACTTTAATTGGTCTTTGAGTCAATCAGAAGCTCACTAGACAGTGAATTAAGGAAAGGGGGGAAAGAAGAATGAAATGGGTAGGACGACGAAAAAAGGGGTGTCTTTTAGCAAGTCAGATGATAAGGATATCAGTAGCTGTAGCTGAACCCAATACCTTCCACCTTGAGTAGTAGCAGTATCTTTAGAGACTCATGCAGCTGCCTTTCCCAAGCCTGATACCCAAGATCCATTTAATAAGCAGAGATGTGAGGGGTGGAATTGGAGGCCTGAGACTAATGAGCTATGCTCGTCACTAGCAAGGAGAACCACAAAATCACATTTCTGAATACGTGAAGCTGCCATATACTAAGTCGTACCATTTCCCCACCTAGCACACCCTATACAAACAGGCAGCAGGTTTCAGACAGGAATATGTCCCAGCCCTACCTGGAGATGTCAGGGATTGCATCTGCAAAGCACATGCTGCATCACTGAGCTACAACCCTTGCTCACATATAGAAACATAGGACCCTGACTTAAACAGAGTCAAGTCACTGGTCTATCTAACTCAGGATTGTCTACACTGCTGGCAGTGGCTCTCCAGGCTCTAAGACCGGGCTCATCCCCAGCCGCTACCTGAAGAAGGATTGAAGTTGGGACCCTTTGCATGGAAAGCATGTGCTCTTCCAGTGAGCTGTGGCCCATCCTCATGAGTCACGCAAGGGCTATTGTAGCCATTGTAACATTAAGACAGGGAAGGATAACCAAAGTACTCTACGATTTTCTTTCTCAAAGAATGACATGGACCTCCGCAAAGGAAGTAAGAGGAATTTCTGCTATGGGAGACTTAACCACCCATAGTGCTTGCTACAAAAAGGAAGAGCACAAGAGCTGAAACCACAGTGGAAGACCCCCTGTCCCCACTCCACTATAGGATGGGTGTGTATGTGTGCCTGTGGCAGAGAGAGAAAGAGGGAGGGAGGGGCTGGTGGCAATGTAATAATGCACTTAGCACATGCTCAGGGGCATTCTCTTATGATGTCAAACAAACCAAGGGTGAACACTAGCATCTAAAACCGGCTCTTTGAGAGAGCTGTAACAAAACTCTGGGCTCCAATCAAGCCCTCTTCTCTACCCCTCTTCCTACCTTTGTATGTGTATTTCCCCCCCCCCCCCAACTAAGCAATGCTTTCCATTGCTTCTCCCCAAGTGCATGGCTGCTGCTTTGGGATGGTTCTGTGTAGTCCAGACCACATTGTGCCACACACTCTGAAAGGATGGAGCCCCCATATAACTTAACAGCTTGCATACTTCTGCGTTAACTAAATTACACCACATGTGAACAATTTACTGCCATCCGCACTAAACGGTTACAAAAGTTTATAATGGTTATAAAAGTTTTAGAAATAAACAAACTATCTAACAATGTCTGCAAAATCCCCCGGAAGGGAAACTATTATGTTAAAAAGTTTCAGCTGAAGGAACATGGGTAGGCATGGTATGTAAAAATCAAGAAAGCAAAGGTACCCAAAGTGCCCCCCAAAATGTACTGTGTTTGTTAATGCCCAATGTTTTTTGTAGAGAGGGGGTCTTTCTTCTGGGGCAATCTAAAACACATACAATTATACATAAAAATAATTTGGAATCTGCCCTCCCCCGCAAATTTGATGCATCCTAACCAATGAATTCACTTTAGAACACCTGGTTAAACATTACACTTTAACTCAAACTCACACCTGCAAAATAAAAAACTGTTGCTAATATAAGCTACATTTATTAACATAAAAAACTTAAATATTTGTTGAAAGGCTTTAGCTCAGTGGTAGAGCATCTGCTTTACACACAGACGATCCCCCGTCTGAAACCCTGGAGAGACATTGTCTGTTAAGGCTCATCCATATTTACCTTTCACCCCATGCTTTCTAGGCAAAGGTCTGTGCTTTAAAACTTGGTGTCTGAGTGCTTTTCTTGGGTCCCACCGCTTTCCCCAGGAAAACCTGCTCTTTACTGCTGAATTGGAACAAATAGCAATTTGGGTTTTCCATGGATTGCCATTTGTTCCTATTCAGTGGTAAAGAGCAGGTTTATGGGGTGCAGGGGATACAGTTTAAATTTTCAAAAAATGTTTTGGGGGATAAAGCTGTATTTTATACCACCTGTACCCCCAACTTGTCTCTTTACTTACATGTTTTGATTCATTTGTGGACCTACGAACAGCTCTTATTGAAATACCTACAGAGAGTGAGGCCTGGTCTACAACTGCATTAGAATGAGGTGATACAGTGAACCATACTGCTTCAGACTGCCTGACAGCAGTGCCATTTGTGAAAGCTCCTACATTAAAAAAATAAGATTAAAAAAACCCCTAGCTGTAAAAAACTAGCCATCAGGGCTAAGGTTCTAGTTTTGTCTATTCCCTCCTATGCTGGCTTTCTACTTGCAGAAAGTACTTTTTGTTTTGTTTTACCCAGATAAGTATTGAAAAATATAATACACACACATACACACCCTGCAGTTTTACCTTCCACTGTACCATTTCAGGTGCTCTACCACTTCAGTCTTTTGAATATATAGACCAAGCCTGAAGCACCAAAGGCCACCAGCACAAGGGAATCCTGGTCACTGAGAAGAATGTCACCTCTGCTCAAGTTTAAAATTATATTATTTATGTGCTTGCCTGAGTACTGAAAAGGGTGAGCAGGCATGCTTTGAAGAAAAAGAAAATAGCAGAATAACAATAAAGAACTGGTTGAGAGGGACTTGCAATTGGCAGTACTATTATTGATACTATCCAATAGACACTTATTATACAGACAAAACCATGAGTCCTTTGAAAATTGCATGCAATAGTTGCACTTGTTGTTGTTTAGTCGTTTAGTTGTGTCCGACTCTTCGTGACCCCATGGACCAGAGCACGCCAGGCACTGCCTAGGACAAAAATAGTTGCACTACCTAGGACAAAAAACCTCGCTATTTCTCAACAACTGCACTTAGTGGTTCAAGTGTTGGGAAACTGTAATTTACCAATAAGTGGTAATGTTCTCAGGAATTACATTTTTAAAGCAAGTGGATCACTGTACATTCTGCCTGCGTAAAGCAAAAATAATCGCCAAAGTTTGGAAGATGGCAGAGATAACTAAACTGAGTACATTTACCTTAGAGATGGCAAGCAGAAAGCAGGAAATTTTCCATTGAATTGGGCCCCCTTTCATCAATTTTATGGATAGATGCAGGCTGCACTTTGACAGATTCTAGAGTTTTATATTATTTAAATAGATTCTGTGTTGTTCAGTGACAATGGAATGGTTTGCAACTTAAATGAATTACATGGCATCCTTGTAAATGAAGTCACAGAAGTTTATTAGCCTGCAAAATGAACACTGGCTTGCTTTTGGGGGGAGAATGGCAGAGGAGGGACAGACAGCCTCCTGCTTTCCCTCCTAGCAGCCCACTTAGTTTCTGCTTGCTCATAAGAACTTAAGAAGTGTCTGCTGGATCAGGCCAATGGCCCATGTAGTCCAGAAGCCCTGTTCTCATAGTGGCCAACCAGATGCCTATGGAAAGTCTGCAAACAGGACCTGAGCACAATAGTACTCTCCCCTTCCATGGTTTGCAGCAACTGGTATTCAGAAACATTACTGCTGCCAACCATGGAATTCTTCCTTTTGGAACCAGATGCATGCTTCCATACATGGTTCTGCCTCGTTCTGTAAATATTTCTAATAGTAGTATATTTTGCATTGTTAATTACCATGATTAATTTGCATTCAGAAACAGGACAGTAAGTAGGGAATACAGATAGCTACTTCAGTCATGACTTGCTTCTGATATGGATAGCACTTATGCCATTTGTAATATATTGTGTGTGAACTGTGGGTGTCATATAAAAAATTATATTTCTTTCACTATCTGTACATGCATTTGGAAGAAATACTATGAAGTAGACATAGATGTAGTTCTTACATGATGTACACATCATCTGCACATGAAATACAGAAGTGCTGCCAGTGCAGCAGGAAGTTTATCATCATTGGAGCCACTCTAATACATATTCTTGAAAGTACTCTGTAGGCAACAGCCCACAAAAAAATTCCCAAACAGCTTCCCACATTTGGTGTATACCTACATTCATATTAGTGCAACCTTGGAGGAAACATGGGGAAATGGCCACTCAGCAAGTACCAGGCTACAAATACCAGGAACATTTCCAGGCTACAAACTTCTATATGACTTTAACTTTCATGCCTTTCCACAAAGAATCTTGGAAGTGCAGTTGGTGAGGATGCTGAGAATTCTTTCAGTGTATAGCAACACTATGGATTTTGCTTCCACCAGATGTGGCAATGACCACCAACCCTGATGGCTTTAAAATGGAATTAGACAGATTCATGGAGAATAAGAGACCCAATGCTTAACTATCTGTCACGGTGGTTGTATGCCATCTCCAGGATCAGAGGTAGCATGCTTTTAAATACCTGTTTCTGGGGAAGCATAGCAAGAGATGGTTATTATGCTCATGCCTTGCTTGTGGGCTTCTGAAAGGCATCAGGTTGGCTACTATGGAAAACAGGGTGCTACATTAGATACGTATTTGGTCTGATCCAGTAGGTCTCTTCTTATGTTCTCTATTAAATATGCCTTGCCCCTCTCACAGAACTATAGTTCCCAGGATTCCCTGGGAGAGAAAGCGTTGGCCAAAATTGTTTAGGTTTGTGGTACAGATCTGCAAAAGCCAACAAAAACACAAGTGATACTACAAGTCCCACTTCAGAGGGTTACACATTTTAGCTTTGCTTAGCAGCCTAGCCAACCATTATTTGTGGTCCCTGCTGAGCACTCCCCTCACTAAGCTCTGATACATGTAAGGAACTCAGGGAAGGTAGAAACAGCATGAAGGAGTCGCATTGCTTCCCCCCCCCTTCTCTAAAGCCCAGTGTGACAAGGCCACTCTGCTCTCCCCAAGTCCTCTGTGTGCACTAAACAAATGGGAGGGAATGGAGGCTTATCCATTCTCACTTTACACTGGACTTGTAGCTGGTGGAAGCAATCCAACTTTTTCTTCCTGCTTCTCCTAAGGCCAGTGCAGGGGTCTGCAACCCGCGGCTCCGGAGCCGCATGTGGCTCTTTTACACCTTTGCTGCGGCTCCGGGGCGGATACTAGCAAGGGGAGGAGGCGCATTGTGCGCCCGACACTCCCCACTGTGGCGGGCGCTGTACTGGCTGTGACGTCGCATGGGGGCGGTGCGTGCATTAGTCACACACCGTCCTGACGTCACCTTCCCACCCGCTGTCAGATCACGGCTCCGGAGATATATTTGTTTTAAATGTCGCAATGGTTTTGCGGCTCCCAGTTTTTTTTTCTTCAGAAACGGGTCCAAGTGGCTCTTTTTGTCTTAAAGGTTGCAGACCCCTGGGCCAGTGTAAAGTGGGAGTGTTTTGCTTCCAGCAGAAATATTGCATCCTCCTTAAGAGTTCTCAGCAATTCATGAAAAACTCAATGTGCTGGGAATTTTCTAGGTCAAGGATCGTTGCCAGAAAGGATGGCTAATTCACCAATGGCCACCCAGTGACTGAATTTATCGACTCTTGGTTCATTTCTGCACAGTATTACTATACGCCTATATTGAGTGTGATAACCCAGATAAACCTTCAAACTCCCATTTAAACCTGGAAAGTGAATTTAAGCAGCTGGGGGCAACTGTTATTATAGAAAGCCAGGTAGCTTCTTGAAATCTGCGCATACCGGTATGTACATTGCATAAAGAGATCTGATACACTTCAAATTTTGAAGCTAAAGCATTAAGATCTTGATAGTACAGTAATATGCATTGCACACCTTGAATGAAGAGTATGTGCAGATATAACAAATGAGTTAATCTCTGCATTTATTTGGATGCACACCCACAGCGTGTTAGGTAAGAGGCAAAGCTGGTGCAAAGCTGGAAAGCGTTTCAACCTCAGCATAAGCCATTTAAGAATTAAAGCTGACTATATTCCTGCAAAGAATTTGTAGAGCTTGTAATACCTCGCATTTTTGAATTTTATGGGCTCTGATGTTAGTTGTCATGTCAGCTGTCAGGGCCCATTTACAGACTCCCAGAAAAAACTTCCTTTCTTCTTGGTGGCTTAAAGGAGCGAGTGGGATATAAAAACCAAACATCGTAGCAAAATAGATATATCTATATACCCCACAGTAGAAAGAAAGTGAAAGCAGAGCATAATGGGAGGTGAATAAGAACAGCCAGTGCCTCCATTCCAGGGTTGACAGCTAGAGTTTATGCCCCAGAATATATGATAATAAGGTTTTATGGGAGTGAGCCCCAGGGATCGACGGTGTCTCCGTAAACATCAGACTTTGGGGAAAAGGCAGACTTTGAGCAATGGACTCAGTTCATAGCTCTTGATAAAAAAAGATATAAAAATGTAAGCCTGGAGAGGCAAAAACCTCTATCTGCTATAAGGGGCATTTAGCCGTAATCTAGTCCTGGCAGTTGTGTAACCATGCAAATGTAATGAAGGAAAGGGAGACCCTTACTTCTGCAGGGGACAGTTTTACTCTTTCAAACAGAATATTTCTAAACTTCAAAGAGGCTTGCTCTCATGCTGGGGTAGGAATCACACTGTGTTCAGTAAAAAGTAATGCTGCAGGCCATTTTCACCTGGCCTAGGGGGCAGGGCCCAGACTCACATTGAACAGCTAAAAGAGGCTCCTGGGAGGCCAGGGGGACATTGCTGGAACAACTCTTAGGCTGGGGCAGCTGGCTAACACGCTTTAAAATGTTTTAAAAGGTTCTAATTTTGGTCCCTCTGTTTCATTTTGTCGGGTTGGTGTTAGTTAAATATTTAGTTGGGGTTGGCGGTTATTTTAATTAGGGTATAACTGGAAATTTTATTACTGTTGTTATTGTTTGTTTGTTGCTTGTATAGGATATTTTAGGTTTTTTTAATGTTTGATGTTTTGTTGTGTTTTTATATATGTTGTAAGCCACCCAAAGTGGCTGGGGAAACCCAGCCAGTTGGGTGGGATATAAACTATTATATTATTATTATTATTATTATTATTATTATTATTATTACTTTAGAATCAAAAACATTATTTTGGAATAGTGGGGCATTACTGGGGGTGGGATAGGAAGCCTAGTACAACCTGTTTGTATTTTTGAAAGGAATACCATTTCCTACTCTATTAAACTTTTTAAAAGTTGGATAACTATCCCGAGAGCAAAATTATTGGCAGCTGGGTTGGGGGAGGGGAATGCATTACTGAAGGAAGGAAAGCAGCTTTGTGAGGCAGGAATTTGCAGGGTGTGCAGGAAGAGAAAAGGTTTCTCCAAATTTATTCCCCTAGCTATTCCACCCATGAGGTTTTAAACATTCAAACTGCATTTGAAAACTTATCGGGTCTGCCTGGATAGCTCAGTTGGTTAGAGCGTGGTGCTGATAATACCAAGGCATAGCTGTCAACTTACAGATTTGAAAATAAGGGACCAGCAGCCTTGAAAATAAGGGACCAGCAGCCAAAATAAGGGACCTGCAGCCTCACCTGTTCCAGGCACTCCAGTCTTCCTGTCCTCCTGCAGTCTGGTCAAACTCATGCTGGGTAGCTTCAAGAACATTGTCCAACCAACTTTGTAACCAGAGGTTCAACTGAGTAGAATCTGAATCACAAGCACCACAAGGTCTATGCAGCCTCAACTTAAGACGGCTCCCCGGCCTGGCTTTGCACTGCAAAGTTTGCAGCAGCACGTGCAACAAAATGGCGTCCAGCATTCAAAACCCCCCTCAGCTTGCATTAACTAGCCACACACAAGGCATGCAAGCTCCACCCCCCAGTCGTTCTTAGACTTCTTATTGGGTGAGCAACACAGCCAAGCAACACAGTTGGAGCTTCCCTCCTCCCTGGCCGGCCGGCAGGGAGGGAGGGAGAGTAGCTGCTTCCTTTGAAATTTAAGGGACATCATTTAAGGGACATTTAAGGGACATCCATCAATAAGGGACAGCAGTGGGACAAGGTGCTGGAATAAGGGACTGTCCCTTCAAATAAGGGACACTTGACAGCTATGTACCAAGGTTGCAAGTTTGACTCCCATATGGGACAGCTGCATATTATTGCACTGCAGGGGGTTGGACTTGATGATCCTCAGGGTCTCTTCCAACTCTATGATTCTAAAAGCTACCCAGTGGTGTTTCTTGGAGCTGGGAGGCGGCAGGCAGCTGCTTCTTAATCTAAAATTCTTCCCTTCTAAACCCTTTTTTACAGAAAGGTGTTGCAGAACTGTTACACATATTAATAGGTAATGTATTAGTTCCATGCATGTCACAACCATTAACTGATAAGTACTTTGTAACAGTCATGTGTGCATTCCTTCTATGAGGAATAAACTTGAAAATAACTTGTGTTATAAGAATTTTAAGGTCTTATATATATAACATAGATGTTCATAAATGTACCAAGCAAACACATACAAATATGTAAACCACATGTCTGAAACCCACAGAAAAGTCCTGAAACCACTTTCTCTCTCCCAAAATGACCTCAAATATTTTTCTGAAAGGTTGAAGGAAATGGGAAATCTCCCCATTGTCCCTTCCACAAATTATGTCTTAAGGGCACATTTAAGATATGAATAGGGTGTGAGCCTGTGACCTGGATTCAGGAATTGAGTAGTTATCATAACAAAAGAGTGGCCAGGATGCCCAGGTAATCCAATCAGGTACCGTATTTTTCGCCCTATAGGACGCACCGTCCCATAAGACGCACCTAGTTTTTTTGGGGGGAAATAAAGGGGAAAAAATTATTTCCCCCCCAGGCGCGGGGCTGGGGCAGCCCGAGCTTCCCCCGACCCCAGCCCCCAAACAGGCAGCTCTCTGCAAGCCGTGGGAGCCCAGCGGTGGCTCCCGCTGCTTGAGGAGAGATCCGCGAAGCCTGGACGCGCTGAGATCAGCGCGCACAGGCTTCGGGATGCCGGCAACTCTCCCCAAGCAGCGGGAGTGTTCCCGCTGCTTGGGGAGAGATCCGCGAAGCCTGGACACGCTGAGATCAGCGCGCGCAGGCTTCGGGATGCCAGCAACTCTCCCCAAGCAGCGGGAACGTTCCCGCTGCTTGGGGAGAGATCCGCGAAGCCTGGACACGCTGAGATCAGCGCAGGCTTCGGGATGCCGGCAACTCTCCCCAAGCAGCGGGAACGTTCCCGCTGCTTGAGGAGAGATCCGTTCCTGCTGCTTGAGGAGAGATCTCCAGGCTTTGCGGACCTCTCCTCAAGCAGCGGGAACGCTCCCGCTGCTTGGGGAGAGATCCGCGAACCCTGGACGCGCTGAGATCAGCGTGCGCAGGCTTCGGGATGCCGGCAACTCTCCCCAAGCAGCGGGAGCATTCCCGCTGCTTGAGGAGAGGTCCGCGAAGCCTGGAGAGCGAGAGGGGTCGGTGCGCACCTACCGCTCTCGCTCTCCAGGCTTCAGTGAAAGCCTGCATTCGCCCCATAGGACGCACCCACATTTCCCCTTCATTTTTGGAGGGGGAAAAGTGCGTCTTATAGGGCGAAAAATACGGTAACCTGGCAGACAGGAAGAAACAACACACCCAGATTTCCACCCCTTCTCTGATGTATTCTAGACACAACCATGCCACACCTCTTCTGTGATGTATGTATGATGTTTCTGGGGGTGGTCTTGGACTCCAGGGTGGGCCATTTAAAATGTTTATATAAGGGCTTGTGTGCATGGCTTGGGGTCCTCCTCCTCTCTCCCGCGTGTGGGGGGAGCACCCTGTTGAAACAGCTTAACACTTGAAAGGTCACTTTACAGAGCTCTCTCCAAGACAATATATATACAGTGGTGCCTCGCAAGACGAAAATAATTCGTTCCGCGAGTCTTTTCGTCTTGCGATGTTTTTCGTCTTGCGAAGCACAGTCCGTCGCAACTGCGCCTCTTCAAGCAGCTTTAAGAAAAAAGCGCAAGATGTTTTTGTCTTGCGAAGCAAGCCCATAGGGAAATTTGTCTAGCGAAGCAATGCAAAACCGAAAAACCCTTTCGTCTAGCGAGTTTTTCGATTTGCGAGGCATTCGTCTTGTGGGGCACCACTGTATATATATATAATGTCTGCTTACCTGCTGGCTGTTGGGATGTGGCAGTTGCGGAGCAGAGCAGGCAGCAGGGTGTCCATCCAGCTTTGGTTTGGGGAGGATGTCGCTTCCTTCTCTGCTGGCCACACTGACTGCTGGGGCTCATCCACAGCTTCAGCCAAAAACGGGCAAACTTTGGGGCGCAACTTAGGGAATGAACCACAGGGAAAACCTCTTCCTTCTCGTCTGCTCCCTGGTTATAAAAGCCAACTGGGCCCAATATCTGGCCTCAATTGCAGCTTGGATTCTCCACCCACTCACCTGGCACTCTATGTGTAGGACTGCCTGAAGGTAAGCGGGCAGGCCCTGCATAAGACCTTGCTATGGAAGTCTTTGGTTCCTTCCCTTTGCCTCTGTCCCTGAGGGTAGGTCAAGTCTCCCCAGGGATTTGGTCAGAACAAGATAAACATCAGGGAATGGCTCCCTCACTGCAAAGACAAAGGAAGAATCAGCAGGCACCAAACACCAAACATTTAAGGGCTTCTCACTCTACTTTCACAGTCTTGGAGCATCCTGGCAATCCTGTAGTGTGTTCAAGGTGAGAGAACAACAAACAGCCATTCTCACAGAAAGAAGAAAGCCAAGGAGAATCAGATGCCCCACAAGAGCATCTTGGATGAGATAGCGTTCACAGAGGGTGAGACAATTGCATGGAGGAGAGGCCTATCCAAGGCAAGTAGCCATGATGGTTTTGCTCAGCCTCCACAGTTGGAGGGAGTAATGCTTCTGAAAAGCACTTGCTGGAAGCCACAGGTGAGGAGAGGGTACCTATGACTCCCAAAATGTGTTTCAGAAGGACCTCTTCCTTCCCTCTGCCCCATTACCTGAGGATCGTCACGTCTCTCCAGGGATTTGGCTAGAACAAGTTAAATGCTGGGGAAAGGCTCCATCCTTGCAAAGAAAACGGAGACATCAGCAGACGCCTGGCTCCCAGCCATGCTAGCACCAGTCTGGTGCATGAGGGTGGGGGACATGGGAAGGAAGCATTCCTATCATATAAGGCACTCAATTGGTATTTTCTCCTACCTGATCATAGAAGTTTCCCCCACTTTGCCTCCATACGGGCATCTCGGCTCCGTCCCGGCTGGCCTATCTCTGAAGCAGCAGCCAAAGTCTCCTCTTTTTTAAAAAGAGAGAAAAAAGAACAAGCTGTATTCTTGCCTTCTCTGACTGCTACTGGGAGCTCTGCTTAAGAAGGCTGGAGCCAGCTGGTTCTCATCAGAGCCTTCTCCTTGGAGTCCTTGAAGCTGCAAGTGAAGTCACTCGCTCTTCTGCCCTTTCAGCAGGTGAAGTGGATTCCTGCCCCATGACACTATACCCCTCCCCAAGGTACCCCTGCACCTGCACAATGGTAGAAGTGGAAATGTGAGGCATCTTCCCAGGAGGATTGTCCATGAAGTCCATGTCCATGAAATTGCCCCTAGACTCCAAATCTATCATCTTCTTTGGTGATCACTCATAGCTGAGTAAGATTGTCTTCCATGAACACAGTCTTAACAGTGAGCCCATAAGTGACTGTGGAGGCCAATTCTGGATTCACATGTCCTTCTACAGTGGGGATATAGGTTTCCGGGCGGAAGTTGATCATGGTGAGGGTTAGCTTGTTTCTCCCTTTTGTCCTGAGTTTGAGTGTCTTCAAAAGTCCATGACACTGTTCGTAAAGGCTGTTCTCCAATTGGAGCACTCGCAGGCCAGCGTTTCCTGATTGTGTATACTACATTTCTTTTAGATTTGCCTTGAGAGGGTCTTTAAACCTCTTTTGTTGACCACCAGCACTACATTTTTAAGTTGTTGGGAAGACGATAATCAGGCATAGCCCAGATCTGTAGAGCTGCTTTCCAGGTAATTGGAGAGGGTGGTACGAGGCATCTGGGCATTAGCAATGCTAGCTAAGCCCTTGCTCCGTGGCCCTCCTAAATAGGGGAAATTCTGTTCCTGGGCAGCTGGCAGAGCCCCTCTTCACTGGGCATTGGACTGCCACATTCCCCAGCCTCCACAGGAGACTCACAGTCCCTCTCTGCATCTCTGTTCCTTTTTACCCACCGTCAAGCGAGGGCTATGGCAACTGTCATACTGATCCTAAGCTGAATAGCTGCCCAGTGCAGTTTCAGGTCCCCCACCAAGTGCCCCCTTCTAGAACCCACCGCTCTCAACACTCTCAACCGCCTCCCCCGCAACCTTCAACTCGCTTTCCAAGTCTCCTCCAATCTTCACTCTCTGCCAGAATTCTGGAATCCAACTTGGTAAGGCTGGCTGCCCTGCTGGGGAGGACAAGTCCCTCTTGCAAGGACTCTGCTGTACTCTTTCTTAAAGCTACAACAGTCTCCGCCATGTCTCAGTTTTCCAAAGGTGAGAGCCTGGAACCCCATGGGCTCTTGCCACCACTCGGCAGAGACAGGGGAGGCACCCAACTTTTTGAGCAATATTTTATACATCCTGTTTTGTCAAGTCATCCTATTAGAAGCACATAAGCTTCCCGTTCCTGCTTCCTAGGAAACTGGGGAAAGTGAGCTGTAGGTTCTTCTCCCTGTTCTAAAAAGCAGGTGTCTTCCCCCAAATGATTCTGGGAATTGTAGTTTCTTAGGGGTTCTGGGAATTGTAGGCCTGTGAGAGGAAAGCTACAATGCCCAGGATCATTTGGGCAACGTCATGTGCTTTAAATGCTCATTGGATGCACTTTACAGCATAGGATTCAGCTGCCTGACAACCCAGCAGCCTGGCCCCTGTTTGCCAGCTGATGTTACAAAGTGCTGCTTTGCAAGCAAGCCTTATAAGTGCCCTGCAAGAGGGATGACTTTCAAAGGATGGTGAGATACTTGCCATGATAATGAGAAGGAACTCTGAAGGTAGGAGGAGCTCCAAGGCCCAGAGGATTATTATTATTATTATTATTATTATTATTATTAGCATCACCCGTCACTGGTGCATGGGGCTTGGTTCCCTGGCTTGACTTGTCCACAGATGTTGACAGCTTGGCAGGTCCTCAGCTGTGGTCCCCAGATTATATTTTTTGTTTTGAATATCTAGTTGATCACAAGGTTGAACCATATGGCCTTTCCATGCCTCTACTCTCTTAACTCTAATGCTGTGTGCACATCACACCTTAAACTCACAGGCTCATTCCATTAAAAGGGCAACCTACAGACTCATTGTTCCTAAACATGTTGTAGATCATTTTAAGGAAAATTTCCCAAAGTTTCAGGATCTTGTCATTGTGTGGGGTGGGTTTTAACAGGAAGGAGAGTATATGTTAATAGAAATATATCCCTCCCGTTACTTCCGGGTCGCCGCAGCACGCAACCCAAAAATACTTATCCCGAAGCTACTTCAACCTGAGGTATGACTGTATACCTGAAGTAGGGTTGCCACTTGGTTCTTAAAAAACAGAGTTTTAAAATCCCATCTTTGACAGAAAACCTAAAAGGATAGGAATTAGGCTACAGAACCTTGTTTGGAGCAAGTCCAACTATGAAGTCAGCTGCCCACTTCAGAAAGAATCAGGCCGCAAGCTGAGAAGTTTAAAAATAAGCCTTCCTTACTTTATTCTCATGCATTGGTTCATAGCAACAGTAGCAATAAAAACTATGCAGGTAAAATACTGTTATGCATTTGCAAGGGACACCCCTAAACCCTAGAGATTAATAAATGGTAGGATTTTGATGATTTGGAGTATTGAAGGGAAGATTGGAAGTCAGGGGGGAAGTATAGGCTCAGATTTCCTTCCAAGCCAGGGCCTCACCTGGAATAGAGACAGAAACATGCCAAAGGGGTTGATGGCCCATTGGAGAGCCTGGGAGAGATGCCTGGGACTCCAGGGCTGCTCTGATGTGGGGGACAAGCCCCTCTTGACAGGACTATGCTGTCAGAAAGAGCCAATAGGGGAACAAAGCGTATTTCTTAGAGCTGCGGCAGTCTCTGCCATGTCTCCGTTCTCCCAAGGAATACGGACGCTGGGTGAGTGCCTGGACCCCCCCCCCGCACCTTGCAGAGTGTGGGGTTGGCACCCAGCTTTTGTAACAAAAATGACATTTACATAACCAACACCAGGCATATGCGGAAGAGGCATGTCTGAATCCAATATGGGTCCAAGGAAGAGAGAGGGTAACACCAAATACAATAAGCTCCTTTCGCTCCAGCAGAGCAGGGAAAAGGACATCACACAGAGCCCTCTCTGCCAATTGTCTTCCTAAGGTCCAAGCCCCTGCCTATTAGCAATGCAGCTCTGCGGACTTAGCCCCTTTTCATGCTGCAGAGCCTCAAATGGATCGTGTGTACACAGCTTTGGTTTTAAGGAAAAGGCGTCTAGCGGGCTTCAGCTTGCATGGGGAAGGAGCATAGTGAGATTTATTTTGTGGGGTTTTTTTTTGTTTTTTGTTTGCACCATTGCTGTGTGTGACCCTTGAGAAAGAGGTTCCTGCCCCGAGGGGCTTACAATCTTTAATTTGACACAGGGAGGGAACAGGGATGGTGTTTCCCTTTTCAGCTTCTAATTTTATGTCTCTATTATGATTCCCTTTTATCATTTTTTTCTTAAACTAAAATGCCTAACCCCATAAGCCTTTCCTTCAATGGAAAAAAACCACCACCTCAAATATTTGTATCTGTTTTTTTCTTCTGAGTAAGCTAAACTGTTCCTCCTGCTTTCCACCAGCCTTGGCATAGGATTTACAATTATAAAGGTAGAAACCTAAGGGAAGAAACCATATTGGGTAGATTTGGCAAGCTAATACTTTTTGGCAAAAAAGGCCCTCAATGATGGACATCAAAATAAAAAACTGAATTTTAAAATAAAAAATGTCACATCTGCAATGAATTTTGACCAAAATTTGAATGTGTGTAATATTCACCTCAGCACTAAGCAGGGCCTTGATTCTGTACACATAGGAGCAGGTTGACAAATATACAGCGTTACCAACTCAATACCTAGAAAATTTTTTGTAGGTGGTACAACAGACAAGCAAAACTCTGTGTGGGGGAAATAAACTGCATACTACAGCAATGCAGTAGCACATACATACCCCATTGTGATCCCCTTGCACAACCAGTACACTTAAATGGATACTAGACCCTGTTTATCCAAGACCATATTTCCACGTGGGTACAGCTTGCTACTACTATTGATCACCTTTCTGGATCAGAGCCAAGGTTTCTGAAATTCTTTGTGCACCTGTGCAACATTTGTTCCTGCTCCTTACTCTCATCTCTCACATTGTGTAGAATAATATTCCTGATTCTCCTCTAATAATTGCTGGAGGGACAAGAAACATTTGGTTCTCAAAATAATGGGAGACCAGGACCTCCAGCAGAACAAAACTGCAGTTAACTGGAAGATTTGGGAGAGGGACACCCCTCAGAGCCCTAGAGGTGACCCGTTTATTGAGCGTTTATCCTGATTTGTTTGCACAAAGCTTACGTGGAGGTTATATTACATTCAATCTTTATTGAGCCTTCATTCTGATTAGTTTTTTGTGAGGTTGTTATATGACAATGAGCACTCCTTCTGCATTCATTCTGATTTGCTTGTGGGGTATTTATATGGCTTCCCGTCAGTCATTCGTTCGTACCACACTTTTCAATGCATTTTCACATCATTTTCTAAACCATAAAAAGTTTGGTTATTTTTTAAAAAACAGATTTACTGTGCTAGGTTGACAGAGCACTTTAATTCATTTTAAGCGCACAAACCTAAAGTATGTGCTTGAATTCCCCCTGCAAAACAGAAACAATCTGGAAACACCCTTTAAGGATTTTCTTATTTCAGGGACCAAGATGTTTTAAGATGTATGACATTGTACCTCCACCAGTAGATGGTGCTATAGGCTTTTCTTACTACCCAGCAACAAGAACATAAGAACAACCTTTATGGGTCAATTCCAAGCAGCCAATATATTTTTTCTTAAAATGGCTAAACTTCCAGATGCTGTAAAGGCAATGTATAGGAACCTCAAAGTGGGAGTTTTATCTCCTTAACTTATATGGTACATTTTTTTATTTATTTACTACATTTGTATCTTGCCTTTCCTTCAAGAAGCTCAAGATAGAGATGATGATTCTCCATCTTCCACTTTGCCCACACAACAACCCTGGGAGGTAGCTTAGCCTGAGAGATAATGAACCAGCCCAAGGTCACCTACTGGGTTTCATGACCAAGTGGGGATTTGAAGGGTTCACAGTATAATCCCTGTGCCACATTGGCTGCAAAGTTAAGGTGCAGAGAGACTGACATACCCAAGGGCATCCCCTGAGCTTCATTGCTGAACAAGTTTTGAAGTATAGTGGTACCTCAGGTTACATACGCTTCAGGTTACAGACTCCGCTAACCCAGAAATAGTGCTTCAGATTAAGAACTTTGCTTCAGGATGAGAACAGAAATCATGCTCCGGCGGCACGGCGGCAGCAGCAGGAGGCCCCATTAGCTAAAGTGGTGCTTAAGGTTAAGAACAGTTTCAAGTTAAGAACGGACCTCCGGAATGAATTAAGTACTTAACCCGAGGTACCACTGTATAGTTACACACATCACCCAAACACAGGATTCCAGTACACTAGACTGGGTCTCTGGCAAGAAGGCAACATCCTCTTCTTTGAACAAGATATGTATATAACAGAGTTCCTTTTAGAGTTCCTTTGCTTTCTTTATTTTAAATTACATAGTTAAGCATTTTGATTACTTGGAAACTAGGGGAGGAAGGAGATGCCATCTGGATTTTCTGCTTCAGGCACCAAAAAGTGTTGGTTCAGTCATGTATACATGTGTACACAGGGGATGTTCGTGTAGCAACATCCCCCACCCTGCATTTTCAAACACAGGTGTGCAAGCGGTTATTGTAGTGGCCACACCCACCTGAACTTGGGTGCCGACACCATACAGCATTGAAAAAAGCTGCCTCAACCAACAGTTCCTTTCCATCATCAACAATAGGCATCCGCCTCAGCTCAGTGAGCACACCATGCTTCCTAAACAGGAAGTAGCATCTAATTGTGACCCCGAGATGAACTTCAGCTGTTTCTTCAGGCAAAGGGAGTGATGGGTCCCAGGAGAGCAAGACCTTCTGTACATATACATGGGTGGCTAGGTGGGGGGGGGGGCGATGAGAAAGAGAGAGGAGGAGTGCAATTATGAAAATTAGCTCTCTTAAACACCAGGCCCTAGGCTCATGAGCTGGCAGCTTGGGGAGGTTGTCCAAAGCAAACGACTAAATGGGCTACAAAATAGCTTGTTGTGCTGCAGAAGTTGCATACATTTGGGACACAGCTGACATTCGTGAAGCGTTCCATTTTTTTTTTTTAAAGGGGATGTATAGAGAGGAGGGAGAAGTGGCTTCTGTGGCATTCTACAGAGCTGAAGCTGGCTGCTTCACACCTTCATGCATGCAGAGCAAATTGTGCTAATTATGTGTGATGAATTCAAAGGCGTCCATTTCCCTGCTTATACAGGCTGGGAAGACATAGCAGCCCTGGCTCCCCAACACATGGACAAGAAGTAAAAGAGGCAGCACAGTTTTATGAGTCATATGGGATTCCATGGCGTGTGCACAATTGTGACGTTTGTGTAAAGAAGCATTATTTTACGTGAAGCAGCCCTGACAGGTAGGCTATCCGAAGCAACCTAGATGGTGTCAGCTTCTTTCTGATACCTTCTTTCTTAAAAACAACAACACTCCCTTAACAAAATGTTTTAGGATATGGCCTATTGATTAAAGGAAGTCACTGAAATGATGAAAGGGTATTTTCCCCCATTGAGAATAGATGACTTACAACTTCCGAGCACACACCTGACCTGAATTCCACCTGACCTGAATTACACCTAGGTGAGATCTGGTAAGCAGTGGGTTTGCTTCAAGCTGGAATGAATGCTGGGAGATGGGTTTACAGGGAAAGGTGTGGGTGGGTAAAGTTTCCCTATAGCAGTGGTAGTGGGTGCTCTAGTTAAGGGGGAGGGAACGGCAATCTCTTCTTAAGAAGGGAATCTGTTATGTGGGGGCTACATATTGCACAATAAGCACAGCAAGGCTACCACTTGTTCCGGAATATTAAAAGTTCTTATTTTCATTTTTTTCCTCAGAACGTTCTTCTCACAAGTGCCAATCCCACACTATTTTTATACTACACATAATACACACAGTCCACACAATACCACTGTGTGCTAACGGCTCTCATAGAACTGTAGAGTTGGAAGAGACCCCGAGGGTCATCTAGTCCAACCCCCTGCAATGCATGAAAATGTCATGAAAAACTGTGCCTGATGCACAAGCTTACAGTGCATAAAGGGTCCCACTGGTATGGTATACAATGCATTACCACACAATGTTGCTACCACTAATACTCTAGGTCAGGGTTCCTACGTTTTAAAATTACTCAACAGGGTTACTTTTAAACCTTTTTTTACTTGTTTGCTGCACAGCTACTTCTTAACTCAACAATATTAACAACGAGATACTTCTCAACTTAATACTCAATACTTAATACTCAACCTGTATTTATTTTTTACTCCACCAAGTTAAGTGGCTCCAATATCAAAATTAAGATGGATTAGCCCTGGCTAGGAAAAATATTACTAAATTAAGACGCAAATGCATTCCAACTGGGAAAGCCAATACAGCATCAAAGCAGATAATATATTCTGCTTTAATTATCCCCCTTCCTTCAAGGTTAGTTTGGGTTCAGTCAAAAAACCCTGTGACTAGAGCCAAAACTCTGTTTAGTACAAATAAAGAATACTATGGAACATGTGCAAAGAGCCTTTCCCTCACTACTTAGTAAACAAGCCTAGCCTACAAATTCCACGGATTATAACAGGCTTTAGCAAAAAAAAAGCTTCAAATTTCTCATTTTTGAATTTAAGCAGTACCAGAAGTTCTCTTATGAATAGTGATAATAAAAAACACTACTTGTTAAGCATTGATTTGAGGCAGTAGTACTTAGTTTTCTTCCTGCAGCTTTGAATGCATGATTTTGCTTCCTGATTATTCTGACATCCTCATGTTCCTTTATTTTTGAAAGAAGTAAGTTCCACGTTTATGTTTTTTGAAAAGATGGCAGGGCTTGAACAGTGTGCTGGAGTTAAGTGTGTGCACCTGACATGTGGAAAAGAACTCCCCCTCCCCTCGGTCTGTTTAGCTCCTTTAAACTGAATTAACTGTATTAAGTACCTTTGGAAAAAAATATCACCTGATCCATGGATATTGTTGATCGGTGATGGGAGAAGAAACGTTCTGAGGGGTGTAATTCTACTGGAGGAGAATGGACTTCCATGGAACATGGGCCTAAAACTGCAGCTTAGCAGGACTTTAAATCTTGAATCGTAGGATTTACAGCCTCCATTCTCCTCCTTTACTGCAAATACAATCCGGCAGTAACGGTCTAACACGGGAACACCATCACCGCCTGGCTGATAGCTCACATAAAGGCAATGTCAGCCGAAAACTATGAGTTTATAAAAGGGGAACAAACCTTCGACAGTGACAAGAACATGAAACCCATTAACAATTTAAACACTCACCATTTTTTATATCTCCCCCTTCTCCCACCTTGAAGCTATTACAGGTCTGATCGAAGGCTTGGCCTGCTGAGTTTACCACTCCACAAGAAAGCCTGTGTGCATGATTTCCCTTTTCCTGAGACTATTAGCAGAGATGCGATGCCACTGAGAGCCAACTGAAGCCACTCATCCGAGCCACATGCTCAACCACACCAACTGACCGCTGCACTGAGGGCATGAAGACACAGGAGGGGGGTGAGGACAGGTGTCAGGGTCTATCTAATCAAAAAGTCACTCTTTTTCACCTGGAATCCCTTTTCTCTATTTCCAGATGTTTAGACTCTTAAAAGCATTCCATTTCTGGAGGTCAGAGGTGAGTACTGTGATCCTATGTAGCCAAAACAGTATCATTCATGCACAAAACAGTATCATCCATGCACAAGAGGAAGGATCAGCAAACCCAAGGTTTGCAGAAGTACAACAAATCTTGCAGGGGGTAGCCCAGTAAGGATGGAGTGTGATCAATGGCCTGAGCATGCTGATTGACTTGAGTGGGGAGCTGAAAACCAGAGAGAATGAAATAGGGTGTCATGTGCATGCTTGGCTGGCTGAAACAGTGAACAGGAGCACTCTGCACACTAACGTTTAGTTGCAAGACCCACCTGTATTATAAAATGATGACTGTTGTCAATAATATTCAGTAGAAATGTATGGGCACTCTGCACATGTTCAGAGCAGCCTCTCTCATTATTATTTTATATATAAATTTGAGACCAGCCAATTGCAGGGCTAAAGCTAAATAAGTAAGCGAAAGGAAGCCAAGGATCCAGGGCAAATGAAGGTTTCTTCCCTGTTTCAGGGTTCTGTTAGCAAGCATAGGCTGAAACAAAAACTCAGATTCAGATCAAACATTTGAAAGCATCAATACTTGGCAGTATTGACTCTGACAGTAAGACCTGTTCGAGAGTGGAATTTGCTGCCAAGGAGTGTGGTGGAGTCTCCTACTTTGGAGGTCTTTAAGCAGAGGCTTGACAACCATACGTCAGGAGTGCTCTGATGGTGTTTCCTGCTTGGCAGGGGGTTGGACTCGATGGCCCTTGTGGTCTCTTCCAACTCTATGATTCTATGATTCTATGATTTGAAAGGTTGTTTTTTTAAAACTCACCTTTCATGAAACTTACAGTGTCTCCATTTCTTTCATTAGCACTCAATTTAGAGGCAACACTAAAAACAAGGTCTTCTGGTTTGTATGCATCCTCCTTTCTTGGTGCACTCTAATCCTCACCATACATACATACATGTTCTTCAGCAAAGCAGTTTTCTTTTCCTCTGCTCCTGTAAATTTTCCTTGCTCTCTCCCTAAAAAGTGGCAGCTGAGGAAAGCCTGCTCCTTCAGCTTCTCTTTTAGGGTCTTTACTGTTAGCTGCTGTTCCTGGTTTGTTATAATGTTCCATGAATACCTCAAATTTAGCAATGAATTCTGGGGTAAAGAATTCATGTGTGTTTGTCTTTCTGGAATCTATTTCAGATCCAAGGATCCCATCCCTGTACCGGACCTCACCAGGTTGTATTGGAGCCTGGTATGCAAATATAAATGAATGAATCCTTGATCAATGTTAATGTATCAAGGCTGAAGCAGGAAGATCCATGTCTGGAAATAGTTCAGAATCTGGATTGACAAATAGGGGGGGTGCAATCTAGGAAATCTAATTATTTTATGGAGCACTGAGATGGGTACATATAGGGATGGGTACATCCCTAGGAATGAGGAAGCAATTCATTCGGTTTGCCTTTTACAAGTGGACCAATCTGATCTTATGCTCCCAAACTTGCTTGAAGATTGGAATGCGACTCCCAACCAGATTACACACTTCTCCAGGTTATCTGAGGCTGTTTTGGTGTGCAAAAGGTATTGCCAAAAACAATACTTTATGTAATGGATGTGTACAGGATGCATATTTTTCAGGTAAGAACATTGGAAAGTGCATACTTTATGCAAAAAAATGTGTATAATTTACACATTTAATTTAAATATGTGGGTTTCCCCCCAAAATGAGATGGAGTAGGCATATGGCTGAGAATCAGTGAGATTAAAATGGTACAGAATCAGTCCATTCCTACCCATCCTTAAATATTTTTATGTGAATGAGAGTATCTGGATCACAACCTTTTTTGCCCAGAAATTTGGCTATCACAGGCTCGCTATGTTATTGTACGTCCTCTCTTCACCCAATATCTATCCCACAGAACAGATTATCACCATGGCAATGGGGTGGGGAATGACAGGTGCGATAAGATGTTCCTTCCTGGGATTTTTCAACACTGTTGTTTTCCTGGGCTCTTTGGCACCTAGTAATATTAACGGTGTAAATATTTGTGGAAGCCACTGCTGAGTTCAATGTTAGGACAAGCCAGGATATTTGCAGGAAGAGAAAAAGTAATGTTATATATCCTGCTACTTTACCTCTCTCTGTGGTCTACTTCTTAGAGCAGGCACAAAAGCTCCTGCCTAAAAAGATGCCCCCCCCCCTGCATCTGACAAGTTCCCCCAACCATAGAGTAGGGAAAGGGAAATAGAAGGGTACAAGTGATCCACACCCTAGCAGTTCAAGGAAAAAAGTAGCAGTAGCTCAACCAAGCATGCTACTGGGAGAAAATGGGGGGGGGAGAGAGAGAGAGGAAGAAACCATGACAAGTAACAGTGCCTCTAAAGACTCCTAAAGGATTCAGTAGGGCTAGGATTGCAGCCTAAATCATTATTTTGTCAGGAAGAAAAATGCCAGTAAAATAAAGGAGTCGCACGACAGGCCCCCTATATTCTATTTCAGAAACAATATACAACCTTTTATTTCACTGCCCAAGAAGAATGGAATTGGGTTTCTATTTTCAGACTGACTTGGGCCCAGAAACACCTTACTTGGAGCATGCCCCCATTGTGATCCTTTCCTTGCCCTAGGCTCCAGTTTCAGTCCTGCCCCCCTCCATCAACCTGCAAAAATGAGGTTATTCAAAACCCAGCTTGCCTCCTGTAAAGCACTGGATGAAGGAAAGAAAGATAATTCTCCAAGTGCACAGTTTTATGGTATAATCTTTTCCTGCTATTAAAGAGCTTAATGCATGGGGCTGACCCTGATTCAACCAAATTTACGGAGCCCATTAAGAGTATTCCTCTGAGGAGGAGGGGGATGGCTCAAGCTCTTTTCAGATGCAAGGAGGAAACAATTCCCATTCAACCTGCAATTCTCCACTACACAGTGGTGTCGTTAATAAAAGAGAGAGAAGAGGGGGGAAAGAAAAGTAGTAGCCAACAAGGAGACAGGAAGAAAACAGTTTAGAAGTCTGGTTCTGCTGCAAAGCTTATCGTTGGTGGTGGTGGGGACTTTTGGTGTAAGTACTGAGGGCCATATACATGGCTATGCTGGAACAGAAAGTCTGCAAAATGAATAACAAACGTTAAGAACAGCCTTGCTGGATCAGACCACAAATCCATCTAGTCCAGCAACTTTATTCTCATGGTAATCAACCAGATTTATTTGAGAAGCTCAGAAGCAGGACTCAGAGGCAACAGCCCTCTCCTTCTGCTGCTACTCCCCTATTCAAAGGAATAAAGCCACTGAAGCTGGAGGTTCCACACCACCACCATGATTAGAAGCCACTGAGATAGCTGCTTATTGAAATTATATCTAAACCTTCTTAAAGCCACCTCTAAGCTATTGGTGTTACGTCAAGAAATCCCCCCAAATAATACTTTCATTTTTCTGCTCTAGCCACTTTGAGGTCAGCATGGTTTGTTCGTTCAAGAGGTGGACTTACCAATGGTGGGTTCTTTTCTCCTTTTTTTTAAGTCACTGCCTGAGAAAGCACCTGTTAGGTAGTGGGATTTCTTCCCTCATCTTGCCAGAAAGCTCCCACATTTAAAATTAAAGCTGCGGTGACTGGAGCAAGACCTCTGGCCATGTCTCCTCATTCCCAGTGTGACTCTATTGACAAAAATAGCCTTCAAAGTATTTCACATTGCCTGATGAAATGGGTGTTGTGGTTTGTGTGAGAAGCTGAGCAGGTTGGTTGAGGTTTCAGGGACTCCTGTAGGTCCTTAACAAGTAGAAGCAGAATACACTATGCAAAATAAGCAACTTTATGCAGACTGTGGGATAACCAGCCTCTAAGCTCAGACCACATGGCTCTTACAAGCCATACTCATGTTCTTACAACAATATTTTAGGAACTTTCACCACTGTAACTAAGCCAAGATTTACTGCCTGTGTTTTCAGACTGGTGTATGGAAAAGTACAGGAACTTGACCTGTGGAGAGTTTGTAACTAAACCATTTTCAATTTACCAAACGTGTGGTCTTTCCTATGCTAAGGGAAGAGGGAAGTTTTGGAACTCACAAGGGCATATTTTAAAAGGTCTAACAGCCTATATTTCTGTGCTTAACTTTGCTGCATATTTGGTGTTGTTTAGTCGTTTAGTCGTGTCCGACTCTTTGTGACCCCATGGACCAGAGCACGCCAGGCACTCCTGCCTTTCACGGCCTCCCATAGCTTGGTCAAACTCATGTTCGTAGCTTCGAGAATACTGTCCAACCATCTCGTCTGCATATTAACTTTGCTGCATATTTAGTGATTTTAAATATCTGCTGGGGTTAAATATTTCTCCAAAGAGTACTTGCCGCAAACCTGCATCTTGGCATCCAGAGAATTCTCCTTTTTTATATAAAAACAAACAAACCCAAAACTATTTTTCCTTGCCATCAACACAAACTTCCTTTACTTTGCTTACTTGCAGGTTCAAAATGTTACATTTTTTAAATGTGAAGAACACACAGATCTCAACGTACTTGTGGGGGGGGGGACCTATGGACATACTTGGTACAACAAAAAGTGGAAAGCAAGGCCATCTTTTGTCATAATGAAGCAAAACCAATTTTGCAAGCTCTTGTAGTGGAATGGTACTAGTGGGGAAGCAAATATGGGCTGATTTCAACATGCACAACACATTACTCAAACCTTCAGTTGCTATGTGAAGAGAGAGTTCTGGATCTAACTCCACAATGGAGTTTGCATCTTTCAGCATAAATAGATAAATTAATAAAATTTTAGGACCCCTGCCCAGTATGTTTCACTGACAAGAAACAAGAAGCAGAACCCAGTTTTTCTAGGCCTTCAACTGAAGTGCAAAACCAGTTGTCTCAATGGTGTCCATATTCTCAACCCATGCCTGTTAAACCATACAACTGCCTTCTTCTTTGCCTGCTGCCCCAAACAAAGGGACAGCTCATCATAGTCTGTGTGAGAACATCTTGAAACGAGCTGATTAGCCCCCAAATGGAAGGAAGTTGCAATGGAGGCTGCTGTCATAAAACCGGGTGCCATCGTATTGAAAATGCCAGCAGATGGGGCCATAAACACTTCCTCCCCACCCCATTCCCAACGACCAGGCAGCTTTGGATTCATCTCTATCTTTATCTTTCTGTCAGGTCATAAATACCTCTCTCCCTCAATCTCTCACATCTGGGCCAGCTTATTTCCTGTTGTTAATTTTTAAGCCAAGTCAACAGAGGCGAAAAAGAGCATAGGTGACAGTGGTGGAATTAAACTGTGATCTTTGAGCAATAGGCCTTTAAAAAAAAAATGCTCTGTGCGATGCAGTTCGTGTAACCAAGATACTAACGGGGATAATACTTCCCGGATAAACAACCTGAAAAGGGGGGGGGCGGCGATTTAACAATTTTTGAAATATTGAAATCGTAATGGATGTCCCCACTTGTGATTGAGATTCTGTTGACTTGAAGCTGCAAGACGATAGTCAAGCATATTTTCACGTGTCTGTATTCAGTTATTACATTAATATCATAACTCTTACCAAAATCTGAAAGCAGTGCACTTGACTTGCCCTCTCCCCATTTTATCTTCACAACCCTGTAGAGCAGGTTAGGCTGAGAGGTACTTACTGGTCTAAGATCATCCTAGTAATTTATGACTGAATAGGAATTTTAATCCAAGTCTTCCTTGTCTCAGACCAATACTCAAATCATTACATCATTCTGCAGGTGGACCATTTGAGGACGGAAAGCAAATGTGTATTGGGTGTCTAGCGTTGTGTGTTTTCCGGCATCTATGCTTCAGCATGTGGTTTCTTCAACCCCCTTTCCTTGCCAACCATCACTGCCTTAGCATGAGTTTTATGAATATTTTAATAAGAATCTAGAGCAGTGAACAAAATAATAGATACATGAATGTTTCTAACATCCCCACACATTCATTTTGATGTGGCGTGTGCAAGTGAACTACTTGTTGAATTCTGCCTATGGCTGCAATCCTAAACAAATTACTAGGGAGCAAGTCAATAAGAAGTCCGCCTCAGAGAGTCAAATGAAGTTCTGTAAAGAACAGCTGCCTGAAAGGAAATGAGCAGGGCTTAGGACCCAGGGTTTGGATCCAGTATCTGTTTCCATGCCAGACAACAGTCAGAGTATCAGGGGAAAGCACTCACTCCGTGCAGAGGGAAGCTTTTTTTTTTTTTTTTTTTTAAAATTACTTCAATAGTCCAAAGTTAGGTCCTGGTTGAAATCAATCCTATGGTACATTGCATGTATTTTGGTATCTGAAGTGGAAAATCCAAATGGCAAACTCCAATCTGCACACAATGTGATGTGATACAGACTACTTGAAAATTCTCCTGTGCACGCCCTTTTGAAATGAATGGGAGCCAGGAAAGAAAATATACTGGTGAATTGTGTTCTGTGGGTTGCAGGATACTCTACTGCCCTTAATCATACCCCAGAATTGCCACCTAAAGCACTTTGCCTCTTTATATGGCTGCCTCTAGCTAAGCCTTGTTAGAAACCTCAGAAAAAATAGACTAGTAAAAACTCTCCAATAATAGCAACAAGCGGGTACTGGTGAGAATAAAAAGACACTTGTTTCAAAAGCAGATTACCAAAGGCAACTTCCTGTAGATAACATAATGGTCACCACTGTGCTGGAGCTACTTTCTTAAACAGAATTTTGACCTTTTGTTTTATACATATATATTGGGTTGTGTGACCATCCTAGCCAAAAGGGCAGCGGTTTGAGATGCTGAGGGGGAAATCTATAATAAGTGATCCAATAAATTTCAGCATTCCAACTTGACTGAGAGAGGAAGACGGTTACTAGAGGGTGCCCCTCTCCTTCTCCATGGCTAACTTCCTGAAATTTTTTTCCAGTGGTGCCTGAGCAGTGCTTGAACATGCTGACAATGATTTACAAAATTGAACCATTGGGCAATTGTGATTTTTGCTAGAAATGCAGTGCAGGCAACCCCTGATTTGTGTGAGGGTTGCATTCTGAATCATTGTGTGCTTGTGTGAAATCATGTGCAATTGAAACACCCAGTTGCTTTCCTGCCCCATCCATGCTCCACCCCCGTTCTAGCCTCTTAGTGACGCTCTCTTTATGCCGCTTCCAGGTTCAGGGCTGTGTTCCTGTGTATGTACAATTGCACATATATCGGTCACAGCTAAAATGGGGGTTGCCTGTACTAAAAAAATTCAGGACTCTGGCAAAATTTCAACAAACACCAAAAACAAAAGTCACTTTAGACTATCTTTGCCTCCTCTCTAACCAAGTACTGGGGTGTTCAAGACTGCTTTTGTACAGTCAGATTCTCTTCCTGATGAGAATTCTAGAAATAGGGGTGCTGTACAAATAATCACTTTTTAGGAATAATGCACCCCCATGATCATAAAGCCCTGTTTCTGCAATAACACTATGTTGTTAAATAAAAAGGAGAAAGCAAACATATCCTTGCTGAACAGTAGAGATAATCTTGCTCTTGGGAGAAAGTCTGTCTCCCTTTCCCCACCCCTTTTTCTTTTTTAAGGTAGTGCTTAAGCAATAATCATACATCCTGCAAAAAAAGTTTAAGGTTCTGTGGAGATGGGGCATTGATGTCAAGGAAGGAAGTAGGCTTCCTTGTCCCCATTTTTAAAAGGCTTAATAAATACTGAAACAATGCCTTAGGGAAGAGATTAACCCAAAAAGAACTTTAAAGAATGAAATGCAAAGGGCCTTTACAAAATTGTGAAATAGCACAGGATATGAGAATTCCTGCACTACTTCCTGCATTTCCACAACCCTGTGCAGACATTCTACTTTTATCGTGATTTAAAATATTGGGGAGGAGCAAGAATGAGCATGCTACCTCCACTCCCATCATTATCATCCTCACCCAACCATAAGTTGGAGGGTGAACTGCTTTCTGTTCTAGTCTAGTCTCCCTACTTGAAATACTCACATTCCCTTATGGAGAGGCTTGATGAGGGCAGTGGCTGGGTTGCAAGCTTAATGTGCTCATCCTTGTTGCCCCCTCCCCCCTCAATGCTACTCATATGGGAAATTATAATGCCTGAAGAGAGCTAAGAATCATTATCTTAAAAATAAAATAAAAAATCATGGCAAAAGTGGAAGAAAAAGTACACCTGAAACAAATTCACATACGTTTTGATTTATGGACTTCAATTCAGCTCTGAATTTTGAACATCATCAAATATTGCTTTTGAAATTTGACTTCGAGGACTCTTACAAAATTAAATCACTGTGGAATTTTTAGGCAATAAATTTAAGGTACATTTGTATAGCTGTTTTTTTCTAAAATCCATATTTGGAAATGTTGAAAAAAAAACCACAAATTAAAACCAAATATAGAAATATATAGTTTTGAACATCTCTAAGCAAACTCAGATATGGAAAGTTTGCATGATAATTCCAGCAACTTCTGGAAAGCCAAGTTCCCCACCTCTGCCTTAAAGACTAACAAATTTATTATGGCATAAACTTCCTATGGGCTGGAGTCCACTTCATCAGATGTACTTGTGCTTGATGGCTGAGGAAGTGGACTCCAGTCCATGTAAGCTTATAATAAATTTACCAGTCTTTAAGGTGCCACACAAGGCTCTGTTTTTTTAGTGGGTGATTTTAAATATGTGCAAACTAACGTTAATTCACTGTGCTATTATGAAAATCAGGGGTCCCCATTTCAAAAGGCAGCCACCCTATAAAGAGGCAATTCCCTAATACATGGGTGTTCAGTTGCTAGTCTTTATAGCTTTTCATTATAGCACTCCACCAAGCGTGCACACTCTCCCCCCCCCCTCTTCGTGCAGGAGAGGCTTCAGCGGAAGAAATAAAAAACCTGTGAAGATTTCCCATTCTCACTTTTGTTTCTCATAAAGACAGTCAGGCTCTGACATAAACAACAATTTACACCCAGCATTTATTTTGGAAATTACAGTGGCGTGTGGCTAACGCACACAGATAAATAATGTTTTATGGGATTCTGCAGAGTCCTTTCAGGGGAGCGGATGTTTAGTAGAAATAAGATGATTTACAAAATGGAGCACTCTGGATTTGGCTGTTAATCCTGGGAAAAATACAGACATACAAGGAGCTTCCACAATTAAAACGAATTAAAAGAGAGAGGGGATGGAGAAAGAAATGGAATCTGATTTTTCGGGGAGTGTGGTGCACTAGATGGACATTCCCATTTTGCTCCCCACTACAGGCACAGTGATCATATCCAAAGCAACATGTTTTTGCATAACATCAATGAAAGCGAAATCCAGAGATCCCATATCAACGTTCTCTTTGCAGGATAGACATTTCTCACAAAGAGGGTAAACTAGCAGCTGCCAGGTGATCCACAGCACTCAAACTGCAAGAATCTCCTTCTAATATCTGAATTTTTGACATTAATATGTCAAATTCCGGATACACACATTAAAGCTTTTAAATACAATCTGATGTCCAATAACCTGTGGGGTGCAGAATATGGTAAGCAGGACTCTTGAACATAGTATCCTACTGAACACTGCTGACTCCCATAACCTGTCATCAGAAAATGACGTGCTTGGGAGTTTGTCTAAAAGAAATACAGGTCTCAGGATTTTTATGGATTCTAAGCATAGCTAGCAGGTGAGTTACAGAACAACTCAAGATCCCAGCCACGCACGAAGCACCTATGTTTTCGCCAAACAGGGCCCTAGAACCTTCATAAAGGATGCAGAATTTGGTTGCTTTACAGAAGTCAAGCACTTCCCCATTTTTTTCCTTGTCTTGGAGAAGGAAGAACCCATGGACAGCAAGAGAGGCAGGAGGCTTAGTCAGCAGACTGGAATGCTGGGGAGAACTGAGATTGATGAAGAAGACAATCCAGTCCAACGATTAGAATCCTGGAGGGCAAGAATAGCAGACAGCTACACACACAGAGAGAGACAGGATGCAGATGCAGGTCAGGGGTCTGAAGAACGCTAGGACACAAGGCTTGCAGAACCATGGACAGATCACTGGATCCAAGTAAAGACCATTTAGCCCAACCACCAGCAATGCAGGAATCTTTTACCCAATGTGGGGTTCGAACCCATGACCCTGGGATTAAGGGTCTCATGATCTACCAACCGAGTTATCTGACTACCTCTCCCAAATACCCCACACTCACTCACTAAAGAGGGGAGATCCTTAACGAGGCAGTCTGCAATTGAGCACTCAATTGCCTTTCCATTACTTATATTCTAGTGTGCTCCATACACCTGTCTCACAGCCTCTGGGAACTGAGAAGCGAGTGGAGGGGTACACCTCAATCCCACAGGGGTTTTGGACTCAAGAAAAGTTGTTTTTAGTACGGGTGGGGATGGGATAGAGGAGGTCTGTTTCAGGAATGAAAGTTCCAGGGGCTCATGGCTGCTAGGCTTTTCAGGTGGCACTGATGACCTGGATCCAACTACCTCTTTGTCCGAGTCCTAGCTGCTGTTCAAGGCCAGGGCCATGACAATCCAGCCCAATACCCTGAAAGCCCAGCCTCATGCCCACAAAAGCACACCCCTTCATCAAGAACACAAGGCACAAAAAGTCCAGGTTGAAACCTCAGAGAAAACGAACACATTTGTATGTACCGATTTTTTTCTGAACACAATTGTGAGGTTGACTAGGCTGAGAGAGTGACTTGTCCAAGGTCACCATAAACCTTCACAGGTGGCTGGAGAGTTAGACCTGGTTCTGCCTAGTCCAGGTTTAACACACACAAGTCCTACACTTCACTGGCTCTTAATGACAGAATGCTTGGCTGGCAGCCATTGCCCTTTAAGAAGCTACATTGGCTCAGAAGTAAGAACAAGGTCATGAAGGATTTCCCTGGCTCACAGTACGTCAGCCACCTGATAGGGTCAACAACATGGTTAATGGATAATGCAGCAGCACTTTTATCAAGCTTTCTTGGCTCTTTGATCTGACTACTTCTGGCATTTGTTCTTGTTTGTTAAAATGAAAATCAGTTTAGGAGCAGTGACTCTGAGTGGACAAGCAGGTGCTTAACCCCTCCCTCGCTGCTTATTTACAAATACTGGAAACTGCTAAAAACTTGAATGCTGCTTGAAGCTCTGGAAAAAACTTACCAACCCCTTAGGAAAAATGTTGTCCTTCCTTTAACAACAGTTTAAGATTCAATTATTTTACAAGCAGACTGTCTATAATTGGTTTTTGTTTTGTTTTGTTTTGTTTTACGGCCTTCTATTCCTCCTGTTTTTAATTTAATATTATTCTATTATTGGTACTTTTTTGTCTCAGTTGGGGTGGGGAACCTTTGATCCTCCAGATGTTACTGGACTACAACTCCTATCACCCTTGACCAGTAGCCCTGCTGGCTGTGAGTAGTAGGAAATGCAGCCCAGCAACATCGGGAAGTCCACAGGTCTCCCATCCTTGGTTTAGATTAAGGTAAAGTCATTATGATGTCCTATCTCCATACGTGTCTTGATATTAACTAGTTTTCAGATACTTTATCAATAGTAAGAGAAATAATTTACTGACAAGTGTGGAAAAGGAAAGACCTAGAAGTAAGTAGAAGCATATTGTGAATAACATGCTTGATTTGACAAGGTCAGCAAAGAAATAGAACTGAAAACATGTGGTAAAGGAGTGTTTACTTTAGCATTAGGAAATGCTGGCAAATCTGTACAAAACTTTTCAAACAAGTCAGTTGTATCAACTAAGGAAAAGGTGCCTATGTAGTTAGTTACAATGGTCAGCTGTATGTCAAAGTTGGCATCTTCTAACCTTAGAAGATTATTCTTCCATCTAAGAAAAAGGGCTTCCAGCTAAGCATGGATTAATCTGCTAGATCAGTCAAAGTTGGCATCTTCTAACCTTAGAAGATTATTCTTCCATCTAAGAAAAAGGGCTTCCAGCTAAGCATGGATTAATCTGCTAGATCAGTCAACTTCAGACCAGGGGATCAAATGTGGTCCTCCATGCCATGAAGGCTGGTCCATTAGGGTGAATGGGGCACTGCCCCACCAAGATCAGCCTGCCCTGCCCTGCCTGCCTTCTTACAGTCAGTCTAATGGGTGACACCACCTGTCAGCCTCCTTCTCCTTAGTCTCAGTGTTGTCCTTATAGAACTCAGAAGGGAAGAGAAAGGCCATGCCTATCATTGGCTCTGGCTTCACCTACTGCTTGACCTCCCTACCGTATTGCCCTATGAACCCCAACAGACACCTGCTAGCAATGTCTCCATGCTTCTCTGACTGGCCCTTCAGACTCTCCTTCGGACGCAGGAATAATCAACCCTGTTCTGCACCTTCCTTTAATGCAGATTAATATGGGGAGAGGCAATCCTTTAGATACAGGAGTCCAAAGCAACGTGAGGCTTTAAAGATCGAAATCAGCACTTTGAATTGGGCTTGGAAACAAATTTGCAGCCACTGCAGTCAGGCCAGAACCGGTTCATGCATTCTTGCCTTACTTAACAATCAAGCTGTCATATTCTATACGGTCTTCAAAGGCAGCCTCCTATACCACACATTACAGTAGTCTAACCTGGAGGTTACCAGAACAAGTGGACAAGCACCTTGTCCACATTTTCAAGCCTTATCAACTGTGCCCTGCTGATTTATATAGGAGGACTACCAAGTTTGCTAGTAGAGGGGTATAACAACAAATCATTTTTTTGTTGTTAATTTTAGCAGCAGGTCTTACTTCACCAAGTATACTTGATTTAATCACGATGTTTTAAAGAAGCCAGAGAAGAACACATTACATGACCCACAAACTTTTGAAGTTGGGTTGCTTTTTTATGCTATCTTGGGGATGGGGGCATGAGAAAGAGCTAAAAGGTGAACAAATCAATTACAGCTAACAGGTGAATAAATTAATTGCACAGCATACCCTTCAGCTGTGTGTATTTAATAGGTGACTTATTTTTTTTTTGGTGTTAAGGTTGGTAGCATATGTCAAATGTGTATCTATTCTACAGCCCACCTGCCAAATGTACTGTTTGATGGGCAGACTCTCTTAAATTTTGAAAATGGTAATATTTGTGGAATGAGAGACTCTGACAATAAAATTGGAGAAGCTTATGAATTTTTCCTCAGTGCAAATAAAATAAAAGATAAACAAGCAAATGTTAAAATGTACATTCTTGGTTGAAATATTTAGGCAATTCTTTGGTGAGATGAGTCACCAGACATCATGGGAACAGCTAGTGTTTCTCTGCTGTATTATACTACCTTCCATGAGAGTAGAAAGGAAGCAGCAGCAGCCCACTATGCGCAGTTTGCATAACTCTTTGTGGAAAAAATTGTTCATACTATTTGTTCTGATATGGACTACAAGCTAATCACCAAGTCTGGCAATGCTTCTTAAGTATCTACTTGTTCTGCTATAACGAAGGCTTTTCCAGTTATTATGAATACTTGTCAACTTGAGGAAGCCGACAACAGCCTTTTAAGTTTGAAGCCAGACATTTGTCCTCTCAACCATTGCCCACCTTGGTAGATTAAGACTGCCAGAAGGGGAACAGCAAATGGGTGTTGGAGGTAGAAAATGCTTCCTTATAGAACAGCAAGATTCAAGTGACCTTGAGGAAACAGTAGTGAGCTAGCCTGCAAATGGGGAAAAACTAGCTAGTATTCCTTCAGCCTGGACAATCAGACCAGTTTCTAATCTTCTCCTTTTTTGCAAGGCACCCCCCACCTGTGTGGACAGCTCAATATTGGGTAGTCTTGGATCACAGGAATTATCTAGACCCAGTACAATCTAGTTTCCCATCTAAGACTGACTGTGCTCATCCTGGTAGATACTGTAAGTCTCTTGCCCAAGTGGCCCTTTTTCTGTGTTAGTTCCAGTCCTACATAGGAAAGTGCATTCCAGAAGGTGGTGCTAGGGAATAGCTGTTCATACCCTTGTACCAGAGGGCTTCATCTTGTTCCCTCTGCTATTTCACATTTGTATGAAACAACTAGGAGACGTTATCTGGGGACTGCAGTGTTGTGTCATTAACATGTGGATGAAACAACTCTCTCCTTTCCATCAGAAAGCAGGGACAGCTGAAATCCTTAAGTGTTGTGTGAAGGTTGGGTGTGAGCCAGCGAACAGATATGATCTTGACGAGATGGAAGTACCATGGTTAGAGGTTTGCAGTCTGATACTGATTCCTGAAGTTGTTCTTGGAAGGTTAAATTGTGGTTATATCCAGTCATGTTTGTGCACAGATTTGGCTGGTCTGTGATCTGTGGCCCTGCCTATAGAAAACTGATCTGCACACTCTCACCTGTACTTTGGTTGCAACCAGGTTGGGCTGTATGCACTCTGTGGGGCTGTTTGGGGCCCATTACTTGGAGTTTTCAATGCTACTGGCCTTTCATATGTTTCCAGGTCTTATTCAAAGTGCTGTTTGTCAACTTTAAAGCCCTCTACAGTTTGGGCGTAGGATAGCTAAAGGACTGCCTGCTTCCACATAGTTTAGTTCACCTGTTTATTATGTTCACATTTTAGTATTTTGTTAATTTTTTTTTACATTTGGATTTTTACTGTTTTATTATTCCTGTGGGCAGCACTGGGGCCAAAAGGGGGCATATATTTATTTATTTATTTATATATATAAATAAATTGTATTGAGTATGTATTTTTTCTCTCAAACCCCTCTATTTATACAGAAAGTTCCATCCTGCTCTTCTACTGTCTATGTAAGGTGCTTCACAACCCACGAATAATTCTCATTTGTTCTCAGCACCATGGATCAACATAAAAGAAGAAGAACCATGATGTCAGTGGTGCACTGTGATTAGACTGGAAAGTAACAAGGGAGATGCAAGGGGGAAAACCCTCTCTTTGGTGCAACAGGACATGCTTAAATTTTGGGTTGAGGGAAAGAGTCTGAGGAACTGACACCTCCTTAGTGATAGCTGGTGCCTCACATTTTCAAGCCAGCAAACGTCTTGAAAACTGCCTGATCTATTCATTACAGCCAGCGGACAAAAATTCCACTGTCAATTCACACACACAGGCCTCCCATTAAAATTTAATGGGACTGCGCATGCGCAAGGGCAGCCCTTTCCACAATAGCTTTATTACCACTAAGTGGCAATTAATAACAGCCTTTATATATATAATAGCCTGTTAATATTTCCAGCCCTTGCTATCGCACAGTTGTTATGACGGCAATTGTGAATTAAGACCGAAAGGGGGAAGCCCTCCTTCTTTTTCCCTGCTTCCCTCAGAAGAAGTTTCCTCTCTGTTACCAAAAGTTTGCCTAGCCTTATTTTTATAGCTGGGTGAGAAAGGATTTACAGGGAGTTGAAATCACTGGAGCTAATTAGTTGAATGGCCCTATTATTTATCCAGGGACACGTACTACAATAATTGCTATTGCAGGTTTCAACCATCTCCAGGATATTAATTCCAGAGCTCTCATGTCATCTCAGTACAGTAAAACTTCCAAATGGCACCCTGAAGGTGCATAATCTCATTTTAAAACTCCTTTTTCTTCCTCTTTTTTCTAAGGGAACTGGCAGAATCTCCTTCCATAAAAGCTGAAAAGAAAGGAAAGAACTCATAATATTTCCCTCATAAGAAAACACTTATATTTTTCTTATTATATTTCTCCCCCCACCAATCCTCTGACCTTTTCTTCCCTGTTCTCATGCTTTTGATGATGGAAGTGCTACAGCGTGCCATTTATTTGAAAACTGGATCTCTATACTTCCCACCCAGTGATTGAATGAGATTCTACATGGTTTCCCCAAAAGGTTTTAGATGTCACACAGATAACACTGATTACCTGCCCCTCAGACGTGGGGAAATACTCAGTTACGTGCAAGTGGGACAAACAATGCTACTTTGAACTTACCCAGAGAAATCAACTCTGAATTCTGCAAAACAAAGGCAATAGAACAAATATTCTCTAGAATTTTTAAAGCATGCACTGAAATTCAGCAGATCTTTTACTGTGCACATATATTTTGCATATTTGGACTCGCTGGATCATGGGATTTGTACTATTCATGGTGCACTGCCAATAACAACAAAGAATAAGAAACAGAATCAAGTGTTGTTTATATGGGAGCTGATGGAGTCATATAAAATTTTACTTCAAAATAAAGTTAATTCAGAGAAAATTTAAAGCCTTCGGCAGAATGTACTCACTTAAACTGGCATGCAAAATTCTAATTGATATTCTCCTACATTCCAGTTTTTCTAATGATCCCATTTACGAATGCTGGTGGATCTACACGTTTTAGAAGAAATAAGGTATAAAATGACTGAATTTAAGGTTGATGCTAAAATTATTTCAGTGCCCTAAAATTCAAATTCATCAATAAGATTTAAGACTAAAGGTTTTAAAAAATCTCTCAAAGTTGAATTTTAAAAGCACTTACTTTTTTTGCCACACCTTTATTAGGCGTTACAAATATAGGCCATCATAAAACGTCCATATATAAAAATTTAAAATATATACAAATAAACTGCCATGTAAAATATGTAATGATGAGGATATTCATTGGAGTTTCTTCCTGCTAAATAGTGTCATTCACCACTCAAAGAGATGCTATTGACAAAAACTCAGCCACCCTTGTGGTAACTTCCATGTTAATGCCAGGCAGATAGAACCTGATATTTTCCTTGTGCCATGATGTTAGACTACCCAAAAAGGGGATAGCATGCCTTTGTGTAGCTGGTGGTATAATGGGCAGAAGAAAAGAACATGTTCTACAGTGTCCAGCACATTCAATGAACATCTGCAATGTCTATCATTTCTGGGGATGTTTAAATATCTGCCCTTGACAAATGCGAAGGGGGAAACGTTCCGTCAGGCTGGAATTATTAATTTTGAGATATAAGTGACCCTGTTACCTGTTGTATTTAAATACAATAAATTTTGTATGGGAGCAAATTTTATTTACAGCTGACTCAATATTTTGTTTTAAAAGTATGATTCGAAAATGTTTAAATGTTCTTCATTCTCTAAAGTTTTACTGACTAGATCATATTTTGTATACACTTTCCATCACCTAAAACAGCTTCTGAACGCTTGAATATTCTTAAAATCTGGCAATTGGATATCACATAAATTTATATTTTTACTGTGTGTCATATGAACCTATTTCCCAAAGAAAACAATTCACTTAGAATATGATTCCAATACTATTAGGAATCAATCAAAAATATGTGGTGGACACATGTCAGTTAAGGGTGGGCAACCAGTCAATTTGTGGTCTCTATGCATTTTCACAAGTGTTCATCTGTTTGATCCTTTTTCTGCATTAATGTGCAATTGGTTAAAACCATGAAAATTTCCACACATTTCTAAATGTATTTTCCCTTAGAATACACATTTCTGAGCACATTTTGATAGTTTTTTTGAGCCAAGAACTCCATCAGAATAGTTGAGGTGTGAATGTCTGTGGACAAAGAAGTTCTAATCTGAACGTTAATCTGGGAGGTGCAGATCAGGTAAGGTCATAACAAAATTCACAAAGATTAAATTTCTGAAGCTTAATGCTTAGCACAAATTAAGTAAACGGAATCAATTAGCAGTGCCCAGAATCTACCAGCAGTGTACTTTAGACTCACTTCCAAATTGCACTAAACATCAGCCAGTAGTTGTTTTTATCTACCATGCATTGTAATTAGTGCAGTGAACTCAATGACTGGATTAGTCTTGCTTTGGCCACACACACACACACACACACACACACACACACACACCCTGCCATGCTCCTACAGTTAGTTCATGAGTGCAGGCCTTGCATATGGCTGGCATCTTGGGAGAACTGGCTGGGAAAAGCCATCACTATCATTCTTCAAAATCACATTTAGAAGTTAATTACCAATGCAAGGAACAAACAACGTGGAATATCATGTTTTGCTTGTGAATTCCTGGCTTGCCAATGAGAGAGAATGCCAGATGAACCTTTGGACATGCTGTAATGCCTAAACAGATTTTCTCCACAATGGCCAACTCCTTACGACAGGCATAGGCAAACTCGGCCCTTTATATGTTTGGGGACTACAACTCCCATCATCCCTAGCTAACAGGACCAGTGGTCAGGGATGATGGGAGTTGTAGTCCCAAAAACATCTGGTGGGCCGGGTTTGCCTATGCCTGCCTTACGACAAGGCCTCTGTTGCCTCCTCCCACTCAGCGGCATATGCAATGTGATTCTAAGAAAAGCGCCTAGATAAATGCACATTGTGGAACACACTTCCCAAGCTGGTTAGACCTCCTCATGCTCTAAGCTTTCTCCCTGCCCATCACTTCCAGGGTTATACATTGCCAAAATAGATTAGCCCATTTACTGCTAGTATATGCGCCTATCCTTATAAATACAAATGTACAGCTAAATAAACCCAGCAGAAATATGGGCTAAGGTGTACATAAGGGGGGGCATACATAAACGCATAGCCATTCCTCTAAGAAATTTATCACACATCCCCCCCCCATGCTAGAATGGCGGCACATTCCATCTACGGCCTTGCACTTTATTGCCCTCTGTGGTAATATTAATAACGGTAAAAATAATAGCATGATCAGATAGCATAAGCTTTAAAGAAATGCCCCATTGTTATTCTAATGTTCCAAAAATCCCTCCTCCCCATACACACACATTTCTCCACATTCCAGTGTTTGCTTAGCTAAGTGATTTGCAATTATTCCCCTCCTCCCAGCCAAACATTTTCCTTCTCTATTCCACTGATGTGCAAGGAAGAAAGAAAGCCATTTACTGTATGTTGCAGAAAGAGGAAGAGGGAAGCTATAACATTTGTTTAGGAAATTTATTTTAGCCAATATTTCTCAATAAAATAAAGTGTATAAATGAAATCAGACTGACACTGCTATATTTTCCACCTAGCTTGCGAATTAAAGTGGCACTCGGCAGTTGTCATCCATTTTCTCTCACATCTTTCTTCATCTTTTATATTTTTAAGGAGGAAAAACAGTATTGCAAGCCGAACAGAGCAGTAGTAAAAATTTGGAAGGGTGTGTGCATTTAGGTGTGTAATAATGACCTTTTTTGTTTATATTGTGCATTGTAGCATTGTTCTGAAAACACCATTACTACCCTCAAAAGATATGTATGTACTTTTGTACTGGTGAGGCAAGCTCTGTGGAAAAAAGGCCTTTTGTTCTTTTCTTCTGAGAGGTTTAGTCTGGACCAGATAAAACCTAGCTGTGGGGGCATCTCTTGGCTAACACTCAGGACATGGCCAATGTTCTTCTTCTCCCAGTCCCTGAAACAGTTTTACAACTGTTTTTATAATGATTGTGATTTGTTTCATTCATTCATTTTGTAAGGTAAAAGATAAACACATTTCTGCAAAAACTCATACATGCCTCTTTTAAAAAGTTATTCTTAAAAAGAGGACAGCCCTTATGAAAATGAGGGGAGAGACAAGACTGAGAGCCAATCCCACATTTTACTTAGCAATATGTATGGGAGGTGTGTGTGGTTGCAAAGCCAAGTTCACACTACAGGAGAAGAACCTCCTGCAATTACTTTTAAGAATGCACATCAGCCTAGATTTTGTTTTGCCATGTTTTAAGCATGTAGCATGGCTTATTTCCTTGAATTATCTACCACAATTTCATTCGCAGACTCCTTTTCAGCAATGTTCCTGCCTGCTGTACATGGGATACTATTTGGGACAGGAAAGTATGGATTATCATATTTTTATCCTTTCCAATAGTATAATTTCACCATCTCAGTCCGCATACCAAAGCCATATAATGTTTGCACATACATTGCTGCAACTGTGGAGAGAGTGTATATGGGGATCTCTACAAAGTAGAGATTACCACTGCTTAATAAGGTCACCACTGCTTGATGAGGTCATTTTTCCTTCACATACAGGAGGCTCCCTACCCCCGTGTTATGCTCCCAGTACAACTGACCATTGTGAAACATCCATGGTATTGTGTAAAACACAACTGGCCTTCAGCTTTTTAACAAGATTTCTATTTACTTCATCCAGCTTGCCTGGACATAAGGATTCAAATATGGTATATAGTTCATTGCTCTTTGGGATATGCAAAAACAAAGTAAACGGACTTAGAAGGAAAAGGAAAGGCTTCCTCTCCCGCACCCCATATTTGCTCCACTTGGATGGAGAGATTTAATCTCACAGCTGGAACCAGAGGGTCTCTCACATTTGCCAATTCTACCAATAAATTTTTACTGCTGGGAAGATAATAATGGTAATAACAGTGTAATTTTTTTAAAAGCATTCTATAAAGGGCTATAACTGTAACTTATTACAACCCCTCTTTAAATAACTACGACTCAGGTATCATCTCCGTCGCTTGCTTAGTACTAGTGGGAGTTGTGACAAATCCAGGTTCAGTGGCTGTCCTTGCATCTCTTGAAAAAGCACTATTAGAAGCTGGATTAAATGTAAAAGTGAGTCTTTGCATCATAGATTACAGATGTTCTTTCTGGATTTTAAATACAATGCAGTATTGTAAGAAATACTGTTTACTAGGCCAAGCGACAACAGAATATAAACTTTCAGGATTCAAAATAGAAACAAAATGTAGGCATGAGCCCTGCTATTAAGCCAAACTCTTTATGTGCATTCTTTCAAGTCCTCAACTCAGACATTGGCCTGGTTCAAAAACACAATAACCCATACTGTAGGTTAATAAGACAGTATGACTGTGTGGGTTTCTGCAGTCACTTTGGTCCTCCCTGGTCCATTTTACTGCTGCACAGCACACTGAGCCAGTGCATCATCCACACTGGAACTTGTGATGAAGCTCTCTCCTCAATGACCACAAGTTGTAATCAAGAACAAGCCTTGGGTATGGCTCATGGCTGGTGATCAGAGACCCCCAATTCAGACAAAGTGCTAAACAAAGCCTTGCCTTATGTAAAAAAGGACCAGCTGAGAGCTTCTCTCTAGAAAGCCACACATTTGTGCAGTCTCAGTAAGCCAGTTTGGCTTTCTGTGTCATGCAAACCAGCTGTTTCTCTATACCCACGAACATGGCAAACAGGCACGAAGCTTTGACGTTATTTTGGATTCTTCCCTCTCCTCTGCAGTGCACATCCCATTAGTCACAACTCTTGTTACTTCTCTGTTGACAATATTGTGAAAACCCGGTCCTTCCTCTCTGCTCCCTCATACTCCTGCCTAGAGTACCACAAATTTCTTCCTCTCTAGCCTTCTACCATCAAACTTTATTCTTCACATTCCTATCAAGAGCTCTGCTTCCCAAACCATTTACCTGTCTCATTGCTCAGACTCTGTGACTTCAAATCCTGTCACTGGGCTCACCATCCCCTTCTGGAACCACCTCCTTATCCTTACCTTTAAGCTTCAAGGCTTTCCCACCCACTCACTTTATCTCTCCACTTTTGCATCCATATATCTCCAGATATGTGTGGTCTTGGTTTCTCTACCCACCAACAGCCACTGTCTTCAATGAATCCATTCATTATTTCTTGCTGCCCCTAACATACTTTTTAGAATGCCTACATGGTGCCACCTTTCCCTCTTCCTTCAAACCACAACTCAACATTTTCTTCTTCCATTAAGCTTTTTGCTTAATCTCCAATTCTAATGAAGTCTGCATTTGTTAACTTGAATTATTTGCTACCCTTGGCATGTCCTCCATGCCTCTCTCCCTCAACGCTCTCTAAATTTAGACTTTAAAGTCCCTGGGGCAAATATCTTTCTTTTGCTTATTTCAGGGCCCAGCTATGTGTCACAAGCAAATATGTTTGGTTAGCTCAAGTAAGTCAAGCTGACCCCCTTTATCCAGACCTTAAAACATATGCTATATGCTCTAACATGCCATAGGCTAGGACCTTGATAAGGTTCTTTTGCTATTCATGGTGTAGTCTTGTCATACAAGGGCACTGTCACAAGACTATTTTACCACATGCCTTATGGCAATGACTCTGCCACCTTAGAAATGATGGTCTGACTTGGCTCCAGTGTATCACTCTCCTGGGCAGGATGAAGGAACTGGGAAATCAAATACGTTATGGTTTCTTTGAAGAACACAGAACCTCAGCAGCAAAACAGTTCATAATCATTCAAATCAATTAACTAAAATCAATTACTCTTGTGCTAAGTTTATGTGGTAGTAACTCTAACAGAAATCAACAGAAAATGTGCATAAGATTACTGCCAATGAATTCGTCAATTAGCTACACTGATTAATCAATTAATGCACCCATCTCTAATAATATAGATGGTTGGGGAAAAACAACCACTTTTTTTTGTTACTGATGTGCATAGTAACCATAATTAGCATGTATGCTTTGCTCGGAAAAAGCCACCCACCCACCCCGCGGCTATCATTACCGGTGACTTTTATAACCTGCTTTATAAGAGGTTATTAAGGAATATGCCACGGGATGGTAATTGCTACCTAATATGAATAAGGCATTTTATGAAATGGCTCTTTTATTTAGACTGTTAACTGGAAAGTGGTAGCCATTATAAATAAGAAGGTGTCTGTGTTGGGGGGGGGGGAGAGTGCAAGCGCAAAAGAGCACAGTAGCTAGCTTACAGAATGTGCAGTGAGATCAAGGCTTTAGAAGTAACACAACACTTGCACAGTGAGTGTGTGTGCCTGTGTAACATATGCCATGAAGCACTGGGAATGCTAAAAGTGTGTGGCTTGTGTACTGTTGTGAATGAAGACCCTGACAACACAGTGCTTATTTTTTAAAAACAAAATAAAAACAAAAAACAGAGGTGTTATGGTTCAGGCCATGCTTCCCAGAAGGAAAAAAAGCCAGATTTTTCAAGTGGATCCAGCTTGAAAATTTGGGTGACAAGAGCACCTCTAGACCAACACTCCTGTCATCACTAACATATCCTCCCTCCCAAATCTGAGAGTAGTTTTTGCAACAGTTTTTATGATGTGGTGGTGGGGGGTTGGTACACAAGAACAGCTATGCCAGATCAGGTCAAAGTCCTATCTGGTACAGATTCCTGTATTCAACCAGATCTTGGGGCTACCCAGATGCCTGCTAGAAGCCCATAAGCAGGACGTGAATGCAACTTCACTCCCTCCACTTTTGATTCCCAGGAGCGAGTCCTCAGCTCAGCCAGTCCCAATACCTTGTTTTCCCTCTACCATTGCCTTACGTTTCTGGACTACATTATGGAAAAAGATCTCTCCACCTTTGTGGAGAGAAGTTGAGTGTTGTACATGGAACTATAGCTCAGTGCTATCACATACATACTTCACACACAAAGAAACCAAAATTGACAGATTATTCCATTCCTACTGTTGGTAGTAGTATATGGGGAGGCAGAGGCTGAAATGCCATAGAGCTGAAGCAATACAATATGTAGGGGGTCCTCAGGCTAATCCAGCCTGCCTGGCCTCTCAAGTCCAACCCCCAGAATTCTCTTCAGGCAGTGCCCTCTCCCCTCTAGACCAACCTGCCCTCCACCTCCTCACCCTCCCTAACTGGGAGAGGAATTACTTTCATCTCCATCATGACATACTGATGTTGTTGGACTCCCATCATTCTTGACCATTAGCAATGCTGGTTGGGGCAGATGGGAGTTGTTGAATCTGTTTGCACCGGCACAGAAAGAAGTGCATTCTTGGTGATGGGACCCATTCAACCCTTTGACTCTCCCTCCACCTCCACCTTAGCTAGCTATGCCAGTTGGCTAGGCACCTCTTCCTCTACCCTGGGAACTTTCTTTTCAGGAGGCAGAGTAAGAACTGGCCCAAATATTTTCTCCTCCCTTACAGAGATGTGCAGCAACAGCGGCACAGGACCCTCTTTTCCACCACTACCTGAACTTTGCCCACCCCCAGCCTCATCTGACAGAGCCTCCCATTCTCACCCCATCCTGGCTGATGCAATGGAACCCATAACACATCCTTAGTAATAGGTGATCAGGTGGTCAGAGTAGTGAATACTAGATCAGTTCTTTGGTGAGTTGGTAAAAATATTTTTTTGACACTGGGCACATGTTGAATTAGAATTCAAATTGTGAATTCTTGATATAGTTGGTATTTGATTAGTCCTTTAAAGTAGTTGCAGGGGTACCCTTCCTTCTCTTGCTTATCCCTTTTCCCAGAGAAATAACAACTGCAGAGCACAACTGCCTCCAAACCTGAGACGCAGAAGGTCCTGTTGCTACCATGAATGCTACTGCATGCTATCCAGCTCTTATTTCACACTGATATCTGCACCCCGACTGACATACCATCTGTTGATATAGAGAAGTCATGTTAAAAATCTCCCCTTTCAGACACTCATAGTGTCACCCACAGGTACCACAGTCAAACTTTGAAGTCTGGAACAACGGTATCATAACAGGCAAGAAGAGCTTTATGAAATGAATTCCTTGTGGAGTGTTTTAAAGGAACAAAAAATAGGCAACCTCAACCTCACCACATCCAACAATGTGACAATACATATCCCTTACCCCATAATTAACCCCACTTGGCAGCCTGGGCATAAGTTTGAGCACCAGACACTGATTATCCACAGGCACCTTGGCATTCACAAATTCTACTACACTTGCAGGTTTTTAATTTTGAGGCAAGAGACTTTCTGCCTCTTTGGGAAAAGCAACAATGTGGATTTTAAAAAGTAGACATAGTTGTCAACCTCCAAGCAACAAGTAGATGGCACTGTAGCCATTGCAGGATGAATTTTCTAATGTGCAAAATGGGAAGGGGTGGCAGCAGGGGGAGGGGGGAATGGGAAATAGTCTTCCAGCAGTGACAAACATGGAAAACAAATAGGTCTTCCAAATGTTAACTCTTCTGCCTGTATCAGATTATTGCAAAAAAGGAAATAAATGAAGGACATCACAGAAAGAAGAAAAATTGATCTATTTTCTAAGATGTTCGAATAAGCCTGCAGGTCCAAACATTTCATCAGCTGTTTTCCCGGTGAAATTTCAGAGTTGGCTCATGGGGTGTTGAGAGGAATGAGGGGGGGGGGCATGCTCAGATCATGCAAGAGCTGCACTGTAACTCATTAGTAATATTTTTTTCCGTAGGGTCCCCATTAAGCAAAGCCACCAGAGTTAAAATGATTCATGGGTGAAAATCCATATAGAAAAGCATTACCGTCAGGGCTCTCTTAATACACCATAATTAATATCAATTGAATTAAGGAGAATGAGTTAAGCAAAATGTTATTATACACAATGCGAACACAGCAGCAGGCCCCCTCCCTCCCTTCTAAACCAAAAGTGATGCTTTCCCATATTTCGGCTGCCATGCACAGACCAATAAATCCTCCTAAATTTGCCTCCCAAGGTCAAAGAGGGTAGGAGATACATGTATATGATTTTCTACTCTGCTCTGGAAAAAAAGAAAAGATGATCAGGGGTCAGTGCCACCCACAGTACTACTTCCCACTTCAGACTAACTGAGACGATTACAGGGCTGATTCTCATGTTATTTATACTGGAGGATCCTATAACACGTTATGTCATGCTGTGGTGAAAATGAGCAGGTTGTTACCGTCATTTATGGAGGACCAGAATAAGGTGTAGTGATGGTATGGAAGTACTACAATAAGCTTTAAGTTTCATAACATTTTTGAATAGTGTTGCCAGAATGCTGACAGAAAAGGCAGAGACAGTATTTGGGTGGTCTTTTTTGAGTGCATGTGTGTTTTTAAAGAGCAGTGCTATGGTTCGGACTTACTTGGGAACCTTGCCATTTGCTTTGAAGCCATACTCTTTAATTCTACAGGCCAAACTAGACATGGCATGGAAGTAGGAATTGGGGGAGAAATGGTATTCAGTTTGCACTTAGAGGTGAACCAACCTAATTCACAATTTCGGGGGGGAGGGATACAAGGATTTGAAACACACCCATCTTTCAAAATTCACACTTTGCCATATTTTGCAAAGTTAAGTAATGTGAACAAAAATGTGGTGATGGCTGTTGGTCAGTGTGACTGGTAGGGCGCAAGGTAGGGACACCAGCAGTAGGTGGCGCCAGGGTAACTGACAGGCAGAGCCACCACCCCCCCCCCCCGACTGATGGTAAGGAAGAAGGCAGGTAGGTGGCGGTGGCAGAGGGCAGATTGAGGTCGCTGGGGCAGTTCCCCATTCACTCTAGTGGATCAGCTTCCACTGGAAAACTGTATATACTAGGACGAAGTGTGCCTTAAAACACATATATTCATGAAAGTAACACACAGAAATACATGGTATTAAGGGAAATTGGTTTGCAAAAAATGTGCATATTGGGCAAAATTGCACAGAACAATGCGTATGAGAAATTTGCACAAAACACTGATGAATGTGGTAATAATAATTTATTATGTATACCCCGCCCATCTGGCTGGGTTTCCCCAGCCACTCTGGGCAGCTTCCAACAAAACACTAAAATACAATAACCTATTAAACATTAAAAGCTTCCCTAAACAGGGCTGCCTTCAGATGTCTTCCAAAGGTTTGGCAGTTTTTTTCCTCCTTGACATCTGGTGGGAGGGCGTTCCACAGGGCGGGTGCCACTACCGAGAAGGCCCTCTGCCTGGTTCCCTGTAACTTGGCTTCTTGCAGCGAGGGACCCGCCAGAAGTCCAGGCCCTCGGCGCTGGACTTCAGTGTCCGGGCAGAATGATGGAGGTGGAGATGCTCCTTCAGGTATACTGGATCATTTAGGGCTTTAAAGGTCAGCACCAACACTTTGAATTGTTCTCGGAAACATACTGGGAGCCAGTGTGGGTCTTTCAAGACCGGTGTTATATGGTCTCGGCGACCGCTCCCAATCACCAGTCTAGCTGCCACATTCTGGATTAGTTGTAGTTTCCGGGTCACCTTCAAAGGTAGCCCCACATAGAGCACATTGCAGTAGTCCAAGCGAGAGATAACCAGAGCATGCACCACTCTGGCGAGACAGTCTGCGGGCAGGTAGGTTCTCAGCCTGCGTTCCAGATGGAGCTGATAAACAGCTGCCCTGGACACAGAATTGACCTGCGCCTCCATTGACAACTGTGAGTCCAGAATGACTCCCAGGCTGTGCACCTGGTCCTTCAGGGGCACAGTTACCCTATTCAGGACCAGGGAGTCCTCCACACCAGCCCGTCTCCTGTTCCCCCAAAACAATACTTCTGTCTTGTCAGGATTCAACCTCAATCTGTTAGCCGCCATCCATCCTCCAACTGCCTCCAGACACTGGTTGTTTTTTAAAGCACAAAATGACATAGAAATGTGGTGAACTGAATTTAAGATTTGAAAAACAAGAAACAGAGAAACCTCAAAAGAGAAGAAGACAGAACAACCTGAGTTTTTAAAGCATTCATAGTAGCAGTGGAGAGGGAGGCTGATTCAGATTGGGACCACAGATACAGAGAAGGGAGCTATCCATTTCCCTACACACACACCATTTCCCCCAATTATAATCCATCCAAAGCTATGGTTCCATGGGGCAAAACATTCAAGTACCATATGAGGCAAATAAAATCCACCTCAGCTATTAATCAAGAAAATGGCACTACACTCCCAATCTGAATTGGTGGCCTCCATGGCTGCTATTATTCTTTAAAATAAACAAAATAACAGCAACGTGGGAGATTCTGTTCACATATATCCTGCATGACATCTAGGTTAACACAGTGAATGGAGGCAGAATACCCTTCCCTAGTGGGGAAGAGGAAGGGATTCTGTACGTGCTTAGAGGTACATTATTTGTTCACATCTGTTTCTTTAAATAAAGGGCCAAGGAAGGCAGCGGTGATACAAATTGGGTGTGGTTAAAGGGGAAGCTACACATCAGCACCACCTGAAAGAGAATAGCCACATGTTTTTCTACTGCTTGTGCAAAAGCAGCTGGGGGGGGGGGTTTGATTGGAAGAACTGGTGGAAGTGAAAGGGTTAAGCATCTCCCCACCATCATCAGCACTCTTCCATTCCATTCAGATTTGCTGCTGCTTGTGGCCGCTTTTGATTAAAATGTTAAAAGTCAAGACTGCCACACAAATCCAACATGTAAGAACATCACATCACAAATGTTGTGGTATGTCAGGAGCCTATTCAAAAGACAACAACATTAGTTAACGTTATATATGGCCTAGAAAATAAGCCCTTAGGCAAGAAGTTCCAACATTCAGTTCCAGTGTACTGTGTGTCAGAGTGGGGTCAGAGGCTGGTTGTGATTACTCAGAGGCAAGAAGAGGTATAACAGTGGGTATCTGTTATTATTACTGTTTTGCATATTTTCACTGACTAACTATTTCCCCCCAGCTCTAGCCAGGAGTCAAATGAACACATGAAGCTGCCTGTAATATATGCATTATCAACTAAGTACCTGGCACGTGGAAGCTTTTGAAATAATCAACAATGACCCAGGAGGCCAGCCCCTGCTGACTCAGAGGTGTGGTCTGAACAGGTTGGTTACTGCTCTATGCAGGGTCCCAAATAACGCATCATCCGAAATAACGTTTGCTTAGCCACTAATGTAGCTTGTAGTTTCTGCATGAGTTTCTGCATGAACAGCTGAAGACCACATACTGCCCATTATGATGATTATCGTCATCAATACCCCCATTAGAATACTACCTTTCATTACTTTCAAGTTCAAGAAGTAATTCCCAAGGTATACATTTGGTCCCTGTAGCACAGTACTGACTATTCTGATTGGCAGCAGCCCTCTGGCAAAGATCTTTCCATTACCCGCTGCTTGGTATTTTCAACTGGAAAAGCCAAATATTGACCTTCAGACCTTCGTCAATGGAAAGCATGTGCTCTACCACCAAGTCATGGCCCTCAGTTGGTCAGGGTTTGAAAGGTTCTCAGAGGAACAGGAAAAATATGAATTGGTAACCATTTATTTTACACACACACACTGGTGCCCTAGATAGATCTTCAAGGTAAAGACAAAGAATGTGGAGTCGGACAAAACCTGGAGGGTCACGGATGAAGCCACGGATGAAGTCAGCAGCAGCTGACAGGTATGAAGTGGTGTCAGGGAGAAAATCAGACAGTTACAGAAGCAATCTGGCAGAATCCATTAGGGGCTTAGAGCTTTCCCCACGAAAACCCACTCTTAAGCTCTCAATCAGAGCAATGGTAAATCCATGGAAAACCCCAATTGTTGTTTGCTCCAATTCAACTTTAAAGAGTGGGTTTCCACGGGGAAAACTCAGGCCAAAAAAAAAGGCACCCGGACATGGAGAGTTAAAATGTGGACCTCTGTCTGGAAAGAGTGTGGCAAAAGGTTAAGTGTAGATAAGACCATAGCCAGTAAAATATTGGTTGGCTCAGAGCTCCAAAAGGTGCAGCTTCCAGTCCTGCATGTACAGGCACCTTATAATGCCAAACGTGCAGTGAACTTAACCCCCGAGGTGACAATAGTTAATGTTCAAATGTGGAGTTGTACAACTCTATTTTTCAATACTCCACAGGTGTCTGGGTTGTAGAGATTCACAAAATGTAGCTTTGTGTTTTTCTGTCAATAGGGCCAGGGCCATGACTTTTCTGAGGTATCAGGACACGTAGCTTAGTCTCATATGAAAGTTAAGACAGCCCAGAACAATTTGAGTACTGGAGGATACTTTCCACACCATGGAGGCTCCTGATCATTTCATATCGTCTGCCAGTGCATGCATGAACATAACAAGCCATCTGTCAAATGCCAGGCTGGACTATAGGCTTCATGAGAAGCACCGTGTGAAAAAACCATGCGGCAAGTACTATACATGCATTTAAATTGCCCCCAGTAGCTGCTCATTTGTGTTGTTTGGACCCTAAGCCTGTATTTTCCAAATGCTTCCAAGGATTCTGTAATTAAGAATCTCAGGGAAATTTTGTATGCCCTTTAAGCATGTGGTTCTGCTTGAAATTGCTGTGCATGTGAATTGTTTGGGGCAGGCAAGCCTTCATATAAGGAATGTGGCTTTTTTGCATGCTACTACAAACCACAGTGAATTACTGAATCTGTGTATCAAAGGCAGGCTTAGGCCATTCAAATCCAAACCTAGTCTTAGAGTGTGCAACCCCTAGTCAAAGATCCCAAGTTCAGTTGCTAGAAGACTTGAGTTGCAGCAAAGGCTTTGGACCAGAAACACAGCAGGAAAAATGTGTTACTCTGTCGGCCAAGCAAGGGCAAAAAGTCAGGGTCCTTTAAATTATTCCAAGCCTAGTCAATGCAAAGGTTTCATATTGTCTGCCAACAACAGCAATTAATGCTCCACATGGTAATGGCAAACACTCTTTTAGATTATATAGGTGCATTATTTGCATAACTTATGAATTTTGTTAGTGCAGAGATAATGCAAATGAGAATCCAACAGGACATTCTTGCCACTAGAGGTTTTTACAGAGCACAGAAAGTTTGAGTACAAAAAGCAACTTAGCCTCCATATGTATACTCCCAGTGTTCTGGCATTGAGAAAAATCACTAGCTGGCTGTTTAGTGATGGTTACCCAGCAAATACAGTTTCTAAGGAAGAAACACGATCCCAGGGGTTTGAAAGATGGGGAGGGATGTTAGGATAAAGGGGAAAGGATGCTGAAATTGCAAGAGATAGTGAACTGCAAGCTCTGAGCCAACCGCCTCAGGACTAGGTTGAAATTAGTTGCTTTTGACCGCTGGGTGACCTCATGGACTGCCTGTCCTGATGGACAATCTACTCCCTCAGTCCTTTAAATGCACATTCTTCTTCTGAAATTACAGACAGTATTCGGCTTGCTTACCCTCTGCCTAGACTAACTATGACCCTGCCCTGCTGGGATATGGGCTGAAGGCTAAGGCGGGGAGTGGGGGAGGGATCCATCTGGGGGAGTGAGGAATATGATGACTTGCCTCTCACATGAAGATCCTGCAAAATTATGACATTCCAAAGTCTGAGAAGAAAACAACATTAATTTTTGTTTTTACATCAAAGGGGAAGATGTACAGAAATGACCATCTAAAGCAGCTTGGCCTTCTCACAGGGGAAAGGAAAAGAAGGAAATACTTGCTTTCCAATGCAAACCTTTATTTAGCTGAAATAGATGTAAAATAATTTTTCCCCACCCAAGAATTTTAAGTGCTGTTGGTTTGTTTAACATGCCACTATCAAGATTTCTACGTAAAACATATTTTACATAGGATTTTATTTTCTGAATGTAAGAAGTGCCCTGTTTGGTCAGACCAGTCATCCACCCAACACATAATTCCAGCTCCTCTGGGGGTCAGCCGAATGTCCCAGGAGGTTCACAAGCAAAGTGTGATGGTGATAATAGAATCCTAAGAGTTGGAAGGGAACATGAGGGTCATCTAGTCCAACCCCCTGCCAATACAGGACTCTTTTGCCCAACGTGGGACTCGAACCCATGACCCTGAGATTAAGAGTCCCATGATCTATCGACTGAACTATCCCAGCTGTGATAACCACTCTTAATTGTTAGTTAATGTTAAGCAAAGGACTCTGATCTCTGAATGGTTGCCTTTTTTTGCTACGATGACCAGTCTGTGCTTAAAGACCTCAAAACAGTGGAACTTTTGTATTCTTTCAGGGGTCCTATTTATTCCATGATGATGGAAAGTATATGCAAGTTCCAGGGTGTGAAGGCATGTAGGCCACTATCTGGCTGAAGCTAAATAGATCTGAGGCTGGTAAGAGATGAGCAACCACTGGGGAACCACATATATGCCACCTTGGGTTCCATGATGGAAGAAAAGTGAGATAAATGTACAAGCATGTCCCCAAATATCCTAAAACTTTGTAGGGTGCCAGGCTCTACGATAAACTTGGTGCCACCTAGTTACTTGTTTCCTTGTCATGGGTTGCATAATTCCATACCGTCCAACGTTTCTCCAATGAAAATAGGGATGTCCTACGGAAAAGTGGGACATTCCCGGATCAAATCAGAAACTGGGGTGGCTTCTGTAAATCCAGGCCTGTTCTTGGAAAATATGGACACTTGAGAGCTTGCTGGGAAAGCTAAAGCCAGATCCAGATCCAGCTTTCCACAGCCCTCAGTGTGAGCCCTGCCCCCAAATTGAGTGTTAAGTCCTCTTAAGTCAGAGGACAGGTGGGTGAGTGGAACTTCCCTGCAAACAAAAGCAGGAAGAAATAGGAAGCAGAGGTGTGGAAAAGGAAGCAACAGTGTAGGCAGGGGAGCAGTGAGAGTGCAGTGATGGTACTAGGCTTTTGCCTGCTGCCTGAAGGTACTACCTGGCTATGTTAACCTGTCTGTATGCTAAATAAAATTACACCATGGGTAGGATCTGACCCGCGAGTCATTAAGTGACTATTCCTGCTTTAATTCATGCACTATGATACTATTTCCTACCACAAGTCTGCAGCTTTTATTTATTTTGAACAGATGAACAAAATTTCTTTGTTCACTCTTGTCACACTAGTAATGATTTCATAAGCTCTTATCACAGTGGACTTCATTTTCCCCCTTAGGCTTCCCCAGCTATTTAAAGCTTCTTCTCCTAAAAAATAAGATTCATCCACACCATTACTTCAGAAGCCTTTTCCATGCAATGTTCTCTTGCCTCCTATAGAGCATTTTTCAGGAAAGTATACAATACAGTGGTACCTCGAGTTACATACGCTTCAGGTTACATACGCTTCAGGTTACAGACTCTGCTAACCCAGAAATAGTACCTCGGGTTAAGAACTTTGCTTCAGGATGAGAACAGAAATCGTGCTCCGGCGGCACAGCGGCAGAGGAGGCCCCATTAGCTAAAGTGGTGCTTCAGGTTAAGAACAGTTTCAGGTTAAGAACGGACCTCCAGAACAAAATGAGTACTTAATCCGAGGTACCACTGTACTCTAAATATGGAGCTGTTTTCCTCAGTTAAAGATCCTAGCTCACACAAGCAAAACCTATTTGTAATCATCTTGCAAAATTTATTTGTAATCAAATAGCACATTGTATGCATTTTGTAGTTTGACTCTGTAAAAACAGTCAGCCAGATGCATGCAAAAGGGTTAAAACTGCAAAGAATAAAGATAGCTTGGCACTGAAGAGAGTCAAACTGGCATTAAAATGATGAACTATTAAGACAATTCAGATATCTCAAAAATGCAATTCATGTAAGCACGACTGGTGAGCAGCCTAATTAATCCGCAGTACAAGAGATATTGTGTACATGATATATAAGGAAACTGACCGGAGTAGAGGGCTAGACCCAGATTGTGAAGCAAAACCTCTCTATCAAGTCTTCTCAGTGTTTCTTTAAAAAAGAAAAGATGCTGCAGTCCTTTCAGGAAATCAAATTCTTTAACAAGCAATCTTTTTAGCCACCCTTTTAGCCAATTTTGGTTTCTCTCAGTTTCTCTTTTTTTCCAGTCTCAGATTTGGTTCTCCACATTTCCACAGCAGTTTTCTTTTCTTTTTTTAAAGTCCTCATGAAAATTCATCAGCATGTTAGAGCGAACTTATCCTAATAGACACGTTTCAATGCATTTTTTGCTCAACAGATGCATTTTTGCAAGAAACTTTCCACTAATATAAACGCATTGTGCATGTTATTTTCACCAATATGTGCACTTTAATGCACATTTCACCAGAATAATACCCTTTTGTACAGTATTTGGCTGAAGAGCTGGATTGCAAAATTCAGAGAATTGTGAATTGTCTTTGGTTGAGATACTTTTTCAAGAAGTGTGAGTAAGGAAGTTCACCTTTAAATGTGAACTGAACCCAATTTCTCCCCATCCCTAACCACCCTTGGTAAATGTGTGCAGATTAGGGTGGGAAGTAGTTGTAGTACTCTGCAGTGGTAATCAATTTACTCATATCCAAAGACACAAGATTTCTTCATTTCTACTCCATGTGCCCCAGCACTGACCCTCACATTAAAAATATGGGGCTTAACCCCAGAACCTCAAATTTCCACAAAAAATAATGCTTTTGCTAGACAAGACTTCCCACTCACTGCTCTGTCCCTCATCTTGTCTATCATAAATGAACTGTGTGCTGAGAGACAGGAAGAGAAAGTAATACATGTTAATTACAATCAACACAAGCCCAAATAAAACATCACTGCCAGATAAAATTCGAGAAAGCCATGCAAGGCTTTTAAATGCACCGCAGTTTCACACATGGCCTGTCATTTGGTCTGCTGCTGTTTGTTTTTGCTGTACAGTACTGTGTTGCCTGACCTTTGTGGCTCCAACTTGGGGGTCCGTCTAATGTTCCCAGACAGTAACCTTTTCACCTGATTTCACTTCGATGACCTCAGAGACCCTTTCTGCCTAAAGACTCATGTCAACGGTATGTAGAAAATGCAGCCACCTAGCCTCTGGAATGCCTGCTCAAAAATATTTCAAGCTGTGGATCTGCAAGCTTTAGTTAAAATAGTAAAGGATGAAAGAAATGTGCAACAGGGATGGGATAATATATTATTATTTTTTAAAAGTAAAAGGAGGAAAGGGTCCTCGACTGAAGAGGCTATTGCTCTGCAATTCTTGAGTGAAAACAGATTTTCACACAGATCTCTGCTATATGAATACTAAGGGGGTGCCGGGGGGGGAGCTTTCAGTAACAGGTAACCTCACAAGGATGTCAAAGCACCCCAAGCTCTGTGTAACTTTCTGCTTGTTCTGTAGCCCTCGAAATCAGTGACTAAGGACACATTTAAATGAGAGGTTGGATGTGTACAAAGCACTTTCCTGTGCAGAGTTCCATGCAGCCCAGTATCACATTTGAAGGGTTTAAAATCTATGTGCTGATGTGTGGAAATGCAGAGTTTGTGGGGAATTGCAGTTTCCGTCCAGGTCACAGACATCTAGTATGTGAATTTTGTATGTAAAAGGTTGAGTACATAGGTTAAGAATATGTGAACACTGTCTATAATTCTATCCTTGGACTTGCCGATTACAAGGCCACAGTTCAAATCTATGCGATGGGGTGAGCTCCCGTTGCTCTCCCCCAGCTCCTGCCAACCTAGCAGTTCAAAAGCATACCAGCGCAGGAATGGTTGGAAATGAAATAAACAGGAAGGATCATAAATTATTTTTATATGCAGTAACAGTGGCAAGGATACTACTGGCCCAAAAATGGAAGCAGGAAGAATTACCATCGATAGAAGAATGGAGAATGAAACTGATGGACTATGCAGAATTAGACAAATTAACAGGAAAGGTTCGAAACTGACGAGATCACAAGTTTACCGAGGACTGGAGTAAATTTGTAGACTATATGAAAAGCATATGTGATGTACAAATAACGTTTGTGGGTTTACAGAAAGCTTTGTGAAGAAATAAGTACTAGAAACGTTGTAAATAAGGGAACAGGGGAATAGGTTTATTTAAAATAAAAGGCAATGTTAAATTTAGAATTGCGGATAGAAGATTAGAAAATGGAAGATTCGCGGATGAGCTGAAGGAAGTCAAAAATATGTATTTGTGATAATATTGAAAATGTATGTTTAAATTTTATATTGGAAATTGAATAAAAATTTTTTTTAAAAAAAAACCAAAAGCATACCAGCGCAAGTAGATAAATAGGTACCGCTGCAGTGGGAAGGTAAACAGTGCTTCTGTGCGCTCTTGCACTTGTCACGGTGCTCCTTGCACCAGAAGCTGTTTAGTCATGCTGGCCAAATTACTTGGAAAAGCTGTCTGTGGACAAACGCCAGCTTCCTCGGCCCGAAAGCAGAGATAAGCGGGGCACCCCATAGTCGAATTCAACTGGACTTAACTGTCCACACGTCCTTTACCTTTACCTAATTCTATCCTAATCCCAGGTGTGCTGGAGATTGTACGATTGAAACTATTATACAGTTAAGAAAGGTGGGGAGGAGTGATAGCTCCATAGTGCAGGTCATGCCTTGCACACAGAAAGCCACAGTTTCAATCCCTGTAATCTGCATTTAAAAGCACCAGGTAGCAGGTGATAGGAAAGAGACAGAGAAGCTCTTTGCACAGATCCTCTGTTAAAATTGGAAGGGAGAGCAGGGTTCCAATCTGGGGATCCAATTACCGTATTTTTTGCTCTATAAGACTCACTTTTTCCCTCCTAAAAAGTAAGGGGAAATGTGTGTGTGTTTTATGGAGCGAATGCAGGCTGTGCAGCTATCCCAGAAGCCAGAACAGCAAGAGGGATTGCTGCTTTCGCTGCGCAGTGATCCCTCTTGCTGTTCTGGCTTCTGAGATTCAGAATATTTTTTTTCTTGTTTTCCTCCTCCAAAAACTAGGTGCATCTTATCATAGAATCATAGAATCATAGAGTTGGAAGAGACCACAAGGGCCATCAAGTCCAACCCCCTGCCAAGCAGGAAACACCATCAGAGCACTCCTGACATATGGTTGTCAAGCCACTGCTTAAAGACCTCCAAAGTAGGAGACTCCACCACACTCCTTGGCAGCAAATTCCACTGTCGAACAGCTCTTACTGTCAGGAAGTTCTTCCTAATGTTTAGGTGGAATCTTCTTTCTTGTAGTTTGGATCCATTGCTCCGTGTCCGCTTCTCTGGAGCAGCAGAAAACAACCTTTCTCCCTCCTCTATGTGACATCCTTTTATATATTTGAACATGGCTATCATATCACCCCTTAACCTCCTCTTCTCCAGGCTAAACATGCCCAGCTCCCTTAGCCGTTCCTCATAAGGCATCGTTTTCAGGCCTTTGACCATTTTGGTTGCCCTCCTCTGGACACGTTCCAGTTTGTCAGTGTCCTTCTTGAATTGTGGTGCTCAGAACTGGACACAGTACTCTAGGTGAGGTCTGACCAGAGCAGAATACAGTGGCACTATTACTTCCCTTGATCTAGATGCTATACTCCTATTGATGCAGCCCAGAATTGCATTGGCTTTTTTAGCTGCCGCATCACACTGTTGGCTCATGTCAAGTTTGTGGTCAACCAAGACTCCTAGATCCTTTACACATGTACTGCTCTCAAGCCAGGTGTCACCCATCTTGTATTTGTGCCTCTCATTTTTTTTTGCCCAAGTGCAATACTTTACATTTCTCCCTGTTAAAATTCATCTTGTTTGTTTTGGCCCAGTTCTCTAATCTGTCAAGGTCGTTTTGAAGTGTGATCCTGTCCTCTGGGGTGTTAGCCACCCCTCCTAGTTTGATGTCATCTGCAAATTTGATCAGGATGCCCTTGAGTCCATCATCCAAGTCGTTGATAAAGATGTTGAATAAGACCGGGCCCAAGACAGAACCCTGTGGCACCCCACTAGTCACTCTTCTCCAGGATGAAGAGGAACCATTGATGAGAACCCTTTGGGTTCGGTCAGTCAGCCAGTTACAAATCCACTGAGTGGTAGCATAGTCAAGACCGCATTTTACCACCTTCTTTACAAGAATATCATGGGGCACCTTGTCAAATGCCTTGCTGAAATCAAGGTAGGCTACATCCACTGCGTTATGATCTGGTGCATCTTATAGAACAAAAAATATGGTAAATATAGGCATGTTTAAGAGGGCATGTTTTAATGTAGAAGAGGCCAAGTCAGTACAAACAGGAACTGAGCAGGAACACCAAACATTTTCTTAGGAAGTGTGGATTTTTGAGACCTTTCACAAGCACTAGAGGAGGAACTAGCTGGCACCAAATTGGCAACCTCTGTGGGCTATCAAATTCAAATAGATTTGTAAAATCTAATCTCAAATCCAGGAGGTGACCAGGAGCTACACAATTTTTCAGTGAAGACATCTCCATTCTTGACTCTGTTCAGAAACAACCAATCAATAATTTGGGAGAAGTAGGGCAGGGGATCTTCAGGCAGCACTGAAAACTGCAGAGTCTGACAAGGATATCGTCTTTGACCAGATTTCTCCTCTCCCGCTCTCAGGTTTTAGACTTCCAGACTGTGTAGAACCTTAATTAAGGGAAATTATTTTCATGTCCCCAACATCTCAATTAAATAAGGTTTAAGTGACCAGCTATTGACAGTTTTCTGACCAAGGCAGTGAGTGCCCAGGAGAACCATCCCCAGCATTCGCTGAATAATAGAACAGGGAGGCAAACGAGGGTGACTTTGTGCCTGAAAACCAGGCCTGGGCTGCTTTTTCCTTTGCAACTTATTAACTTTCACAAAGTTAATAAGAAAGGAAAAACAGCACCAAGAACCAATTGAAATGGTAGCTAGGGATTTAGTCCAAAGATCAATTTTAATTAAAATAACCCTGCATGCATGTAACTGCTAGTGACAGGACTGGCCTAAAACATTTTGGTGCATATGGCTGAAATTCCAAATGGGTCCTTCCTCCCACTAATTACTGAAAGGCAGAATCCACCAGGAAATTCTTTCTGAATAAAGTCTTACTGAAATGATTGGTAGCTTTGCAACAGAAAGAAAGCTTGTGCAAGAGAATTTCCCAGTAGATGGAATTCCCAATGACAGATTAGTTTGTTCTCATTCTCCTGCTTTAAACAGTGGTCAGACTCTGCCAGTGGAAGTGTCTGGACTCAGATTGCCTCATCAGAGGGCTGACCCTGAGTAGCAGTCAAGGTGGTAGTTTTTACCATTGCTGTTGGAAACAAAAAGGTTTCAGTAGCCACATATGGCAAATCCTACAACCTTTATTTCATCTGGAGTTTCTCCCAAAATCTGTTTCAATTTACCAACTTTTTATGTGAGGGGGCCGCAACTAAAGGGCATAATTTTTTTGTGGGGGGGGGGAGAGAAAAAGAGAATTATCTGGAAGGAAAACTAAGGTGACAATTTGCATCAGCCATCTGAAATGCTTAAAAAGTTTACCTTCAAAAGAAGCACAATTGTACAATGGATGAACAAGAAGCAAGTCCTGTCCAGCTGAATGGGACTTCTTTCTCATAAGTATGACTAGAAAAGAAGCCCAAAATATATCAAGATACCCTCTGCCCTAGCTTAAAAGTTTTATTTCATTATTTATTTATTTATTTCTCTCTCTCTCTCTCTCTCTCTCTCTCACACACACACACACACACACACACACACACAAACACACACAGCAGAAAAATAAAGCCATATTCAATTAACTTGAAATAACTGAGAACAACACACAAACCCAAGATGAAAATGGTAGGTGTATATCCAGCTGCCCTCCCGAAAGCATGCTGTTCATTTTGGAGCCTTGGAGTGTGGTGGTATGTATGCTTCGAGAGAGAATTACATCCTCATTTAGGTGCCCCATAGCTGACCCAAAGTCTCTCGGTCGTGTGTAGCAGACACTCATCGTCAAATCAATAAGCATTAAATCAACCTCATTTTCTACTATTTAAATTAACTATAACCACTTTAATTGCGAATTCATCGCCAGCAAACGGCTTATTGCCTTTTACATTAGAGCCCCGATTTACTTGCATGTCACAGACCATTGAGAATGGTTCTGCACATTCTGGAAAATCCCTCCCCCTCCCCCGTTTGTGTGTGTGTGTGTGTGTGTGTGTGTGTGTGTGTGTGTGTATCTCATACAGTAAGAGCCTGTTGGGCAGACAGCATTTTTAAAAGATGGCCTTTTAGCCTCTCTTGCAATACATAGAAACATAGGAAGCTGCCTTATACCAAAATAGATCATTGGCCTATGTAGTTCAGTATCATCTACACCGACTGGTACTGTGGCTTTTCCAAAGTTGCTGCCAGGAGTCTCTCACAGCTCTTTACTGGAGATGCCAAGGACTGAACTATGGCCAGCTAATAATAGAGACCTTAAGCCAATGTTTTGGCTGACAAATAGTGAACAGCCCATGTGCCTTCCCCAGATGTGCCCTTTCTCTCACACATCTGCGTTTTCCACCATCCCTCCCAACATCTTCTTGCCCATATCTGCACCTGTTTATATTTAAACAGGAGTGGTAGTCCTCAGGTAGCTGTGGGCAGGGTGGATGGCTCTACCCTCCATCACACACTCAATGAGCACAAGTGTCATCATGCCACCTGATTCCATAGAGATCTAAGAACAAGGCAAACTTCAGGACTACCCTCAGGCTACAAACTATTCAAACAAGGAAATTACTACCACCCATCCATTACAGGCATAAAATAAACATCTAGAAAACTATGATTCCGCACCAGCCCCTTGATAGGATACAGCTTCAGCTCTTTAACTTCTTCCACTGTACTACACATTTCAGATTCTGGGCTTAGAACTGAGATTAATAACTCAATACTTGGTTAATAAAACTGGGTATCATCAGAATATTGATGAGATGACAGTCCCAAATCTGCAGATGATCTCTCCCATGGGCTAGATATTTATTTAACTGCCCTGGCAACAATACCAAGCCCTATGCAACAACAGCAGTCAGTTAGCATGATGCAATGCTAGCTTCATCAAGGATTATACTTGGGGCTATAGCTCTGTGTTCAAGCAATTACTCCGCATACAGAAGACCCCAATTCCATCTCTACTATCTCAAGCTAAAGGAAGCAGATAGGAGCTGACAGGAAAGAGCTCTGCTGGAGACCACTGCTGGATTAAATAGTACTGGACCTGTTGAATCCAAATGGTTTACTTGGTATAAGGCAGCTTCATGTTCATTACGTCCCAACTGTCTCGGTGAGGGCCCTCCTGATTTTTCGTATCTTTGGTTAACCTTAAATTCTCTAGATGTTGTTAGACTCCTGTTCCTGTCCATCCCAGCCAGCATGGCCAATGGGCAGGGATGATGGGAGCTGTAGTCCAACAACATTTGGAGGGCCACATGTTTCCCAACTCAGAGTTAAATGATGCATTACAGTAATGCATTTCTAGTGCCTCACCACATTGAGCAGCTATGCAAAGAACTGAGGGTTTATCAGTCTAAGGGTTTATGCACTTCTGCTTGTGTTGTGCCTAGACAGCATGGGTCCAAGCAGTTTCTCACTTGACCCACACTTTCTAGGCACGAGTCCGAGCAGTTTTCCCCTTGTCCCGCTCTTTTCCAAGGGAAAATCTGCTCCTAGCAATAGATTGGAACAAATGGCAATCTGGGAAACACCTGAATTGTTATTTGCTCCAATTGTGTGCTGAAGAGAGGCTTTCCCCAAGGGAAAGCAGCCAGACAAGAGGAATTATAGATAAGCCTTCTCTGTGGTGGCCCAGATAACATCCAAGGTTGAATCCCTGGCATATAGGATGTACAAAGGATGGGAAAACAGGGAGAACAAAGGTGGCAGAGAAAGAAAGAGGGTGCCCAAGCCCCATACACTTTGTCTCTGGCTGCACCTACCAGTGGCTCTCGTCCCAGCCACTCCTGCCATGTGGCCACCAACAGATTACGCAAGGCCTTTGGCAGAAAAAAGCTTATCCACCTGTTACATTCTTAACCAAAAGGAGAAGTGTGTGTGTGTGTGTGTGTGTGTGTGTGTGTAAGGAACATAAAAAAGGAAAGTAAAAGGTACTGAATCATTTCTATACTGAAAGGTCACAACAATCTGATCAAATAAGCACATTTCATATAAGCACAATTCAGCAGAAAGTTCTCCTATGTAAACCCCACTGAAATGAAGGGGTGCTGTCTAAGAGTATAGCAGTGCTACTGCACAGTTCCTCTTTGTTTCAACAGGGCATGTGCAAGAGTATCTCCCACCAGGTAGCATGCTGTTTCTTTCATTAAAAGCTGGTGGCCTTTTACCTATTTTTTAAAAATAATAGTGGCCACATAACATCCACAGGCACAAGGCTACATCTTTGTACTCCATGTTCCAGTGGAACACCTCTCTGCCTTGACTTCCAGATTAACAACTTTTGACATTTACTCTGGCGTGGCTCACTGGCTTGCTTCTGAAAGGAGCATCTTATAGATAACAGATAATTCCTTTGTTGCATTGTTAAAAAAACACTTTACTGGAGTGCCAAAACTCTTTATATAAGAGACAAAAAAGAGGCTAAGGGTTTATCTACACTTACCTTTCCTCCACTCACTGCAGGCACAGGTTTGCACTTATCCGCTCCGTGTCGGTGCATGTTTTTTTACCCTATAACTTTCCCCACAAAACCCCACCCTTTAGCCCCCAATTAGAGGAAACATCAGTTCAGGTTTTAAATGGATTGTTGTTTGCTCCGACTGAGCTTTAAAGAGGTTTTTGCAGGGAAAGCTCCGGAGCAAAAGAAAAAAAAAGGTGGGGGATTGGACATGGAGCTTTATAGAGCAGACCATGCCTGAAAAGAGCAGAGGAAAGGTAAGTGTAGATAAGCTCTAGGTCAGGGGTCTGCAACCCGTGGCTCCGGAGCCGCATGTGGCTCTTTTACACCTTTGCCACGGCTCCAGGCAGATACTAGCGAGGGGAGGAGGCGCATTGTGCGCCCTGACACTCCCCGCTGTGGTGGGCGCTGTACTGGCTGTGACGTCGCATGGGGGCAGTGCGTGCGTTAGTCACGCACCGTCCCGATGTTACCTTCCCGCCCGCCCGCTACATTGTAAGGGGCATGTACGCTGGTCACTGCATTGAAAGGGGGCATGTACGCTGGTCACTGTTTTGAAGGGGAGTGAAGAACACACACACAAAAAAGGTACTTGTTAATTTAACGTTTATTTCTATGAGGAGGAGTAATTCTGAGGGGTCAAACAAAGAAATAATAAAAAAGTGACAAAAAAGTTATTTTTATAATGACGAGTTTTGCGGCTCTCAGTTGTTTTTTCTTCGGAAACGGGTCCAAGTGGCTCTTTTTGTCTTAAAGGTTGCAGACCCCTGCTCTAGGCTGTTCGTCAGCACCAATAACACCAAACAGTGCTCAAATGGATGCAGAGAAAACACTCAAGTGTAGACAGGTGTTGCCTGATTTACACAGCAAGTCCTCTCCTTGCAAGCTGCCAACTGTCAATTCAGAACTCTGTCTTCAGAGACTCCTATTAGCCATATTCAAGATGGTGCTTTTTCTTGCAAATTGCTCTTGGTGGGAAAGTGTTTGGGTTTTAACATGAGCAAAATATATCTAATAACAATTAAAAATACACTAAAAAGTTCCCCACAGAAATTAGTTACAAAACTGAAGACTCTTTCCCCACCCAGCACAGGATATATACACCCAACTGATAGTAGGAGGAGTCCACAAAACCAAAACAATATAAAATGTTCAAATGTCTGGGGTTACAAGAACGCCTTCCTCTGGTGCCCAAAAGTGGACAATGTTGGTGCCACACAAACCTCTCTAGGGAGGATGTTCCACAGATGCAGGTTACTGCTGAAAAAAGTCAAAAAATGTTCCACACTATTTGTAGCTAGTTTAATAGTGGGATGGGTTGCCTAATATGTGCAACAATTCAAGAGAAGGTGGAAAACAGCAGTTCGGAGGGGGAAACTGCCAGAAAATTAGTTTGAGAAATTTTAGATTTGCCTGACTTTGAATGCTAAGGTTTTATTTTTGCCTATCCCAGCTAATTGCCAGCAATAAATCTACTTGGATTAGTTTGTCTAATCCTTTTAAAGCTACCTTTGGTAATGCCCATGCAAGCGCTGAAGAGGAAATATAAGAAAGGTAGTGAGGTTTGCCAAGTTTTGGAGTGTAACCCTCATGCACAGGGGGCCACATCACTTCTCTGCAGTATCCAGGATAGGTAGAAGAAAATAGGTGTCCTAACAATGTCACATTTCCTTTTCAGCAATTTCTCCCCACACCAAAAAATAAAATAAAAATAGTATCTTCAGTATGACCAACTCAACTTCATGGTAAGGAGACCTGCTGAAAAGGAAACGACATGACAAATCCTGATGAAAACAAACCATTGAATCACAAGGATTTATATAATTTCATACACACACACACACACACACACAATCCCAATATTTGATCAATCCAATCTATCCACTGTCTTCCTGAGCAGTTACAATACCAGCTGCACTTTAAGTATGCGCTGAAGGGAAAATGGGAACTCAAATGTTAATTTCAATAAAATTAACTTAGCTTGTTGGTTTCATTGCAATGTAATTTTAGCCCTAGTGCCCTGAGGGGGGAACCTGAGTTGTGTGTCATAAAAAGGCTCTGCTGTCTCAGATTGGTTGCTTCGTTCAGCTCGGCTTCTTGGTTCTGTCGCCTGGAGGTGAGCGGCTCTCGAGAAACCCCATCCCATAAATTGGAATTGCCACAGACCAGCGTACAGACACGTTTATACAATCTAGCTATTTTCTCTTCTGTAATATTTTATATAAGCTGTTAAAAAATAACTGCTGCCATGAGGCATCTTGCTTCGTTGTTTGCTTCTTAACTTTCTGCTCTCATTAAAATGTGTGGTCAAGGGGTTAGATAAGAATCAGAGAGACCACCTAGGCTAAGGACTTATTGAGTATGAAAGCAGGGAAGTCGTGCTTATTAATTTCTCTCTCTCTCTCCACACACACACACACACACACACACACACACACACACACATATCTTGTCTTAGTTCCCTATCTGTAAAATGGGAACAGCCTCACAAGGTTGTTTGAGGTTGACACCATAAATATAAGAAAACACTTTGCCAATTAAAAGTGTTACAATGGTAGCTGTAGTTGTAAGAAACGAATCTGAAGATATTTCATTTGTTTGTCACGACAGTGATCAGTTCAAAATGGTAGTATGTTCAGTGATGTGAGCCATATTGAAGATACATTCATATTGAAAAAGGAAATCTGGGCAACTATTATTTTGAAACAAGACAGAAACCCAGGGAAAACATCTCCATTAGGCAGCTGCGTTATATAAGGTAAGACTCTCTGTCCCTCTAATTCTGCAATATCTACTCTATACTTGGACCACCAGTTGCTCTCCATGACCTTGAGCAGAATATTTACTGAGATTACCTTCTACCTGAGCCTTTTAAGTAGAGATGCTGGGCACAGGACCCGAAACATCTGCATGCAAATCATGTGCTCTGCCACTGAGATGTGGCTTCACTGGGACGAAAACAAAAAAAACCCTATCAAGTGGTACCAACTGACAAGAGAAGGATGTAAGGGTAGTTGAGGTGTGCAAACTGGCTGATTACTTTCTCCATGCATTCTTTCCTGAAAGCAGCTTCATTTGGGGAATATAACTTTAATGTGACTATGGTCAACGCTGTTGTTGAAAACAACTTAGCAGCTTTAGCCTTTTAAATACTGGGCTGCTCTGAGGTTGAGGGACACTTTCTGACTCCAGTCAGGCAGCCATGGTGGTCAGGTGCAGGTGCATGGATTTCCTAAATGACATACAGTGGTGCCCCGCAAGACGAATGCCTCGCAAGACGGAAAACTCGCTAGACGAAACAGTTTTCCGTTTTGGAGGTGCTTCGCAAAATGAATTTCCTATGGGCTTGCTTCGCAAGACGACAATGTCTTGCGAGTTCCTGCTGGTTCCCCCCCCCTTTTCTAAGCCGCTAAGCCGCTTATCAGCTGATCCGATCAGCAGATAAGCCGCTAAAAGCCGCTAATAGCGCTAATCCGTCAATGGGCTTACTTCGCAAGACGAAAAAACCGCTAGACGAAGAGAATCACAGAACGGATTCTTTTCGTCTTGCGAGGCACCACTGTACTGCTTAGTTTTGTCTTCTGCTGGCCTCTGTAACTATAAATAAATTTCACAGATGAAATCCAGCAATATTTATTTACATTTTGAGAAGTTTCACTTTTCGCTTTTGAAATTTGACTCTGAAGAATACATCTTGGTGCCAAATCCAGCATTTTCATACCTTAAAAAATATAAGAAGAATCTGCTGGATCAAGCCAATGGCCCATCTACTCCAGCATCCTGTTCTTACAGTGGCCTACAAGAGCCTGTGGTTAAGCATGCAAGCAGAACATGAGTGCAACAGCATTCTGTCCACCTGCAACTCCCAGCAACTGGTATATTCCCTCTGACAATGGAGGTGGCACATAGCCATTGTTACTAGTAGCCACTGAAAGCTATGCCCTCCGTGAATTTATCTAATCCTCTTTTGAAGACATCCAAGCTTGTGGACATCACTGCTTCCTGTGCGAGCAAATTCCATTTTTAAACTACAGTGGTACCTCGGGTTAAGTACCTAATTCGTTCCGGAGGGCTGTACTTAACCTGAAACTGTTCTTAACCTGAAGACCGCTTTAGCTAATGGGGCCTCCTGCTGCCGCCACGTCGCCAGAGCACGATTTCTGTTCTCATCCTGAAGCAAAGTTCTTAACCTGAAGCACTATTTCTGGGTTAGCGGAGACTGTAACCTGAAGCGTATGTAACCCGAGGTACCACTGTACACACTACTTTATTCAATCTGTCCTGAATCTTCCAACATTCAGCTTCATTGGATGCCCAGGAATTCTAGTGTTATAGGAGAGGGACATAAACTTCTATACCCACTATCAAACCCCATCACCCCCAATAGGACTTCCTCTATGTTCATTCAAGGTGTGCAGTGGCAATAAGGACCATACACTCAGGCTGTGGGGGGCTGGATTCACAAATTTAGAAGTTTAAAGATGGAAAATGGAGGAGAGATGATGACAGGACACCATCTTCTGACTACCTAGCAATTTGTTTTTAAATGTATCTTGACAATGTGTGTTTCTGGGCAAATTGTTAAGGATTTTACCTTTAAAATCCACCTAAAAATAGGAATGGACAGAGTTAAACCTGTTTTCTCTTACAACTGGGATAGACCAGACGTCAGTGGGCCTGTGATTGGCAGTAAATTCTGAACAGCTGAAAGAAAATACTTCTTCACATAATTAATGCTTAATGTATGGAATTCACAACTACAAGGCATTGCAATGACCTCTAGCTTGATTATTTTTAAAATGATTTGACAAAGACTCTCCTCCCTGCAAGAGAGGGGAGTGGTTGTGGGCGGGAGCCCGGACTCCGCCCTGGCAGGGGCCTTAGCCCCTGCCCCTCCTTACCTGGCCGGCCGGCACCCATGCCCACCGGGGGCAGCCAACCAGGTGCCTCCGAGGGGCGTGTTTAGCAGCTTAATGCTGCGCCGCCGGCTTCGCCTCCCCCTCAGTCCTCGTCGTCCCGCAGCGAGTCACCCACCCTCCACTCCCATTTAGCTCAGGGTCTAGGTTTTTGGCCTTGCTATGGACCTTAGGTTGGTCGCCCCGGTTGTCTGGGGGGCCTGGTAGGAATTTTTCCATTTGGCATTAGGCTTTTTGGTTTTTTCGCCTACCTCGTAACAATCGTCACAACTTTTGTGGTATTGGTGGGTAGGTTAGGCATTGGATTCATGTGTTGTGATGTGTCAAGGGCTAGGTGTGGCCATCGCCTATGCTATCTACCGTGGGTTATTCCGTTAAAGGAATCTGGCGGTCGTGTATTCCGTCTGATGCCTGCTTGGCGGGAGGCCATGGCATGACCCTCGGTGACATCAGGGGGTGAGCCTATAGTTGGATGAGCATCAACAGGCTCCACCTACTGTTGAATAAACCCACCACCTATAGTCATCCAATGCCTAAGCCAATACCTTTTCACTGCTGTAATCAATAAAGTTGTGGCCTTTTCTTGCCCATTAACCTTATACCATGTGTCCATGTGTATTTATTTCACATAGCGGGGTCGGGGCCCTCGATCCACAAATTCATGGAAGATAGTGACTATTAGACATGATTGCTGAGTAGAACTTCCATGTATAGTATATATCTGAATGCCAGATTCTAGAGAAAAATAAGGGTATCCTATCACCTTCATGCTAGGGCTATGAGTGTCCAAACATCTAGCCCAAAATGCTTTCTTCTGCTTAAGGCAAAAGAAAAAAGCAGAAAGAAAGATCATGCCCCTCTTTTAATTCTACATACAGAACCTGACCAGATTATAAAATTTGCTTCATACACATTTTTGTGAAGTTTTCCCAAATACAATGCACATTTGTATGCTATTTTCACTAATATACACATTTTTATCCACACTTAGCCTTAGTATATGCATTTTATATACCTCGCTTGGTTGGGAAAGCGCATGACAAAATTTGGTGAAGTGCAAATTTAGGAGGATGGATGTGTTTTGGCTCACATATTGTTCTGGAAAGCATGAATTAGTTAGACTCATCTTTAAATGAATCAAATTTCTCATCCACCCTTAGTGTACACCACAGGCAACAATCCTCTATTACATCGCCTTCAGCTATCTTTAACACTATTGCCTGTGTTCAGCTATATACAACCAAATATGCTTTCAGAACGAAATATCCATTTTTTTAAAAAAGCAGATGTATATGGTTAAATGAAAGAAAGAAGAATAACTAGTTCAACTGTATTGGAGATCTTCTACCCTTTTATACTAGCAAAGGTTTCGTATCCCTTAGCAACGTAGATGGAGAATTGGCAACCAACTGACCTTATCAGAGTTTCAATTAGAATCATGAGAGCACACCGTAAAAACACGCAGTAGCACAACACAACCACTTTCAGAACCTTAATTGAGAGAGAATGCGCTAGACTGCTAAGCCAAGAAGGGGGGTTGGGTGGAAAATCCCTTAGCTCTCTTCTAAACTTGGAAATTGTCCATTCTCCTTAAAGGCTACATATCCTAAAAGACCTAGCAATAAAAGTCTTGTTTGCACAGACAGATCTTAAAGAGTCCCTTCAGGAATTTAAATAATAGTTAGCTCTAAATGGCTAGCAGGGCAGCATTTTTGTTAAGGGATCCCAGAGCAATAAATAGACACTGTGAGGCTCGGTGTACCTTCTGTGTGACCAGCAGTTTGGTGCATATGTGTCAAATATTGTGCAACATTTGGCTTCCCAAGAACACTCTCAATCATGTTTCTAGCCCTCATTATGGAAGAGGGGGAAGAAGAGATCCTGGAACACTGTCTTCCAACTACATAGATGCTATCTGTTTTCTGCACAATTAAACCCTTGAGGTTAAAAAGAGGTAACAGAGATTTCTTGGGGTCCTGCTTTTTTGGTGGGGAGGGACCTCTGGACTAAGAACAGGGTGCTAGGAATAGGTCAAATCACTCCACCAAGCATGCCCCAATAGCCTCATTCAGATGCAACACCGAACTACAGTGGTGCCTCGCAAGACGAAAAGAATCCGTTCTGTGATTCTCTTCGTCTAGCGGTTTTTTCGTCTTGCGAAGCAAGCCCACTGACGGATTAGCGGATTAGCGCTATTAGCGGCTTTTAGCGGCTTATCTGCTGATCGGATCAGATGATAAGCGGCTTAGCGGCTTAGAAAAAGGGGGGGGGAGGAAAAAAAACCAGCAGGAACTCGCAAGACATTGTCGTCTTGCGAAGCAAGCCCATAGGAAATTTGTTTTGCGAAGCACCTCCATCTAGCGAGTTTTCCGTCTTGCGAAGCATTCGTCTTGCGGGGCACTACTGTATGGTTTAGCATTACAAGAATGAACTGAAGCAAGCATCAGGTGCAGCCAATAGAACAAGTTTGGAAGCTTTCTCCTCTGTTTCAGAATATTGACCAAATCCAGAGAAACTGGTTAAGCCAGCTTCAAACCATAGTTTATCTAACCATCTCTTCAGGAGCAGTTTAGGGTTTAGATGACATGGCAGTCTGTGGTTATTCTAAAGTGGAAATAGTCACTCCTGATGTTCTCCTTCAGACTGTAAGAGGAACAGGGAATGTGCAAGGCCAAAGCTTGCTGTTGTGACGCTAAACCACAGTTTAGTGTTACATCTGAATGCAGACATTGGCTCCTGCTTCCCTTTGCAACTTAGTAAATTACAGACAGCTTAAATCTAGGGATTGCCTCAGAAGTTTGCCGTTTCAATCCATATATGCATATGTATATGCTCACACTGATTTCACTCCACTCATCTATTCAGTGCCACTCTTAAGCAACTAGTTCTGTGCCTTCTGGCTAGGGGTGCTGCAGAATCAAAGGACTAACACTGAGTTGGATACTGAAGTGCTGCAGACAGAGGGTACTACCGTGTTGACTACAGAAGAGCAGCCAGACTCCTAGTGTTTACAGCACATCTGTCCAGTGACTTCTCTTATGGCCTGCCTATAGCACAGCCCAATATATTATTTCCTGTTCCATCAAGATTTTTTGGACTACAGTTTGCACAAGCCCCACCCCCCACATGTTCAGTAGTCAGGGATGATGGGAGCTGTAGTCAACACGTCTGGAGGAGATAAAGTTGAGGAAGACTGCCATATGTTTTCACTTGCAATGCATGCAAGTTATGTTTGAATCTGGGGCCAGCACACACTGGAATTAACATTGTCTATGCAGGCTTGAGTTCTCCCATTATTCCCTCTCAACCTGTACTTTTGTACACAGAGTCAAAACACATCTTTTTCCAGGCAACCGAAATCTGTCTCTACTCTCCCCCTTACCTGTAAGGAAAGTGGTACTCAGAGCTGAAATTAATCTGCAGAGAAATCATCAATAATTTTTCCAATGAATTGGCTTGCAAAAATCCAGATTTTCATTCTACTAATTCAAACAAATTCAAACATTCCTAATTGTACACACCTCACATGTAGAAGCTTAAAAGCCTAGTAGAAGCTTTTGACAGCATTGCTCTAAAACTCAGCAAGACTTTATGTATCTAAAGTATCATCTGAATATTTGAAAATATTCCAAATTAAAAAGATTCACATTCAGATTCAAATTGCTTGACCTTGTACCTATGCAAACTTAATTCGGAGTACAATCCTACATGACCATAGAGAAATAAATCTCACTGAGCTCAATGGGACTTACTGCCAGGTAAGTAGGTTCAGCACTGGAATCTTTAAAACTGCTATTACAGTGAGACTACTGCTGAAGTTGCCTCTAGGGCTAAGAAAGAATAAACCCAATTTTGTATTAGTCACAAACCACATTTCTATTATTATTACAATGGAACACAAGTCTCTTCTTAAAAACAAATAAACATATAAAATTACAGATTCAAAAAGAGAAAGAAACAGATGACAAAACCAAACACATCTAAAGGACTTATTTCCCTTCATTGAAGAATACAGTAAAGGTGCTAGTGACAAAAGAAATAAATAGAGTGTACAATGAACACCTGAAAGGCCTATTGACTGGCTTCCCAATTTAGGTGTTCAGCGGCTGTTTACCCCAAGTACCATCTGGCTGTATAGATATAATAACAATTATTCCATCGAGGTAGACCATCCTCTAAATCATATTAATATACACAGATTCCCCTCATCTTATGGAGCTTGATGTTTCCACACGCTCCCATTTAACCTGGGTAATGTGCTAAAACAAGTCGGCTTCATCGTTAAGAATTGATTTTTAATTTATGGGAACGTCAAGTGCATTCCCATAACATCCTTTTGTAATCCAGGAGAGCAAAGAGTACTATGCTGGTGCTTAATCTGCTTTTATGGGCCTATTCCCACTCCCCTTTTCCTTTTTTTTTTTAAGAGAGAGATAAAATAAAATTCACAACATCTTGCTACATATTTATGTCGAGATTTGTAGGCTTGGGGCTGCCACTTGCTCACACTCTTTCTGAGATCTAATTCGTGCTGCGAGAGAGCAAAGCGCCTTGTATTCTTCATTAGCTTCACTATGCTAGATAAGGTGGGGAGGGGGAGCTTATTTCTTTAAATTATTTAACCTTGGCAGAGCCCATTGGGACCACATAAATTACAAAACATATTAATGAAAAACATTACTTAGCTTATTCTTAAAGCAAAAAAGGAAAGCAAAACAGAAAGGATGCTCAATAAAATTTTATAAGTCCATTTAAAAGAAAGAGAAAATGGGACATTATGTTATGGTACGATCCTCCAGTCCCAAAATCCTTTCAGCCTAACTAGATCTGTCAATAAGTGTTTCGTTTATTTGACTGGCTTATGATCAAGCCAATTAGATTAAGTGACAGTTTCTCAAAATAAGGGCTATTTTGATAGAATTTCTTAAAGATAACAGCTTTCTTGTGGCTGAACAATACAGAAAATCAATTACATCAATTGCATCATCATATTCAAATAAAAGGCAAGCATAAAAAATGAGCACAGATTGCTGGTAACGAAGCCCATTCCTAAACAGGCCTCTCAGAATGAGATAACTAGAGAAGAAATTGACCAGTCATACCAATTAGCAAACCTGACCTCTTTGGCCTTAAATGTAATGTACAGACAACTCATTGCTGAATACATCTTTCCCTCTCTTCCACATTCCCGCCAAAACAGTTTTTCTCCACCATCACACTCCCACCCCGCTTTTGAAGCCCTTTCATTTTATAAGTTTAAATTCAAAGAGCTTTTAAAAACAAAATACAGGCTACTACTTTTCATTGCCCCATAATTCTCTCAGGTCAAAATACCAGCTGTTGGTGGAACTGGCTAGATGGGTGAAGGTCCTGAAGTCTGGGGATTATTACCTTTGCTTTATGTCTGTGGCTATATTTTTTGTGCTGTTTTAATAGTTGTAAGATTACACAAGTTAATGTGCTTTATTATATTCTTCTTAACAGCCCTGGGATCCACTTGAATAAAGGTGTTTTAGAAATTTAATAAGCATAAATATAAAGTAAATAATTTATTCCCTTTTGAAACCAGATGTTATTATTCCCAATTTACACTGGAGAAACCGAGGGATTTCTCCTACATCTAAAGTTATCATGTGCCCGTTATTGAGAGTCTGTTCTATTGCAGAATTGGGCATGGAATGGAGCTGGCTAGGGCTGCAGCTGAGTTTTTTTCCCTCCTGCCCCTGCAGCCAGGGGGGCTTGGCTTAACAGACTACAGTATAGTATAAACATTTTTGTTTGTTTTGCTTGTTTGTTTCCGTGTGAAAGGTATGTGTGACTCACTTTATTGTGATTTTCGATTTATTGCGGTGGTATGAAACCAAACCCGCAATATCTTTGAGGTATTAGTTTTAGTGTGCCATGGAACATGGAATTGTTTTCTGCAAATGTTGACCTCATTCACAATTGTGATTTTTGCCACATTTCCAGACAAAACTCATCCAAAGCAGCTCACAACAATAAAAAGTACATAGATAAAAATCATTATTACTAAAATCAAGACCAAAAACAGATTTACAGAAACATAAAAAGGCTTGGCATTCTAACAACATAAATATATTCCGGCCTCCATTCAGTGAATGGGACAAAAAATAATCAGGGAATGGTCAACTGAAACAAATGAGTCTTTAAGGCCTTTTAAAAAGCCTGACACGCCCCCAACTACCACAGTTCTATTGGGTGGCAGATCCACAAAGATCTGGAGCCACTACAGAAAAGGTCCTCTTTCTCTCATGACTGCCCACCTCTCAGACCAAAGAAGTACACATCAAGAGAGCCTCCAATTTAAAGGTTAAAATCAACACTTTAATTTGGTCTCAGAAACACAGGAATATCCAGTGTAAGATGGTACCAAACAAGACTCTGGCAACTGCATTCTGAAGTTTCTGAACTGTCCTTACAGACAGTCCCACATAGTAGAGCACATTACAGTGTCCCTGAAAAAGTATACAATCTCACAAAATCTTTCAGTATCAGCTTTTTGCTCAAGGATGGTAATACTTTGGTATTTAAAAACCCTTGATGCTGTGTAACAGAGAACTTCACACACAGGAACGACTAAATCAGCAGCACACTAGAAAACACATGTGTTGAAGTGGAGATGTGTGCATATGAATAGCCAGAGCCTTGAGTGGATGAAGCATTAAGAAAAGGAAGTACAACTGGAACCACCTGAAGTTTGAACTTACCAATGGATTTTCCACAGAAACCTGCTACTTTTCCATTTGATGTTAGAATGCATTTTTTTTTGGAACAAGACCAAAGGCTGACTGGTCAGCTAAACAATACTGAAATTTCATTTCTACTGTTTTTCAAATGCTGATTTGAAAGTTTGGCAACTATGCATTAGAAACTCTTTAGTGAACGGTTATTTTATTAAATACATTTTTATTAAGTTAATAAAGCTGGAAGGGTTTCTGTTTTTTTGAAAAAAATGCAATCCTCATTGCACACATAAATGCCAAACATTCCCATTTCCTTTATGGATGAAAACAAGAGGATTGCTGGCTGAGAAAAGAATAGAAAAAAGATAGTTTATATATTTTTTTTCACCTTGCTGAAGAGGGTATCCCACTATAGCTTCCAGTGAACAGTTTTTGCATAGTTTATACCATTTCAATAACCTGCAAAATTGGTGAACAAAAAATGAGAGTGCACACCAATGGTAATGTTCCTTCTATCATACCACTTTTCAAACAGCCGTCTGTCTCCAGTTTGTGATTAATGGCTGGCAAAATCTAAGCTAGAAACAGAATAAAATTCTGTAAAGAAGTGAAGTGGTGATAAAGGAGTGTGTGTGTGTGTGTGTGTGTGTGTGTACGGACATACATGATTGTGTGTGTGCAGAATGTCAAATTAAGTACATTTGCTTTGGGCTGTTATTCAACCATTAAGCAATAAACATTGCATGTTTAATTTAGGCTCTCCCCCACTAAGTACCACATGAAGAACTGCAATAATAACTCTTTCCCCAACCATATCAGCACAAAGCTAAACAGTCACAAAAACAGAAGATGCCCACCTCCCTTATGCATATTTCTTTCTCTCCTCTATTTTATTTCCCTTCAAAGCCAAATATAAATAAATACAGCTAGCTTTAAAAGTGGTTGAAAATGCTGGCTTTCGACACAGGTCTATGTTAAGTGGAATGCGGTGAGAGCAATATTTTCTTTCGGAGTTTTACAGACTTGTGCTCCTTGAGCTCCAGTTCCTATGCTGTGTGCTTGTACACGTAGGCCATGATTTTGTACAAATTTGTAACAAGTCAGTTGGCACCATCAGTGTATATTCTAGCCTGGAATTCATTAGCAGGAAGGTGTTGTGTTTAGAGACAACTCACACTCCCCAACACACACCGCGCCAGTCGACATGTTACAGAACACACAAATCGCTGTTCTGAGAGTATTTGCCATGGAAAGTGTCTTGGTTGAAACTGGCCTGCTTCAGACTTACATCTTTTTATGGGTGCATATTAAATATTTTATGTGTACTCATAAAACTGTTAAGCTTTCAGATAAAAGCATCTAAAAACTCAAACTCTATCAAACAGCTATGCATTGCCAGAGAGTTAGAATTAGCCACAGAACAGCAAAGGGTAATAGAATCACAAATTAGTATCTGCTACCATTATTATGTGAAGTAGTGCTCAGCTTTGAGAAATTAAATTCTATATCTGTGCCCATGCCACCTCTATCAGCTTGATCTATGCCAGTTTCACAAGCATTTCACTTTCAGGAAGGCTTTTTGGAAGAAAGGGCTTGTCCATATCTGAGAATCATTCAGCTGTTAATCCAACGCGCCCCCCCCCATCTGAATTTGACATGTATCTACTTTGAGCAGGAATACCACTAGGCGCTGTGGGTTAAACCACAGAGCCTAGGGCTTGCCGATCAGAAGGTCAGCGGTTCGAATCCCCGCGCCGGGGTGAGCTCCAATTGCTTGGTCCCTGCTCCTGCTCACCTAGCAGTTCAAAAGCATGTCAAAGTGTGAGTAGATAAATAGGTACTGCTCCGGTGGGAGGGTAAATGGCGTTTCCATGCGCTGCTCTGGTTTGCCAGAAGTGGCTTAGTCATGCTGGCCACATGACCCGGAAGCTGTACGCTGGCTCCCTCGGCCAATAAAGCGAGATGAGCGCTGCAACCCCAGAGTCGTCCGCGACTGGACCTAATGGTCAGGGGTCCCTTTACCTTTACCACTAGAAACAACTTCTAGATTCTAGATATCGGTGTTTCACTCCAATGTTCTCTTTGTCTAATTGACTTGATTTGAGGAGAGAGAGACTTTTTCCACCTGCCTTGCTCCAACCTCCAGCCCTAGGAGCCTCTATAAGAGGGCTAACTGGCACTGTTTCCAGAGGAAGAACTGTGCAGAGAGAGAGAGAGAGAGAGACTCTGTTTGCCATCAGGGGGTAGATGGTTTCACTGTGCTGCCCCGCCTCCATCCCAAGTAACCTTCAGAAGGTAGTTGCTGACACAAACACTATGTACTTATTTATTTTAATGAGCTGACCAGAGTCAAAGATTATGAGTCATGGAGGGGGGAGAGTGTTCGTATGAACTTAACAGTACTTAAGTATAATTTTTGGTTGCTATTTTGTTAATGTTAATATTGTTTCATAGAATATATATTCTGAATTGATTTGTTAATCACATAATAAGACTTTTGCTTTAATTGTGATGTTTAGCTTATTTTTTATTTATGGCATTGTTAACTGTGTTTTATAGATTTCAATTGCTTCACTGATGATTTGTTAATTATTCTATATGATATATGCTGTATTTGTGAGGTTCTATTATGTTCTATCATGTTATGGTTATTTACTGCTTGTAAGTTGCTTTGGGATTCATTTGAATGAAAAGTGGCATAGAAATATAATAAATCAAATCAAATATTTCCCAAATGTCAATCACTCCTATGACTTCATTCATTGGCTGAAACACTGAAAGGGAGGAGCAGGCTAGTTTCTCAGAAAACCAGTGAGAAAAGTAGCTGCACATATCGCTTCATACTTCAGGTTCTACAAACACTAGAAACTTCCTGCTTTAGAAAAAATGAAAGCTAGGAATCTGGGGTTGTGGATTATTTGGTGGGGGAGAGGGGAGAATTCCCTTTATTCCTCTGCAAAGAACAATGCCCACAATCTTTGATGGAATTCCTCTGCCTCATTCAGAACTGCAGCCAATGCATCGATTACAAAGGGAATGCTCAGCAAAAACAGAATTAGACTCCTGCAGAGCACCCAAATGGCCAGTTTTAAAACTGGACTGATGTGGAATGCTGGGTTTTTCTAAAGCACTGCCTATGCATGTTATTGCAGCTTCTATGGGTAATATCAGATCTAGTTGTTTTTAATTATCTTTTGATAGCATAGTGCTTTTAACTCACAAAATGATGTACAATCTTGTTCACTGTTTGCCCTTGCAATGTTGAGGAAACATTGCTAGTTCTAGTTTCTATTTGACTGTTGTGGAACTGAGGCTGGGAAAAGGTAACTTGCAGAGATTCCAGCCCAACCTCAAATCCATCCTCTTTATAACAGGACCACACAGCTTCTGGATTCCAATTCCCATCAGCTCAGTGGTCAGGAATGATATGTGTTGTAGTCCATCAACATCTGGAGGACTACTATGAAATCACTATGAAAATGCATAATCAATATATCAAGTGGCTCCAGCAGTAAAAGGCAAGCTTGGTTCACAGACGGCTTATCCAACAGCAAATGTCAGCAACAGTCCTAGTCATCAGATCCACAGAACGTAAGTAATGACTAGTCATTCTCAAGGGAAGATAGTGTAGAGGGAAGAGGGAGAGAACAAGAAGCAGTGCTTAACAGAGAGCTTGGGGTTCAAGTCTGCTTAGAAGTCAACACTCACAGACCTAGAAACGCACACTCTTTAGGTCCAGACATGAAAAGGCTGATTGGCTACCAGCACTTTGCAAATGGATCAGGATCCCCTCTATTTGAATTCTTTCCATGTAACAGGACTCAGTGCTTGCTCAAATTACACCCTGCCAAGAAGGAAGGTGGTGGCAATCCTGGATCAGCATGAAAGGAAAATGGTCCTTGTCCAAAGAGGTTGGATGCTCATTTCATCTTCCAATGTTACACATGAAATTAAACTCTGACAATCAAAAGGAACATAACAAAAGGGGCTGGAGGGGAGGGGAGTGTTAGTGTAGTCAATTGAACCGTAAATGGACACTGTTAAATCTCACCTCAGCCACAATTATCTAGTGATTTTAAGGGAAGTCACTGAATACCATCCAGAGACAGAAAGGCACGCTGGACTGCAATGCTTACCTCTCTTTTTGATTGTGCTTTTCAAACTTGGGACACACAAAAGCATGCTACATTAGGGATATGTTTTTGCAAAAACGTTTATGTTAGGCAAAATTGTACTCTACATGTTGTTCCCATAATCCAAATGCTTTTTATAGGAAATTCGCTTATGCAAACATGAGGAATTAGTAACCAAACTTTACTATACACACTGCAGATTCAGTTATCCCAGCTGCCAGACCTGTGTGTAGTACTGTAAACAAATAAACAGCTTTTAACAAGCCTTACTTATTTGTGCTTCACTGGCCTGTTGCAAGTGTTTCACCAGAAACCATGGTGGGAGGGGGGATCAGACAACTAAGTGAGCATTTTTTCCTTCCTTGTTTGCCTTTTACAAGGATTCAGAGGGTTTTCATGGGGTTTTCTGTCATTGGGTGGTCAAGATTCTATGGTTGGGAACACATTATAAATGTCTCCATAGGAATAAATGGAAATCATCAACTCATTATGCAAACATTCACTTAACAAACAATTTTCTGAGAATGCATTGCAGTTGGACAGCAAGACCTGCCGTATGTCACATGCACATTAGGAGAAATGTGAACTTTAATGAAGATGAATTCCATGAGGACTTGAAAAGAGAAAGAAAATGCAAACTGATTTGTATATGTGAGGATCTGCACTTAAGACTCGAAAAATGAGAAACGGAGAGAAACCAAAAGTGACAGATCTGACCATTCCTAGCTCTACTGCACCTAAGTTGTATATGCAATGGAAGCAGTAGCAGACATTCCTGGATAGGTGAGATATTTGTACTTATCAAACCCAAGTGGACAGTGCACAGTATATTGCTCATCAAAATGCACTGCCCTCCAGACAACCTATCCTAGTTTCCCATCTAAATTGCAGCTGGTGAATACCAACAATGATGCTGATTAGGAAGAAACTGAGGGTGATTTGAATGTGCCCCTGGAGATGTGTTAACAAGAAAAAAATGGGGATGCATTTACAGAGTCTAGAGCTACCTCTTCATGCCACGGTTCTCAGATACGTGCTGTTCATTGTGTGGCATCTTCATCCCCACCCCATTTATCATTACTGCCTCTGGGTGGGACCTGAAGATACTCTGACAAGATTTCCCACAATGCACCAAGGAACTGGCAAACTTTTAAGCTCCTACACACCCCTATTGGCTTCTGAGCTGTTTCAGACAAATGCTTTTTAAAAAAATGAACAAGGAAGGTGAAGGGGGGGAGGGAGAACCTAAAGAGCGGGAAAATAAGGAAAGCTTGAACTTGATAAAAAGAAACCAGTCCAACGTGTAGAAGGATGGTGTCAACTATAAACACCCAACAGCTACTAGAATATGGTGAAAATATAGGAAGGATCACCAGAAACAAGGAAGGCACAAGCCTCAAGTCAGTATTTTTATGTTCTCACCTTAATGGTAGGTATGAACAATGGCACCACACATGTCTTTGTAACACACTCAGAATATGCACTTTCAATATTTAGCTGTCAATAACACTTAAACCACATCAACATATGTAGGAAGTTATCTTTGCATACATATCCCCTAGTACACATTTGTTTGTAAAAGGCATAATATTTAGACAGTCACTTGTGAGACTAGTGGCTTAATTTACTCACTTGTACATATGCTTTGTTAGCCCATATACACAGAGAAGATTGTGTTTTGAACAAGTTCATTCTGCAGCATGGAATGTTACATTGCTATTTGTTGTATTATAACACCTGTTTATAAATGTAAATGATCTTCTTTAAGCAGTAAAGCTATTAATAGGAAATAAAGCTGTATTAAACATAATTGAAGCACAAACCAATGCATATTTTGGAATCACACTGCAGCATAGAATCTCAATATTAGACTACATAAAGTGGTTTGGCAAATGCATTATTTTAAAGATAACCGTTATGAGAATACATGCATAATAAGAATATATTATAAGCACTACAGTTGCATGAAAGTATACTGAAATATGTGTGAATGTGCATCACTGATCGCGTGAAAAAACTGAAGAGTTCAATAAGGAATTTTCAGAATAATATCTGGGGCTGTCAGAAGCTCTATACCCTCTGCAGATATGTGTCTGCCCCAATCTCAATACTTATAGGGCCCATCTCCAAGATCTAATACAGTGGGTTGCTTTGGAACTATGAGAATACAGTAAGTTTAGCTGAGTCTACCAAGAGCAGTAAAACCAGCTGAAAGCTTTTTCTTTAATCAGGAAGCAGAAAGAAGTTTGTCCGTATTTGTACCACAATCTTTTCATATGACTTTAAAACCATCATGATTTAAAGATAGCAAGTGAGCTTCCTGATTTTCTGTTGATTTTAAATCAGAATCTTGTACAAGCCAAACTTGTTTCACCTTACCCTTCCACCAAGACTCTTTAATTACTGCCCTGTGATATGTACAGGGTTTGCTTTGTTACAATCTGGAACATTTTTTAAAAAACACAATAATAATATGGTGCATATTTTGACAGACACCAACAAATCAGACAGAACTGCTGTTTTGAAGGTATACTTTCAACACTGTAAAAACGGTGGTTTGTGGTAAAAATTAGCACACAACTTATAGTAAAGAGAAAATAGGGAGGGGTGAAGAAACCTATTAGTGAGCATCACCCAAAGAAACTTCTATAGAAATGATCGAGCCATGGCATATCCAGCAAGAACAGAGGAATGTACAGTATATTAAAATTTATGCACACTTGGTAATCCATGAAAATAATGCAATTAGTTTATATCTGATCTGCAAAGGAAAGAACACATAACAATAGAAAAGCTTGCAGCCATGACATTGAATACCGTTCCAAGTTTGCTTTCTCTTTAACATAAAAAAAATCCAAAACAGCTCCATCCATTCCACACACAGCAGCACGCCAAGTTTGAAGCGTGGGCGCAGAAGCAAAAAGGAAGGGGGAGCTGGCAGGGGTGGCAGAGAGGACACGTATAAGGAGGGGAGGGAAAACCCTGCCAATCAATCATTTATAATTAACAAAAAAATCCAATTGGTGGCTTTAAATAGAGATCAATGTGGTTGCAGGCCGGACGGGCGGATAGCAGAGAAGCATTTCACCTTCGCGTCCGTTTCCCTCGCAAGCTGTCTCACCTACAGATTCGCCATTTGTTTTGTTAACAAAGCTTCAGGGGGTGCCGGGCTCTCATTGAAATTTCATTAATCTAATGGAGTAAAGTCCTATAGAAAAAAAATCAAATTCTCGTTGAGCGAGATGCTACCTGGGAAAGATAACCTCTGGTTGAACTCCCAGACTTCTATTGCTCAGCTATTAGTCTGAGAAATCAGACAGCAACAAGGCTGATTACAGCTAGAGGCCACAACATTTTCCCCCTCACTCTCCCCTCCTCCTCTTTCATCCCCCCCCCCAGCATACTCTTCCTAACTAGCAATTTTTGAGTGCAAGCAGTGGTGCTGGATTCTTCATCGAGAATGGCATGGGGCTCCATAGGGGGGGGGCAGATAGCACAAGCATTCTCAAAGATGGCACTCAGGGGCTCACAAATAGCAAATTGACCCACAAGGATTATAATAAAGGGTGTGGGAGCATGTCCGGGGGGGACAGGAGGGGCGAGGAAGAAACCCATTACTGCAGGGTTCAGTATTAACTTTCACAGAATGGATGGAAAGGAGCCCATTCCCAATTGGCTATGTTGAAGAGTGGAGCTTTTAAACAGGTGGGAGAGGATCTCTCAGAAAGTCTTCGCCAGAATAAAGGCTTTTAAAAACAGCTGCAATGAGGTAAGCTGCAATTCCTTTGATCCTAACTCTATAAGGAGAATCGGACCGTACTCCAGATCTGAAACCTACACCAGTGATATTTTGAAGCCAAGTGCTCAGGGTTCAGAAAATGTTTCCATTTTTTAAAAAGTAGATTCAAACCTTCTACAACCTAGCACCTTCTGGGATTTTTTCAGGCTTACACACATCAGTGTTTTAAAATTTGAAATGCAGGGTTGTGAGGAGGGACAGGCATGCCAGAAAGCCACATGTGAGTGAAACCTAGACCCACCTATTGCCTCAATTGTATATCAATTCAAGGAATGCAATTTGTTCTTGAAGATGGGTGTGGGTCAGAAATCAAATCCCCCCCCCAATGCTACCAGGAATGGAGAGCCTGTGGCCCACCAAATGTTGTTGGCCAACAACTCCCATTATTCCTCACTACTGGCCATGCTGGTTACGGTTAGGTACAAGTCACAGCTTCCCTATCCATGCCCTACAGGAAACTTTCACACAGTTTTCCTTTCTGGTTATCGCAAACGAAACTGAGATGGCTGACAGTCTGTTACCCCCACAACTGGCAACACAACTGACTGTGTACGGGAAGCAGAAGGCAGAAACATCTGAAGCAAACCACACAAACAGTTCATTCTATGGGCAGGCAGCGGCAGAGTGAAGAAGGAAAATCTACCCTGCTATGGTCACAAATGGATTGGAATTCAGCTTCCCTCTCTCCCCTTGCTGAACAGAACATAATAGGAAAGCGAGAAGCAGGATACTTTAAGACCTTCAGTTTGTCCACTTAGGTATAGGTATGGGAGCCAGAGGTGGATTTAGAGAAGCACAACTGGTTCGGTCACACTGGGCGTAGAGCCTCGGGGGCGCTGCTGGGGATGCTGCAACTATGCTTTAGAATGGAGCGAGGGGGGGTTAGCGCTGCATAGGGCACTACTGAAATTTGAGACCCCAAGGTCTGCCACTGTGGGAGTGCACAAATGACAGCCACAAAATTGTGTGCAGAAGGTCATACTAGAGTTCCCATTATTAGAGAATCCCATTATTATTCCATATTAGAGTGAAACTAGAGTTTTACTTGCACCATATGCTTACCTTCTGCACCAGACACACCAATGTGCAACACTTGATTTAAAATACCAAATATTTTAATTTCTCTGCTTAGTGCCGTTTGCCTTTGGTGTACAAATGAAATTGACAGTCATACAGCCTCAATCACCTGGAAGCAGAAGACAGAGCAGGAAGGCAATCCAGCAATGGGGAAACAAAATATTCTAGAGAATAGGTGAGCAGAGCATAGAACATTAAGACATTCAGGTCCTTTCTGGCTCTTTGGTTCTAAAAACAGATGAAGAAGCATCATAGATCAAGCAATTTGTACTGGATTTTGCACAGACTGAATTTTTCAAGAACCCTAATGAAGCATTAGCTTACCTACATATACACTGGTGGCAATATGGTGAGCAAAGAAGAGTGGCTGAAGATCCTTTGCTTCTGTGTTCTATGCTAGATCAATTTACAGTGCAAATCTATGAATGTCTACGTGGAAGTGTTACTTAGTCCCAAGTACAGATAGGGGATAAATTCTATTTTGTTTGCATTTTAATGATAACATACATAATTTCCACTTCTCAAACTATAATTTAAGTATGACTAGAAATGCAGATAGCAGAATGTACTTCATTCTACAGGCTATTCGCTCATTATGAGAATTGGCTTCTAGGACACAACATTCAAGGTACTATCTCATATCTATAAAACCCTGGCCTTTTAGGTCCCATATACTTTATGGAACAAATATATCCTTATGAGTTTCCTCCATTCCCAACCATCTTCTACAATAGGCTGGTGCCCCCCAGTTGTTCTGGACTGCAACTCCCATCTACTCTAGCTATATCCAGCTAGCATGACTTACAACCATGGGACTGTAGTCCAAAACATTTGGACATCACCAGGTTGGGTAAAGCTGCTTTATAATGACCTTGTTAGAGAAGCCCTGCTAAAGGGTGCCACCTGTTATATAACTATAGTTGCCAAGAGGATGTAGTATAGCCACCTCAGTCATGGCCTTTAAACTGTGATCTTTTCCTGGTATGTTTGTCTGAGCTGAAGCTGGCAAATTTATAAAAGGTTTCTTTTAAAACAGATTTTCATAGTTTTTTACATATATATGACCTGGTTTTAAGGTCACTTTTACTATGTTTGTTTCAAACATGTGTATTTTTGTCCCCTGAAAATCTAAACAGGCTTCTGGTGATACAGGGTATATGTTTGTAAACAGACGAATTCATGCTCCCACTATATAGCAAGCTTTGTTGAAGCACTTCATTTTCCCCATTACAGTGTTGCCTGGAAGCCTTCCCTTCTACAGTGGTATCTCAGGTTAAGTACTTACTTCGTTCCGGAGGTCTGTTCTTAACCTGAAACTGTTCTTAACCTGAAGCACCACTTTAGCTAATGGGGCCTCCCGCTGTTGCCATGCTGCCGGAGCACGATTTCTGTTCTCATCCTGAAGCAAAGTTCTTAACCCGAGGTACTATTTCTGGGTTAGCGGAGTCTGTAACATGAAGCGTATGTAACCTGAAGCGTATGTAACCCGCGGTACCACTACAAGAACCAGTTCCAATTACATTTTGGGGCTCCAAGTTTCATTAAAATGGCACTCTCAGGCTCAGGATATCAAGTCTTCTGCCCCATGCCCCTCAGCAAGATAGTGTGGTTTCCCCTAAGTACTCACACTAAGCCACATGCACTTCAGTTTAGGAGGCAGATTTTCCAGGCTAGAAAATGTTGTCCTGGCATGCCCATTTGCTTCCACTTTATTTAACAAATTAAATTCTGAGTGCTCGTTTCTTCATACAAAAAAAGGTGATTGCTTAAGATCTGGACCTCTCTTGTGGTGCACTAAAAAAGGAAGAAAAAATAAGGATTTGAAATTCCCAAATATAGGGAAAAGGGCAGAGTTCATTAGGAAGGAGGATCCACTGCTCCTTAGCACAGAACCTGGGAGGCAACACCAAACAGAGAAACGAATGAGACTGTTTGTGAGTAAGACTGTTTCTTTCATTCTCTTTTTCTTTCTCTCTCCCCCTCCTTCTCTCTCTCTCACACACACACACACAGGCGCGCACACATACATATGAGTCTTTAGGGATTTGCATGAACTTTTGAACCAGAGACTCAAAGACAGGGCCCAGCCTGTTCCCACTTTAATAAACAATTTTTTTTCTTCAATTAATTAAGGTTTGGAAAGAAAAAAATAGCAGAAGCGAAGTAATTTAGCATGCAGCGCATACGTTACAGATGGATCCCACCTTTGGATGCTTATTAAATCTATGCATGATTGCACTGGGAGAAAATTAATTGCATTGTTTTTCACAATTCAAGATGGCTTTGCAAAACAGCAAAGAAAATGATGCAAAACTCTAGACTTTTTTTGTTTCTTTTTTTAAAAAAACCTTTACAAACACCAACAGACTTTTCAGAGATATTTTGTTTCAATTAGTTCCCAGATGCCATAGGAAGAGGACAGACAGCTTCTAAATATGAGTAAAGGTTTTATAACACTCCAGTTGGAGTAAAATTGAGACACTGATATAAAACCATCCTACAAAATCGCATCTTTGCTTCCTCTTCAAAACGACCCCCTCCCCCCACACAAAAGTCTCGCTCAGCAATTTCAGAACCATTCAATACTAGAAAGAGTTTTATTTGCCATGATTGAAAAGTTACAGGATCGGAGAAGAGCCCTGGAACACAGGAAGCTGTTTACAACGACTAGCAACTAGCGATGGTTCTCTAAGCTTTCAGGCAAGAATCTTTCTTAGTCCTACCTGGAGAAACCAGAGATTGCTCCTGAGACCTTTTGTATGCAAATCATGTGCTCTACTAATGAGCTATGGTCCTTCCCCATAAGTGGCTTTATCATGAGGCAAGGTGAGGTGATGGCCCCCAGGTAGTGCTGTTTGGGTGCCGCCAAGGGCAGCAGAATGGGAGACTAATGAAAGGGTAACAACCTAGCAGGTGTTCTCCTGCACACGCTCTAATGAAATGAAAGAGATTAATAGATTAATAGGCTAATGTTTATTTCTACTCCTTTTCATAAAATAAAAGTGAGATGATCTGATCGTTACATCAGTGCCTTGACATGGTAATGAACTGAATGAGAGCCAATAAATGTGAAACTCAGTCGAGATAAAACTGAAATACTATTAGTAGTTGGTTCATCTGCTCAGGTGGTGTTCAACCTGTTCTAGAGGGGGTTCACTCCCTCTAAAGCAGGGTCAGCAAGTTTTACCTCACCTGGGCCGGTTTACTCCAGTGGAGATCCCTCTGTGGCCAGATCACACCCGCGGCCGCCTGCGATTTCCGGCGTCTGTGTCTGCGCAGACGTGATTTTAGGCATCTATGCATGCGCAGACGCGATTTCCGGCACCGTGGAAGCAAGTCCCCGTGTCGCGCTGCACCAGTTTAGCACAGCACGCAGGGACTTGCCAAGCAGGCGGCTTGGTTCGGGGGCGGCTCATGGGCTGGTTAAACAACCCCTGTGGGCCACTTGTGGCCCTTGGGCCTTAGGTTGCCGACCCCTGCTCTAAAGCATCAAGTTCACATTCTAGTCTCGAGTGCTCAGTGATCCACCTTTGCTACTAGAGGCACAAAAGGAAGGAAGGGCAACAGCGTCCTTTGCCAGTTTAGATTAGCAATGCATTGTACACAGGTCTGCCTTTGAAAATGGTTCAGAAGCTTCAGTAAGTTCAAAATATGACTGTGAGACTATTACCTGGGTCTAGGTGACATGAGTAGATCACAACAGTGCTCTGTCATCTTCATTGCCCCCCTCCACTGCCAAGCCCAATTCAAGGTGCTGGGTTTTGACTTTTAAGACCGTTTAACAACTTTGGCTCAGCAAACCACTTTCTACATGTACCTACGCAGATCTTGAGCTCTTCCGAGGCTCTTCCTCAAGTGTCCCTACTAAGTGAGACGCAACAGATGGCTAGAGGAATAAAAGGCCTTTCCAATGGTAGCACCTTGGCTATTAGTGTGCCCTCCCTAAAGAAGTTCACTTGGCACCTTTTATGCTGTATTAGGCTTCTAATACATTTTAATTCTTATTTCTTGACCTGAGAGCCACCTGAGAACTCTGTTATAGGGCAGACTAGAAATACTATAAATCAGAGTAGGGAACTTCTGGCTCTCCAGGTGTTGTTGGACTCTAACTCCCATGAACCCCAGCTAACATGGGCAAATACTCAAGTATGATGGGACTGTAGCAACATCTAGGGACCTGCAGGTTCCCCATACTTGCTTGCAAATAAATAAGTATTAGCCCAATCAATTAAAAAACAAGTTTTTGAGTTATACAGAATTCATTTTACCACCTCTCACCCCCAATTTACTTGATGATCTACAAGCTACAATCTTCCAGCCTCAGCAGTTCATCAACAATATGGATTTAATAACTCCCACCTACCTTATGGAGTTATTGTAAGGAATGCCAAGATAACATACAGGCAATGTTTTGAATGTAATATTAATTGGATATTATTATCATCAATTATTTGTTGTTGTTATTGTTGTTGTTGCTTAGGCTGAAGTATTTAAGAGAAACAAAAACTGATGCTGCATTCTATAACTGGTGTTTACTTAGCCTTGTCTATTGCTTTTGGGGATAAATAACTGGACACATTACCGTGTTTTACAGAAGTCTCCTGTTAAATATTCTTTGGGAATGAGCAAGAAACAAAACCCATGGAAAAGTGTGTGCCATGTTACAAACAAAAGATGTATAAACTCAAGAAGTCTACTTTCCCCCTCATTATCTCTCTCCACGTTCCTCCCCGCCCCCCATGCCCCTGGTCTTAGGAGTTTGTAGATTAATTGTAAACTCACCCAGACTGCCCCCCAAATGACCTCATGCCGAACTTGAAAGGCCCACACGTTTTTCTAAATGGGGCAAAAAGAGCCATTTGTTTTCCCGAACACACTTCCAGGTTCTTTCAAAAACAGATCCTTTCCATGAACATATCCCGCCTTTACACAAGCCAGCTTTAAACCATGAGAACCTCTTGCTCTCAAGCTGAACAGAGACGACCCCAGGATATCTTCAACCTAAACTCTGAAAACAGACTTGAACCTGCACCTCAGTGAGACCAGAGTAACAAAACCTTGATTTTTTGGCACTTAAGAAAGATGTAAAGGATATGGAGACCAGAGGCCTCTCGAATATAAATTGCCTTCTACAGTGCCTTCATAAATGACAAGAATAGTGTTCCCACCACCACTGCTGCCAGGAACCACGTCAAAGACTGTGTTTCTTATCATGCACCTGCATCCTACTTGATAAATAGGGGACATATAGCATTTAGGAACATGTTTGTTTTTTTAAAAACAAAACAAAAACAGCTTACATTTGCAGAAGTGAACTCCTGCCTGGCACAACAGCTCCATGCAATGTTTCACTTTTGGGGGAGACTTGTGTCTTTGGTGAGTATTGTGAAAAGCAAACCAGCAGCTACTAATACCACACACTTTTATGCAAAGATAACAGATACTCTTAATGAGAACATTACATCCTAAGGGACATTTGTATGATCTTAAGTTCATGCACTTTTCCTGTTTTTGCAAACAGACCTAGAGTTAGTTGCACTTACTGTATGTTTCATAAAAATCAATAGGGCCTAAGTACTAACTAAGGGTCAAACGAGACACGTGCTTAGATATGCAGCAGGCAGCTACTTAACTTGTTTTTCCTTAACCTATTGAAGGGAAGGGGGAGCATGATGCTCAGTGTGAAAGAAGAGTGTGGGAGGCTTTTAACTCTTCCAGCAATATTGGAATGGAGATCCTTTACACACAGACACACAGGCACACAGGCAGACCTCAACAGCCTCTACTCCATCTAGAAAATGGCAGGTATGTTATTTCTAAGAGCACAAAAATATTCATTTAAGCATGGGTTGATACGACATACCAAAAACTGGTTCAAGGGTATTTAATGAGATCAATCTTCTTAGATGCAGACTCCGGGAAATACATGTTTCCAGTTGTTGTTCTTAAAGAAAGAACAAAATTCTAGACCTCAAAAGGGGGAGGACCCCCTAACTTAGAGAACTTACTGAGACCTGTATGACCTTTATGAATCTGCTATATATTAGAATCTCAGAAATGTTCTGCATAAGAAATCAGTGCCTTGTTCCCAGAACAATTCCCACATGCCCCAAATATAGGCACTGGGTCCTCTCTTTCTGTGAAAGCAGAAATAAGCAAGCAGCCTTTTGTAGCTCTTGTGGCTCTCTGAAACAAATTAAAATTACAATGGCAGCACCTCCTAAAGACTCACAAGTGGGTGCCAATGAGTACCTGTTGGATTTGGATGTGAGAGAGGCATAGGTCTAAACCTCTGCTAAGACATGAAGCTCACTGGGTAGCCTTGTAAAAGTTGATGTCTCCTAGTCTATTTCATAAGGTTTTTGTGGCGACAGGATAGATAAGAATGATAAAACTCTCTATATGCTGGAAAGTGCTACAGACATGAATAATTACCCAAAGACGTTTCCCATTCCAGGCTGTATGAATTCCACAAGTGTGTTGCACTTATTGTACACTGCCCTGAGAACCCTTGGATGAAGGGCAGTCTAGACAATCAAATAATAAGCAAACATACAAAATATGACACTGGGCAGATATCTGTATCCTGTAAATCTTACCTTTTTTTTAAAAAAAAAAAGCAAGTTTCTAGTCCTTATGTTTGCAAACACTGAAAGTGTGAGAAATCTGAGAAAACAAAAGAGAGGCTTGACAACCTTTCCACTAGGCAAGGGCTGGTGTGGAAGAGAAACAGTGTGCTTCATAGTTGTTTTCCCTTTCCCATGAATAGTAGAAGCATATGTTGTGTTCCAAGCAAAGGGATTGCCTACAAATTTGCTTGATCTATTTAATTGATACAACGCACAGAAATCAGCGTTTCATTATTTTTTAGTGTTGAATCATATCTTGCTCGCTTGAGGCACTCTTTAAGCTTAAAAGGGTACATAAGTGAATTCACACATGCACCCTATAATTGAATGACTGAAGTATTAAGTGCTGATTGGCATACATGACACAAACATCAGAGGTCAAACACCAGAGAGCTTTCACACAACCACAACCACTACCCACTGTAGGAGGAAAGTCAAACATTCAGCTGAGCATCACCAAAGTTTATGCATTTGTGAACAAGCCCTCAAAGGTTATATGATAATTTCCAATTTTTAAAAGAACTGCATCCAGTTTAAACTGCTTTAATCCACAGCTCTTAGATGGGAGAGAAATTTGACACAGTTCGCTTTTTTCGCACTTCCTGAAACAACCCAAAACCTGAAATGAAGCTATCCTTCAAAATCTGAACATCTCTGAATTTTGTGAACTAATTTGCCAAAAGAAAAGTATACAAAAATGTGCTTGTTAGCATAGATCGTCCATTAAAATGCATATACTAGTAAAAATAACACAAAGAAAGACACTAAATGGCCCTACACTAAATCAACTGATGCCCTCTTCTAGCTGCCCCCTCTGAGAAAGTTCAGAGGGTTGAGATGAAGGAGAGAGCCTTTTCAGTTGTGACTCCTGGAATGTTCTTGTCAGTGACGCTCATCCCCACTTCTACTTGCCTGCCACTTTCCCCCAGAAAAAACAGCTATTTGTCATTGAATCAGAGCAAGACCCAATTGGGTTATCTCCAAATTGACGTTTGCTCCAATTTAGCACTAAAGAGCAGGTTTTCCAAAGGAAAGTGGTGGGGCAAAGGCAAAACTGCTCAGATCTATGCCTAGATAGCATGCAACAAGCAAAAAACTGCTCAGACCAATACTTTCTAAAAATGGGACAAGTGGAAGTGCTAATAAGTCCCAAGTGCTTACATTAACATCTTTACAACACCAGGTTAAACCTACCCATTCTAGCAGGCATTTGACAAAATATGATGTGTTAGTTATCTCAGTCCAGAAACTGTGATACTCTTTTTTATGTTATATATTAGTCATGTGAGGACTGATTATACTGATTTAAAAATTTTGTACACCTTACTTTTCTGTGAGTCACTTTAGAGGCAATTTGTATGAGACTAATAATAACAATAGCAATAATAATGAAAACGACAACAGCAATTATATAAGAGCAATTCTTCTTACTTGCAAGAATGTTTATATTAGGGGAACTTAAATTGAAATGCGTTTATTAGGAGAAATACATACTAAGATGCTGATGAATTTTCATGAAAACATTTTTTCAAAAATCACAAATTGTGGTGGTGAACTGAACGTAAAATTGGAAAATGAGAAACTGAAAGAAACCACAATTGACAGATTCACCCATTCCTAGTAGTTCTAAGCTTGTGTTCTCCTACGCCAAGGGTTGCCAGTGTGGCACCCATAGGTGTCAGTGTGCCCACCAGTCCTTCCTATAGCATCCACGAAAAGTCTCAGTAAATATCTCCTCAAATATCCACAGTACACGATTCTTTTTCCTGCTCAGTTCCTGCTTGCACTGCCTCAGTCTTTCCAACATTAAACACACCCCATTAACATGCACATATTTGATTGGATGCCTAGATTGGACATGCACCCTCCCCTCTGTTCTGAACAAAGGAGAGGCGCAGACAGCTTCTCTCTGTGAGCTTGTGTGGCAGAGCCTGGTGTATGAGTCTTTTTCCCTATTGATGGGGCAGCTAAACATGCCCACTCTGGTTCTGTCTCTTTTTCTTCTCTTATAGATGTGGCAGCTATTATGGCACGCCCCCCACAGCAGCCACTTCGTCTTATGCAATTCCCTCAGGACAGCCATTTTGTGCTATGCTACACGCTGCATGGCAGATACTTTGTAATATGCCACGCCTCTAGGGGAGCTATTTTGTGACTTGCACCCATGGCACTTCCTCAAAATTCCAAATGTGTCCACTGACCCAAAAAGGTTGATGGCTGCTGCCCTGCACTAAGAGGCTATCTTCATATTGTGAGCGAAAGTGATTATCTGCTTTGGGAACAGGAAACTTAAGAAGTAGCCATGAGAAAGGTGTTTAACCCATTTTATGCCAGGCATTTCCTCATTCCAAATCTTATGCCCCAGTGACCTTTCCTGTTATATGGCCCCCAAAGCAGGTTTGGGGAAATGGAGCGGCAAAACCGCAGGCCAGGTAAAGTTTCAGCACCCTCCTGACTCTTTCTCTGCATTAAATTTCCCCCTCGTAAAGTGACTTTTCATTTAAAAAATGGAGTTCACACATAGCACATAGTTAATCCACTACGACAAGTCAGTCCACTGAAAAATGACATCTTAACAGCAATAAAAATAATAAAAAGCTTAAATGTACATGACATTTTGAGTGTTCAAAGCACGTCACATATATTAGCTCAGTAATCCTTACAAAAACCTTGTAATGCAGATCTGTATTATTATCACCCTATTGCAAATTGAGAGACTATTATAGCCACTGGCGTGAAGTGCCTGGCGTGCTCTGGTCCACGGGGTCACGAAGAGTCGGACACGACTAAATGACTAAACAACAACAACAATAGCCACTAGCAAGTTCATGGCTGAAGTGAGTTGTCAACCAAGTGGTTTCAAGGTTAACACCCTAACCTGAACCACTACACCACTTCCTGCCCATCATTTTTAGTATGGCATGGTGATTCTACTGAAGGAAGGAAGAACCTGCTTGTGCTCACCTTTGGGGGAGGGAGGGGATTGGGTTATTTGCACATGCCCAAATGAACTCTAATTTAAAGTATTTGTAAATCCCAGTTTTGAGTTCTAGCATTCGGAAAAGGTTCCATGACCGAGGTTCTAATAAATTCTGGCTTGAAATTCATCCCTCTTTAAAACTGCAGGTCTCAGTTCAGGCATCCTCCTCTCCTATAGCTGTTCAAAGTTATTCGCATGCTGGAAGCATTATGTAAAAATTATGTAGAAACAGTGCCACAGAGAATAACAGAAATGTCTCTTATTCCTGAATAATAGAGCTGTGGCAAAAGTGACCATCTTAGCTGAGCTAAACATAAGCTCCCCTGCTTTGTCTCTTGGAATTCCAAAGTGGTTTAGAGAAGGTCTGAGAATATATTTAGTGTTCGGATTTTGAGAAGCGGAAAGGAGGACGAGGGAAGGCAGAGGGAAAGATGGGGGTATGCTGCTTTCGGTTGCCATGGCTGCCCAGCGTGCCTTCTAGACTTGGCTTGTACCAGCAGAGTTCAGACGGGTCAGCGTGTGACCGGCTCAAAACCCCTGAGGTTAAAAGTTCAAGCAGCGATGGAAAAACCAATATGTCTGCAGGGAGGGGTATGCTGTACGATATATTTCAATTTACATCAAACCATGCATATAAAATTTAGATAAATTCTATTCAGATCTCATGTGGTTTGACACACAAGTCTATGCAACCAGATGTCCGGGAATGGGGGAGGGGGAAAGCCCAGGATGTTCCTATTAGGCTTTAGAACGGGGGGGGGGGGTGCATTTAAATACATCAACTCACGTATGACTGTTATTTAAAAACAAAACAGAAATACCAATTATGTATCTAGGATTCTTCTTTAACTGATTACAAGGAGCAAATGCAACCGCAACTTGTTAAAAACATCTAAAACATTGTTGCATCATTCCAATCCCCCCCTTGTCTCCCCCCTCGATCTTTTGTAATTTCCCGAGGCCTTGCAATTCACATTCTGTCACATTAAGATAATGAGTATTTACAACTGGAGCTCCATCTCTTTTGTCGTTCCAGCTCCTATTTATACTCCATGCCATTTTCTCTCAGTTTATAGTGACTGATCATTTTGATTTATATTTGGATTCACCCCCACCCGCCACGCACACTCTCCACCCCAACCAACCTTTGTGCACCCCCTGTCCTCTATTGCTGTTTTCTCTCCTTGATATCCAACCTTCATAATCTCCCGCAAAAAAACCTTCAATAAGACTAAATTGCTGGATGCAAAAACAGCCACAAGATGGCTCCCTGTACCCCTTTCCTCTAGCTTCAAACTGCAAATATACCATGGCTAAGTTCTCTGGGACAATAACAATGGGAGGGTCCAACTGTGATCCATAAACGCCGTGTATTTTCATTGAGGACTAAATGGACCACAACGTATCCATCGGTGCAGTAAGCCAGAATGCAATACGGAACCAAAAAGAACACAGATCAACCGCAGCATTCCTGTCACTAACTTTCCCCATAAGCACATTTTTTTCTAGATGGCAGTATATATTATTTTATTTGGTGCTTTTAAGTAATTAGAGGGGAAATGAGATGGTCTAGAATCATGGAACTGAAAAGAACCAAAGGGTCATCTATTCCAGCTCGACTTGCACGAGACAGGTCTTCATATCTTCCCCCTCTTCACCCACCCCACAGCCCCCACAACTGAGTCCTCTTTTCCATTTCATCCTCACAACAAGGCTGTGAGGTAGGTAAGGCTAAGAGATGGTAAGTAGCCCAAGGTCACCCAATGAGCTTCATAATTGAGTGGGGATTCAAACCCCGGTCTCCCAGGTCCTAATCCAATGCTCTAACCATTACACCACACTGGCCTTCCCTAACCTGGTACCTCTCAGAAGCTGTTGGACTCCTACTACCATTGGCCCCAGCCACCATGGCTAGTGGTCAGGAATGATGGGAGGTGTAGCACGACAACATCCGGAGTGCCACAGGCTACCTATCCTTGCTACAGCTGGACTTTGTCCCTTCATTCTGCAGGTAGGGATTCACATGGCTGGATACTCCTCCATACAAAAGAAAAAGTCCCTGCATAGCTGGGCAAAAGCTAGACTAGAATTCTTCCCCAACATCTGATTTTCCACATAAAGTGATTTCTTAAATTGGAAAGTATAGAAGAGCATTTAGTCATGTGAGCCCAGGCCTACAGCCCAGACACAGGTAAATCACAGGTGGCTCTCCCCTTAGTCTAATCTGGTGCCCTCCACATGTCTTGAGTTCTATTAGCCAGCATGGGCCAATGATCAGGGATCATCAGCATGCAGAAGATATAGAAAACCAAAGAACCTGCAGCAATGATTGGGAAAAGCAAAGACGAAACAATGCTCCTTATAGGTAACATAGGACTCTTTCGGCATTGGCTTCAATATTATGGATTATTTTACAAAGGGAGGCTCGGCTATACCCTAGACCAGTGGTGGCCAAACTTGGCCCTCCAGCTGTTTTTGGACTACAACTCCCATCATCCCTAGCTAACAGGACCAGTAGTCAGGGATTATGGGAACTGTAGTCCCAAAACAACTGGAGGGCCAAGTTTGGCCACCACTGCCCTAGGCCATGGGTGAGGAATCTCGCCCACCCACTCAGAAAAGAAGCACTTTTAGGACAGCTCCTGGTCCTGTTTCAGCTGAAACACAGGACCAGGAGCTGGCTTAAAACACTTCTCAAAAGCACTCTTTGAAGCAACTCATGCACTTCTCCTACAAGTGGGTGGGAGGCAGCAGGAGAGAGGATGGGGGAGACTCTTCTCACTCACCCTGCTGCTGCCACTGCTGCTCATACAAGAATACATGAGTACTGATCGTAAAGGTGGCAAGGGTTGCCAAGGCCATTACAAGCCTCCCCTCCTTTTAATTCCCCAAAGACTGAGGACTTAAATGGGAATTGAGAAGAATTGCAAAAACTTTCCCAAGTCTCCTCCCCTCCCCTTTTAAGTTCCCAATCTCTCTCTGATCTTGAAGGAGGTGGGGGGGTCACAAAGATTTGCAAATCTCCTATCCCCAACTTTAAGATCAGAGAGAAAAAGATTTTGACAGGTGGGTGGCCCTGGTTTGCAAGGCAGATGCTGATAAGGACATGGCCCATGAAGCCAAAATGGATCCCCACCCTTGTCCTAAACCAAGGATGGAAAACTGACCATGCTGACTAGCGCTGCTGGGTGCTAAAGACCCAAGTAAATCTGGAGAGTCACAGGCTCACCAATCATGACCTGAAAGTTTTGTTAATAGATAGTTAATAGATAGTTAATAGATAGTTAATAATTGTTAATAGATAGATTGTTAATAGATAGTTGTCCAATCTTCTTCTGAAGATCTACAATTCTTCACCCTGTTTGAATATGGCTCTCCAGGATGATGATGATGATTTCATAAAATTTATACACTACTTGATTGTATAAAACCTCAAAGCAGTTTACAAAGAGATAAAACAAGAAAACCAAGAAAAATTCACAACTGTACATCAAAACATACAAAAGATAAAATACTAAAACAGATCAAAATTACCGTACCTCAAGAGGGTAACTGTATGTATGAAATAGCTGGTTAGGGCTATTTATTCTTGTTTTGGGGATTGCACTTGCAACTTCAGAAAAAAGAATTTTAACTTCCATTCAGTTTTTAGCCTTACTGCAGCGAAGACTGAATAATTTTACACCTATGTCTGGTGAAGGGAGGGTTCTGCATAGACTTCTTACCCCCACTGATGCTAAGTAGGCATTTGTCTGTGGACAGAAGCAGAGGCGTGCATGTCAGACCCCGTTCCAACATCACCATGCAACTCAACCCTGAACTTTCCATGTTGACCAGGGAAGACCTGCAGTGGGCTTTTCCATGCATTTGCTTGAATGCAATCAGGGACCCTGCTTTATCAGGGTGCCCAATTACCCAGAGAGTTCTATTCACAATCAAGCATGCCCAAGTAAAAGCCCCCTGTAGACCTTCCTTGCTAACACAAAAAGTTTGAAGACTGCATGGATAGGACAGGTATGCACAGGGATGTTGGAAGCAAGGCATGCATGCACACCTGCCCCTATCTACAGTTTGAACGTTGTATCTTCAGAAAATACCTGAATGTGCCTAGAATAAGTAAAACTTGCACATTTGTAGAATGTTGCACAATTCAGTTTTCTATAACTGAGTGTTCTCGCATGGGAGTTTTTAAAGGAATAGAATGCACATGTTGACATCTTATCTAAGGCTGCACCAAATATTCTTCATTTTCAATATGAAAAGAGCTTTCAGAGGGCCTGAAACATACCTTCCTCCCCAAATAACTCCCCCAAACTTAATTCTTCATTGGCTACAGCTGTCCACAGCCCAGGTCAGCTGTTGCTTTGGTGCCATTTTATTTTTTTAAAATTAGCCTTATTTTTCCTAATTACAGTGATGTCATGTCAGCAATCATATTTGACAACATAATGATATAATTAAGGTACATTCAGATCACCCTTCATCCTGTAGGGTCCAAGGGTGATGAATGAATGACAAAAGTTGAAGAATATTAAACTAAAACAAGTTTAAAACATAGCATCTAACCATTAAAACAGTTCAGCAGCAACTTAACCTCCCCAAAATGTCTGTTTGAAAAGATGTGTTTTACACTGAAACCCAAAATTTGTGACAGAGAGAAAAAGAAAGAGGTACCTTCAGAGCCACCATACAATAGGCCATAACCACTGATAAGATCACAAAAGAGCTTCTCCTACAGATCACAAAACCTAGGTTGGCAGATATGGAGAGGGGCGCTCCTGAATCTTTTAGGGTAATATGTGCTAAAGTCAACACCTTGAATTTGGCCTTGTAATGAAAAGGTGGTCAGTGAAACTCCTCTTTACTCAAAATTCTTGCAGTTACATTATCTACCAGCTGCAGCTCCTGCATACTGTTCAGGGATAGCCCCATGAGGAGCACATTACTGTAGTCAAGCCAGGAGATTACCAGGGCATGGATCACTGTGGCCTGGCTTTCTCTGTGCAGCTGATAAACTAACAGGAGTTGGAAAAAAGCACTTCTAGCCATGGAAGTCACCTAGGCCTTGAGTGACAAAGCTGGATCCAGGAATACACCGATGCAGGGGTGAGGGAGAAATTAAATTCAGTTCACATTTAAAGGCCAATCTACCTGATTCATACTTTCCAAAACAGTATGTATACCAAAACACAGCAATCCTTCAAAATTCACACTTCTCAGAATTTTGCAATGCAATTCTCCAGTCAAGTAATGTATATACAAATGCATATATTCATGAAAACAATATTCAAAAATGCAATGTATTGGAGAAGATATAAATATTATGGGAAATGTGTTTTGCAAAAATGACTATATTAGGCAAAGTGCATATACTTCCTCCCCTGCCTCCCTATACCAGTCATCAGCCAGGGTGACCAAGACTCTTTCAGTACTGAACTCAAGCCTAAAACCAGATTGAAATGGGTCTAGATAATCCACCTTCTCCAAGCACACCTGAAGTCTACCACCATCTTGACAACCTGGCCTAAAAGTTGAGACTGACAACTTACTGCCAAGTGGCTAAACGTCTCAGGATCAAGGGAGGATCTCTTGAGGAAGAGGCTTATATTTCCTTTTTCAAGGCAAGCAGCAGTACCATCTCCCACAAGCAGGCATTTACCACCCCTTGGACTCACCCAGTCTGGTTACATCTTATTAGACAAACAGAATAGACAAATATATGGCAGATAAGGCTATGACTACTAGTCAGGATGGCTACATGGGACCTCCAGGTGTCAAAGGAAGTATGTCCCTCATACTAACTACTAGGGAACAATAGTGGGGCTATTGCTTTAATGTCCTGTTTCAGGGCTTCTAGGAAAGAGGGGAATACCTGTACTTATCTCACCTAGCGTCACGTGCATTATTTCATTACTGGAACTGGGCTTCCTCTGCCCCTTCAGCAAATGAACTTTTTGCATTTCCTCCAGCAGATCTACTTGTGGGAGTTTTATTCTTCGTGCAAACTATTTTGGAGCCTCTATATCATTTTATCTTAAAATTGCTATCTCAAATGTCCCAATGCAGTTGTGCATAAACATGTTCTTCCACTAAATGCCATAAACATATGGAAACAGATTTTCATGTGCAAACTATTATGTGGGGTGCATGCTATCTGGGGACAGCAGAAGGCATTCAGAAAGGAGAGAAAGCTGGTGGAATCACATGCCTTTTCCCCAGTAGTGGTTTAACTTCAGGGACCTCTTCATATATTGGCTTGTCTGCCAAAGAATGTCTGGATGTTACAAAGGATCCTGGATGTTCCACTACCCCATGTGAACTAACATACCCTAAAGCAGCCTGTGAGTCACATTCCCTTCCAGTGGCCACATGCCAGTGGTGAACAGTGCAAAGACAACAGTGGGCAGAGCAAAATAATAAGTGCATGTTTTACCTTTATACAGTAGGCTAGTTTCTACCACATTCACCTCTCTGTCCTCCATCCAGGCAAGCAAAAGGCATTATTCAGAGTTCAAGGACACATTCCAGCCATGCAAATACATTCAAGGAGAGTGTAAAACAGGGCTGGGGAGGGGTGTGGGGTTAGGAGAATTCTGAGGACCAGATAGAGAAGCTTAGAGGACCACATTTGGCACCCAGGCCTGAGGCTCCCCACCCTTGCCCTAAAACATACTAACTATTTCCTTTTGGCTACAATTTCTAGAGAAAGATCAGTAATGCTGGGTAAACTCTTTCAGGGGACTTTGCCATTATTGATCCTTGTGGAACCTCAATAAGCTTTGGGAAAACACTCAGGCTCCCCAGAACATGGTCTGAGGCAGTATACACAATTCTCCAGATAAAGGCATGGAAGTGTATGTTCTTGTTACAAATGCAGCTTTCCATCTGTTAAGGTGTACTCGTAATTCTGCAGCTGGGAATAAAACCATTGTAGCAGTATGGTAATGTCCTTACTGCAAAATAATACTATTATTTGTACCCCGCCCATCTGACTAGATTGCCTTAGCCACTCTTGGAGGCTTCCAGCATAAATAAAAACATAGTAAAACATTAAACCTTAAAAAGCTTCCCTATAAGAAGGTCGGCGGTTCGAATCCCCGCGATGGGGTGACCTGGAAGCTGTCTGCGGACAAACACCGGGTCCCTCGGCCAATAAAGTGAGATGAGCGCCGCAACCCCAGAGTTGGTCACAACTAGACCTAATGGTCAAGGGTCCCTTTACCTTTTTATACAGGGTTGCCTTCAGATGTCTCCTAAAAGATATATAATTATTCATCTCCTTGACATCTAATGGGAGGTATTCCAAAGGGTGGGCACCACTACCAAGAAGACCTTCTCCCTGGTTCCCTGTAGCTTTACTTCTCATGGTGTGGGAACTGCCAGAAGGCCCTCAGTGCCAGACCTCAGTGTCCGGGATGAACGATGAGAGTGGAGACACTTCTTCAGGTATACAGGGCCGAGGCCATTTAGGGCTTTAAAGGTTAGCACCAACACTTTGAATTGTGCTCAGAAATGTACTGGGAGCCAATGTAGTTCTTTCAGGACCGGTGTTATATAGTCTCAGTAGCTGCTCCCAATCACCAGTCTAGCTACTGCATTCTGGATTAGTTGTAGTTTCCAAGTCACCTACAAAGGTGGCCCCACGTAGAGCGCATTGAAGTAGTCCAAGTGCGAGATAACCAGTGCATGTACCACTCTGGCGAGGCAGTGTGCAGCCAGGTAGGGTCTCAGCCAGTGTACCAGATGGAGCTGGACACAGTATTAATGCATACACACAAACAGCATAACTTTGTAGGGTACCATTATGCCGCATTGTATTACTAACACATGTAGCAAGAGAAGAGAAAAAGTGATATGCATATGCAGGTCCTGTTCTCTTTCAAGAGTTTCCTATTAAGCAATAATCATCCGTAAGTTGAGATAAGACATTTTGATGAAGAATTATTTGAGATAGTTTAATCGCATGAAGCAGTTTCCACAAAAGAGAAGATTAAAACTTCACAGAAGAAAGATTTCCCCCAGTTTTTTTTTAATTACTCCACAAATTTTGTGCAGTAAATTAACCTGAAAGTAAAAGTGCAATCTTTCCATTCACCCTGTAATACAGGCTACCAAAAGGCAAGATGCAAGATTACCAAAGAAAACAGTTTTTATGTGATTTGAAATAAATGTTTCTTTTATTCTGGTTCCAGACTTTGACTACAAAAATATCCTTGAATAGCAGGTGTGTGTTGGTGGCAGAAAGAATTACAACAATTTATCCAAAATACAGTTTAGGGGGTCAGTCCCCAAGGCTTCCTGGGCTAGGGGACTAGAAAGGGAAAATGTCATTTTACTTTATGGCAAGCTAGAAAATAATGTAAAATAGGAAATGCTGCAGAAAAGGCTGCCAATTTGCTGCACACAGTAAGGGTGTGTGTGTGTGTGTGTGTGTGTGTGTGTGTGTGTGTAAGTGAATGAGTGAGGAATGCCTGCCAGAGTTCTAGAATCACCCATGTCTCAAATCCGCTTGCAGCCCTTCATCAGCGTGAAAAATGACAACCCCAGCCAGATTTCTCTCTGTCGCTGGCATAAATGTGCGATTACATTACAGCTGTTCATATTTTCACTCTAATGAAGGGTTGTGCGTTTAAATGGCGAGATTTATGGCACAAGTCTCTAACGTCTGTGTACAGGCAAAACTGTTAATTGATGTCTAAAACGTTTCTTGTTTATTTTGACATCAATTATCATTTTTCTCTATTTTAACAATTTTTTTTTTAAAAAGAAAAATAAGGGAAAGGAAGTGGCAGAGGAGTGTGCATGTGTATGCGCGTGCGTGTGTGTGTCTGTGTAACCAACCATTTCCATGCTGCTACCGACTTGGAACAGACGGGGTTTCTCATTTCTTCCAGAGGGAAGAAATTAATATATATGAATAATGAGGGAAAGAGATAGGCTCAAAATGCAGCAGTTTGGGAGAAGGTTAAAAAGAAGTCAGCACCTCATTCCCCACATACTCTTATACTCCCAGGGTTGATGAAAATGAAGGAATCAATTGTACTAGGCTGTTTAATTTTGCAAAGGAAAAAAAAACCATGGGTAAGAGGTTGGGTTCAGAAACAGGTGAAAATCAGAGCTTATTACAGCAAACATCAGACGGTGAAACTAAATAACTGTGTTGCCGTCTTGGTCCCATGGAAAAGACGGATGGTAAACTTGACCTGACGCTGGTACTATCCGATAGCCATTTTTTATCTGCTCTACCCCCCCCCCCTGCAAGGCTGAGGCGTGTTGTGTAAAATGCATAGACACGGTCGGGTCAGGCCTCGGGATCGGGTGAAACTAGGTTCACATTTGCATACAGGCGGGGTTTCACAATGAAGGCCCATCTGTTCCCGTCAGAGAGTACAAATCGAGTGTCACCCAAGTCGGTGCAAAACGACAGCGGCATGGCTATTAGGTGGAGAAACATTCGGCTCGGGTTACGGATATGGAACTGCTGATTTGGGTTTAAATACCTGATAACTGAAGACTTTTTATGGCGTGCAAACAAAGCATGAACCTTGTCTGATCCACCGCCCCCTCCTTCCCTACACTGACACTGCTATTCTACCCCTTACACACACACATTTTCCCCCACCCAATCTATTACACCAAAGATAAAGCTGATGTTATTTTTGGATGCTGTGAAATATAGTTTTCCTTAAAAAAGAAAATTAAACAAGATAGAACAGATGTTATTATAAACTCTGAAAGAAGAGTATAGAAGGGGCAAGAGTAAGGGGAGCTTGTACTGAGGGTGAGAGGGGAAATAATTATACAAAAAAGGCATAAAATAAAAGGTGAACTTTGAACTTTACATGCCCTCTGTAGTCACCATTATTGCAGTAAGGTCAGGCTGTGAACTTATAGTACATTTTGCCAGCATATATTTTACTGAATATGAGACCCACTCTTTGCCTGTTCCAAATTCTTAATTCTGTCCCTAATCCATGACTGCCACTATAATAAATTTCCAGCTCTATTGCAATTTACAGTAATCAAGTCAAATGCCATATAGATTTAGATTATTTTCAATATTGTGGGATGCTGGAGTTTAGGGAAATGGACACTAATTTTTTTATTTTATAAAGTGAAGATACAGGTAGCTAAAAAGTCTCTACAAAGAGAAGTTACCGAGTTTGTAGTTTCAAAGACAAACCACTTGACTTCTAAGGTATCACAGAACTGTGTATATTATGTTGAGCATTGATGGGAAACACCTTAGCTGCCATATACAGGCACAAAATGCACAAGGTGATGTCTAAGGGTAACAAAAATGCAAAGCACATGGATAGCCAGGTGTGTGAAGTATGAATGAAGCACAAAAATAAATGCACCCTGTTTTACTGAAGCACCAAAAGTTGAGTAGGACTATTTGGAGAACACTGGCTCCAGTGAAAGAGCCAGTCATAATACTGTAATTGTTTTAATAACAGTGTCAACAACATTGAATTCCTATACTGCAGGTTTGTCTTTCAACTGAGTATTTTATAGTAGTAATTCAAAGAAGTGATTTTGCAAATGAGTAAGTAAACTGCTGTCACTGAAGTGTTATGTTTGGGTTGATGTCAGGTGACAATGGAAACTTGGCTTGTGAGTATTTGATTTTTGGTGGCTTATTTGCGCATTCAAGCTACCATTTGTTGTTGTAGCTATTAAGTGATACATATACAAGCCTGAATTCACCTGTAGCCCAACAACCTTTAGATCAAAGAAAAGAGGACTGACTGCCAACAGAGCTTCTGAGCCTAGTGTAATATTTATCATAAAGTTGGGAACAGCTGTCTTGTAAAATATGCATTGGGAGTCAATGTGCATACAGTTGTGTGCATGTTTTAAATGACCCATCATGGTTTCTCAAATACTAATGGGGAAAGCATATGTCCTGTATGAAAGCCCAGAGCTAGGTAATTCCCTCGATGATTTGACAGAGAAAGGGGAAGCCCAAGTCTTGTAGGTAGAAAAATTCTTATCCATTAATTTGTCTGTATGGAACTGACAGGCAAAACGTGACATGGGCAACCTCTGGCTATTCACTATAACACCCTCTTGCAGGACTGGGTACACAACCTAAACACAAATTATGCTCAAAATAGAACACTCATGACTCATTTGTTCATTGAAAATATATAGGTCCTGTGTTCTTTCTGTTACAGTTTTACCAACAACAAAAAAACTACCTAAACTGGCATCAGGGTCAATGTATGGTAAATGCATAAAGAATTTCCCGCCCTCAGCATGCCTTTTCAGAAAGACAAGAAATAAAGAACCACTTGAAAAAATGTGGAACCTCATGCAGAAATCCCCTAGGTGGTTTCATCCAGGTGGAGCTTACTGTTCAGGATCCAATGTTCCAAGTAAAAAGGCACATCTAAGAACAATGTCATTGACTTACCCGTCAGACAAAATTTTTGAAAAGGGATGTTGACCCTGAGACGGAGATGTCCCTTAAATATCATCCCTTTAAACTTGCATGGCTAGATGTGGATTAAGGTAGAATCAACATGGATACTCTCACACAAGTGGACTTCAGAGAGGACAACTTGAATACTCCCACTGGCCCAGCTCTTCTTCTTGCAATTATAATCACTGCATCAGGAGGAAGATTTTTACACACTACAAGTAAAAATTTCCAATATAGAAGCAATTCTCTCGCTCAAAGCAGAGAGAACATTCACCTATGCAGGGGACCATCTAGAGAACAACCTGAATGTTCTTGTTTCAAATATTGCACCTGGCAGGGATATATTTTGTGTTGAGGCAGATGTGAGGGGGATACACCAACATATTTTGGTAGTCTAGTCTCCAGTCCATTTAGGCAACTTCCCCTATCCACTATCTGAATCTGCTTTCACCAAGTTCCAGTAACAACATACCTAATGGTAACCAATCAGATAAGCAAAGAAATCTCTTGAACAGCAAAATAAGGCAAAGCAGGCCTATGGAGAGGACTAGGAACATTCCATCTACTCAGACCAGAGAATGGCATCTTGAACTAGAAGCTTCTTTGGAGGGGCGGAAACCTTCAATCTTTATCACTTCACCTTCTGTACCCTATTTTATCTCTGCCTTGCCCCACAACACCTAGCTCCCAGGACCTTGCCCACCAATTTGGCAGTAGTAGGACCCAATGATATCTCGCAGAAACTCAACATTATGTTGTACAACATCTGTAGCTGGCATCATCCATCTTCTAGCATCTGCAACATACAATACAACTATATTTGTCCCATTGGGAGATCCACTTAAAATATACTATATATGCATATGCGGTATATTTTAAATACCAATGGCAAGAGGAAAGTGGCAGCAGTAATGACAAAATAATGCCCAAGGGGCCTCAGAGAAATGGCAGTAGCACTGTGGCTGGAATGAAGTGGAAACATAATAAAAAACATTTCTTCTATTGGGTGATCAGATCTAGATCTTTTCCACCCTCCTTAAGACACAAATACACAATGAAAAGTAGTTTCACAGCCCCACCAATCTGCTTGTTAAAGAAGCCATATTTTTTTTTGCAAAGCCACAAGCAAATTGTTCCTGTGTATAACAAGCTACATTAGTGGCATATCTTGCAGAGAGATGTGGTTTATTTGTACACTGGCTGGGTGTGCTTGGAATGGGAGGAATGAACCAATGAGAAACTAGAGAGATTCATTGTACCTTTTTTCCCTATTCTGTCCTTCCCAGTGGGGGTAGGGGGTGGAGAAACCTAATTAGAGACCCTTGTCTCTATTTTAATTGCCTTGCGTCACTGATATGATCTCTGGCTTTCTCTCTCCAATTCCAAATAAAACAACACGCTTGATAGAAATATTAGCCTCCTGATTTCCCCCCCCCCTCAATATGAGAAGTGAACAGGAACTGAACCTTGAACTTAATTTCCCCTTTGAACTTGTTACCTTTTTTAAAAAACAAGTTACCTCCCAAGCAACCCCCCCCACCCTGTGCTTCCCTCTCCACAGACAAATTTCATCACAATTACTGCCCCTTCCACTTGGCCTTAAGATATATAATCATTGATTTGACCTAATTACCTGGCGCGGGCCTCTTTCTACAAGGTGAAAGGCGGATTGGTGCGAACAGAAGCTGACCCCAGCATTCCTAATGCCCCAATTTTATTCTAATTATCACAAAGCAGGTTCTCCATCTTATTAGCTACCCCCATCCTTCCCTTTGTCCAGATCTGCTATTTTGTTCCCATCCTCCTCGGAGATGCCCCTTGGGTTAACAAAGCTGTTTGGGGACTTGGATTTCAACCCATCTCACGTTCAAAGCATAAGCATTTTGTGAAGGGTTTCTTTTTTTGTTCATGTATTAAAAAAAAAAGAAGCATCTTTGTTTTCTTTATATTTTGCAAGGTAAATGAGAGTAAAGTGTGCACTAAGTCCATAAACATTACAAAAACTCTCAGGGGGAGGTTTTGTTTTATTTCTCTTGCCAGGGGAGAGGAGGCAGGGGTAGGAAGCAAATGGCTGTTTTATTATTTAAGAAGAAAATAAATACACCCAATTTTACTGTACCAATAATAGCCCCAGTTGTTTTGCATGTAAAAATACTAGTATTTTTGCATATTTAAGGTAGTTTCCCCATTCAAAATGTTAAGCTGGGTTCCTGCAGTCATCCCTGCTTGGAATAGCCAGATTATTAAATTTGTAAGAGTGCGTAGTAGTAATAAAAACAGTCAATTCCCTGTCCATCAGGTCTTAGTCTCAGGACCTGGATCATCAGGACTCTGGATCTATACCACTTCAGGAGAAAAACATCTAGCAGCCAAAGAAAGCAGCTGGAGCTAGTCCCCACATATCTGGGATGAGAGAGAAGAGTTTTCAGGCAGAAGTGAGCCTTGGTGCTCTACTTTAAAAAGTACCGTAACCATTTAAGGATGTCCTGTCTGATGAAACAAGAATATTTTGAAAGCAGGCATACTTCCAGCCACTGGGCACTCCTTAGCAAAGCTAAGATAGGATAATAAATTGAATATATATTTAAAAACCATACTATCACATCAATCTGAACTGTTTACTTTGTACTTTTATACTGTAAGGAATCTCAAGAAGGAAGGAAGGAAGGAAGGAAGAAAGGTGGGAGAAAAATATAGAAAGGGCTACAGACAAAGCCAGAAAAAGAGGAAAGTATCACAAAAGTCAGCTAATAAGAGGAGACAGCTGAAAAATTAAGATAAAATAAGTGATACCCCTAGCAATCACAATGGTCAACTCAAGTGGCATGCTTTGGTCTTCCACCAGCACAAATTATTTCAGGCAGCTCAATATTTCTGTTCCATCCTCTGCAGAAGTTCCCTAGAGTCTCTCCTACCAGCTTAACATGAGTATCCAAGGCAGCATGAGTATCCAAAGACAGGGATGGTAGATGGCAAAGGCTAATTCAATATTGACAAAGTATTCTCAATGACCTGTCAAGCCTGCTTATATGGAGTCATACAGATTCCCTTTTTTAAAAGAATCTAAAACAGTGCATTGGAAGCGGCTTCTAGAATTCTGGTTCTTTTGAGGGCAGTGACAACCCTGAACTCATAATACCCTCTTTCCCCCCAACATGGGTTCCCTCATCTCCCACAACAACCCCATAGGCAAGCTACTCAGAGAGGTTTCAAAAGGATAACTAGGTAGTAATTACAGCCTTGTCGATAGGGCTATTGACAAGAGAACAGATGAGGAAAATTGTTAGGAACTGGCCACTTCTAAATCAGCAAGCCAGGGTAATTTGCATCTGTGTGTCTTAAGGGAATGGTGCTAATGAAGTTACTAAAACCACCAGCAATTACTTTTAAAAAGTTAAGAAAAGAGGGGATAAGCTAAGCAAGCCACCCTCAGAAGGTAATTGTGAAGGTGAATGAAATGAAGGCTGTCAATCCACATGTTAAAAAGCAGGAGTTAAGGGCCATTTCACATGCTATAGAAATTAGCAGGCACAAACCCATTCTTATGTACATGTTGTATGGAATCAGGGCAACCTATACAGAAGACCCATAGCTTTCCACAATGTAAGTAATATTTTTTTAAAAAAATTGTGTGTAGGAGATGCTTCACACATAGTGGGAAACTATGTGGGAAACATGTTACCTATGAAACTTTATTTATTTATCATCATCATCATCATCATATTTATATTCTGCCTTTCCTTCAAGTAACTCAGTTCAGAAATTTATTATTATAGCCAACGGCCCCAACAAACTCTTAACAACAGCAAATTTTTGTTTGCACAAATGTCAGTTTGCATTTTCCTGGTTCAATGTTTTGCCCAATATTCCTAATTAACCTAGTTAAGGATGATACTGAACAGAAGGGGAACAAAGTGTATAAACACACACACACAAACACATCACAAAAATAGTTCACATTGTTGCCTTATAATAATTCATCAATAATATTTAAGTTCCTAAAAATTAAATGCTGCTTCTTTAAAAAGTTGCAATAGTCAAATTTTAATTCTGCAACGTTTCATTTCAGCTCTAGAGGAAATTGGGGATCACAGGTGTAACCTGTTTGTTGTGCCTTTTAGGTTTGAAACTAACTGGGATTCCAATATGAAATCATCATGAAGAGCTCCTGGAGAGTTGGTAGTATCATTTCCAGAGGGGAAGCCGTATTAGTCTTCTTCATCAGATATACAAAGTATCCTGAGTTACAAGTGTATATATTGTAGCATGCCACTCCAGTCTCCAAGCAGTGTGAGATTCCAGGGGTTCCATGTGCTTATCTAGTGCACATGCTTCCTTTTGGAAAGGAGGCACAGCACAGACTGTGGTATCTTTATGATATATGGTTTATTTACAAATATATACAACCTGATCCTACAATGGAGGGGTGGAGCCCAATGTTAACACTCCAAGAGAGTCTTGCTTCCTCCATAGGCTCAACCCTGTATCCAAACAGCCATTACTCTGCCTCCTGCTAGACACCTATTCCTCCCTTTCATTGCTTCAATAACCTCTAGCTTTATCAGTAGAGTGAAAGGGGCCCCACCCTTTGCAATCTCACACAGAGTCCCTTTGATCCTCTGTTGTGTTCTTAATGACCATCATTAAGGGCCATTAGGAGAGATATTCCATAACACACCCCTCAATTTCACCAGACCCAAATCAGGTGGAGAAGTGGGGGGAGGCCATTTTGACTCAGTTGTTTTGCAGCATACACAGTGGCCTTGAAGAATCAAGTTCACTCTGCAAGACTGTAACAAAACTATAGTCCTGATGGCAAAAAAAAGCCTGGATTCTGGGACCCTTTGTTTAATACTCCACCTGAGCATCCTGGACTCTGTTCCAGCAATAGCTGCTTGATAGAATGGCAGTGAATAGTGTGAATAAAAGGCAAATTCCCACCAGCTACTTGTGCACAAGCAAAAGAAGGAAATAAAACTGACTATGCCTGCCTTCCCCAACCTGATGCCCTCCAGACATTTTAGACTACAGCACCTATCGTGTCAAGACTGGCCCGTTCAGGCAGGGGTACCTTTACCTTTACCTTTACCTATCGTCCCATATCATTAGCTATGGGGAAAAAGATAGTATGGAAATAGTTTCTCGAAGCCAGACATTTTGAAAAACGCTAGGGCACATGATCCACTAAGATACTTCTGTGTTGCAGTGCAATGTAATTCATTCCAGTCTATTCCTGAGGAACAGAGATGCTGTCTTCCTGTCCTAGGACTCTATATGGTCGAACCAAAATAAGCACACATTTAAATCTTCTCTGATCACAATTTTCCAACAAGCCTGATTAGTGCAGAAAGATTCTTCCCTAAATGTACCCTCAGTTCTCTGTCTCTCTCTTTCCACATCATGCATCAGCAATTTATCTAAAACAGCAGAGCACCTTCCAGGATTTGGAACAAGTTCAGAGGAAACGAAGCTTATCTGTGGTTTTCATGGCCCCTTCTTTAGCCTGGCTCCCATCCCACCCTTTTGATGGTATCATCTGCTCTCTTAGAAGTTCCTCTTCTCCAGCAGCCTCAGTCAGGGTGGTCACATCTTCTAAAACTTCCTATGCTAAATGCCTGTACATCAGCCCTAAACTTGTCTCCTCTCTTTCAATCTCTTTGTCTTCTTTCTTAAAAGGCTGTTACTGCAAGTATAATTACATCTGATTCTCTTGGGGGGGGGGAATGCAAAGGGGGGGACACCTGTAGCATGAAATTATTTCGTTCCAAAAAAACATTACCACAAGATATTGCTGACTGTATAAACTGGCCCCTAGCATGGGCGTAGCCTGGAATTGGGGGGGGGGCAGGCCTTTTGCTGGGGGGGGCAGAACCTCAGTTTGCTATGTATTTTTTATGGTTTTAGGGGGGCAGCTGCCCCTCCCTTGGCTACGCCCATGGCCCCTAGTAATGTTAGTATTGGATGAGTAGACAAAACTCAGGACCTGTACAGAGGCATATGAAGCACATTAATATTATTTTAAAAATATTGGAGAATAACTATCAATAGATCGGTCACTGGTTGGTATCCATCTGTCTCGGGAGACAATGGAGGAGTGAGCCTTTGGGGGTTAAGTCAAACTGTTGGAAGGTTGCAGAGCCTGCTGTGACTGTAGAGACCAATATGGGAGAGACATGTTCTGTTGCAGCTGGAGCAGATGAATGCGTCCGGTTGTGCCCCCCCCCCCCCGATTACCAGGGTATTTCTTCTCTCTGTGCTCCTCCCAGCAGTCATTCCTCATCTGGTTACTGCTACAGATGCACAACCTGACTGTCTAGTCTCCACATGGCGGAGTTGATGTTGCCAGCCTTCATATCACATTTGCAGACATCTTTGGAGCACAGTGTTGGTCTGCCAGTCAGCCTGGTGCCTGAAGCCAGCTCTCCATTGAGCATGTCCTTGGGAAACCTATCATCTTCCACTCTGTGGACATGACCAAGCTAGCAGAGATACCACTGAGACAGGAAAGGGAGACGGGAGCTGTGTCCCCTTTCTCATACCACATAAAACGAAGCCCTCAGGGCTATTTGAGTTGTGCAGTCCTGTTTTTCATTTTCATTCATACTGCAGTCAAAATGGTTTGGCATCTTGTGGCAAATCTCTACAAATATCCAAGGCCTCAGAAGCTTCACATGTTTTATAGTTCTTTATTTTATATTGGAATAACATGTATATTTTCCTTAATGTTTCTTTGAGCTTGTGATGGAGGTAAAAGCTAAACAATAAAATTGTGCCACCTCTGCTTTTTCCTGAAATCCTGTCAGGCACTCGAGCTGGAGTGTTGACCAAGTAAAGCACTAGGGACAACTTGCAGACAGGTAGCCAGCCTGGAAATGCAGAATGGGAGTCTAGGGGCTTCCTTCAGTGACAGCCTGTCAAGACAACTGAGAAAGTGCAGGAGACCTTGGAGTTATAAAGAAGGCACTTGCATGGGACAGGCTCTATCGAATCACTAGTTCCCAAGATGCAAAAAAGTTATGCAAATCCCCACTCCAAACCACAACCTCAGTGGTGAAGGGATTCAATGTGTGACCCACAAGCATTTGGCTCTGAGCCCCAAAGAGATCAACTTTGGGTTGTGGTTTTTGTTTTGTTTTTGCATTTAGTTTTTATTCATTTTCTGTACATAGTACAAACAAAATAATACCCATCCCACTCTCCAAATATAACAGCACCAAAACCCCAGCAGACACAGAAGGATGCAGTTCCAAAGTCCAAAATACAAATTATACGCCTGTGATGTGAAATTGTCACAATCCAATAGAATACTGAAAAGTATAGAAACTAAATGAGGACAAAATACAGAAAAAGAAGGTTTCACATCAACCAAATGTTTTCAAAGGCTTTTGGTATAGGCTTCTCATCAGCAGAAACATTAATAAATGTTATGTTTGGACTCCAGTCTGCAGAAAAAAGTATTTATATTTTTATTCAGACCTTTGGTTATAACCTTTCAAGTCTTTCCAAAACTAAGCTATAAGGACTTGTGTGACAACTAGCAAGAATCCTATCAGTTTTTTGTACAGTAGGTAAGAAGTGGCTCCTCAAAAATATTTAGCAGAACTACCTCTGGGGTTTGCTCAACTCACTTGCCAATTCTTTTTTATACTTCCTGAAAGGTAAGATTCCAAAACTTTGAAACGTGTGTGCAGTCCCACCACATGTGAGTGAATGAACCCAAGTGCCCACAGACTCCAGCAAGCAGTGTCATTAGTCCCATACATATATGAGATTTTAAAGGGAATGAGGTACCACTTTTGTAATATTTTTAGAGTTGTTTCCCCCTACTATGATGAGACTGATTTCTGTGGGAATTTATCAAACAAAGAGTTCCATTGTTCATCAACAGTCTTAAAATTCTCATCCAATTCCCTCACTATTTTGTGATGCATGTCCTCCCTGATCAATGCAGAATATAATCTGGAGACTAGATCTTTTTCCTGATCCTCCCCCTCAATTAAGTGTTATTTGAACCATGTCACTTCTCTAGTACCTGGTGCTTTGATTTCTTGTCTCTGTATAAATGTGCTTATATGGTACCACATTAACCACATTAGTCCAGAATGCTGAAACTGAAGTAACCAGATGTTTCTTTCTTCCTTAGACCTAAGGCACTATGTGCATGATCCAAATCTTGATCAATTGGGTAGTCAGGTGCCAAAGATATTCACCAGATTGCAAGAAACCCTTTCATGTCTTCTGCCTTGGCTCCCTTCTCCAGATTGCGTGGACAGGCGGAGTCCCCAGATCCCGAGCGGTCCCCCCCCCCGTCATGTGGAATAACGACTCAAGACAACATGCTATGGGATTAAATTGGCCACAACTTTATTAAATTTCAAATGTGGGTAGACCTTGGCTCAGGCATTGGGCGTTCTCCCTCCCCAGTCCCCAGCCGGGGACCTAGGGAGCATCAGGGTTATCCAGTGGGGGGTGGGGTGGGCCGGCTCTGGAGAACATATGTTCAAGCAGAGATAGCCGCCCCTGTTACGCCGCCGCCGCAGGGGAGAGCAATGACGACCTTTCGGTGTACGGTCAAAGCCTCCCTTCAGAAACCCCTTTAACGGGGAACCCTGGTATCGCCGCCGCAAAGAGGAAGATGGACTAAAGGATTCCGCCCAAGGCCTGATACCGCCAAAGTTGTGACGTTTTGCTACGGGAAAGGCGAAACCTGCCAATGCAGGGAAATTCCTTTCCGGCCCTTTAACAGCGACCTTAACGTAGCAGCACCCGCATACCTGTGAAGAAAAGTTAACCTGCAAAACCTGTGAAGAAATGTTAACCTGCAAAATAAGACATTAACTGAGGGTGGGTAGGGTGGGAGAAGCTCTGGAGCCAAGTGAGGATTCCCAGGTAAGATCCTCCCTCTATTGTGTGGGCAGGTAATCCCTCCCCTACCTGGCCTGGTCTCCTTGGCAACGCTTCCCCCAGGTGGGATTGGACAACTGACTGAGGTAGGCGGAGACCTCCAGGTATCCCACCTGAGGGAAGGCAAAGCCAAGCCTATGCTGATGGAGCCGCTCCAGATCTAGGGGCTGCGTGCATCCACGCAAAGGGCGCCCCCCATTTTAAGCGGGGAGCGGTCATTATGGACACACGGGTTACATCTGAGATTCCGGTTCTTCAGGTCTTCAAGTTCCAAGCTGGTTTTCTTTCTTATAACTTTTATAATCCATCATGTATAGAAACCCATTCCATAAATCCTGTAGTAACAGATTCCATCAATTCTATTCTTGTTTTCAAAATGTTTCCTAGCAAGGTAGCCCATAATTTCTTGATGAAAATCCTTGAATCGGTGTGCCATCTCCTCCTTCAAAGTTGTCGTTAAAGTTGCCAAGTTCATTATTAGCAAGTCCTCTTGCTCTTCTTGCTGCTGCTGTGGGTGGGCATTCCTGGGATACATTCGTGCCATTTTGCGTACCATAGTACTGGTATTAGGCCCAGTTTCACCGCTTGTCTTGCACCACAAAATAGCTACAAATGTTGTAGTCTCTGGGTCTGGGCACTCTTGAGAATATGCCCCATCCTGAAAACTAGCTTTAGTTTTCAGAGCTTGCTAGGGAGCTCTCAGCCTACACAGCCATCTTGTCGGATAGCTCAATCAGTAGAGCGTAAGACAGAATCTAAGGGTTGTGGGTTCAAGCCCCACAAGCCCCTTGTGGTCCCATCCAACTCTACAATTCTATGATTCTATTAATATCATAACTTGGTTCAGGAAGAAAGGCTCAAAATTCCCCCCCCCCATTGCAGCTACTATTAGGTTCACTGGGAACAAAAGGCAGGCACCTGTATTGTGTCTGGTTCCTCCCATGTCCCAGCAAGGCTATTAACAGCTTGTGGGGGCAACCATGATTGAAAAAATAATGTGGTGGGAATGGTTGAACATCCCTCTCCTGAGTCAATTCACACACACACAAACCCGCCACAATATAGCTGTTTTTATGGGGTTAAAACACCCACCCACACACCCTGAGTTCTGATACAGCTCTCATGCACATTGCACAGCATGTAGTTTGGTCCCTTGGCTCACCCATCACCCTCTTAGGAAAATTCTGAATGTACCTCCATGTCAGGATAAGGCTATGGAAATAACATACCCCTTTATTTACTCACTTATTTCCTGGCCCTGTCTACAATGCTGCCCAGTATCTAAAGGAAACAAGCCAGCTGGAACGTCAATATTAAATTGCAACTGGCGTGCTCTGCAGTTCCAGAACACCGCCTGCACAGAGTATAAAGAACGTCAACAGCAAATTTGTAACAATCCAGTCAAAACAAAAAAGGGCATCTGGACGTCGGGGAGACAAACCGGTAATTGCTTCTGCGGTCATCCAGTCCCTACCATTGACCCCAAAAAATGTGAACCTTAGGAGCGTTAATTGTTTTACACTTCACCTGTAGCTTTTTCTGGCCCAATACCCCCAGGTGCTGAACCACCCACAAGTCTTCAGACAAAGGCAAATAACAGAGCACCAGCCATGCAGAATGGATGAGAGAAGGAAAATAGAACCATTATGCTACAGTACATATTTGCCCCCTATTTTGTGTGCATCTAAAATGTATGGAATTACTGAGTGGGAAGGGAACCTATGGCTAACGATCAGCAGGCGGAAGTCTTTCTTCTGCATTTTAATCTGCAGCTTTAGGATCCTGCCAAATGGATATTAGGGCGTTTGCTGAGAGTTCATTAGTGTGAGACTTGTTCTTTTAAGATTGCTTTTTTATTTTCCACACTTGGAAAAAGCTTCTTCCCCCAAAAAACCCCTGCTTTCAATTAATCTTACTTTCGTTCTTTTTCTGTTGTTGTGTCTTTTTGTTCACGTAGTGTTAGACATTCTGGGTATTCTCAACCAAAATAACCAAAAAAATAAAAAAATATGGCTATTGCCAACTGCTTTATAAAGTCTTTCAATCAACAACTTGCATAATCCTAAATAAAATTACCAGCATCTGAACCAGCTACCACAGTCCCCATACAGGATATCTTATGCATGAAGTATTCCCAGTACTATTTTTCTTGGAAAAGATATGCTCACCATGAAGACCTCCCATGTTCTCTTATAATGTCAACCAATGGTGCCCACCTGAATGGTGCTGGAACTGAGTTCCGGCGAGTTCCAGCTGTAAAAAAGGCCTGAGAATTCAATTTTTGTTTGAAAATGTCCAAGGAAGGGCAACAACTGAATTTCTGAAGACAGTGCTTGACTCTTTGGAGGAAGAATGTCTTTTCATCTAGATCTCTCAGTAGATTTATCTCTGCTATTTCTCCAAGAGGAGAGGAACAACTGTTCCTCTATCTTCCTTCCAAATTATTTCATGCACACAATAAGATCCAAATGCATGTGCATATTCCGCCTGGGCCTTTCCAAATACTGTAATGTGCTTTTTGCTCATGGATTTCCCAGCAATTATTAATTTGCTAAGTGTGATCCAGATGACTTCCCCGTCCCCATGGAATGCGTACTGCCAAGGTGAGTAAACTTCAGATTCTACCACTTCAAATCACTTAATCAACTTGCTAGAAACAAGTGGTTCTTTCTTCCCTTGAAAGCATCACCACTATTACAGTGGCAAGAGTTGTGCAAAGAAGTTCATAGCCCCTCCTTACTCTTCCTGCTCACAACAGCTCCATGGCAGAGTAGATTATTTGCATCTACAGGGTCACAGGTTAAATCTCTGGTACCTTAACTTGAAAGGGTCTCTCACAAAGCTAAATTAATAATCCAAGTGTTTTGCACAGCAAACATATAGACACACACACCTTTAAGCAAGCATGTATTTATTCACTGTGTTTATATACAGCACTAATGAACACAGTTCTCTGTATGCCTCACAAGACAAAAATAATAAAATATAATTAACAACGAGTTATTATGAAATAACAGTTTTCTGCATAAAAAATTAAGAGAGAGAATAGAAGCAGAAAACAGTAATTTTAAAAAATAGACTGACTGGGGAACCTGTGTAACTTAACTGGCATGTTAAGTTTGGATGGGCCACCCCAGTTAAATCTTGCCAACAGTTTGGGGCCAAGAGCAGTTTCCACACTATTTTCAAAGGCAGTTCCATGTACAACACATTGCAATAATCTAAACTGCAAGTTACCATTGGCCAGGATATCTACATCCAGATATGACTGCAGCTGGTGTATCAGCCATAGCAGATAAAAATTAAGTACATCAAAACTGTGAACTTGATTCTTTAGAGGAAGTGCCATTTGCTCCAAAAGAGGCTGAACGTCATTTATCTGTATGCACACAGGCACCTGCCTGTGTCAGAGTTTTCGGACATGCATGCATGGGTGGCACATGGGTGTTCAAATACAATAGTATTTTTTCCCCACACTACAGTCATTTGCTGTGAGAAACATGAAGTAACTGGATTTGCTGTGTAAATATGAAACCACACTAAAAGTTCCTGCCTTGAGTGTTTTCGCCAAAGAGTCAAAGGTGAAAAATAGTTGGCAAGCAACTAGCAGGTATTTTAATTTTGCTAAAATTAATTGTAGCAAAATACATTAAGAAAATAGCATTAATCATATTCAGGTATGTGCAGTCTTGCAATGACTTATGGAAATTCCTGCAGTGTAACTCTTAAACCAGAACCACAAAGTTTCTGACCAAAAGCCTGGAAAAGTGTTGTGAAAGACTGAAACCTGCCTAAAAATTTGGACAGCTTTTGCTTATCAAAGTAGACAGTACTGAATTAAGGCAGTTCTTGCTTTGCATAAGGCCCTAGTTTATGCATATCTTCCTCTGCTCACAAACTTGGGGAGGGGGGGAGGGAATGCTAAATGTATTTATCCCATTTCTCCACAAGAGGGGGCTGCAGAATTCTTCTCTCTTCCTGCGGCCTATAAATCCCTTTCCCCTTCCCCCTCCTTTAACTGCTGCTTTATAGGCAATTACAACACAAGGCGTTAAGCCATTAATGTAACATATATCCGCCCACATATTGTCATCGCGTGGTCTCAGGCCTATTTCCAAGGGCCTACTCCAAGCATAACACTGCGTGTCACAGGCTTCTGAAAGAAAAGCCGAATAGTTCAAAACATAAGACAACTGTAGTTCTAACAGAAAGAGAACCATCCTCAATATTGCATAGCCACCGATGAACAACAAGGGCATGATCCAATGAGCCCCTTATAGATACAAACACAAAACCCAGAACATTCACACCAGGGTTTTCCTTAGAGTTTTTATACAACTCACACTAGCTCAGCAGAGTGTCTCACATTTTCACTGAAGTTAAAACTGCTCTGCCACTCCCGTATGCGTTTGGGAAACAGTTTTGTGTGTCAGGTCTCAAAAGGAAGGGTCTTGGAAGCTGAGCTGCACAAAGAAAGCTTGCCACACAATTAGGGTCCAGACAACAGCAGAGTTTAGAAACAGACAAGAATTAGCTATAAACAAGGAATAATTTTTTGATGTATTAAGGTGAATTTTGCCGTCTTGGAAAGAAGCAGGAGTAGCTGACTTAAAATCCCCACCTCCTAACTATTGCAGTCCTTAAAAGTCTTCCCTGCCCTAGAGAACCTGGCAAAAAGCTTGTATGTATAAGCATGTGGGTTTTAAAATTTGAAACTCTGCTTTCTGGGATATACAAGACAGAACAACTCACAAAGACTACCATTGGATTTCTGGCCCCATGGCTCCAGGTCCCTAGCAGCTGCAGGGATTCTCTGGCCTGATCCTGTTAAAAATGCAGACTGAGGCACATGACTATCTCTTGCTGATGGATTGTCCAGAACTAGACATGGTGTGAACTGATTTACTGTGAACCTCAATTAAGATTTTTCCAACAAACCTCCATCTTTATTCTATCACTGTTGATCAACTGTCAGATCTCTTCTCCAATCACTCCAAAATGTGGACACCTTTTTGTTTTTGTTTTAAACAAAAACAGCAACAAAAACAGGTTCTGGGCAATCTCATGATTTTATAGCTGGTGGGAACTGGAGGTGGGAGATACTGATGTTATTAATTGTATGGTTTTTTCAAGCTTTTGGGACAGGTCTTTACCATTAATATCCAGGCACGCAATTAGCCATTTGCCTGATTGTCCACCGTTAAATTTGCCTCACAAGGCTTGGGAACTGAGCTGCATCACGTGCCATTTTTCTGCCGTTTGTTCACAAGCACCTGCAGCATGAGGACTACAACCATGATTCTTCCTTCCATCCTTTAGAAAGTCACTTCTGCTAGGGCAACAATTACAGCCATTGCACAGTCCCCTAAGTACTGCCTGCTGTCAGCACACAAACCCAGTGGGACACTCAAGTGCGGGTCTTCCCCTTCCTTCTTCCAAAATCATAACTTACAGCTCATTTCAGCAGATGGCGACTGGCTTAAGGTTGCCCAGTCAGTTTCATAGCCAGGCAATGATTAGAATCCAGGTCAACCCATCCAAATCAATGATCTATCCACTAAAAAATACTGTCTCTTTTCACTTTTGTTGTTATCTATCTTAAGAATTTGAAACATAAACCAGTAACCTTGCTTCCTGCATTCAGAGAAAAAATATTAAAAATCTATCATTTAATAAAAGTTACAATTTTAAACTCTTTTTGCTTCTTTTGTTCAACGTTCATATTCAGGAGCATGGAAGATATGGTTGCTGTTTGTTCCGATTCAGTAGTAAACAACAAGTTTTCCCAGGGAAAGCAATGGTACAAAAGAAAATCGCTCAGATCTGGACCTTGACAGTACAGACTTGGGCCTGGACAGCTCAGTGCAAAAGAAGTCTGGATGGGCCCTTAATGCAGACATATACACACACAGTTTGAATTTTGTAAAAATTCACCAAACACTTATGTTTCAAATGTCTTTTTTCTTAAAAAACAACAACAACAACAACTATTGATGCAAAACAAGTATGAGGAGGAATTTACAATTTCCAAACTGAAAAAGATACACCCAGATGGTGGTGGTTGTTTATTTATTATTTATCTTATTACTATTGTAAATGAACTACAACTGGAAGATGGGTAGACCTCTGGATTCCTCCACCTCCACCACCACCATATACAAACAGCTGTTTATCTATGAGAATTACCTTAATGCTACCAAATAAAGTATCTCATCTCAAATGCTGTATAACCCACAGCCCTAAAAGTCTGAGGCTTTTGTCACAATAACAGAAGTTAGCACTTAGGAGAGCTCCTGGACCACCCAGCGCCATACAAACATTAGCTCCTTAATCGCTCATTAGGGGCCATCATCTAGAACATGGTTGTGGCTCATTGAATAAAGCCGTCCCTCTCGAACTTTGTGGAATTGCCTCTCTTTATCATGATCTCCCTCTGCCAGAAAGGGGGAGAGGGGGAGAGAGAGAGGCCATGTGTTGGAGGAGTGAAGAAGCTGTAAAGAAATCTCACCCGCTGATTCTGCTCCGCAAATTCACGGCAGTGAGAGTCAAGAAGTCGCGATTGGCCCAAGATATTTCAGTAAAAAGCCGAATAGCACCCCTCTCCTGCTAATTAATGAAGGACACACTTGTATGGGAAGCTCTCCTTCACAAGCCTCATTGAAATAAATTGGCTGTGATGCTTCATCATAAAGCTGCATGTTGCTCAATTTTTATTTGGATATATTACGTATTTTATTTTGTTTTATTTGTTTTAAAACCTGAATTGGGGCTGGTAAGAAGGCAATCATCAAATAGCCATAAGCAGCAAGTGTCCAGTTCTCTGCCTGTCCTGAAAGACTAAAACTGGTCAACCAAATTACAACCCAAAATGTTATTCTAAATCCCATGCTGTCTAACAAATACTTTTTGCTGTTTAATTTAACAATTAAATACTGAATCTCTCAAGTCCCTCTTGGGAGGGCTGCTTTTAGCTACTGAGCCTAAAGTGGCTCAGCCCCTCCCCTCTTCAACGTTAAAAAAGCTAAGCCAGAGCAGCCATGATGACACACAATCTCTGCAGAAATAAGCCACTTGCTGCCAGATGGCATGCAGACAGGCTAGTTAATAAATATTTCCCAAATTTGCTACCAAAGCAATGCTGGCAGACCTCATGGAAATAGCTTGCCCTCTAATGTTCTATAGAAGCCACTTGTACTTCCCTTGATGCAAAACAAACCCTCCTATTTTCAGACAGGGTGGGGCAACCTTTTAAGACCACCAAGGGTTGCCAGTCACCAAATCTGGAAATAATTGCTCCTGGACATCTTCATTTATGGGGGGATAGCAACGTGTATGCATAGTACTTTCCCAGAGTCTTTAAGCAGCCCTTTTCCTCCCTGTGGGAATCTGAGCCTATGCCAAAGCAATTTTAAAGTAGCATCTCTATCTCTCCGTGTTGGAAAAAAGAAAAAGGGTTTACAGAATGCAGGCTACCAGAGGGATTTGCTTGCATAATATCTATTCCTGGTATGGCCTTGGCATCTTTCCAGTTTGACTGGCTCCTTGAAAGACCATCAAGGAAATTCCCCAGGAGGCAGCATGGTTTCAAAGCAGGATCCATGATACCAGAGGCATAATTGTCTTTACTTTTACTATTCTGACTACTGAAAGGGAGCTGTGCGGGGGGTTGCCCTTAATGATTGCTTGGAAGTATAAACTGACACTGATTCCAGCCAACTCACACAGTTATCAATTCCTGAAATGATGTAGTAATTATGCCCATTCTGGGGGACCCTGAACCTGGAAAACACACCAGTCTTAACTTCATACAGGAAACAGCTTTTTCATTGCACACAGACTTTCTGGCATCAACTATCTGCAGCCTTTGCAACTCACACTGCAAGTGATGAAAAGAATGGATTAACTCAATTGCCGGTCCTAGGCCTGCAAGCCTAGCAGTGGCAAGGGATGGTGGGAGATGTAGCCCAGCAATGCCTGGATGACTACACATTCCCCTTCCATCTTGGGTGTTTCAAATCTCAAAACTCACCCAAGAATAAAACACAAATGTATTTAATCTTTTACCTCCTGGCATGAAAGGAGAAAAGTGCTCAATTCAATCAGCCATAGGGAATAATGTGAGAACATAAACAGAGCACCTCAGTTGTCCAAATCCCGGAAACTGAAAATTAAGTCCAGCCCCAGTGGTCAGGAACTCTCCTTGTAGCTAGGCTACCCTTGTACACCAAACACAAACAAATAGCCCTCCTGCCTCTGAACTGTATTACTGATGGCAAATCAGATTTAACAGAGTTAAACAAAGAACAATAAAGGGCAGTCTTTCCAAAAAAAGAAAAGAAAAAAAAGCCCACAAAAGTTACTAGCCTGTAAATAAATAATATTAGCCCACTTCTGCATACATATGTCAGCCAGTATGCTACCCTGTTTTCTGGAGATTGCTTTTTCCAACACATGTGACCAGGAAGATAGTTATTACAAGTGTGTAATTAAAGAAGAAGTCTGTTAGGCTAACAAATAAAATAAGACCTTAGAAGAGCAATCCTAACTATAGGAAACCAGAATAGTTTAGGCCTGCATAAGTTACCTATTCCAAACTCCTTTCAGGAGTCTGTGAGAAGGGGTTGCTGCCAACTGAGCCAGGATGTAAGTGTTGAAAAATTCCATTCCACCTTTAGTTGCAGACATGGAACTGTTGCATGTCACATGTCTGTTTACATACCAGCACAGCTTGCTGGAAACTTCTATTGTGTGTATAGTTTTTGTTTTTTCTCTGTCACTCTGAGGAGAAGAAAGGGAGATGACATGTTTTATTTGTCCTGATTTATGCTTAATAAATCTTTAGCTGTTAGTATGTTTCCACAAGCCTCACGCCTGTTCTGTTTGCGCAATATACTCTGCTAATATAGCGTGCTCAGGCTTTTGAAGTCTGAGTCACTGATTTACGTCGCACCAGAGATCGGGGGATCGTCCCGGCTGGAAGGGCATGATCCAGCTGGGGGCTAGCCAGCTGGCATCTCGACCCCCGAAGGATGCCGACAACAAGGTTATGGGCCCAGAACCGAGGCTGATGGCTGCTGCAGTATTCTGGGGCTGAGAGAGGTATGTGGAGCGTACGTCAGCCACGTTGGCAGGAAGACTTTGAAGTCCATGCCAGGCAATTAGGCCAAGTGAAGCAGGCAATCTGATTTACAAGCTGCCAGATAAAGAGGACTGTAATTGATTGTTTTCCTGACTGAAGCAAAGAGGTCCCAAGTCACAAGGTGGTTAGATTGGTCTCAACTAGGGCCAGAGCCTTTTCAGTACTGGCCCCGACTTGGTGGAACGCTCTGTCACAACGGACTAGGGCCCTGCGGGATTTGACATCTTTCCACAGGGCCTGCAAGACAGAGCTGTTCCGCCTGGCCTTTGGTTTGGACTCAGTCTGACCCTTATGTTTCCCTCCCCTTATGGTTTTGATCTATGGGCTACTATTAAAATGAGGCTGCATTTTAAATTGTATTTTAACCCATATTTTAAATTAGCCCCCCCCCCCCATTCTGTTTTTATTGTAATTTTACTGGTGTTAGCAACCCTGAGCCGTGCTCTGGCCATGGAGGGCGGGGTATAAATACAAAATAATAATAATAATAATAATAATAATAATAATAATAATAATAATAATAATTGGTCTTTAAGTGGTCTTTGTTGTTGTGCAAACAGGGGGGAAATGCATGCCACCATCCCCCAGTAAATAAGACTGATTTTCTGGGTAGTCCTATAAACTTTAGGATGATATCGGTCAAGAAAGATAAGGAAGTCAGATTACATAGCTAGATCACCCCATTTAATCAATGTAAATTGCTTCCACCCTCCTGAGTATGACACCATTAGCAAATGCTCCAAGAGAAGGTTCCTGCCCCATTCCTGTCTACCTAACTTGCCACCTAACTATGGCCAATGCCATAATGGTCAAGGTCTGTCTGTGGAAGGTCAGTTTCCAACAGTCCAGAGATAAGAGAATGGCAGGGGATGGATATGATGACAAAGTGGTAAGATTTCCAAGTCAAATATTCTTGGGCAGGTGTCGCTGCTATGCTGTGCTGAAGAGGAGGAGGGACTGTTAACAGCCTTGGTTGATGAAGAAAGACGATGTTAATCACCATGGGTAGAAGAATGGGGGAGGAACTAATGTGCAAATACTGTACTTGAATCCATTAAAAGAAACCACGAATATATATACAGATGCTGGACAGCTGATAAGGGGGCAAAGACAGGTGCTGAGCTCACTCAACACAAAAGGAATGAAAGCAGGGAGGGGGAAATTTGTCAATTTTCAACATGGAACTTAGAACCATTACCTACGTACTCCATCCGCACTTCGACAAACAAAGCAAGCAGGTACTATTATCTGGAAACTTCTGCCACAAAAAGGGGGTGAAAAGTCCCTCTTGGAAGGCCGTATTAAGCAACCTGTTAAAAGATCCAATGGGCAAACAGGGAACTCCCAGAAAGCCATGTCCAGTTACTAGTGGAAGCAGAAATAATGTTTCTCTGTAGCCATCTCACACATGAATAAACACATGTATACAAGTCATGTTTGGATGCCTGGATTAGAGCAGTGCACAGGGTGTCTCTAAACTGGCATAACTGTTGCAACAGACAGAAACAAGTTAAGCATATTCTTTTCTCTCCCCTACACATTCAACTTTTGACTGTGTATACCTGTAGCACAAAAATGTTTTGTTTTTTTCAATCCACAATTGATCATGCTCATCCTCAACATGCGGCTTTCAATCAAGATTGATTCTAGGTCCTGTTATCTACAAGGGTGGGTGTTACTACCTGATATGCAACCCACCCCTTTCTCCACATGCTCAAGGTGAATAAAGAAGAAAGTGGCAACTGTGATCTTGGTATAGACCCTCCAACAACACTAATGAACAGTTGTGGAGACACCTGTTGTTTCCATCTATTTTCAAATGGAAACACTGTGCAGAATGCAGAATTGATCTGCAATGAGCTTTTATTTTTGGAGAGAAATCAGTTTCTCAGTAAGTGTTTTTCAAGGGCAAAAAGATGCAAAAAACCTAGACTGCATGTAGACTAAGGGAAGGGAGTATTGTCTCCACTGTTTCTAGAATGAGATGTATGTACACAGCATTCGTCTGAATGGCCAAAAGTACTGATGTAAAAGAGTTACACACACCACCACCACCAATGCCAACCAACTCTGGGATGTGTGGTATAGCCCAAAGATTCCCTCTAAGAATTATGCCTATTTACTGAAATTATTTGGATGGGTATTAGAGAAAGCATGTGTGTATGAGTCCATGCCTCAGGAGAGCTAAAAGACTTAGTCCCTGGGTGAACTCTGTCAGGCATAGCCAACATGGTGTCCTCCAGAAGTTGCTGGATTACAACTCTCACCTTTCTTGACTTTTCGCTAGGCTGGCTGAGGCCAACGGGAGGTAACAGTTCAACAATTGGAGGGCCTACCCCAGACCAAGCCTATAGATGAACTAGATTACAGGGTTTCCCAAATTTGGGTCTCCAGCTGTTTTTGGACTACAACTCTCATCATCCCTAACTAGCAGCACCAGTGGTCAGGGATGATGGGAACTGTAGTCCAAAAACAACTGGAGACCCAAGTTTGGGAAACCCAGAACTAGATGAATAGAGGACTGGAGAGTAATGCCCCAAGATTACTCTAAAGTAATGGTTGATCCAGAACTGTACGTAGTATTTCAAGGATGTTCTCACCAACAATTAATTTCCTGCTACCGCAGAAAGGGTCCATTCATCTAGGACCACCACCCCACACCTGCCAAACCTTATCTGCTGGATGATGGGATTCTAAAGGAGCAGAATTTTTAACAATCTTAAGAAAGTAGGGAGACCATAAAAGTATGCAGGGTTTGAGGACATAAAAGTCAGTAACAAAAAAATTTGCATCAAAGCTTTAAGGAGAACACTGTATGCTGCTATTTCTTATGCAGGATGTAATCCCTTCCAAATTGAAATGGAAGAGAAAATTTAGAAATGAACTTTTTGTTTTTGTTTCTCCATTATTCAATTTGTTTTCCCATAAAAGTTTATGGAGCAGCAACAATTAGATGAGTCCAAGTTAAAAAGAACAACCAATACAAGGGAACAACTTTATCAGATTCCAAGGAACTATTGTCTCAGAGTGGTGGGGGGATGTGGAGTGGGAGCCTCATTAGTGTTTAATGAAAATGCAGGGAATTAAACATCTAATAGCACAGAAGCACCCGTAATTAGCTTGTACCCCAAATCCCCAAAACTATCACTCTTTGGTGCAGGTTCAAAAATAAGACAGTCCCAGGGAAAAAGCAAGTAAGGCAAAACAGGCCAAAACATCTCACAGGAGGTCTAGCACCACAACACTTAATTCCACAGAAGCATATTAAGCCTTCCTGTACCTTGTCGCTGATTTTTACAGCGTGGGGGAGAGAGGAGCGAACCACAGTATCTATTAGTTGGCATGCTTTTTACAAGGCCACTGTGCTCCTGCTGTGCTACAACAACAGGCCCAAAGGTGCAATGCGTAATTAATGAAGAGAGAGTGCTTGATACATATTGATTCAAAGTAAGCTGCATCAGCCTGGGATTCCATCTCTGGTGACACAGAACCTAGAAGGCAGAAGCAGAAACTCCATGCCAGAACAGATTTAACAATTCTACTATGTAAGTGCGGGACCCATTCAAAACTGGGGCAGGTGAGCTAATATTGCATATGTCTCTGAGCCTCCCCATTAACTCACAGCCTCCTTGTACTGAGGGTGGTTACCACTTTCAGCTTTGAAAGCCACACAGAGATGAAGGAGAAAGTTGAAACAGTGAGACTCTCAAAGCTCAAATTAATTCTACTCAGATCCCATAGAAAAGTGACACGTGTGTGCTCTTTCTCTCCTTCTTTATGTCTCTTTGTTTTGGGAGCTGATCAGGAGAGCAGAGAGAAAAGTGACCAGAGAGGGCAGTGCCCATAGCACTCATTCAAAAACCCAAATATGTCCCCAAGCTTAATAAGGTTGGTGACCCCCGAGACCCTACATATACATCACCTCAAGCACAAGTCTGCTTTAAGAACATGGCTCACATTATCAGGTGAGACACCAAGTGAAGAGATTTGTCCAGGGTGCACAAATTAAGTTCCCTGGGTGCAAACTCTAAGTTTTTAATAGTGCAAGATAAAAACAAAATCCAGGATATAAAGTAGACAACTGCAAAAATATCCCTGTGCACATGGATTCATTTCTGCATGTCCACCTTTGTGAGAGAATGCCAGCCAGCAGATGGCACTACGTGGCTTTAAACTTTGGGGAGCCCAGACAACAGCTTGGGTGCACAGTCACCATCTGGCCTGGAAGCAACTCACTCCCATTTCCACAAAGGGGTTTTAAGTACCTTCCACACCACCAGTTCGCCCCCCCCCCCCAAAAAAAAATGTGGATTTCAAAGATGTACTGCAGTTCACAATCCCAGATACCTAAGACATGTGTTAGGCAGGTTCACATTGGAAGCTGCCTTGTACCAAGTCAGACCACTGGTCCATCAAGACCAATACTGTCTACACTGACTGGTAACAGCCTCCAGGTTTCACGAAGGCGTCTTTTCCAGCCCAATCTAGAATTGCCAGGGATTGAGCCTGGGACAAAGCATGTTCTCTGCCACTGAACTAAGGCCATTGCGCATGTAACACATAGTTACGTACTTCCAATTGCTGCAGCTTATTCTTGGGCAAATATCCAGAGGTGTGTGGAGAAATGCAAGTGTGAAACAAGCAGTACACACCTATTGCCCAAAGCCAGCAGCAATTTCCACTATAGCAGCAAGACATTTCCTGACTACAGGATCATTGGAATTGCTGTCAGTTGTGTTGAATGGTTTCTTTAAATGTAAAGGTTCATCATTGTTCCACTCCATGTGTATGTCTTTAAGGGGCCGGAGCAAGGGCCAGAGCAAGATAACGAGACCCAGCTTTACAGCTGTGAAACATAGCAGGTGCTGCTGAGTTGTATTTGATTAAGGCGTGTCAGCATTTGGGTAGAGTATATAAGGAGCAGCACCTAGCTCTCCCATTACCCTGGGGGATGGGTTGGTGGTTGGGTCTGGTTTGGTTTGGTTTGTTAATGCATTTAGTGTAAATGGAGTTTTTGTTTTTCTTATTAAAACCTTTAAGTACTTTTTGAGTCCTTTCTTTTTAATGCATGATCTCCCCAGCAAGCTCTCTGCAGCGCTACCTTACTGCAAAAAGCCAACATCTTTGGTTATGGGCCCAGCTGCTGAGTGGATGACTGCATATTTTTGGACTCTGAGAAAGGTTTGAAAACTCCTTCTCCTGTTAGCGTAGTTTTTGTGGGTCTGGAAGAGTTCCAGAATGGTTGACCGGGTTCCTGAAGCTGAGAAGGCTCTGGTCTTCCCACAGCTAACAGATGAGAACTATAGTTTATGGTCTTTTCGGCTGGAGGCGCTTTTGACCTCTAGAGAAGTATGGACCTATGTAACTGATGACCCTCCTGACCCTGTAACTAATGCTTGGTCGAAAGGAGATGCAAAAGCCAGGGCGATAATTAATTTGGCAGTCAGCGACCAGCAAGTAGTCTATATAAGGAATAAGAAAACTGCCAAAGAAATGTGGGACAGTCTTGCAGCAGTGCATGTTAGAAAAGAGTCAGCGTCTGCATTGACGTTTTTCAAGCAGCTGTACCAGACGAAGTTGCAGCCTGGTGGTGATTTGGCAGCACACTTAAGACGTCTGGAGGCGATACGCGGCGAATTAATTCGAAGGGACATGGAGGTACCTGATATTCAGTATGTTTTTATCATCCTGTGTTCCCTTAATGAGGACTTTGATGGTATAGCTAGCCAGATATCTGCCGGTCCACCAGCACAATTAACTGTGGAAGGGGTAACAGCAAGATTAATGGGCGAGTTGGATAGAAGGGAGGCTTGTGCCATAAGCACTCCTGTTTCCAGAAAGAATGAGGAACGCCATATGCAAACCTGTGGTGATACAACTGCATTTAAAGCTGCAAAGCGTTGTTGGTTCTGCAATAAGCAAGGACATTTTGCAAGGGACTGCAGATCCAAAGGAAAGCAAAGTACTCCCAAGTCTGTTTCTGTTCATCAGTCACGGTCGTCAGCCCAGCAGCCAACATCGTATAGTAAAGACAGAAACGAGCCGCGAGCTTTTCACGCTCGGACTAAAGATCGTAAAAGAATTAAAGATGCCAAGTGGAAGTCTTTTGTTATCGACTCAGGAGCATCGCAGCACGTTTGCAATGATCGAAGCTTGTTTATTTCTTTCGAAGAGGAAATTGGTAATGTACATTTAGCCAATTCACAAGTCCTGCAGTCGCTTGGCAGGGGTACTGTTAAACTTGACTCTTTAAACATTACAATAGCGAACTGCATTTACTGCCCGTCAGTGGACAATTTATTATCAGTAAGGTGTTTTGCTCGTCAAGGCATAACTGTGCGTTTCTTAAAGTCAATGTGTGAGTTTTTCGAGGGGAACAAACGTCTATTGTATGCCCGGGAATCTGATGGTTTATATAGACTGTATTTTCGCACCTACTCCCAATCGCCTATAAATTGCAGAGCAGCACAGTCAAGCCAGGGGTTGAGAAATGTAAGGCCACATTCTGGGTGTGTCCACGTGGCGCACAGAATTCTGGGACATCTGAATTTTGCTGATGTAATTAAGACAAAGAGTATTGTCAATGGCCTCAACTTAAAACCATGCAAATTCTTTATGCAATGTCTATCCTGTTGCAAGAGTAAGATTAAGGTTGCACGCAAGGGTAGGTGCTCAGATAGGAAAGTAACTGAGCCATTTGAGCGTGTACATTGTGATTTAGTTGGGCCACTCCCACCATCATTAGGAGGTTCTAAGTACTGGCTTACCCTCATAGACCAGTATAGTAGATACTGTTGGACTTATGCAATAGCTGAGAAGTCCCAAGCATTTGAGAAGTACAAGGTTTTTTGCAACTGGGTAAAAACGCACTTTAACAAACCTATTAAGAACCTGTTTTCTGACCGGGGTGGGGAATTTGTCTCTGAGGATTTTGAGAAATTCCTGGAAGCGCAGGGGACTACTCATGAGTTATCTTGCCCCCGAAGTCCCTGGCAAAATGGGCTTGTTGAAGTTGTGCAGCGTGACTTGCAGGCAGGGGTTAAAACTTATCTGCACGATGCTAATCTGCCCAAAGCGTTTTGGGCTGAAGCACTCCATGCCTTTTGTTATGTTAGAAATCGCAGTTATCATTCTGGTTTAGATGTCACCCCCTATGAGAAGTTGTTTAAAAAACGCCCTAATCTGAAATACCTACGTATTTGGGGTTCAGATGTAGTTATGCATTATCCTGCTAAGCAGAAATTGGGTGAACGTAGTGTACAGGGGACGCGGGTGGCGCTGTGGAGGGACGCGGGTGGCGCTGTGGAGGGACGCGGGTGGCGCTGTGGAGGGACGCGGGTGGCGCTGTGGAGGGACGCGGGTGGCGCTGTGGGCTAAAGCCTCAACGCCTAGGGCTTGCCGATCGAAAGGTCGGCGGTTCGAATCCCCGCGGCGGGGTGCGCTCCCGCTGCTCGGTCCCAGCGCCTGCCCACCTAGCAGTTCGAAAGCACCCCCGGGGGCAAGTAGATAAATAGGTACCGCTTACCAGCGGGAAGGTAAACGGCGTTCCGTGTGCGGCTCTGGCTCGCCAGAGCAGCGTTGTCACGCTGGCCACGTGACCCGGAAGTGTCCCCGGACAGCGCTGGCCCCCGGCCAATAGATGTGAGATGGGCGCACAAACCCCAGAGTCTGTCAAGACTGGCCCGTTCGGGCAGGGGTACCTTTACCTTTACCTTTAGTGTACAGGGGAAATTAATGGGCTACCAGCAGGGGGCGTACAGAATTTACATACCAGCAACTGGCAAATTTCATATTACCAGAAGCATGATACAAACTGTAAATTGGAATGGAGCTGCTGTTTTCCAAGATACTGATGGTATAAATGATACTGAGGAAGAAGAGGTGGAAGCAGCAGCAGGAGAAAATGGTGCTTCTGAATTAATGGGGAAAGACAAAAAGCCTGTTGGATCTGATAATTTGTTTGAGGATTTAAAGTCACAGGCACCTGAGGGGAGGCTAGATTCTCTTGAGTTTTCTGACCGTGAGCTTAGCCTACAGGCACCTCTTCAGTCTGACAATGATGATTTACAACCTGAAACTAGTAGTTCACTGAGTCCCATTAAGTCTGAGGAGTCTGACTCTCCTTCCGGACTGAGACGTTCAGATAGAAAGAGACAGAAGCCACAACGTTTCGCAGATAAACATTTTAATACTGTGTATGCCAATAAGGCGGTTTTTGAGCCAAAAAGCTACAATGATGTTCAGAATTTACCTAAGCACCAAGCTGTAAACTGGTATAAAGCTATGAACTCCGAGATAGCTTTTTTAAAAGAGCGTAACACTTGGTCTCTTGTACCACAAACCCCAGATATGAGACTTATTGATTCAAAATGGGTTTATAGAGTTAAAATGAATGACAAAAATGAAGTTGTAAGGTACAAGGCAAGACTAGTTGCTAGGGGTTTTCAACAAATTCCAGGCGAAGATTATGATTTGTGTTATTCACCAAGTGTAAAATATGAAACAGTTAAGCTTTTGTTAAAAGATGCTTCACAGTGTGGAAAAGCCCACTATGCAATGTTTCTCTGCTCTTAAAGTGGTAATGTACCTTAAACATACTAAACATTATAGGTTGCAGTTTACATCAAGTAACAAAGGTTACACATGAAAAACATGTACAAAGTATGCTTTATGTTTTTGTTCCACAATGATGAACCGCAGGGGAAATGTTGAATGGTTTCTTTAAATGTAAAGGTTCATCATTGTTCCACTCCATGTGTATGTCTTTAAGGGGCCGGAGCAAGGGCCAGAGCAAGATAACGAGACCCAGCTTTACAGCTGTGAAACATAGCAGGTGCTGCTGAGTTGTATTTGATTAAGGCGTGTCAGCATTTGGGTAGAGTATATAAGGAGCAGCACCTAGCTCTCCCATTACCCTGGGGATGGGTTGGTGGTTGGGTCTGGTTTGGTTTGGTTTGTTAATGCATTTAGTGTAAATGGAGTTTTTGTTTTTCTTATTAAAACCTTTAAGTACTTTTTGAGTCCTTTCTTTTTAATGCATGATCTCCCCAGCAAGCTCTCTGCAGCGCTACCTTACTGCAAAAAGCCAACAAGTTGGACCTGTGCACATTTCTGTTCACACTTCCATTTTTCCCTGTGAGACATGGGCGTAGCCGGGGGGGCAGATGACCCCTTAAATCAAGTAAATCAATAAAAATACTTAACTGAGGTTCTGCCCCCACTGACATAAATCCTGGCTACACCCATGCTTTGAGGGGTGGGGAACCCATAGCCCTTGAGAGGTTATTGGACGCCCTTGTAAAAAAAAAAAATTAAAAAGGGGCGGAAATGGGGTAGGTGTCCGGGAAAAAATACTTTGGCAATCCCACCTACCATTGAACCCAATGTGTTTTGACTACACACAGTTTGGGCTTTAGGCTCAATTCTCAGAATGTAACCCCTGTGTCAGCTTGCTGTACATATTTTTATTCCCCCAGGCTTTATACATGGTTCAACTTTTAAAGGCCTTGACGGTTCTGGAATTTCAAAAATTTATGATCTGCTTTTGCTGTTAGTATATTTTATTAATTAATGTTATTCTCTACTGCCTAACATTTATGCTAGTTTTATATATTTTTATTGTTTTGGAGTATATTTTAACATTTTTTGATGTAAGCCACCCAGAGAACCAGTATGGTTGATTATGGGATGATGGGTCCAATAACATCTGGAGGATGTCATACTGGCTACCCCTCAAGGTATGTAAAAGCAAGAGAGCACCTCTGCGAACACTGCTATCTTCAAAGAGCAAACTTTTTTTATTTAAAAACTGCCCCAGGGCACAAGCCACTGGCAAGTTCTTCTCTACAAGCCTGACTAAAATAGACAGGAACTGCAGAAGAACAACACCCTGGCTCTTGCACAGTTCTCATTCATTCCAGTGAGGCGCATGCCCCTAATCTTCATGTGTGGCATAAAGAAAACTCTTTCCATTGATTTTTGGAATACCTGAAAGGACTCTATACTGAGAAATGCATTCTTGTCTAGAGGAAGATGGTTGAGGGAAAGGCAATTAAGAGATTCCCCACCCCCACCCTTGCATTTCCCTTCAGTGAACATCTTTATCTGGGTACCTGGAGCTTCATTAAGAGCCTTTTTAGGTTAGAAAAAAATCAATATTAACCGGGTTGAGTTTATGCTTTTATGATGGACTAGTTCCTGTCAGGAAGGAAGCAAAAGTCCCTTACTCTGCCTGAATATTTGAAAGCCTGTAGGAAGAAACCAAAAATCCCGCTTCTAACTAATGAACCCTCAAGTATCTCATTGGAAATAAAAGCTGATGATCCAGACTCCATCTGCCTTCATGCTCCATGGTGTCAGTATCTCCAGATTTTCAGAGACTAATTTAACAATAATGCACATTCCCAAAACAGATTTGCAGAAGTGTTATTGATACTGCAGCTTAACACTCCTTACTGCAGCCGTTCCCCTGAATTATTGGCTATCGAGAAGAAATGCAGCTGCACTTGTAAACCTTTTTCACACATAAAAATGATATCACGGCCTCCCATTTTGCAGGGCTGTAGTTAAAGGCTCTGTCAACATTGCCATTATAAATTACATCCCTTTTTGAACACATTTATGAACTAGAAAAACGCACACCGTTTCTCAGTGAGAATGGCTTGTAGGCCTCATCGGTTCCTAAATACCCATTTGAATGTGTGCTGTTAGGTAGCTTTCAGCACCAATAAGTGCAAATCTTGGAGCCAATTTGAATGTTATGGGGCAGCTCCAGCCAGGGTTTAGCCAGCACTTCCTAGGCCAAGAACCTGCTCTTCAATGCAATGACTTATCCCTAGAAACAAATGAAGTAGTAACAGTAAGAGTGCCTCTGAGCAAATGCAAAGTGCACTGGTGTACCCCTCCCCACAAAGGTAACCACCACCAGCTCATAAGCATCTGGAATGAGAGTGAAAGGCTTCAGTAACAGAAAGCTCAGCTTCTAAGACAGGATTAAGGACGCAGCTTCCTCCCTGCCACCCGCCCCCCAAAACCCTCACACTTCAGAGCTAATATTAGCATGTAAAAAACATGTTCAAATCTGCAAATATCTAATAAAAATGTTACTAATCACCTTCACAAAGCTACAGTGAACTTTTAAATAACAGGACCGTTTAACTCACAACACCATCTGAATGCAGGATTACAGCAGAGGTTGAGAACCTAATGTATGCAACCCTCCAGATCAAGTACCTTTGGGTAGGCCACCTCACAACACACATAATTTTTCCTGCTCCCAACTTTTAGTCCAGTCCTTAGATCCAATTCTTTGGGCTACACAAACCAAGAAAGTGGGATCCTCAAATGCACTTGTGGGGCCTGACTTAAAAGATTTTTCCTGGGGCGATGGTCAAGCTGATGTGTCTACAAAAACTACAGAGCTTGCTAGAGGAGTATCTGGGTTACTAGTCAGGGCACACCCCCACCATGACCACTGCTGCTAGATTCAACAGTTTGGAAGGGCTTTACCAACAATGCCTGGAATAAACTTTAGGACGGCTTAGCCAAAATTAAAAAACACGAATTTCAAAACAAACCAACACAGGCTACCACTAAATTCCAGCACAACATTGATTGTGGTTTTGTCTGCAGAAAGCCACATAGGGCAGGATAGCTGACAACAAACATCAACTCAGACTGGGTTATCCAAAGGTCCCTTTTGGCCTTAGATTCAGTGATACAGATAAAAATGGCGTCTCAGAGCTAATTTTGTTCATTAAGGTACTCCAGTTTGCTAATCAAACAAAGTGAAAAGCAAATTAACGGACTACTAAAATGCCACAGGGTTTAATAGCATTGTCGCTGTGATAATCCCTATGAAAGAGATGTGTGTGTGTGTGTGTGTGTGTGTGTGTGTGTGTGTGTGCAAAGCAGATGAAGCGATGACTTTTTATTGGAAGACAGTTTCTCTCTAAAGAGGTCTCCAACAAAGGAGCACTATCATGTCAACTTGTTCTGCTGCACTGCATGTTTTTAAAAATTGTGAAAAAGAAACAGTTGTTGTCAGGCAAGTACTAGAAGAGAAGGGTCTGATACACTATTCCAGAAGTGCACACAGTGCCTGTAGCCACTGATTTTGAGACTTTTGTCCCAATAGCACTCCCCAGCTCCCCCTCTATTCAAAGCACTTTGCAGGACTGGGGTGAAAGCTGTTTAAAAGGGGCACCAACAAAACAAGTAAATGGTACACATGCTTATTGATAGAAATTTTCCATTGGCAGCCATGGCAACTGCTTCTAAAATATAGCTTAAGCTGTGAGGAACATGATACAAAAGGAGGGCACATGAGCATGCGTAGCATACCCTGAGTATAGGTCTGGCAAGCTGGAGGGAGAAGTTCCTCAGTTCTCAGCCTTTCAGTCGGTGCTCTAGAAGAGCAAACTAGAGGAACCAAGAAAGCGCTACCATACCTATTATCACCACACCTTCACAAGTGTCTTCTTTCTTTTCCCCCTTTGCAGAACCTCAAAGAAGAGTAGTCAATCTGAAACCCCTCCGCCAATGGGAGACCCAGGCAGCTCACTTTGTTCACTTACACCCTCTCATGCTAGATTTGGTGGATGAGTGAATTGAACTGAAGTCAGTGGGGCCTAGTAAAAGAGCAGGGATAATGGGGTATGTGGCTCCTGCTAAAAGGAGCATCTCCCCAGTCCACAGATCCTTCCACACAGATGCACAAAGCTCTCAAGGCCTGGATGAGAAGGCCCTACTTTTAACGATACATGATAGATAACCTAAAATTAGATTACATGCTGCCTACAGATTTCGGGTTTCAGGATTGTTGTTGTTGTTGTTGTTATTTATTGAATTCATATACCGCCCTATACCCAGAGGTCTCAGGGCAGTTCACAGAAAAGATGACAATATATAAAATCAAAACAATAACAATAACCCAACCCCCCCCCCAAAAAAGCCACATTTTAAAAGGGTATAGGAGGTCAGTCAGGTCAACCAGACTCCCAGCCTGATATCCCTGCTGTGCTCCATGCCCCTCCCATTTATTTGCACTCCTGTATAGTTCATGGTTAACTTGGAAGAGAGTTAATGTATCACAATGCTCACTTCATTGTCTTACTTCAGTAAAAAGAATTCTAACAGTGTGTGTTTTAACCAGCATAATGCTGTTTTACTATTAAAAACACACACAATTCATTTACCCAGTGTTAATATCCAGGTGACTTACATTCCTGCAAATTTTGCTTTTCTAATGTTAAGATTATGTTGTTTTAATTCTCTAATTTTCAGGGCTGAGGGGCCTCTGCAAGACCTTAGGATGGCCTGGTTGCCATGCTATTTTCTAGAATGCTGATCACGGTGCCTGGGAAGGAGAGGGGCAGCCCTGGTAAATATTCATGAGACAAAAGGGATCTCTACTGCTATTGGCAGGCAAACTGTCAAGTGGGGGACCCAACAATTCAGTTCTCTCTTGCTGAATACTGGTTTCCTTCCAAGTTGCAGTAGTCTAGTTTAGCCAGTAGGGAGGGCTGCAGTGTGCAACATTTTTTTTCTTGCCTGAAAAAGCAAGGCAAATCTTCTATCTTCTCAACAATAGGAGAATATTTAAAAAGAAGAGAATGAACATACACAAGCACAAATCAATTTTTTAACCCTATTGCTGTCCCCTGACAAGCTTCCTGACATTCATAGAGGAGGCAGATGGCAGTAACCAAAACGACATAGGCAAGCAAACAGTGGCCAAGCATATTTCAAAAAGCAAACCTAGCCTTGGAAAGAGGAAATTCCAGCCCAAAGGAAGGAGAGAAGGGGGGTGGGATCTACTATTGTTAAAGAACAGCAAGCATAGACTTTAAGGAAACCAGGAAAAGGGCAACTAAAGTGCTTGTAAATAATGTTTGTTGGGGGGGTGCAACTGAAGGGAAATGGATAAAATGGATTAAAAGTCTGCATAAAAATTCTGCCCTCTTTCTGTTTGGTGGTCAAAATATAGACTGGATTGCTTTAAAAAAATCTAAATTTAAAAGGCTACAATGAAGGAAATCAAGCCCTAGCCTAGACTGACTGTATCATGTATCGAGAAGGCTAATATATGGGAATTTACATAGCATAAACAACAATACTTAAAAAGCACACACTGTCTTAACTCTGCAGGGATTAATCTATGACACCCCTTTGTATAGGCACCTAACTCTGTGGGTGAACCCTCCCTCTGGCTTGTGTAAATTAGCATTCTCACCAGCAACAAGATTCTTCTCACAGTACTTTGTGTGCACCTGTGTACTATTACAATGCTATTTAATATGCACTGGACAGTCATTTTAAATCCAGGACACATTTGCAAAGTAGGTTTGCATTTTCCATTCTTGCCATTCTTCTGTCACTTGTTAGTGGACGTGCTCCTTCCACAAGGCTTTCCCCCCCTACATCAGCCCTTGTTGCTACAATGCTGCCTTACTTTCGCCCCTGACAAATTAAGACTCTGGTTTGTGGAAACTCATGCTACAACTTGTTAGTCTTTTAAACAGTGAGGGTAACCCTTGGCCCTCCAGATGCCACCTGATTACACTTCCAAAATCCCTAACCATGTTGGGTAGGTCTGATGGGTGTTGAAGTCCAACATCTGGAGGGCCACTGGTTCCCCATCCCAAATTTAAAAGGTACCACAGGGATGTGTTGTTTTTGTTGTAACAGACCAGCATAGCTGGTGGGGAGCAGCCTTTCCAAAATAGCTGCAGGTATGTATTGGGCAATCTTTGAAATGAGGCAGGTGTAGTGTCACTTTATTCATATGGGGACATAATCATCAAGCAAATCCTGTGAAGTGATGAACTGGTAATGTTATTTGGGGCAATTTGTGAAAAGGTACGAACATATAAGCAGTGCAGGTTACAGAGCCTTGGAGGGAGGGGAAAGAGCAAGATGCTCATAGTGTGGCCCATGCCAAGAACATCCATCTCTTCCTCCATGCCACAGTCCATTCATTTATCTCTGGGTCTAATTCGCATCATGTTCTAGAGAGAGAAAGTATGCAAAGACTATTACTGCCCTTTCTCTCTTCTTTTCCTACTCGTCTACTCAAAGAAGACAATGAACAGCAACAGAAAGTAACGGTGGCAGCAGGACCAGAAGGCGCCACAGATTGGCAACAGGGTCCCTACTGGGGTACATGCCTCAAAAGGTGCCCGATGCGCTCTCTCACACACACAACCAGCCTTGCATTTAATATTCATTATTTTGTGAACCTACAAATAGGGCAAGTTGGTTGAAATTTCTTTTTAAAAAATAAATAAATTCTGTATTACTGCAAGAAAATGGTGGTCAGGCAAGAGGTAAACTCAACTGATCAGAACTAAGACAGGAGTCACCACTTATTTACTACTGCTCCAAATCATTTCACAATTTGGATGTTATGATTTGATTACACTGGTGTGGCTCTAATGGACAGGAAAGTCTCTCTCAGCCAGGTCCTACATGTTCTGAGGAAGGTGGCACACTTTCTGCAATCCTTATTGGAAGTCCAGCAGAGCAAAACCGTAACAGCAAAATCATGGGGGTGTAACCCACATCAAGGAAGATGCCTGTTTATGTATTCCTGGCTCCCTGTGTGCTAAACTTAGCTCTCAAGTGAAGGCGCTTTTATTAGAAACTATAACCACAGTTCTTCCTCACTTATCAACATTCAGATTATTTCCTCCTGTTAGGAAGCAAGCTGGCATAGCCTGCATTTTACCAGAAGTATATGAAAGTTTCTAGCCCTCATGGTGAAAAAGGAAACTTTTAATAGAATTTGAGCAGTGTCTGCTTAAAGCTCAGCACCAGCCTGGTGGCTTTAGAAATCCCTAGACACTCTCATTGTGCTAATCCATGGCTCAGGTGACATTACATGGAGACAATATATCATGTACACAATTCCCAGAGGTGCCATTTCTTTACCTCTCTGTGGTTCATCATGAGCATAAAATAACGGTGGGGACATGTGCTCATTTAAGTATCCCTTGAGATTTCTTCAAACAGAAAGCAGTTGTACCACCCCCATTCTTTGCTGCAGATGCTTGGCTCCCAGAGATTCACAGAGAGGATGTGCCTCAGTTCAGAAGGCTCTCACAGCCCAAAGGTTCCTTAAAGCTCAGTCCTACAATTCTAGCATTTCATTAAATGACCAGAGCCATAAAATTCAGAAGCCTTAATTTTTTTACTTTTCCCTAACTCCCCATTCTACTGCACATTTAGCAGCTTTACTCTGATCCCAGGTAATTCCATGTTCTTTGTGAAACTGACCGATAACCTCCTCTTGAGAAAGGAATCAGGAGAGGCAAACTAGCTAAAAGCTGAAAATGCATTTTAAACAATTGAAACTGAGGGTTTTATTAACACTCGTACCTAGAACCTGTTTTAAATTAATGTCACGGTTCAACTCTGTACGATTTAAGAACAAGCCTCAGTTACAACTCACGATTAGCAAGAAGAAATCTTAAATTGAGGCCTGGTTCTGATGGCACATTATGCTAAACCTTGGCTTAGTTCAGTGCAGTTAACAGGGCAGGGAGAAGCAAAACGGCAATAAACTCTTCTCCAGGATCAGATACAGTCTCACTAAGTAAAAAAAATAGTTTCTTGTATATATCAGGCCAATGACAACCAGGAACAGTCACACATGTATTTAGGTTGCTTTTACTCATTCTTTAATTCAATATACTTTTATTAACTGCTGCTCAACTAAAAGCACTGAAGAAATTAATCAATAAAGAGTAACAATAAATAAGTCATCACCCTCTCCTTCTATCCCTGTTACCTCAATCTAGTAGAAATTATAATCTCTTTGGGCAGACACCACCAAACTTTAGTGAAATATGCCCAGTAGCTTGCAGACAAACAGAGGCAGGTCATCACCTTCATGCCTTATGAGCACCGGTCAAAAACATTTAGCTGACTGCAAAATGGGAACAGAATGCATGATGGAAAATGCATGATTCAGCAGGAAATATTTTGTGGTCTTAATGAAGGTCAGTAGTAAATAAAAAACAACCAAGGTTTAAATAACAGTTAGAACTTATCTAGAGCAGTGTTTCTCAACTAGGGGCCATATGGCCCCCTAGGGGCTCCCAGGATATTCCAAGGGGATCCACAGGTGAAAATAACGTAAATGGGGGGCCACGGCATGAGACTAGGGGTCCACAGAGGGAAGTGAGAAATGAAGGAAACAGAGAAGTGACTAAGAAAAAATAAAATAGAGAAGTAGAGTGAACAGAGAAGTAACATTGCGTTCCAGTGGATGGATCGCCACACGTCACTTCCACTTCCTTCTCCCTCCTACTTCTACACTCCACTGCTGTGCGCACCAAGCTGTCTACATCTCATTTGTCACAGGCAACGTACATGGCTGCAGCAGTGTTAGTGTGTGGGGTGCTGTTCTATTTACAAACAAAACATTTAAATAGCTACCTTTCTACTGGTAGGACGGGGCGGGGGGCACAGGAAGGAAACAAGGTTGGAAGAGGCCGCAGTCAGAAAAAGGTTGAGAAACTCTAATCTAGACTATGGTGTTAAATTCAGGGTACAGCCCTTTAAGAGCCTGCTCTATTTCCTTCTCACAGAAGTTATTAAACTGCACGTTTTTACACTCACCTATTAACAGGCTTGCACTGTGTATTTGCATGTTGGCCATACTTCATGGGTAGTGTAGAAATGTAGGCTACTAGCCTCTTTGCAGGTAAGAAACGTTCCTCCCTTTGCAGCTTACATAGAAAGCAAGTCAGCTGGTGGAAGACAACTACAGCAATCCGACCCTCCTTACTCACCTGCATGGAATTTGTAGGTTACAAATTGTTCAACACAGAGATGATGTGGGATTTAAGAAGAGCCTGATGGTCCAGACCAATGGCCAGCATTCTCACAATGGCCAACCAGATGTCTATGAGAAGTCCACAAGCAGGACCAGAATGAAACAGCACTTTCCCCTCATAAGGTTTCCAGCAACTGGTAAAACACTGCCCAGGAAATTCCTTGTTTCGCTGAACAAGGTTAGTAAATATTTGGTCCTCCCTTATCCAGCAGCATAATTTGCTCAACAAAGGTGTTTAGCAGAATGAATCCCAGACATTCCCCAAGGACTTCTCTGTCTCACTTTCTCTCTGCCTTACTGGAAACTCTGCTCCTCTTCTCATCTCAGGCTACTGTGCTAACCACATCAGCAGAGCTTTCTTAATGGCGTCAGGGTAGATTGCTGTGTCTAAGCACTTGGCCCCAAAGAAGAAGCTCGACCATAACTGTACACAGTATTCCAGGCGCAGTCAGGAAAGGGGAACAAAGGGGAAATACAAGTCCTAGGCCAGGGAGAAAGTTGAAGGAACTCAGTACGTTTAGTCTGAAGCATAGAAGAGTGAGTAGGGACATCTTAAGGTAAAGGTAAAGGGACCCCTGACCATTAGGTCCAGTCGTGACCGACTCTGGGATTGCAGTGCTCATCTCGCTTTATTGGCCGAGGGAGCCGGTGTACAGCTTCCGGGTCATGTGGCCAGCATGACTAAGCCACTTCTGGCGAACCAGGGCAGCGCACGGAAATGCCGTTTACCTTCCCGCCGGAGCAGTACCTATTTATCTACTTGCACTTTGACGTGCTTTCAGACTGCTATGTTGGCAGGAGCAGGGACCGAGCAACGGAAGTTCACCCCGTCGCAGGGATTCAAACCGCCGACCTTCTGATCGGCAAGTCCTAGGCTTTGTGGTTTAACCCACAGCGCTACCCGCGTCCCCAGGGACATCTTAGCACCCTTAAAAAACCCAAGGGGTTGTCACATAGATAAGGGCAAAGACTTATTTTCTGGACCTTCAGAGGGTAGGACTAGATATAATAGGATTAATATACTGGAAGGCAGATTTCAGTTTGAGCATTAGGCAAAAATCATTGACACTAAAAGCAATTCAGCACTGGAACCAGTTACCTAGTGCGGGTTCCCCTCCAGCAGTGTCTGGAAAACCATCTGTAGGGGATGCTTTAGCTCTGGTTTTACTTCGTCGAGCAGGGAGTTGGAGTAGATGGCCTACAAGACTCCTTTCAACCCTGTGACTGAGTTGCTGGGGTTCAAGCTTTTGTTTCCTAAAATCACATTCTAGTTCAGGTATAGAAGGCAAGCTCCAGTTATTTCCTGGGAGAAAAAGCACTTTGCACTTGCTCAGAAGCATGAATCTTCATTCTTTCAATTCTAAAAGCAAATTTGAGTCTGAATCCTGGCTGGAATTAAGCCCCTCTATAACATCACAATTAATTCTAAAGAGAAAGAGAGAGATCCAAGTTATGTTACCTGCACTTCAACAGCAAGAGGAACCCCAAGCACTCAGCAGAATATATATTTTAACAACGAGGCATAAATATTGACAATCTGGTGCTTTACCCCTGGCAGCTTAAGTCACATCATAAATCCAAGGCAGGCCAGAGTTTCTGATTTTTGCTTACAACTTATGCAAGAACCCCTCAGCACATCAAGAGAGCAAGGACATTTGAGTAAACAGAACTTAGCCAAAAAATCTAGGCACACTCCATTAATTCAAGAACACTCCTCTTTGGCTTCAAAGAGGACTAATTCACTTCTAACAGCAAAATCTTGCATTCTTGGTTGCTGCTTTAACGATTTGCCACTTATCCTTGTCATAACTACATGGACAAGAATACCAAGAGCAAAACAGTTATAGCAGAAGTAAAGTATTTGGATGTGTATATATAGAAAAGCCAGCAGATACAGCACCTTCACCTCTATAGCAATTCAATTCAGTAGGTGTAGGGCTTGATTAAAAAAAAAGATTCCTAGCTTTAAAATCCAGCACAGGAAACCTTATCCTTCTGCCCCACATCCAAATCTCTTCAAGTTCTGTATAAAGAAAGGGGCAAACAGACTTCAGGGTTATGGGATCTACAAACTGAGTAGGTCAGGTACAAAAGAATGGTGGGTAACACAGGGGACAGATATGCACAAAAATTAATAGGAGGCTGCCTCAGCCCAGTAATTTATGTTCAGCACCAAAACTGAGCTCCTAGTTATTCTACAGGAAAATTCACTTCACACCTCCCACCCAATTAAATAAGATGCAAGAGGGATAGAATCTCTAGTTGTTGCTCCTGTTAGACATTTAAGACTCGAAAACCCTTGTTGATCTACTGCAAAGCATCCAGAGATCCAATGCCCAAAGTGGAAGGAAAAATGAAGAGGAGATGGTTAGGCCAATAATATCCACCTGAAAAGTGGGGTGGCACTTTGAGCACTAAGCAGATCCCAATCTACCTTCTGTCACTCATTGCACTAAAGCACAAGCATAAGTTACCACTGTGTGGCTGTAGCATGGCTTAAAAGGGCAGTTCCACACTTAGTGCAGTACATTTCCCTGCTTTCTGGTCCGGAAACCAATTCTCTCTTTCTCCTTATACACACACTTGTACATAGTCAAGGAATGGAAATATCAGTCAAAATTTAAGAACAAGTTGGATGTTGCTCTGCATGATTGAGCTGCTAGGGGAAGCAATTCTCCCCCTCCCCCAAGTAACTTCAATTATGGCGGCAAGACTGTTGTATTAAGTGTGGATCAGACATTATGGACTCCTGTCAGATGACAACCAACATCCCTACCAGGAATGTCAAACACCCTTATTCTTCCTCCCTGCACCATTGTAATAGAGTGGCCAGGAGTGTGAACTGAGAAGTCCCTACTACAATCCTCACTTATGCCACAAACACATCTTACCTAGGCATCTTTACAGTGCAATCCTATACATATCTCCTCAGAAGAAAGCCTCATTGAGTTCAACAGCACTTACTCCTCAGAAAGTTTGTACTGTACTATAGGATTGTAGCCTAAAAGAAAGCTATCTTTCTCCCAGCCTCAGCTCTCTATTTTAATATGTATATAATCATGACAATGACCATTGAGATAACATATGTGAAGCACTCTGAATACATGAAGTATGCTATATAAGAATAGCCAGAAGTGTTATTTTATACTGTATGTCCTATTTCTTAATTGATCCCCCTTCTTTTTTCTTCTTAATAATAATAATGATAAATTTTTATTTATATCCCACCCTCCCCAGCCGAAGCAGGGCTCAGAGCAGCTAACAACAGTCAAAGTAACACAGTTTACATAAAATCACAATCAATTAATTGAAATACATTCTAAAATCAATTCAGAATCAAATTAATGGCAACCATTGGGCTAGAGTTCTATGAGGATTACCAAAGGACGGGGTCAGACTGTGCCTTGGCCAAAGGCCTGGTGGAACACCTGTCTTGCAGACCCTTCTTCTTCTTCTTCTTCTTCTTCTTCTTCTTCTTCTTCTTCTTCTTGGAAAGCTAGTAGGGAAAATGATTCTGGACAACTGCTAACCACAGATTTCCAGAAGCACAAGTTAAAGCTCGAAGGAAGTACTGTTGAGATGGAGACTATCAACAAGAAAGGAAATGTGGAAAGCAGAAGCCTATGGGGCACAATATTCTTGGAATATACATTACACACAGCTATCTCTATCTATACACAGAATTCTTTCTTTCTCCATTTGGATCCAGGCTAAGTTGTCCAACCTTAGGTCTCATTGAAGCTGATGGAATCAAGTTAGTTGTGACTAACTTTTCATATATATTTCAATAGGGCCTAAGCACACTTAACATTATTGAGAACCATCCTATAAACACACACCTTAGCCTTGAAAATAGAAAGCAAGCTTAGAAGCCATTCTAACGGCTGTGGTTTGCATTCCCTATTAGATCAGACCTGTCAAAGCAGGCAGCTCAACAATAAATTCAGCATATTAAAATAGATATGTCAAATACAATCCAAATGCATTACACACAAAAAGGAGCTGATGTGAAGAGCCCTAATACAGACCTATGACTGCTTAACAAATGAACACAAATGGTGAAAGTTTATTTTTTAAAAAATATAGATGTAAACATTTCTTGGAGGAAGAAAAATCTAATTTTTATGCCTTTTATGTGTTCCAATCAGGGTTTTTTTTTAATTCCGAACACAGCTGTCTGCTTTACCGTCTCTCCAATGACGCCAGATGCCCGGTTCATCAAGGAAATGCAGGAAAACAATGATTTGAAAGCAATTAGAAGCACCGAGACTCATATTAAAATGTGATAACACCATCCTAGTGGGAATTCTAGGCACCACTGCATTTCTGACATTTCTGTGTTGCCAGCGACGAGCATGTGTTGGAAGTAGAGCTCTGCCCCCCTCCACTCCATGACAGTAAATGGAGGGGGGTGAGTGGCTATCATGCTGGAATTTTATTTCTTAAGACAATGAAAGGAATTAAGCTAATATGGATTATTTTGCTGACTGTTCTATCTTCTCTATACACCCCTTCTCTACCTTAGTGGGGGGTTTTAAAGCACTGCTGTTCAGATAATTACTATCAACATGTGCAAATGTGTACAAAAATCCATTCTGCATGGTCAGGGGGACCATCACCACATCCATCATGACCCAACCCATGTCACAGGACATACCCTGAATCTGGTCTTTGCAAGAAAGTTAGGCAGGGTTCTGTTGGTATTAGGATTTGGGGTGAACCCATTTTCATAGATGGATCATTTTTTGGCAATATTTGGATTTGTTGGCATCAGGGGTGCAGGACCCAGTAAGGTGTTCAGAGACTTATAAAATCAAAGAAATTCTTGAAGACTCTGACATGATCAGAGCTCCTGTTGAGACCCTGGTCTCACTATGGAACGGAGAGAGACAGAAAGGGAAGGGACCTCTACACAAATACTCGCAGGTGCCCTCTTCAAAGTTGTGGAGCCTTCAGATTTCCTTATTATTCCAGGGAGCTACAGGTGATAAAGCAAGAAGGATGATGGCTGAATCACAAGTGGTGTATATCCTGAGACATATCTCACCGAACAAAGGTACAAGCACATTGTTGGGCCTACTATGTGACCATGATGGTGGTGAAGAGGACCTATTTCTCTGTCACCAGTACATCCTCTAGTACCTATCCAGCAGAGCTTTTCCATTTGGCAAAGGGTATGTACTCAGATGGAGGAGATGATGGTACCATCAGAGGCCTGCTGTGGCAGATTAGTGAAGCACTTTGAGGATAAAACCACTTGGATCTGTCCAAAATTAGCACTAGTCTTATGTAAGTGTCCAGCACACCATCTGCTCATTTTTTACTGGATCAGTTTCAATTAGTATGACTTGAACATGTGAGAAAGCTATTGGAAGGAAATCAGTCTACCACATGCCTTCTCGACCCTTGCCCTTATCTGCTAATAAAAGCTTCCAAAGGGGATTGAGTGGGTGGGTCCAGGGACTGATAAATGCCTCACTGCAGGAGGATAAATGCTGGTACAATAAATTCTGGTGACCAGTGGTATCAGCAGTGGTATACCAGTTCCTTAAGAGGACCAGCCTGGACCAGAAAGTGTTAGACAACCTTTGCCCAATCACCAATATCCCCTTTTGTGCAAGGAAAACAAGAAGGCAGTGATGATACAACTTCAGGCATAATTGGAGGAAGGAGATTGTCTAGACCCATTCCAATCCAACTAAGATTGGGTTTTGGCAGGAAAAACTGCCTTAGTTGTCTTGATTTGATCTTTGTCAGGAGTGGGATGTCGGAGTGCTGATGCTTTGACTTCTAAGTGACTTTTGATGCCACTGACCATGGCATCCTCCTGGAATGCCTACATGGATTGGGGCCTGCGAACACACATCTTGCAGTGTTTTTGTTCCTACATATGGAGTGATTTCAGAGAGGAGTAATAGAAGACCTCTCCATGGGAATTTACCTGAAGGGTTCTGCAGGGTTTATCCTGTCTCCCATTCTATTTAACATCTATTTGAAGCTGTTGGGAGCTGCTATCAGTGGATTTGGAGCAAAATGTTATTAATATGTTGGTCACACCCAATATCTCTCTGTACCATCTGAATCAGGAGAGGCAGCACAGATACTGACCCAGTCTGAAGGTGGTGATCGGCTGGATGTGGGCCAATAAATTGAAACCAATTCCAGACAAGATGGAGGCGCTATGGGCAGGGACAGTTTCCATGCCTGGAATTTCGTGGGGTGTCCTGTTCTAGGCAGAGTTGCAGAGTTGCATGATGCTAAAAATGATTAATCAATTGGTTTTCCTACAGAAATTCAGCAAAATGTTTTCCAGTAATGAACCTGTTTTTCTACAACGGGCAATAATTCTGTTTTAAGGACTTTAAAGAATGGAAAGCAACCTATCCACGGCAATATCAATATACATACAAAAGGTGCCATGAGAATGTCAACTTTCAATGAAAGAAAAAGAAAGCGTCCAGATTCATGAAGGCCAGTGGGTGGAGGGAGTCACCTTTGAAGAGTGCGTAGATGTACACTACTCAAGTGACCCTCTGCCTCCACAATATGATGTGCTATACATTAAACTTGGGGAAAAGTTGGAGCAAACATTCCTCATGCAAATTTCCTCAAATTAACATTTCTTAAATTCACAATTACAGAATATTTCAGAGTGAAAGGCTTTAGGAAGGAAAAAAAGGTTATTTTAAAAGTACTGAATTTGTCAATTTGATACCAGCAATTATTATGTCATGATTATGATTCTGAAGTACCCCACAAAGTCAAAAGCAACATTTGGACATTTCTGAAATTAAAAACAAACTGAATCTTGACTTTTAAAATCAAAGTTGCATAAAGTTTTTGTTCAGCTTTAGCATGTGTCATTACTGTAGTCTTGGCATATGGTTCACTAGTCTACACTATTGGTACAATCCTCTTTTCTGATCAAAATTTTAAGGTTACACTTACCACCAGGCAGGAATCCCAAATGATACCTGAAAGAGTAACAGACAAAGACATCAGTATTAATTTCCTCTTCTCCATCTGTGAACTAGTCTTTGAAAGGTTATAGATGGCTGGGGACATCACAGAAGCAGCAGGGGACATCAAAACATCAATACTCTAAGCAACATCTCTTCTTTCTTGGGCTGCCCTGTTATTTTAGGAGTGTTCAAAAATTAAATGCTTTTTAAATACTATTTTGCATGCATTTACAGAGAACCTCATCTTACTTTCTCTTTAACAAATTCATGGCTAATATGTAGGGTGGACCCAGGAGCACCTACGTACTTCAGAGAAGTCAAAATCCCCAGAGTTCCATCTTTTTGTAAAAAAAAACAAAAAACAATAGGGCAGACCCATGGCTATCCCCACCTTAATAAGTCATATATAACCTCCAGATTTCCACCCTTCTTAAAAAGCAAGATGTGCAGCCACTATTCTAAATTGTTTTGCCAGAAACTAAGCTGTTCCTACTTTTAGTAATTTTAGCTAATGAATGAAGTCCTAGCAATGACTGGCCTTCAGGAAAGAAGATAGACAATTAGAGAAACAGAAGACTAATATGAAAGACTCATTGTCTTGAATCTTTTTTAGTTCATAACCATTTTAAAAATTACTCTGTTAATGCCAATGCATATCATTATTATTAAACCCATATTGCAGGAGTTGGAGCTGTGACTGTGAGTGTGGCTTATGTAACTTATGCCAGCCATGCAAAGTAGCCCAGTATTATTATACCCATTTTGCTGATGGGAGTTAGACCTCTGTATGACAACCCTGATGTTGTCCTCTGCTGTTATACTGGTTTGTGTTATCCTGGTATGTTGGTGTTTTTAGTGCAAATTTTGTTTTTAGGGAACTGCAATGAGTGAAGGCTGTGAAGTTGACTGCAGCAGTAATGCAATAAAGATCTGAAAGAGGTGAAGGGAGCCAGGGAAAGAATTGAAGAATTTTACTGGTGTGTTGAAAGACACTGCTTGGATGTTAGGCCCACCTGTAGATAGAGAGCAGATCTATCCACTGAGAAACAACGGAGTAGGTCCTGGAATACAAGTTTCTCAGGCTAGGCTTACCTAGACTCACTATTGTTCAGTCACCAGAATGGCTTGAAATAGTAGCCATGTTCTCTGATGCTAGTTATTTGAAGAATTTACTCTGGCCCATTCACATTCCTGCAAATACCCTTGGGTGGACCAAAACCTCCTCAGCCAAACTGAGAATATAGGTTTTCAAACATAATTTATTTCCAGATTCTGGCATCTCTCTGTGCATGTGTTTTTACAAAGTGAAAAATTTCCTGGTGACTGTAAGAACTATTCTTATTTGTAATTATAGCCCACACTTTACCAAATTGTTCCAGGGTGGGTAACAAAAATGCCACAATTAAAACAAGTACAATTTACAATAAAACCATGAAATAAAACCACAAAAGAATCAATGACAAAATAGCATCCGAGAACAGCAGGCCACATAAGGCAGCAACAGGAAAAATATCCTCTTAACCAAATAACTAGGTAAAAAGGTGCATCTGACCAATTGTTGAAAAGTGTACTGTGATGGTACAAGATGCACCAATCAGAGAAGACAGATTATTTATTGTTGTTATTATATACTAAATTTCAATACCACCGTTCAGTAATGTATGCAAAAATGCATATACTAGGGTAAAGTGTGCACACAAGTGCATATATTAGTGAAAATAATACACAAATTTGCATTATATTAGAGGGAAACAGGATTTAAAAAATGTGTGCATGTGCAATAGGCAAAACTGCATACAAATGTGTGTATTAGTGGGGGATTTTTAAAATGTGCATGTGAAAATATGGAGAACTGAAAGTAAGATTGGAAAAAATGAGAAACTGAAAGAAACCAAAACTGACAGATTCAGCCATTCCTTTTAATATTAACTGCTTAATAAACCTTGTAAAACAGCAAGGCTTGAGCCTGGTGTGGCCTGACATAACAGTGAACATCACCACCAGCTCTATCATTTCAAAGCAGACATTCCTTCCTTGCAATCTCTAACAAACCTCTTGCTGACTCGCCAAGTAGGTCAATTCTAATTTTTCCACTTGCTCAGATCGCTTCTCTTTTTTCCCAGAGAGCAGATTCTTTCATCTCCTGTACAATGAGCAATTCCGAGTCACAAATACTTCTTGTTTAGTGAATTCATGTCCTCTCTCCTTGAGAGGGGCACCTAATCTCTCCTGAACATGTCTTCTTCATAACATTTATTGCACTAGGTGCCAAAAATGATTTTATGTCACTTTCAATTTCAGTTTGACCAAAAAGATAGGTGTTTCTGCCCCTAACCTCTGTCATTTTTAATACAGTACAATGGAGGGTTTTTCCGAAGTAAATCAGTGTTCTGGGACACATTTTAGAGTCATAAGACATCCCCTCCATAGGGTACACTAACTGACCAACTTAGCAAGTTACAACAGAAATCAAGCCATTTTCTCCACATTACGTACTTACACATTAAAAAAAAAATATAAGTCTGTATGGCAATTACCCAAGGTTTCCCACCCACTTTAAAATTAATTTCCTGATTTTGCTCTTCCCTTGTCATTTCATTTCCATCAACATTGCTTAAGTAACATTACAGACACATTTGGAAAGTTTCCCAAGAACTATGGGACAAACTAGACATCAAGTTATTTGGCCTTGGCAGGGGGGTGCAAGGAGGTAGGTTGGAAGAGGTCTGGACCGTGGTGTGGGAGGCCTTCACCCTTTGCCCCTGTGACACTTTCAATTATAAATCCCCCATCCCCTGCTATTCACAATGGGAGGAAAGCTTACTAAATCAAAACAAAGTACTTTGCAGAACAAGCCAGAAATTTTGCAAGCTAGATCAAACAAACCTTGCAAAACCTGAACAGTTTGCTCAAAGTAGAGCTCATTTGGAGGTTTTATGTTTGTTAACAAGCTAAAGTATTGGATAACCTGGGATAATACTCACTACAGATCTAAGATTTTACTTCTAGCAAGGTGAGCAACAGGTGCCTAGTTTTACATTTACAAAGTAGAATAATAATGACTTTAAATGTTTACAGTCAAGCCTTCAAAGCCTGACAATATGAATTAAGTTATAAAACACATTAACTGCTTTTTTATTTGAAACATCAAAAGTTGTGAAGCATCTTAAAATGCTTTTGCTGTCAACACCCATTTAAAATTATGTTCTTAATTCATGTATTATGATATCTAACTTGGTTTTCATGGCTTAACTTTCTTCATATGTTTTGACAGGGTTGGTGCTACCTGTTATGCTAGTCAGATGGTGGTCTCAGGGTTTTTGCCCCCAACCATTAATATAAGAACTGCATTCATTCAGGTACATATTACTTTGCAGGGGCAGAGGCAAATTGTACCCTGTAACCCCCCAAGTGTCCCAAGGCCACTTATTTTAAAAGAAATAGGCATGTGTGTAACTCACACAGTACTGATCAGCTGTTCAGGACAGAGATTTTTAGGGGGGGGGTTGTACAGAGCTGCCCAAAACATTTGGGGGCATGGGGATAAAACCGAATGGCATCTCCACACTAAACCATCAGTCACAGTTCTTCAGGAAATTCTCCTGAGCGCACCATGAATGCAAGCTACATTTCATTCATTTCAATGACAGTGGATTTTGTCCCACCACAGATAAGATCTGTCTGACTAATCTTACCTTCCATAGCATTCAAGGTTTGCCCCTGTGAAGTAGCAAATTACCAGTGTCATGGTAAGACTGTGCTGTGCACTTTGTTTCAAAAAACAAAAAAAACCTTCCACTTTACATCAAGCAAGCAGTGCATCACTGCTGTGAACAACCAAGCGACAGAGGGAGACACCATAATCTCCCATTCAAGGTGGGGGTCAAAGAAAGCTGGCAGGTAGAGTGTTTAGCAAAGGCTGCCACCCTCCAAAACGGTTTAGAATAAACGAGCCGTGAGACAAATCTATAAAGTCAGGGTATAATTATACTCCCTTGCACTTCTAGCCAATTGAGAACACTAAAACCACCACAGCGGATATTTAAGTTAGAGCTTGACAAATCTGGGTTTAACTTGTTGGCTATTTTAATGTCCACCCAAGGAAAAATAACTGATGCTGAACAGGACTTCAAGCAGGCAAGAGGGAAGAAGAGACGGGCGAATAGAAACCTCAGAACACACTTTTAAATCCATTCCAGGTACAAAGTCAGAAGGAGAAAAGTAGGGACTGGTTTTGACTATACCACCTTCAGCATTTTTAGCTGGGTACATACCATACAGTGGTGCCTCGCAAGACGAAATTAATTCGTTCCGCGAGTTTTTTTGTCTAGCGAATTTTTCGTGTTGCGAAGCACGGTGTTGGAAAAGTTTTGGAAAAGCTTCAAAAATCACCAAAGTCTTCAAAAACCTCAAAAAAGGCTACCACACCGTGTGCTATGAGTTGCTCCTCAAAGTCAAGTCGCAACTGTATTAACGGTGTTAAGAAAAAGGAAACAAACTTGCAAGACATTTTCGTCTTGCGAAGCAAGCCCATAGGGAATTTTGTCTTGCGAAGCAGCTCAAAAACCGCAAAACCCTTTCATCTAGCGAGTTTTTCGTCTTGCGAGGCATTCGTCTTGCGGAGCACCACTGTACATTTAAATCACATATAAAGCACATTACTCCCCCCCCCCCCGAATTCTGGGAACTGTAGTTTGTTAACGGTGCTGGAAATTGCAGTCCTGTGCAGGTAAACTACAGCTCCCAGGATTCTTTGCAGAAGTCATGTGCTTTAAATGTATGGTGTGAAAGCAGCCACAGCGATATTGCTTGAAATTAAATAACTAATCTGCAAGGAAACAGATGGAAAAATAACATTGAAGATAGAAAGGACTGTGGAAATATTTTTTAAATCATGGGAACTATACAGATCATGACCTATAAGGTATCAAAGTATACTCCAAGAAGAATATGAACTACCAGAGATGTTTAAATTCTCCCCACATCAATGCAAAAACAAAAGATAAACACCAGTGAATTCTTTTTCAGCCTCTTAGAAAGCACCAGACAGCAGGAGTCCATAGCCACATTAATGGAAATGCTCTGCCATATTTAGACCTAAAAATCGGTATTAACATTGACAGCTTATGAGAAGAAAAGGAAATTCTTACAAAAGACACTCCTGGGCCCACAATACCTGTGCAAAAAAGAAAAGATTAAGGCACAGGAAGAAATATATTGACACATTTCAACTGCTTAAAAATATTTGAAGGAGGATGTACAGTTGTTTATAGACCACACAGAATGTACCATAGGGTTACCAACTAGTGAGTATTTAATTCCTGTGCTAAGCATTAAAACTCCGCTATATCACACAACGTTATACTATTTACTTTGTTATGAGAATCAGAGGGTGTACACAGATGAACAAAAAAATGGAATTGGTGCGTTTTTTTCCGCCTCACACAAACAGTATCCCAGCCTTCCACCAATGTTTGCACAATGAAAGACAGATGAACTTACCTCAGACTCAAACTCTGACGTAGTCTCTAGTTTTGCCCTTTCCCACCATGTTTTAGGTCCGCTGACTTGTATATAACTTTAAACGTTGCCTGCACATGTCGGTGTTCTAAAGCTCCTTGAGGTTCGTTTAAGAAACGAACTGAAGAAAGCTTTGAAGACACATCTGTTTTCCTCAGCTTCTCTTGAGAGGTGCTTGTTGGACTGATGGTCTGAGCCATATCTTCTTGTTGGATTTTAACATTTTTAAAAGGACAGTTGTTTTTAGTTTATCAGCGGTTTTACTTAACTATGTACTCTTATTTTGCTTTGTAAGCTGCCTTGAGGTGGGGCTTTTGCTCTCAAAGGTGGCCTAAAAATATTTTAATTTTTTTAAAAAAATAAGAGTCAAATAATGAACCAGTTATCCACCACCATTACTGCCATTACTATTATTATTATTATTATTATTACAGTGGTACCTCGGGTTACAGATGCTTCAGATTACAGACTCTGCTAACCCAGAAATAGTACCTCAGGTTAAGAACTTTACCTCAGGATGAGAACAGAAATCGCATGCGGCAGCAGTGGGAGGCCTTATTAGCTAAAGTGGTACCTCAGGTTAAGAACAGTTTCACCTTAAGAACGGACCTACAGAACGAATTAAGTTCTTAAACGGAGGTACCACTGTATTAAAATGTGTATACCACCCTATTCCCAAAGATCCCAAGGCACTTCACAATATAAAATTACAATGTGTAGTTTTACATTCACTAGTGTGTAACAACAGGTCTCCCAAGTCTGTCTGCTGCTACACAGCTCTGGTCTACATGGCTCCTGTAGGCCTCAGTTTCCTCTCACTCCCCGGCTGCAGAGTTACTGTTTGATGAATGCTGTGTGAGGGCAGAAAGCTGCAGCTCCCTCCTCCACTGCCTCCTCTGAAGGGTGTTTTTAGTCACTCTTCCTGTGCGAACTCTTTCCTATTTCAAATCTTCCACTTTCCCTCAGAATCACCTCATAAGAAGAAACTCCTCCCTGTGGTAGCTCTTCAGGGCCCAAAAGGATTGTTCTCTAAGCAGCCTGCAGGGGGGCCACACTTTACAGCCGTGGTTCTCAAACTTTTTACTTTCAGAATAAAAAAACCGCTTTCACCACAGCAATTTTTTTATTGATAAGAAATACATCGTAAAGCAAAAAGAAACAACTCCTAGCAGTGCTTGATTTATAACAAAGAACACAACTACTTTATAATACGATCATGGGATATATGGAAAGTACAGGATAAAACAATGCAGCTTTTCCCGTCTTTTGGGGGTCAAAATTCAGTGGTTTTTCTCCCATTTGCGGGTCAAAATTTTGTGGCCAGGATTGCAGTAGAAATTTCCCCATAGGAATCAATGGAAATTGTCCACTCATTATGCTAACACTTGCCTAATGGACAATTTCCTTAGAACACACTGTGTTCAGATAGCGAGACCTCCATGTTCACATTATTGGTGTCCTGGATTACAAGGCATCAAATTTCTTTGGTACAAATTAGATATGAGCATGTGTAATAAGTCTTCTTCAGACTTTTCTTTTTCTACAATTCAACTCTGCATGGAGAGGACGCAGAAGTGACCACACTTGTTCTGCCCTGTCAATATCCCAGTCATCCTCCACAAGTTGAGATGGTGGCCATCTGCTGCCAGAAGCCTACTTTCCTCATGTAGACTCCCCACAAAATTTCAAACTCCAATTTCATGAGGCTTTATATTGGTCCTACAAAATCTACTTTCATACACTGCAAGTATCCCAGAAAAACCAGGACATCCCATTTTTTATCACTATAGAATGATGGTCATTCTGGTTGTCCTGATTTTGTGGTACAATACCCCCCTGAAAAAGCACTTTTTCGGAGTCAAAGTCTTGCACATTGCGTCCAAACATGTATTTTTGGACACTATGTCTGAAAAAACACTTTTGTGGTGGGAACAGTGCCGCAAAATTGCGCAAGTTCATGGCAACCAAAATGGCCGCTGTGTTATCATGATAAAAAAAAGGGGAAATTGTGCCCAGGAAGATGCCATCCCGGATTTTAGCTTCAATGTGTTTGGGGGTATGTGTTTTGTGCTCCTTCACAGCTCAAGTCCAAACTTTATGGCAGCCATCGTTGCCCTGTTTGTGTTTAAGTTCAAACTGTAAAAAAAAAAAAGGAAGATGTGTGCAGGTGAGGAGAGCTGAACTTCGCCCCTCGCCTCACTTCTCAATGCTCCATCACTGCAGGCACTTTTCTCAGAGCCTAGCTCAGGTATAAAAAGTAATCCAGTGTGAGATGAAAGGTACTTCAAGCGACAAAATACATCTGAGAACAACAGGAGAGGGGGAGGGGGAGCTTCCCTCACCTGCACACACAGTGTTATTGAATTTAGTTCTTTATTTATTAGGAATATTTTAGCCCACCCTTCATCTCATTCATCTCAGTGGATCCCAGGCCAAGGTACAAGATGCAGATTCCGTAAAATTACATAAATGCAGTCATAAATCATAAAAACCAAATAAAACTAAGAACAGCAAAAAAAAATCACAGAAAAAGCTACCTACTATAGGTAATTACAGCACAGATACACTGAAAAATATCTCACTTGATTCTGAAATGAAAAAGGCTTGTATCCAGTTAAATTCTGCTCAGAGTAAGCCCACTGAAATAAATTAACCTAAGGTAATCTTGTCCATTAAGTTCAATGGGTCTACTCGGAGCATGACTAACATTGAATACAAACCAAACGTTGGCATTTTCAAGGGAAGAGCATTCCACAAATGGAGCCTGTTTCAAATATAAATGAAGCAGTGACATGAAGAGAGAGAAAAATGGCTTCCCTATCAAACCTATTTTGCCCCCCAGGGAAGGATAAGCCAACAGAGCCAGACCCAAGAATCATGTTCAACAGAATTCATCCAATCCAATTGCCAAGTGAAGGAAATGTCAGCTCTCAGACATACTAGAATATGAAAACCAGTGCTCCAGCTAATTAAAGGTAAAATCCAACTGGGCTAAGCAAAATGGGGTATTAAAACCAGAGAGCTCAGCTACCTGCCTGACCAAGAGGTCACATTCTTAAATACCACTTTTATCTTGATATCACAAGCCATCTGACTTAATGAGCTTCTTATTGCTAGGGAATTACTATTGCTATAGTTAAGCTAATGAGCTAAAGATTACTCTGAAATTTCTCTTTCCCATTTGCTCTCATCTCTGATTATTCAAACACAGTTTAGAAATTAAAATTACCATATACTTAGTTAATGTAAACAGAAGCTACTTGGGATTCCCCATCCCTACTTTTTATTTTTTTTAAGGTGGGGAAGGTAACCTCTAGCTCCAATTAAGCTTTTAAAAAGAAAGAAGAGAGGACTGTATGTAGATCTTAATTGAAACTAGAGCTCAGAAATGCTTCTGGTCAGAAAACATTGTTTCAAGACATCTAGGAGCCCCAGCAAGGAGAAGCAAATAGGGAGGGTGGCAGAAAAAGAGGAAAGGAGAAGGGGGTGCCTCCATACATTTGGCTCTGGCACCACCCCATGCCAGCGTGAAGATTACCCTCTAAACAGAAAAACAGTTCCTCACCCATGGTTTAAGGGAAATTAGTTATGTCAGAAGGAGCAGGGCAGGGCATTAACTCCCTCAGGGCAGTATTATAAAGTGTCATAAACCAAAGTGGGGAATAAATAAGATAAATTTTCAGGAGTGTGTTTCAAAAGGCCTGGACAATTATTTGCACCTGCCAAGGTCTAACAACATTTCCTGAAAGTAAATTCAGGACTCCTCCCCTGTGCCACCCTAGTGCACTTAGGAGCCCAGGGAGACAGAACAGAGAAGTATCAGGGAGAACCAAACGTCTTCTGAAAGCTCAAGGGAGATAAAGTGACAAAGGACACAGGAAGGGCACAGGGCATGAAACAAGGAGAAATCCCTGACAGAGCTACCCTTCGTGCACTTCTTCCCCCCACTACATTCAGATTCAGAACTACAGAAAGTCCAGTTCTACATTCTGATCAAACTTCACTCTATTTCAGTATCCAGTATCCAGAAGGTTCCCTCCATCTCCTGAAGATAGTGCCTAACTTTCAATTATTCACGGCAACCCGGGCTGTTAATTACACAGTCCCAAGTTGCTAAGTAAGAAAACTGGTGCTTAATTAGCCAGCAGGAAAGATTGATTTGGATACAGCGGGGCATCGCACAACGTTCTTCTGCAGGGGATACCCGGCTGTGACCTTACGAAGGATAAAAACACTCTGCCCACTTGAGTGAACTGAAAGGTGGGGGTTTAAAATCAGACTAGACTAGTTTAGACCAGTCTACAATGGTGTAAATGCGCCGGTGATTACATGACCAAAAGGTCAGAGCAGGAGTATGCTGTTTAAGGTCTCTTTACAATGGGACAATGTGAATTTGAGAAAGCCAGTTTGCATTCTCTGCACAATAATTCCGCAGTACAATCTATACAGGTTTTACATCAAACCCCTCTATAAATCCAATGAAGAGAAGCTGCAGGAACAGCAGAAATCAGGCTGCCATGTTAGTGGCCCTGGGCACAAGCATGAGGTATATCCTAATCAGGCCCATCAGGCTGTTTGGGGCAAACTATTCCCTTTCCTTGGCCTGACATATATAATATCGGGGACAGGAAACTTCAAGCTGCAGCTAGAAGAAGAATCAGAAGCAAGCTCAACCTGCACTTCTGAAATGTCCATCACTCCCCTGGCTTGCCTTTAAGCCAGGAAAGCAAAACAGAGAGGGGGGTTCAAACTGCACCTGCAAAAGAAGTTTGGTTTTCTTGTCCTTCACAGCCCAGCTTCAACTCAAGCCATGGATACAAAGGAATAACTGGAAGTGCAGTTGAGTGAGTCACCCACCTGTCAAAGTGGCCTGCAGAAGTGAAGAAATTCATTATCCAGCTATTCCTTTCCCTGTCTTAAAAGTGACACACCATGGCAAGGTAGGTATCAAACGGAAACTGGGTGACCCTGAGGAAGTTGGACTCTCAGCCTGGGTTCCCAGTCCGTAATACGGAAATAAATGGGTTGGATCTAGAGAAGGTTCCTCCATCTCATTATCATTGTCAGAGTTTTAGTGTCTGTGGGGTAATAGTGCAATTCTGGTATTTATACCCACATAAGTTTAATTTTTAGTATATTGGATTTTACGTCTTCCCTTGACATACAGAGCCACACTACCTCCAGTGCCCACCTCCCTGTTCTGTCCATAGAGTTTACACTCAACCACTGCTCTACCAGGTTTCTCTTATTTCCTTCATGTCCTTTCAGTACAACGCATTCCAGTCTCCTCATTTCCCTTTGGCATTAACATTTGAACACCTGCTCACCAAATCCTTTCCCATGTGTCCTTTCATGCCCAGTTTTCCTATAACTTTGGCTTCTTTAAAACGTGTTCTTGTTTCCTTCTGCGCACTCATTGCCAGATTCTATCATATCTAGAACCGAGCCAAATATTTCCCAGCATATATTTTTCTAAGAAAATCTTGAAATCGCAAGTTTCCAATCTTTACAGCTGTGAAAATATGCCCCAGAGAACGTAGGCCTGGTGAAATCTCAGAAAGGTCGGCTTGGACACAAAACAGGACTTCTTTTAACAGTCAGCAAAAGAAAGCTCAGCACCCTGAATAGCCTTTGTCCTTCCTCGTAACCATAACAAAAACAAACTCAAACAAACAACACCAATCACCATAATTCTTTGTTAGTAAGAGACAATACATTAAAATCACTAAGATTTGGGACATATTTCAAATATAAAGCTAGATCTAATCACAATGTATAAAGTTAATAATGGGGCACGTTGCACACAGCAAGAAACTCGTCAAACAAGGAGAGAGAGATTGCATAAAGCAGTTGATTAGAAGCAACATTTCTAAAATGAAATAGTCTATAGTTCTACCTTGGATGAAATATAACAAATACAGCCCAATATAAGCAGAACAAATTATGCAAAACATAAGCAAACTTGCTTAATTTAGTTTATTCAGGCTGGACAATTTTGTCTTTTATTGGTGCATAATTTCGATTTGGTGTTGTAATGCAGAGTATACATGGTGCATGACAATTCTTGGCTGTCCTTGACTTTCAAAGATGCCCCTAACCTGAACCTTTAAAAAAAAATGCGGACCCTCCTTACCCTTGCAATGCCCTGCAATTCCCACCAGGTGCTCCATTCTTCTAATCCCCCACCACATGTCCTTCAAAATCTGCCTGCAATGGCATCTAATAGCTTGTGGAGGCAATGGAGGTGCCAAATAAATTAACAGCAAAACGTCTTAAGATTCCCCAAGTGACCCTGCCCTTCAGAGGAAATCCCACTTATTCCAGCACATTCTGGCTTCCATGTAAGACTCTGTCCCATATGCCAGTGTTGCTCCACATGTGGGCTTTGGAGCTGTATCCCATTCTTATCATGGAGATGTATTTTGGTTGGACAAGCACTAGAAGGACCCCCTCATATAAGCAGTGCATGTATGAAGTGGTTAGAAAGCAAGGTGGGAGTGAGGCTGTAGTATGCAACATTGGAGTGAAGGGGAGGGAAGAGATGGAATTGACAGCTGAGTGGGAATGTACAAGGTAAGAAGAGAAGGAACAAAAAGATGGGAGGCAAAAGGGGCGGCAAGAGAGAAAAGGCCCTAGTGTGACCTTTATTTATTTAACATTTAAATGTAGGGTAAATACTATCTCTATAAAATAGCTATACCACACATATTCATTTTATATTATTTTCTGTCATAAAAAGCTTATTTAAAAAATAAGAACAAGGCATTTTATCTTGCTACTGTATTTTTTGCTCTATAAGACTCACTTTTTCCCTCCTAAAAAGTAAGGGGAAATGTGTGTGCGTCTTATGGAGCGAATGCAGGCTGTGCAGCTATCACAGAAGCCAGAACAGCAAGAGGGATTGCTGCTTTCACTGCGCAGCGATCCCTCTTGCTGTTCTGGCTTCTGAGATTCAGATTATTTTTTTTCTTGTTTTCCTCCTCCAGACTTGTGGTCTGGTACGTCTTATAGAGCGAAAAATACGGTGTTTAAATGGCTTCTTAAAGCTTGTGGGCTGAGCTTGGCAAAGTGATCCACAACTTGTGCTCAACGGGAACATAGCAAAAACAATGTGTTTATTTCTCCATGAAGAAGATTCCTAACAGTGCAATCCTAACCATCTCTGTTCAGAAGTAAGTCCTGCTAAATTCAGTAGAGCTTACTCCCATGTAAATGGAATGAGGATTTCAGCTTAAACTAGGAAAATGACTTATGTGCAATGCAAGCCTTGCAACATATACATTAAAGTATATACATTGCTGCATAAATGCCTGCTTAACACTACGATCGTTGTAGAGGAAACAAAAGACAATGTGTATTGAACTTGTAACCTTGCTCTTGATTTTTTCCCAATCCCCAGAATTTTTGAACAGGAAATGGTCAGCTCTTTAAATGAATGAATGAATGAATGAATGAATGTTGAGCTACGGCAAGATTAAACCCTGCAACAAAGTTACCAAGATTTAAGTTATTGTACCTCCACAGTCAACATACTATATGCTTAGTTCCCAGAGATTCCTGCCGCTAGGTAGCAGCAGGGGCACCAAATCAAGCATGGGACCCAGCTGTCACACTGATTCTCCAACGGCACAAAGGACTGCAGCCAGGATGGGGCTGTGGCCAGTGAGGAGTCCCTCTGAGCTCCGGGACCCTCGGGCCAGTGCCCCACCTGGCCCATTGCTTCAGTTGGCCCTGCTTAATGAGATGAGTTGAAACATAGATTTGCAGCAATCATGTGGATAGCATGGTGTGTGTCTATCCAGTTTTATTAGTAAAAAGGGTATGAGGGTAAGAAGGGCAACCTTTCAGTTATACCTTACCAACTATTTCCCCCAAGTGGTATTCTCACAACCAATCACACTACCCGAATTAGAGCTTGCTGTGGGAAGGGGGACATGAGGGTGAGTGAAGAAAGACTGCAGGAAACTTAAGCTGCAGTCAGGGCGACGTTTCTGTACTCCCTCCTTTTGCTGCTACAATATAGATCCTCATTAACAGACGCATATAAACCAACATCATGTTAGTTTGGTCCTCAGAGTTCAGGAAAGTATAAAAGAACAGGCTCCACCCTCTTTTGCACTTTCAGCTGAAGCATTCTGTATTTGGCCACTGTCGGACACAGAAAACCGAGTTTGATAGATTCGCTTAAAAGAAAAGTCAGAAAACTGCTGCAGAAATTGTCCCCATTAGAACTGTTGGATATACAAACCTCTCTTTAAGTTGCTTTATATCAATCAAGATTGCATCCCTCTGCCTCTTCTCTGTAGCATTCAGGTTCTCATCCTGCAGCCCCTCCACCAGGTAATCTTCAACATCTGTTTAGAGAGATGTGGGGAGTAGTTGCAAAATTGGGAGAAGGAAAAATTAGGCTATTAACAGAAACATCAGACAAACTACCACTTCAGCAAAGCAACAATAATTTCATAACCTTAAAAGGTGACCCTCAGGGTCCCTTCCAACTCTACCGTTCTATGATTCTATGAACTGTGTTGTAAAATTCAAAGAAATGCTATAACATCGAAGGACAACTGTTTTTCAATTTGCATAATGTTCTGGAAGGTGTGAAACGTGTAGCGTCATATTAAAATGCACACTGTCCCATCCCTAAAAGCAGCCCTAACTTCAATGCTTCTACAGACCAGTGACAGGGTGCACTGTAATAAAAACACCAGTCACTTCTGCAAATTTCCATAAGCTACAGCCTTTCCCTCCCAGTCCCAGTCCCAGTCCCATTTCCAGAGCCATCTGCCATGTCCAAAGCAGCAGGAAATGAAATAGAAAAACCAGGCCATAAAGTTTCAGAGTGAATCAGGAAAAGAAGCATGTAAACTGCTCAAATTTAAACTGTTTGAGATTAAGTTGCGTTAGTTTTACTGCTCATCTGTGATGTTATAAAATATCAAGAAAGAACACAGACAAGCCTGCAAGTTTGGCTGCAGATATTTTGCAAACAGGAAAAGAAACAAAAATATATAAGGCTAGAGAAAAACCAATATTAATGCTGAAACAGTCAGGTAGTTACCACCTTGGCTAAACTTAGTGTTTAATTTGAGATAGAGTGCTTAATTTGCAAAGAGGGGTTGTTCAAGGGAGGGGGAGTATTGGTTTGGTTTGTTATGGTTCTTTTTATTAAGCATTTTGTGTTTTTATCTTGTATTTTTATTCTGTGAACCTCCTTGAGATCTACAGATAAAGGGTGGTATACACATTTCATAAATAAATAAATAAGTGCCACTATCTGAATATAAAGAGCATTGTAGAACATTAAAGACTAACAAATTCATTATAGCATTCATAGACTTAAGCCCTGTTGCACATATCATACGTATTATGTTGACAGAGGGAACAGGGTATGGGATAGGCCTCAATTGTTTCAGCATGAGCAGTTATCACAAGAGCTAATGCCTTGAACCTTTTTTCTCACACCAGGGCTCTGCCATGGACTACTGGAAGTAACAGCACAAAGAGTGCCTTTCAGGAGTCCAGAGATTTTCCTCACTACTGAGTATACAAAATTCATCCCCCATACAGCTGCTGGGTTGAAGTGGGAGGCTTCCATGCAGCTTCGAGGCCCAGTAACTCTCATTTTATAAATTAATCCACTTTAATACTCTGATCATGTTACAAACTAACTCTCAGTACAAAAGAAAAAAGAAAAATTGTGAATCCACACATGCAGAAGATCAAATCAATCTAGCTCCCTTATTTCTGATCTGTGTTTTCTAAATGATATGATCGCTTCTGACGACACATTAGGCCGACGTGGCAGTTGACTCAAGAGCCTGTCTTTCTAGCTTGCATAGATGGAACGTACCTTCCCTATCGGAAGGCCTAGAGACTCTGCAGATTGTTAAAAGACGCAGCAAGTTTGATATAGGAGAGCGTGACACGCAATTAATCTCCATTCATAGCCTGCTCTGCTTGTCAGGAAAGGAAGGCTCCTGCTTTAGAAGGGGATCCAAAGACTTCAATTAAAAACAGTCAGCTAACAAGAAAATAATCTAAGCTAAAGGAAAGGTGGCAGGTGCCGAAAATGAGTTGTTTACGAGAAATGTCAGCTCAGAACAATAAAGCACCAAGCATTAAAAAAAAAAGTGAAGCGAGCCGACTGCATCACAGCCTCGAATCTAAAACAGGAGAGGAAACCCACATATTCAGCAGGGGAAGACAACCGATTCAAATAACAAGGTTTCATTACTCTGAGCCAAAATTATTGAGTCTTTACTTTGGCTTAGCTTTTAAAGGCTTAGCTTTTTAAAGCTGTTTTTAGTGCCTTAGCACCAGAACTTGTGGAATGATATGAGTGCCTTTGAGCATGCGCGGAGTCCTTTCTTCAATATAAATTAAAACGCAGGTGCCTGGTCACAAAAAGCAAATTGCAGGCAACAACTCTCAAAACTCATTTCCTATCAAGTGTTTGGAACACCAGAACATGCCTATAGAAAGTTTTTGTTTGTATTTCCAGGAAGAAGCAAGCCAAGGGATATAGATATTTAACAGATGAAACATTTCCAGGCACAGGGAGTAAGTGGTAGGAAGAATTACATCCGCTAATGACTATTTATCCAACTGTAGTTAAAGACACAAGATGGGAGCAGAGCCAGGAAAAGAATAAGATGGCAATTTTAAATAGCTGTGGAAATGAGATGAATGGAGAGAGTGGAACACAATGCTCAGAGCTACTTTTCTGACTACACGTGTTGTACAGCTGAATTCTAAAAACAGATTCCAAAATAGAGCTCTATTAAGTAACCCAAGACTCAAAATTATTGCCTGGGAATAGTAAAGGCTTTGCTGAAGAAATAGTTGGGGAGAGTGGGCTTACCAGTCTTTTCCTATCAAGCACTGAGGCCACCAACTTCCTTTTCCCCCTTTGTGAGACCATAGATTTAGACTAAGGGCAGCAGGATACAGCGGCGGAGCAAGCCAATCGGGCGCCTGGGGCGGTGTGTGTCCAGGGGTGGGGCCAGCCACCTACAGGGCAGGGCTAGCCGGGGTAGGGACTCTGCGGGGCCTCCAAGCCACCGTTTGGGGCAGCGTGGAGCCTGCATGCCCCCAAGCCACTGTGCCACTCCCAGGAGAGATGCATGGCTCGAACGCGCTGCAGGCCCTGCGGTGAGTGCTGCCCGGCATTTTGTCACCCTCCCACAGTGGTGACACCTGGGGCGGCCTGCCCCTACTGCAACCCCCTTCCTCCACCCCTGGCAGGATAGTGACTTTTGTTCACTGCTTCCCAAGACCCAAACCTTACATCCAAGCCACTTTGACCTGAGGTTCCCCCACATATTTAGTTCAGTATGACCAAGCAGCAGAAGTGCTGAACTTACTATTTTAAAAAACAATTCTAAAATGCCTCTTAGTGTAACAATGTGTTTGTGCATGCAAGGCACACACAGGCATACATATATGGCAAAAAGCCAGCATATTTCATGTACACAGAGATATCATAGCTCACTTCTTATTGTCAGGGGTGCACTGATTTTTTTCTCCAGGGAAATATTTACACAGACACATGCCAAAACCACCACCTGTACAATGCTTTGTTTTTCCTCATGCGATTTAATAGTAAACTCACAACACAGAGAGCACAGAGGGTTAAAGCACATTCTAACACGCAAAAGGCCGGAGGTTCAGTCCTCAGCATTTCTAGGTGGGACTGGGATAGACCCCTTGTCTGAAACCCTGGAGAGATGCTGCCACTTAGTGTAGACAATACCAAGATAGGTTGACCAGTTATCTCATTTGGTATAAGTTTATTGTGTGCCTTTCCTACAATGACAACGGTGGTGCTCCATCTGCAACACACTGTGTCCAAGGAGGTCTGCCACTGGCCTGCCTACCAGTAGCTGTTAACGTTTCCCTTTTTTTAAGGGAAATTCCCTTATTCCGAATAGGATTCCTCACAAGAAAAGGGAAAAGTTGATAGCTATGTACCTACCTTCTTAAGTTTAAGGAGTAAAATGATCCTGTTTGTCCAGACATTTAACTTCTAATGCTGGTTGAGTCAATTGCAATGGTTGCTCTCTCCCTGTCATTTATGTGAACAATTTATATATGCACCACTTGACACCCTATAGCTTCTAAATAGTGTCTGTCGTTTCTAAGTGGTAGTAGTACACATTTAGGTTTTTGTATGAATTTTATAGCAATTTTACTGGTAAACTGTAAACTGCAACTGCCTGAGTGGCTTTAACATAGAAATCCTCCAGTCTGGTGCTGTTTTCATTTTTTGTTTTTTACAGGTGTATTCTACAACATGCCATTCATTGACACAATAATAGTGCATTTATAATGGTGGATTTATACTGGATCGTCCACACATCATTCTGCTTTATTGTTTTACGATGCTTCCTCAATGTTACTGCATTACTGCTGCTGAGAGAGGCACTCGTGGACTCTGACACAACAAAAACAGGAGGAAAACTTTAAATATTTGTGGTTAAAAAAAATGTTACAGGATATCAGCAGGAAGATATGGGACACGCGTAGACAGGAAACAAGACAGCATGTTTCCCCCAAAAATTTGCAAAGAGCAGTAAAAGCAGAATTTCATATAACCATCGTGATGCCATAAGGAACCCAAATCATGTTGTTGTTGTTGGCATCTGTCTGTCTTGAGAGACAATGGAGGTTCTCTCTCTAAGGTAAAGTCAAATTGCTGGAGAATCACAGCACCTGCTGTGGCTGCAAAAACCGGCGACTTGTAACTGCTACCTTCAGCATTGTTTTTCCCGAGTTAGCAGCACTCAAGTGACCTCTCCAGGGCACAAGCCTGGGTAGTGTATATGGAAGTCAAGGGGTGCCCAGACAATTAGACCTCCCTCTCAGCCTCACTGATGTGGTCCAAAGGAAAGCAGAGCAAGACATTTGGCATCAGCTTGGCTGCAGGAGTTGCTGGAAGGGGGTGTACAAGACGCCATCCAACTGTCTTAGGGACTCCATCATGAATGCACAATAAAATAACATATGGATGCCTTTAGAATGCAAGCTTTAAACACTAGAATGATTTCATCTAATGCTGTTTAGTCTGCAAAGGCACAATAACTTACTTATTGGGGTTATTTTTGTTGTAATACAATACTGTAGACGTAAATAAGAAAAATATTCAAGACTTGTGTTGCCTGCTAAAAACAAAATGTAGCTTTTGTAGATCCTCATGCTTCCTTTGACATCGCAAGAGGTTATACAAAGTGATTTTGCAATATGCACTCTTAAATGGGCAAATTATGATTTGCTTAAAAATGAATCACTAAAGCATTCTAATTTTAGCAGATGTTCACACTTCCTTTAACAGCTTCGAAAGGAACCTGTGCTGAGATTACATATTATATTATAAATAAATATATAAATTAAGGTAGCTTCCAGGCAACCTGTTTATCAAGCATTCGTCATGATTTGTTTGTGGGAGGAGTTTATATGACATCAGCATTCATTCCAATTTGTTTGCAGGAAGGTTATTATCATCATACACTTTCCAGTGTATTTTTCTGTCACATTTCTTACCAAAAAACTCAGATTTCAGGGAAGAAATGTGTTTGCTGTGCAAGAACACAATATCCACTTTAACTGAGTAACCTGGATTTACTAGGATACTTCTGAATCCAACCCACAAAACAGCAGCAGTCTGGAAGCACCTTAAAGGTAGTAGAGTCCTGGAATAAGGGGAGGTACCAAGAATCTTAAATCACTGGAGAATTTTGTTTGTAAAGATCCCTGCTTTACTGCAGATCCCTTTGAGCTGTGGGGGTGGAAGAATTCATTTTGAGGGGGCAATGGGGTTTCAACCTTTTAGGTAGTGTGGAGTAGCTATATTAGGCCCTCCTTTAATATCACTCCCAGCCCTATATCCAATTACATCTGTCCCTCAAATATGAGTAGACTGTGTCTTTAATTCCTTCATAAAACTACACCACTTCGATAGAATTCCTGCAGCTAGCAAGGTGTTGGCCTTCACCCATGAACTCTACCATTTCACAACACCCGAAAGAACACTGAAAAATGCTGAAAATCAAGACTGCTTCAAATGTAATAAAGCCCTCTAATAATAGGGGACAAATATATGTAATCAGGAGCACTGTTAGGGAGGAAAGGGAAAGGAAAGGTGATGAAAGAGAAGCCCACGTTCAGGATTCTTGAAGTAGAAGAACCTGCTGTGGCTACCATCTTTTATTTTTCCTGAAAGCATCTAAACTGTAGGGGGATGGGCCTAATTATTCAAACAACTTCATTAGTTACCTTCAAAGAGCCTCTGGACATCCTCTGGGAGGGTACCTCCTGCAGCTTGCATTGGTGACAAGTCCTGAGGTTAAAATACCAAACAAAAACTTGCTGTAGTTATTTGCTTCTGCTACTATTAACAGTCTCTGAAGAAGAAAGGAAGAAACTCGCAGAGGCGAGAGGGGGTGGAAGGGAGGGAGGGACTATCTATAGGACGGCCTCATCCTTTGCAGCTGTAAGTCCCAGCGTCTCTAACACCACAGTGAAACCTAAACAGGCACCTGTGAGAGAAGGCAGCAACTGCAGCTGTCAACTTTCTAGACAAGTATTTACTCCTTAGTCTCTGGTAAAAGTGGCATATCCAAAGAAATGACTAAAATCTTAGCGGGGAGAAGAAGGTATTCTGGTGCTCTAGGATTTAGGTTACAATGCTATGTATGCTTACATGAGAACAGGTGCTATGGAACATAATGAGACTGAGTAAACAAGCATAGGAATCAGCTGTAAGATATTCACATTATAGACAGCACTGACCTTGACTGTTTGGAGTGTGCTACGCTACTGTAAGCATGTTTACCCAAAATTTATTCCTGATGAGTTAAATAGGCTTAAGTGCTTACATTTCAGAAGCTAGCGCCAGTAGCTGAAAATGAGCCAAGGCTAACCCAGTTTCTGAACTTTTTTTTCTTTAACAGAAGAAGAGGAAAAGGATGTGGTGTGTTTGAATCAGATAGAGTGTAAGATTAATTGCCGGGTGGGTCTGTGGTGGAAAATGCTGTATCCCTTCAGTGAAAATGCTGTGCCTGGACAATTTAGCCCAAGTATCAATCCTGGAACCTGCAAGTTCACTCCTGAGTTCATTATTAATGCCCTGGATCAGGCAAACAAAAGAGAAAACCACAGTTGTGAGATACATTTTTCTTATTGCTAGGGGCGGCCTGTCCCATTTTGCCACATGACACAAAAAAGGTAAGGTGCTGTCCACCACTACCCAAGCCTTGTTTACCAGGGTCATGTGGTGGTGATCTCACAAGAGGTCCACAAGATCTTGCAAGAGCTCTGCAAGATTTCACAAGTCTCTTGTGAGTTCTCACTGGAACCCAGAAGCCACAGCGGTATCGCCTCACTTCTCTGGTGGCAAAGGGGCACCAGCAGAGCACCCATAGAGGATCCAGCCCTTGGACTCCTCTGCCCATGTGGAGGCTGCATCCATCCACCTCATGGGCATGCCATTAGTGTGCAGAACTTCTGAGCAAACTCAGAGCTCCATTACCACTTTGTTTAGAAATTAGTAACTCTGAACTTGCTTTGTCATCTGTTGTCTTCCTTTGAACACCTTTATCTTTGTGCTATTGTCGCCATGCATGAAATTTGGCTCTCTGTGCACCTTTTGTGTTCACTGAATTCAACCAACAACCCCAGTCCCTAGTACAGTGGTACCTTGGCTTACAAACTTAATCCATTCCAGAAGTCTGTTCTTAAACCAATGTGTGCTTTCCCATAGCAGCAGGGTACTCAATTTAAGCTCAACAGGGGACTCAATTTAAGCTCAACATGTTCTGCTTCCAAGGCAAAGTTCATAAACCAAAGCACCTACTTCTGGGTTTGCAGCGTTCTTAATTCAAGTTGGTAATAAACTAAGATGTTCTTAAACCAAGGTACCACTGTAGAGCTGTCTCAGCACTGCTTTGCACCAGCTGAAGTTTCCAGATCAATTCTAAGAGAAACCACACACAATTATCAGGCACAGACACTAGGCCCAAGAGAAGATTGATGCCTAAAGTATCCTGTTTGTTGCTTGCTTACATCAAATCACAGAATTTCAGAGTTGGAAGGTACCACGGGGGTCATCTAGTCCAACCCCCTGCAATGCAAGAATATTTTGCCCAACCTGGGGCTGAAACCCACAACCCTGAAATTAAGATGCCCTTGCTCTACCGACTGAGCTATCCACAGCAACTTACCCAGGGTTCTTCCCATTCTTCATGCTTTTTCAGGCTTTCTTACGAGACAATTTAAAGACTAGGACCCCATCCGCAATATTATACCCCTTTAAACAGCCGTATTCTCCCAAAGAATCCTGGGAAATGCAGCCTGTTAAGGGTGCTGAGAATTTTTAGGAGACTTGCCACACAGAGCTGCAATTTCCTGAGTACCCTGGGAAGAGAGATTGATTATCAACCCACTCTGAAGGAAAATAGCTCTGTAAGGGGAATAGGTGTCCCCTAACAACTCTCAGCCCCCTTAACAAACTACAGTTTCCAGAATACTTTGTGGGGAAGCCATGATTTGTTTAAAGTGGCATGATACTGCTTTAAATGTACAGTGCAGATGGGACCTTAGACTTAAGGCAAATAATCCCAATGTATCCCAATGACAACTGTTAAAATGTGATCCATGCCAACACACTGAATGACATTCCCTTTGCTTTGAAAACCAAAATAGGAAAGCTGTGTCGATTGCATAGGATTTAGAAATTCGCATAGGATTTGCATCTGAATTTAGAGAGAACAAAATTTGAGACAGCTGTAGTTGGAGAAGAATGCCACATGGATGAGAGGGAATTAAAAGAGGGACAAGGAGTTTACAATCCACATTAAGGCAATGGGTCATTGGACTCTGGTATCCTTGGCTTCATCCAACTGAAGGGAGCGGGTGGATGAGTAGTTGGGGGGAAATCAGTTTCTTTGTAGAGCCAGTATAGTCTAGTACTTAGAAGGGGAGAGCAAGGTTCAAACCCCACTTGGCCATGACGCTCACTGTGTGATCTTAGGTCAGCCACTGCATCTCAGCCTAACCTGCCTCACAAAGTTGTGTGGGGTTAATGCGTGGGGAGAACCATGTAGGCTACTTTGAGCTCCTTGGAGAAAAAGGTAGGATATACAGTGGTACCTCGGGTTAAGTACTTAATTTGTTCTGCAGGCCCGTTCTTAACCTGAAACTGTTCTTAACCTGAAGCACCACTTTAGCTAATGGGGCCTCCTGCTGCTGCTGCACTGCCGCTGCACAATTTCTGTTCTCATCCTGAAGCAAGGTTCTTAACCCAAGGTAATATTTCTGGGTTAGCGGAGTCTGTAACCTGAAGCGTATGTAACCTGAAGCATATGTAACCTGAGGTACCACTGTAAATGCAATAAATAAACAATGGGAGTGGCTGGGTCCCCTTGAGTGAAATAGCTCCCCTCTCTGACTCTGTCAAAAGGCAGAGCACCTAAGTACATGCACCTATATTAAAAGCTTCCCTAAACAGGGCTGCCTTCAGATGTCTTCTAAAAGTCAGATAGTTGACATAGAGAAATTAACCTGCACATGACATACGTCAAAGAAACCTCTGTTCAAGGACATACAGTGGCCACAATTGGGATGCTACCATGGTACAGTATAGATAGAAGCCAATTTGAAATCAGAGCAGACCTACATATTCTGAGCAGAGATACATATTATAAAATAGCACAGTGGTGCTAACGGTAACAGAAGCAACAGTAACTGATAACAGAACACTGAACCCACGTGGTTAAAAGCCAAACCCCCAAATCCCAGATACATCAAGCTATAGTATCTATACACACAAACAGACACATGTAGAATCGTAATATTGGCAGTAAATAGCAGTGGGGGGAAAGGCAGGTAGGCAGGCCTGTTTCCACCCACACCCACACCTTTTTTCCATTTTAATCCGCAAATTGTCCCATTGGAGTTTGTAGTTACTACTGCAGAGTAAGCCATATGAGCCTTGGAACTATTTTATTTAGTTATATGCTTCAGTCAGAATCTTTCTCAGTGCCAGGGCTCTCAGCCCAAGATGTGAGCGCATCTGTGCATGTGCAAAGTGCATTTCCCTCGTCCTTGTAGCCAGCGCCAGAAGCCCACACATCCTGGGGCAGTCCTCTGGGTTAGAATGCATTGCTTCCATGCAGGTTGGAGCCCTGGCACTTGTCATTTTAGAAATTAATCACTGTCAGAGACCAATTTGGAGCAGGCGAGACAAAAAGAAAAGGCTGCTGGTTGTGTGACTGGCAAATTCTACTGCATCGCTGCCATATCTCATCAACATTTCCTGCGCCTGAGATGCCAAGCTGCCTCCCCTAACACAGCCTGATAAGAGCTCCACCTTATTCGTCTTGGGCTCCTCTGAGTTCAGCAGGCAGCCTCTCTCTTTAGCGATAGCCTATTAAATGGACACATTCCTTTGAAGCCTCCTCTTGATTTTGAAATCCAATTTTCCCCCAACAAAGTCAGGAGATCTGATTGGGAGTAACTATGGAAACTGAGCTTAGGAGGGTGGGGGGGGGAGACTTGAAGGGGGTTGAAAGAGCGGCAAGGTTAAAAGGAGAAAAAAGCACCCTGTAATCGAAAGTCAGACAGTGCTTTGGCACTGGAATATCACAGGATCTAGGGAGAGAGGGTTGGCAGGGAAGACGTGCTGCTGTGAGGGGTGTTCTGTGTGGCTGCGGACTGAGCACCTGTCAGGGGAGGTGAGCAGTCCAGCTTTTCCTGTCACAGCAACCTGGGAGAGCATCTGAATACTCAAATGCATTTAGGTCACCATCTATTCTCACTCGCTCTCCTGGTTTACATCAAAATCTGGGCCTGCCCACTCGCTTCCTGCCTCTTCTAAAATGCTAACAAGTGTGACAAGGTTAAACTACATCACCTGGGCTCAATGGCATCCTCCCCGCACCTGCTTCAAAAGGCAGCCCTGAAGTTAAACTGAATTTCTTGTTAATTAAAAGGAGATAAAGAAAGGCTGGCAGGCAGTAACAAAGGACAACCTAAAGCCCTCCAACTCCCATCAGCCTCCCCATCAGGATGGTCAAGGGACAGGGCTGATGGGAGTTGGAGTTCAACAACCTCAGCTTAGGTTCCCCACCTGAGCAGCAAAGGTTTATTTAGTATACCAGCACAAAGACAGAGAAAGTCCTGCCACTGGGCAGGGTGGTGAGGCAGCCTACCTCAAACAGTGGATAGGAGTGGTACCATTAAAAGGCAGGAAATTGTTTGGTCTATAATTATATTTTAACCAACATGGTGAGTGTTACTTGGATTTTATGCCTCAAGCACAAAAATGCCTTGTGCCATCTTGTGTAAGATGGTGAACAATTGTATTCCGAAATGTCTGATTGACTTACTCTCTTTTTAATGAAAGGCAAGGGTCTGGGGCCCCTATTGGCCTTGGGCCCTGCAAAATCTGACCTCTTCTACCCATCTGTCAGTGGCCCTGAAAGCTAGTTTCCATTTCCAACATTTCATCAACACTGTAACATGACCATGAAACACAGCAAGGTAAAAAAAAAAAAAAAATACAAGGTGAAGGACCCCTGGACTGGTTACATCCAGTCAAAGGCACATATGGGGCTGCGGCGCTCATCTCGCTTTCAGGCCGAGGGAGCCGGCGTTTGTCAGCTGTGCTGACAGGGGCTGGCTTGATTCTCAAAGGTTCTCACTTAGCTGTACACAGGTTTTACTCGAGACCACACAGCTGAGATAGGCAAAATCTGTTTTCCACTCCAGACACTGGAATAACTGTCCCAATGGTGACCAGAAGCATTCAGATTTATTTTCTCTTATATAAGTGAATGGCTGCCATTCATTTCTATGGGATAAAGCACAAGTCTGAACCTGGGGACAATGTTGTAATGGGAACATGATGATTGGTGACAGAGACCTCATTGGGGCTGCAAAGATACACATTGTGCTCCAGAGGTTCCCTGCAGCATACAAATCCTCTCTCTATAACCACCCTGCTAATTATAATGGCAGGCATTCTACGGATATTTATGTTAATATTCATTTTTACATTCCACTATAGACCAGTGGTTCTTAAACCTTTCCCCACACCGACCACATGAAAATTGCTGAGGGTCTTGGCAGACCGCTTAATGGTTTTTCTGCCTGATGTAGCATATGTAATGCACTGTGCTGGATCCTGTCATTATTTTTAACTGTTTTTTTATTGCTTGTTTTATTTATTATACATTGTATTTTATTGCATTACAATGTGAATTTCATAGAAATCAAATTGTAATACAATAAAACACAATATGAGAAACACAAGCAACAATAACATACAATAAAAAATCAATATGAATGTTTAATGCGCTGGATGTGCCGTCTCTCATCTTCAACCACAAATCGACAGAGAACACTCCCGACCACCTGAATTAATCTTGTGAACCACTGGTGGTCCGAAGAGCATAGTTTTGGAACCCTTAGTATAGACAACTAAATTTCTCTCTCAGAGCCCCTTTATAAGTATCTTTACAGGCATGTTAGCTATTATATTGTTCCTACGTTGGTTCAGATATATGTTAAGACTTCTGCCTACACATTAGGCTTCCTTACATATTTAAAAACCATGCAAGGGACGCCTGGCGCCTTTGGAAGTCTGCCACTTTTGTTTCATGAAAACATACCAGGAAGCTTCACCACACACGTAGAAATCTTTTAAACTGACGTGGGAAGAACCATGGAGAGAGTGGCAACTAAATTGTTAAAAGAGTGTGTACACAGGAGAACCAGTGTGGTGTAGGGGTTAGAATGTTGAACTATGACCTGGGATATCAGAGTTCGAATCCCATGAAGCTCACTGGGTGACCTTGGGCCAATCATTGCCTAACCTACCTCACAACATTGATGTGGAGATTAAATGGGGAGGAGGAGAACCATGTACACCACCTTGAGTTCCTTGGAGCTTTAAAGTCCTGACCAGAAACACAGCACTAAAGGAAGTCTGGATGAGCCCAATTTAGTTGCACTTAGATCCCATTGAAATGATGAGTTACGTCCTATTAATTTCAGTACTAATTACTATATAGATGTGTGTATTTGTATATAATCATACGTATATTAGAACATACAGGGTGAGTCTTTTAAAAGAGGCCCCGTGGAACATGTGTACTCTGTATCCATGTGGCCTCTTTTAAAGGACTCACCCTGTATATGTGTATGTATATATGTATGCATTTGAGTTCACTGCCCTCAGATCTCTATTCTCGTCTTATGAAGAATGAGCAGCATCAGAGGAACAAAGAGAACCAGAAGGGATCTGCCCTAAGAAGATTAACCCACAGAATCTGTTAATTGGTATTACAGATTTTCAGTTCTGAGAATCTTTTTTTTAAAAAAGTTGGGTTTTGGCGTTAGAGAACTATTGGTAAGACGAACAGACAGAATTTCAGTGTGAGGATGTTATAGTTTTTAAAGGTCTGGTGACAAGTCTGATCCACACACCATGAAAGACCAGAAAACACAGATTTAAACTTGTGACTATAAGCAAACAAAGGGGGGCAAACAGCACATGAATATGTGAGGAGCAGAAAGGGTAAAAGGGAATCGGGGGAGATGGGAACAGAGATACCAGCTATGGCTTTTGAGGGACAAAAGAAGCTGACATTGATCAGGTGTTGAAGGAAAAGAAGGTTAGGAAGAATGCCACAGACAGTAGGTAGAGATGAGACACAAGATAAGTTCTCCCACCGCCTTTTTATTCCCTCCCACTGACGGATGGCCCTCAGTTTAAAGCTGAGGAATTTATTGATTCTTTGCCTTTGCAGTCAGAATATGAGATGGAGCTGCACCTCCCTGTTCCCTTGGATGTCTTCAGCATCACAGCTCCTTTCTCCCAACATCTCCTGTAATGACTTTTTTATTGACAAGACTGAGTCTTAATGAGGAGGTCTGCTGTGTGTTGTAAAGGGCTGCAAGAAGGGATGCTTTTCTCACACCTGATACTAAGGGACACAGCCAGCCAGTGGCTGGCTCACAAGAGCATTTACTGGATGATGTGAGCACAGGTAGTAGAGAAGGAAAGGATCTGGAGAAGATCAGGTCAATAGGCCAAGCCACCCAACTGTGTTAGTGTAAGAGCTGCCCTTGAAGACAGTTTGGAAAATTTCTAGGCTCTATTTTGGTGCTGCTATTGATGTGTAAACCTCTAAACCAGACTTCCCAAGCTGGTGCCCTCCAGATGTTTGGGACTTCCACTCCCAGTATCTCTGACCGCTGGCCATGTTGGCTGCAGTTTATGGTAGCTGTAGTGCAAAGCATCTGGAGGATACCAGCAGGTTGGAGAAGACTATCCTAAATAGTCTGGAATCTGGTTATGAAAGGGACAACTTTCAACCATATGAACCCATATCCGGATTTTAGGGGTGCTTCCAGACAAGCACATTATCTTGCAAATTCAGATCTGATTTTAGTGTGTGTGTGATTGCCACACGAGTGTCCAACACACTCCAGATTATTTTCAGTCATGACATTCATCACTATTCCATCACTTGCCATCCATATGAGCTTGATGTAATTTATCATGCTGTGTTTCTTCCCTTGCCCCTTAGTCACCACTCCCTGGCTCTCCACAATCCTTTTCCTGTTCTGGGTATGAACACAGGAATCTCAGTATCCATGTGCATGCACCTTTCAAACAGAATTATCTAGAACAGCAAAAGTTTCCATACTTAAGCTATGTTTCCAATGGGCAGAATGGAGTGTTGCAGTTGGAGGGGTCAGAAAGATTTTTTTAAAGCAGAAATGCAGAAAAGTAATGCTGATGTCTTGAGCAAGACTGCTATTTGCCTGACTAAGGCTTGAGCAAGAGTGATAAAGGGGTCTTGTGCTAGTCCTCTCTATTAAAAAAAAACCAAAAATTTTTTAAATGAAAAGCATGATGTAGATACTGCACTGTGACATACGCACTGTGTGGAGATCTCAAGAAAGCATCACCTAACTGGGTTTTTGAAATTTAAATGTGCCTTCTGTAGGTAGGAAGGAAACTGGTAGAAGCAGGTCTGCTCATAATTGTTTGGGTCTTCAGAAACAGCTAGCTTGTGCTCAAGTGGGGAACAAACAGAAGCATGGGTGAGGCAACAGGGGCCACCAACCGAATATAACCACAGATGCTTGATGGACCAATGGTCTGATGTGGTATGAGGCAGCTTCTTATGTTGTCCCTAACCTATGCACTGAGGTCTATATGCAGCTCCTGGCCATTTTTACACAAGTAGCAAGGAAAGGGGGAAAGGAAGCAGGAGAGAGAGGAAGAAGAGGAAGAGGAGTGACAGTCAGAAAGGGAAGTGCCCCACCTCCCTTTGGCCCTGGTCTCACCCATTATTGGCTCTAACTCCAACCTCACCCACCACCAGTATGTGTCCACTGACAGCTTGCTCCCAAGGGAATGTGTCCCTTGGCATTAAAAAGTTATCTGTCCTACTCTGCAGGATCAGACCCAAGTTGGTGTATGAAGATAGTTCACTTCTAACAAGCCATGTTATTAGAGAAAAGCGCCAAGTGTGGCAGCGGAAAGAAGTTACAGCCCAGAGCCAGGCAGGCAGCCAGCACAAATCCACACTAGGTGACAACGGACAGGAGTTACTGAGCAGTCAGTATTAACAACCAGGTTGTCAATCTAAGAAGCATTAGGAGCAGTAGCCAAGAAATGAAAGCAGCACATGGCTGGAGGTAACACTGGCGTGAACTGAGGGCCGATATGCATGTTGCAGATATTCAGCAAGATGCCCTCAGTGGGCCCTTCCCTCTATGAGACTGCCACTGCTGCCCTTTCATTTGTCCTCTTCCCCTCTGGATCCAATCTACACAACTGCCCACAGGGAGAGTGCAAGACATCTGGAGGATGATGTTCCATCCCCTCACTCTTGTCTTGACTTGGAGAGGTCAGGTGAACAGGGAGAAACATGAAAGAAGAGAATGAATGGGGTAACAAGGCCCTGGGAGCCAGCAGTGATGTCCCAGATGGGTGTGGACTTTAGCAGCTGCCCCAAAATACCATGTCTTGAGGCTGGCCCTGGCTCAGACAAAGGTCTGTAGCTTGACCTAGAACAAGCATGGTGAACCCTTTTTTCAGCTTGAGAGTTGCATTTCCTTCTGAGGATACCCTATTTTTTGCTCTATAAGACTCACTTTTTCCCTCCTAAAAAGTAAGGGGAAATGTTTGTGCGTCTTATGGAGCGAATGCAGGCTGCGCAGCTATCCCAGAAGCCAGAACAGCAAGAGGGATTGCTGCTTTCACTGCGCAGTGATCCTTCTTGCTGTTCTGGCTTCTGGGATTCAGAATATTTTTTTTCTTGTTTTCCTCCTCCAAAAACTAAGTGCGTCTTGTGGTCTGGTGCGTCTTATAGAGCGAAAAATACGGTACATTCCAGCCAGGAAAAAACACTCAGAGGGTGTGACATGGGGTGGCTGGCCTGAGAATAGAGGGCGTGGCTGGAGAGAGTCTCAAGGGCCAGATAGAGAGGCTTGGAGGATCACAGTCTCTGTGATGATTTTCAAGACCAGTTTGGCCACTGTGGGCTGCTAGTCCTAATTCTGGTATACCAACACTTTTCCCATGGCAAAATGGTTAGGTGAAGCTTCTGTTATGTGGCCAGATCCAGATTTGGCATGAGGGCAACCTGGAGAAAATACTGGCAGTGGATTCCCCTCCTATTACTGTCAACACTGCCCATTCAGTTACCTTCTCCCTCTATGCCTCACTCACACCACTACTGATGATAATGATGATGATGGTTTTGATAGATGACAGAGCAAGGCAGGTGGAGGCTCCAGTGCCTTCTCTTTGCTCTTGTCACTGCTCACATATGTGGAGAAAGCTGGTGCACAGGCAGCAATGGCAAGAAAGAAGAACAGAGCCAGAAAACCCTGGTGCTCCAAGGTGGTCCCATTGTTGGTGTGTGGACCTTGGCAGGTGCTGGACACTGCTGACCATTGACACCAGTCCTGGACAGAACAAAAATGTCTAAATAGTGTACTGTTGGACAACTGCCACCAAAGTCCATATTAATATGCAATGAGCTCTGGGTTGCACAAAGAAAAACTGAAATGAAATTTCCCAAGCATTTTCAAAACTTAAAACTTGAAGGACACTTTAAAAACTTTAAATTTTAAGGTTGGAGATAGATGGGGGGGGGGGTTACAGAGAGGATATCCATCTCACTTTTGCCTCTGCTAAAGCAGATTGTGCAGGGTTTGGTTTTGTTTCAGAGCCAAACTACACATTGCACTGCAGCTGTCTGTAATGAGAACCCTATGGCCCCTTCAGCAAGGCAATGCCTTCTGGGAAGGAACACTCTTCAGTGCAGAAGAGGAAAAAAGGAATGGCAGGCTTCATCCTTCCCCTGCCAGGTAGTTTCCCATTGAAGCCACCTTCTCCCTAGTTGCTTCCCTCTGCCTGATTTTTGCAAGATCAGTTTGGAACACTAGTTGGGGTAACAGGCTGTCAGTGTCTGGGCTAAATACCCCTTCCTCCTCCCTATGTTGCTGCTAAAGAACATCCTCTCCAGGGAAGGGACTTTGGGGCTAATATTATACTTGGCTGTAATGTGGGGTTTGACTCTTAACCTGCAAACGCTGCTTGACCAGAGCTGAGAAAAAAACAAAACAAGTGTGCACATGTGTACACAAGGGAGGGGGAATCTATGTCCTTCCAGATGTTACTAGGATCCAGCTCCCATCATCCCTGGAGATTCATAGGCTAGTGGGAGTTGGGAGTCCAAGAACATCCAGAATGCCACCCCTGGTATACACCATGGGAAACCAAGCTTTTCTCAAATTTTCCTCAGTTCTCTTTTTAAAAAATGTTCTATATTATTCTCACTAAGCACATTCTTTCCCTCGAGGAATTCTGGGCACTGTAGTTTTACCGCTCATAGAATTTTAATTTCCAGCAACCCTTAACTAACAGTGCCCAGAATTCTCTGAGGGAAAGAATGTGTTTTAAATGCATAGTGTGTATGTAGCCACACTTATCTGGGAGTAAGACTCAGTGAAATCAGTGGGACTTACTTCTAGGTAGACCTGTATAGGCTTGTTTTGTTAAAGTTTAATACAAAACTGCTTTCCAACTTCATGCAGCACTTACATGTTCACTGTCCAACTTCAGCACAATAAAAAAACATTACTATGCCTACTTTGTGTTTAAATAAATTAAGTGCCCTATGTCAACAAATCATTCAGCACACTATTCATTTTAACAATCTGTAAAAATGCACCACTCTTCTGTTCTGCTTCCTTTATGGGGTCCTTCCATTCCAAGACACTTTTATGGCATATTGCTTGATTTAATTAAAAGCACTGGAAGCATTTAAACCAGTTTATTTCCCTCACAACCACCTCAGCCTGTAACCTAATGTTACATGGCAACTTCTTTTTTTAAAAAAATACCTTAATTGGCTCCAGGTTTCTGTCTCAGTTGTATTTTATAGCAAGTGGCCCCATGTAAGTCCTGTGATGGAAATATTTGAGACACCAAGCTTGAAGGTTTAAGCAGGCCTGTCTTTACTTTGTGGTTCTAAACAATGGATAGAAATCATTATTGCTATAAACAAGTCAATGGCCATATATAACCCTTTACTTTAAAAGAAGGGTATTTGATGTGTTAGATTATATTGCCAGAGTTATGAGATATAAAAAGTAACTACAACAAAATCCTCCTATAATACACTGCTTTTAACAATTCAGGCTGCAATCCTATGTGCATTTTCCTGGCAGTAAGCCCCATGGAACACTGGGGAACCTACTGTACTGTATATAGGATTGTGCTCTTAGTCCTCAATAAATCAAAAACTGCCATTTAAACTTGTGCTTTCCCCTGAAATATCTCCAACACATTCAAAATCTGATATGAAATCTCTCCCCAGGGCTTTCCAGCTGATTACTTTTAGTATCCATGAAGATCCAAAGATCTTTCCAGGAACTTAAAATCCTTCCAAGTTGTGGAACTCCCTCCCCACAGAGGTGAGTCTGGCATCTTCACTACTCAGTTTTTGTTACATGCTGAAGATACACCTCTTTCTTTACATTGGCGTATGACACTGTTTGTAGGACCCACCCTATTCCTGGGATTGTAATTTGTTTTAAACTGTTTTTAAAACTGTATTTTAAATTGCTGTGACCTGCCCTTGGACCTTAGAGTGAAGGGCAGGTAATAAATCAAAACAACAACAACTCTCAATACTTTTGCCATTCAGTACTAAATTAAGAGAACCTTAGGCCCTTGATGAGGCTGGCTCATGGTGCCTTCCCTACCTTCTCAAAAATGCCCTTAAGTCCTTAGGTTTCTGCCATCTCTTCCCCGTCTGCATCATTAGCTGGTGCCTCAATTATAAATAAGATCGTATGGATAAACATTTTCTTTGCAATACTCAGTGGATAAGTTTTACAGTATGCCTTTCTCTCTTGTGTCTGTGACATACCACCTGAGTTGTCTGATACAAACCTGTTCTACAGACACGTTGGTGCAATGAGTCTTGTGTGCTCTTTATACAGTGGTACCTTGGATTAAGTACTTAATTCATTCCAGAGGTCCGTTCTTAACCTGCAACTGTTCTTTACCTGAAGCACCACTTTAGCTAATGGGGCCTTCTGCTGCTGCCATGCCACCGGAGCACGATTTCTGTTCTCATCCTGAAGCAAAGTTCTTAACCCGAGGTAATATTTCTGGGTTAGTGGAGTCTGTAACCTGAAGCATATGTAACCTGAAGTGTATGTAACCCGAGGTACCACTGTACTGGCTTCCAACAGACTGTGGTTGGGGTGATGAGGATGAATGTGTGGAAGAGAGTATGTAAGAGAAACTCATTGAAATAGAAGAGCAGGGATTTAGAACGCTTGTTGATAATTTCATTCCTTTTTAGTATACTGGGTCTTAACAAAAGGACCCATATCCAACTGAATACTGAATGAACACCCACCCACACCCTAGTGAACAAAATCAATGGGTGACACCTGTGCGTTAGTCATTATTGCAGAAACTGACATAAAAGGCCATAGAGATAGCAACAGGGATTACCTAAAACAAAATAAGGAGATGGATTTGTTTGCAAGTACAGAACATCAGAATTCAGCCTGTTCTTGCTGCAGCCTCAATGCAAGCACTGTGATGTGTGTGTGTATATAAACACAGGGCACTCCAGGTGTGCAATAATAGAAACCACTGTGTATGTGCGAGAGGATGAAATCAGTTTGAAAAACACCAACTTTTCTTTGGGTTATGGATTAACATCCCAGCGGATAATTTATAGAATGCCAGAGTTCTGAGATTACCTCTAATTTATCTCTTAACTAAGTTTCTGTTCGCATCCTAAGAGCGTCGCACAGACAGCAAAGTTAAAGCACTACAATTTATATAAGCCCATATATAATTGAGTAATAAGAAATGGAAAACTACATCCATATGAATGAGATAAAATAAACGTAAGGAATGCACTTGGTAAATTTATAACAGTGATATGAAGATCTGATAAATACAAAAAGCAAAGGATTATTCAGTCAAAGCCAAGGCTGCAATCTGAGTCATGCTTATTTGGCAGTACGTCCCATAAAATCAATGAGCTATGCAACTGATTCCAGCTTTTGTTCTTAATCACTGTTGATATGCTTTAATGGAAGTTGCTGAGTTTATGTAATTGGTTTTATTTCTTTTTATAAGCTGCTTTCTGTTTTTTGAATGAGAAAGAAAAAAGGCACATCCACACTACAGATTTATTTTGATTCAATTGTCATTGCTTCCTCCCAAGGAACTCTGGGAATTACAGTATAGTCTATGGTTGGATGGGAGCACTGCAATGATTTTTTAAAGAATTTTCAGCATGTCACCGGGCTTTCATTCCCAACTTTTTCTAGAAAAGACATAACAATTGAAGTAGGACTGGCTCCACCATTAGGCAGAATGGGACAAAAAACAGGAGAAAAAACAGCCCCACCACACAGTTTCTCCTGAGCCCCCAGCCACACACTGGAGTACCCTACCCCATTCCCAATATTGACGTAAGATTCAATAACCAGGCCAGTCAGCTTCTTTACACAGAACAAGGATGAGAGGCATCTTATCATTTGTCTCTGGCAGCAAAATCTTCAACCAGACCTGAGTTAAAGTAATATAATACAACCTATCCAAGTTGGTAGTATAGGTAGGGTCAGAAAAGGTGGGGTAGTGGCACAGGCTATTGTTCTCCTTACACAGGAATAAAAATGTGTTTATAAGGAGAAAATTGCACTAAATTGCTAAAGAATTTTCATGAGAATTTTAGTTGATTGATTGATTGATTGGCAAATTGCTGCAGAAATGTGGAGAACTGAATTTAAGATTGGACAAATGAGAAACTGAGAAAACCGAAACTGACAAATTCTTCCATCCTTACCTTGTGTCCTCCAGATGTTGGACTCATCCGCTCCAGCCAGCATGGCCAATGTAGTCCAGCAGCTTCTGGAAGACCACAGATTCATTAGCACCAGCCTAGAGGCTATATTTTACTATCATGAATAAAAGTTCTTGGCTAGTGGCCATAACTGCATCTTTTGAAAGTGAATTCCACAATTCTTCATTGTTATAAGCTGTTAATTATGTATGCGGACATCTCCTCCCGTTCCAAATTGAACAAGTAAGTCAATGACAGAAACACTATGGGTCCTTCCTATACCAGTTGAATTTCCCTTGATTGCATTCTCTCTTTGCTGTTATCAGAAACAGACTATCCTGGGGGAAAAGTGGAAGGCAGGGAGTTGGCTGTCAAGTGATCTCTGTGAGTAGCTGACATGGCATTCAACAGCCCAGCTAACCAAGTCTGTGGTGTGTATATCCATCTCCTCAAGCCTGCCTCCTGTTGACACAAAGATTTGTAATGGGTGCTGCTTAGAATTTAAATACAGTGGTACCTCAGGTTACATACGCTTCAGGTTACAGACTCCACTAACCCAGAAATAGTGCTTCAGGTTAAGAACTTTGCTTCAGGATGAGAACAGAAATCGTGCTCTGGCGGCGTGGCAGCAGCAGGAGGTCCCATTAGCTAAACTGGTGCTTCAGGTTAAGAACGGACCTCCGGAAAGAATTAAGTACTTAACCCAAGGTACCACTGTACACCACCAACAGGACCAGACCAAGACATTGTAGTGCCAATTGGCTGCAATCCTGTATCCACTCACCGGGAAGTAAGCTCCAATGAAATCAATGAGATTTATGATTTTGTTGCAAATGACTGACTGTACCTCAAATTTACATTATGTTTATGCTAGCATTGCAATCATGTGTTCCTCTAAAGAATCCTTGGAACTATAGTTTGTAGGAGATTCTAAGAGTGATCTGACATGAGATTCCTAGTCACTTCCTTTGGTCTAATAGAACTACCAGCTCCAAGATTCCAGATCTTAATGGGAGATGGAGTTCAACGAGTTCCCCAGCTCTAGGGTTGCCATATTTTAGGAAGACCCCAAAATTATTGAGCTTCTTTTAAACAAACCCCAAAGGATGTCTCTTCCACCTTTGAAATCACTATAATGTCTGGGAAATCATCATGCAGCTATTCACAGAACAGTGGATTCACACATCCTTAGGTCTGGCCCAGCAGTCAGCCAAGTCAGGCTCTGGCCAAGGGCCCCAGGGACTTGGAAGGGCCATTAACCAGCCTAACTCAGTTGTGCTGCCCTTCATCACTCTCCCCACTGGGCCCATGGATGCTTTTCAGTGGCAGGAGATGCTGAAGCCTTTGAATGGGTGCCGCAGCACATCTCTCATCTATGGCAACTAGCATGGCCAATGGTCAGGAAGAGATGGTCCCTCTGACAGCAGCAGGGATGGGGAACCTGGACTGCAACTCCCATGTCTCTGAGTGTGTTTTATTATTCATTCCAACCATTTATAAATCACTTAACACAGTAGCCTAAGCTGCACAGAGGTCCACAGGCTACCTGCACCCTGCTCTACAAAAATTTAAAAAAGGAAGAAGTAGGTTGCATTAATATACGTTACTATGGGTTAAACTTCCTCTGTAATCTGGGAAGTCCCTTTATTACGACCAACCTAAATGTCAGAAAACTGAACAAGCTTGTGGTTCCACCCAAACTCTTCATTGGGCTGGATGTCAGGCAAAGTGCCAGAGTGGTGAGGGGGGAAAGCTAGCCTGGTACTGAAACCTAAATGTAAAAATTGGTATTTAAAAATTCATTTTTGCTGTATAATGTTAGAATATTTGTGGCTATGAGGGCATAGCTATGGGAATTTTGATGATGAGCGCCTACACTTCAGAATTTGCCACCACACCAATGCCTAGTCTGATGTTGGGATTCTTTCCCAGCCAGTCTGGGGCTACAGTCACGCCATACATTTTGAGCACCATGATGCCATTTTAAACAGTCACAGCTTCCCCCAAAGTATTCTTGGAACTGTGGTTTATTAAGGGTGCTGAGAGTTGTTAAGAGATCCCTATTCCCCTCATTGAGCTACAATTTCCAGAGTGCTCTGTGAAAAGGGATTGATTTTTAAACTACTCTGACCATTGCAGCTCTGTGAGGAGAACAGTATTCTCCTAACAACTCTCAATACCCCCAATAAACTACAACTCCCAGCATTCTTCAGGAAAAACTATTATGACTATTTCAAGAAGTATCATAGGGCTTGAAATGTTCGGTTTTAATGTGTCTTGAATTAAGGAAAGGACAAAGAAGCCCAAAGTTGCCTGGGCGTATGTGGAACTTCCCAAAGAGACACAGCTCTGAAGGAAATTAGCTCTGAAGCAGTTAATTTCCCTGGCTCCCAAATTGATAAGCAGCGGGAACGTCAGCGTGAAAATGAACTTGCCTTGTTCGCTGGGGTTCGAAGACAGCGGAACTCAATCAACAACGGGCCACACGGTTCAAAGCCGCAATTCATCCCTCTGTGCCTCTGAAAAATGGGAGGTGACAGTTCATTTTGCCAGTGACAGTCTGTCGGTCTCGCTCAGTGCTTCTCCCCCGTCGACTGAACAGCGGAGGTAAAGTGCCGGCTCTCTGGCACCCTCACTTTGTATTCCACTCAGATGAACAGGACAGTGTGAGATCAAAGGTGGAAAAAATCTCCCCACGGCCATCCACCTGGTATTTTGCCTCCCACCCAATCTTTCCCCACCAATTCCTTTTGCACAAAGGACCCCTGAGCCTCATCCGCTCTCAGGGGAGCCATTCTGCTGCTCCCCGTTTTCTGTACACCCTGAACAGAAGTGCGAAAGGAGGTGCAGCCATGCAAATAAGAAGAGCCTTAACAGTGGGGGAGAGCAATGGGGAATTATCTTTCTCAGCAGGCCCGCTCTGAGGCCTGGGGAGGCCCAGGAGACTTCTGGGTTTGGGGGGCCCTAGGCATAATAAAGGCAGCCACAGAAAAGTGATGACACTCAAAAACAACATGAGGCACCAAAAAGAAGAGTGAAACAGCATTTGGTTTTTTTATTATTTTGATTTAACAAATGCTTTCCCAGCCTTTTTCTATGCAAATGCACTGGCTACTGGGGGGGGGGATCTTGCCTTCATGCTGCGTCAGAGCAGATAGCAGTTTAAAAAAAAGTATTTTACCAAATCACGTGCCTTAGTTGCTTAAATTTGCAGCTCTCGAGTTGAGAGAGTGCGTCACCATTTGATCCGATGACATAAAAAAGACAAGAGGCAAAACTTATCAAATGCCAAAGAATTAACAAGTGTCTAAATCTGAGGTTCCTTCAAGCTTGAGGCCTTCCTGCCCCGGAGACCTACCGAACCCCTGGCCCTGCTTCTAAGCAATTTCCATCTCTCCCTCCGCCCCCATGCATCCTTTTATTGCTGTCTTTTTTCTTTTTTTTTTCAAATAGCAGACTCCATTATAAATCAGGGAACACCGAATCATGTTGTACATGAATGCTGCAGATACCTTAATAAGACAATTTTCGGCATGGAGGCCACATTCCCTCATGTGGAACTTTCCAGAGACAGCAGCGGGTGTCGCCTGAGGCAAAAGTGGGGAGAGCAATGGTGTGACTTTTACCTTTGTGCAGCAGGCTATGAATTTCAGCATCACAAAAGCCAGACATTTTTACACACACACACGCAAACCACCATCAGGGAAGCGGGGGCCATTGGCAAGAGTAGAAGGAATCTTTGCAGTCAAGCAAAATCATTTGCGGAGAGTGCAGCGCAAGGCCAATGGTAGATGTGGCCAGAGCAGAAGGCATGGCCCACAAGACCACTCCCACAAGACCTGTGGTTCTCCAACCCCTGCCTTCAGTTAAAAGGGCTAAATTAACCACTTTTAAGGCCTATGGGTTTGAACTCCAATTTCCAGTATTTATTCTATTGAGATTGTAATAGTTATTTCAACAGTGCAAGCTTAATCTATCTACCCAAGGATACGGTAAGTCCCACTGTGGTCAGTGGGTTTTTCTTCCAGCCAAGTGTGTGTGTAAAAGCCTAAAGCAGTTCTACATGTCTTCTCTGAAGTAATCTCAGTTGAGTTTAATGGAGGCCTACTCTCAGTTCAGTGCATACACAAATGCACAGGAGAATGTTCTATTGAACTCAATGGGAATGACTTGTGAGTAAATGAGCAGGATCAGGCTGCTAAAAGTACCGTATTTTTTGCACCATAACACTCACTTTTTTCCTCCTAGAAAGTAAGGGGAAATGTCTGTGCGTGTTATGGAGGGAATGCCTACGGGTGGCATGCCTACGGATTTTCCTCCTCTAAAAACTACGTGCGTGTTATGGTCGGGTGCGTGTTATAGAGCGAAAAATACAGTACTTTGCTTTTGGCTAGGTTTTATGTTAAGAGATTACCTTCATGTCAGCGCATTTGGAAATTTTTTGAAATGCATTACGTTCTAGGAACATAAATATACTAATCTTGGTATCTGCAATACAGAGATAAACAAGGGAAAATGCACCCTGTAATGATATAATTATCAGTTACTCTGCCCCATTAGGAAATAAAAGAAGACCATTTTACAAAAAAGAAGCCCTACAGCCAATACTGCCCGTGGGACAATAGCACACTCTTGAGATGGTGAATAGCAGGCTTCAGCCAAAAAAATATAAAATAAAAAAGCTCTAAGCCCTAAAACAGGGATGGTGGATCTGTGGTTCTCCAGATGTTGCTGGATTACAGCTCCCATCATCCCCAGCCTGCAAAGCCAGTGGTCAGGGATTGTGGGAACTGTAGTACAACAAGCATTTGGAGGTCCATAGGTTCCTCATCCCTACCTAAGAGTAGGGTGATGTTCTTTTCTTCACCTGTCTGACAGTTCTGAATGGGGGGCTGTATAGAAGAAGCAATAACCACAAAAGTGTGCTTGCAAAACTTTTGATTTTTACCACTGGATGGTCAGATTCTACAAAGTTTATTTTAATTAGCTACCAAAAGAAATGAGCCCCCTTTGCCCAAATGCTCTCTTTGAACTGAAGTGCTTCTCTTAAATGCCAACTCGGGAGTCCAGTGAAAAAAACTGACCAGAAAAGCAGGAAGGAGGAGATTGATAGATTGCATATATTTCAAAGCAAATCAGAAGGAAGTTGGCGTTTAAACCAGTAGACCTCTGCACATAATCAAGGTTAAGATCAGAGACTTCTTTGGAGGCCACTTGAACATATGGGCTCTTGGTTCCTCTGATCACTATTTTTAAATCACTATTTCACAAGTGGAGAACCTGTGGCCTTCTAGATGTTGTTGGACCTCAACTCCCATCAGCCCCAGCTAGCATGACCAATGGTCAGGGATGATGAGAACTGGAATCCCACAACATCTGGAGGCATTGGTGGCCAATGCTCATTGGGACTAGTAAGGCTCCAAAATTAAGTGGAATCAGAACCAATGATAGACAAATCCAACAAATTATTGTTTTGTCCTCATCCTCCTATTTGCTGAGTTTCACAATACTGAGACTTAAGTAAACTGAGGGCAGACAAGGATTGGTGAGGCAATGCCCCATAAGCCCTAATGGACCAACCTCCACTGTCTGGAGGGCCATGGGTTCCGCATCCTTTCTTTACTGTCCTCCAAGTGTTTTTCTGTGTGTATGTAGTGTGGTATCTGGTGTTGAATTCTTTTGAAATTTGACACAGTAAGATAATTTAAAATAGAACAAACCTCATAGGTTAAGTTGCATTGATGAATCCTAAGTTAATAATGAATTGAATTGCCAGATTCAATCCATTTATGCCTTATAACACCCCCCCCCCCCGCTCCAGCAACATATGTAAGTAGGAATGCAGAAAACAATGAATTAGGTTGGATAATATATATTCAGTTTCACATGAGCAAATTCATATTGGAAGAATGTAGTTGCTGAGATCCACTCCACTTCAATTTTATTTTGTCTCTAGTGTAGTTCGCTGAAAGTGGAAGACTTGGTAGGTTTTATTATTGCCACGCCATTCATATACAAAAAGCTTTATGAACAAGCATATACAAAAATAATAGGTCTCTGCCCCAAGGAACTTACAATATTGTAAGAGTGGCAGGAAACAATGGAAGGAGAGAAGGGATAAGAGAAGTACGGATAACATACCAGGGAAGGAGGAGAGGGTGGATCAGGCAAGGTGCAAGTGCCGGGCAGTAGCTTGCTTTAGTTTACGAGGGAAACACTTTCCCTTGTAAACTGAGCAGGTCAATCCCATAAAGGATTGAAGGGAGGGGGAGCAGCCAGGTCCTCCAGATCTGATTTTATAAAATTGGCATTGTGAGGAGGCAGCTGTAAACCCAGACAGATGGAGTATAGCTGGAATGGTTATTATATTTTCAAGCTCTTGCATGCTGACAAGCGGGCCCAATGGGGGTCCGTGGTGGAATTAGTGTATGAAAAGGCAGCAGAGAAGACAGCTCTAAAAGATGGACTGGCAGCTCTGCTCTGAGCTGAGCCATCTTGAAGATAACAGGTTGTCAGTCACCAAGAGCTGCTTATACATACATGCCGCATTACTGAACTCCCACTACCAAGAGAATTAAACCTGTCTACACACACACAGGCAGCTCCAGTGCTCTGATTACATTTACAGAGGTTGCGACCTGCACTTCTGTCTCTATGGAAACCCCTTGCATTGCCAACATGGAGTCAGAGTTGTTTCACCATGGGTGGCTGATATTTAAAGGTAAAGAGACTCTGCCAACTTGGCTGAGCAGCTGAAAGAAACCACATACTGCTCTTTTTCATACTTTCAGGCCTTCTTAGCTAATGATTAAGAGAATGGGATAAAGATAGGTAAAGCGAGCAATCACAGAATCAAAGAGTTGGAAGGAAAACAAAAGTAGTCTTTGGGATTATCTACAAACCTGCGGCGTGGAGTAGTGTCTGGATTTTCAGATCAGGGCTGCGTACATACCATGTATTTAAAGCATGCTACTTCCCCTAAAGAATCCAGGGAGTTGCCAATTGTAGCTCTATGAGGGGTAAACTACAGTTCCCAGAATTCTTTGGGGGAAGCCATGTGCTTTAAGTGTATGGTGTCTATGTAGTCTAGGATTGAGGAGCCCAGGGCCAAATACACACAAAGCCATGTGACCATAGCTGTCAACTTACAGATTTGAAAATAAGGGACCAGCAGCCTTGAAAATAAGGGACCGGCAGCCAAAATAAGGGACCTGTAGCCTCACCTGTCCAGGCACTCCAGTCTTTCTGTCCTCCTGCAGTCTGGTCAAACTCATGCTGGGTAGCTTCGAGAACACTGACCAACCAACTTTGTAACCAGAGGTTCAACTGAATAGAATCTGAATCACATGCACCACAAGGCCTATGCAGCCTCAACTTAAGATGGCTCCCCGGCTTGGCTTTACACTGCAAAGTTTGCAGCAGCACGTGCAACAAAATGGCGTCCAGCATTCAAAAAACCCCTCAGCTTGCATTAACTAGCCACACACAAGGCATGCAAGGTCCACCCCCAGTCGTTCTTAGACTTCTTATTGGGTGAGCAACACAGCCAACCAACACAGTTGGAGCCTCCCTGGCAGGGAGGGAGAGGAGCTGCTTCCTTTGAAATTTAAGGGACATTTAAGGGACATCCATCAATAAGGGACAGCAGCGGGCCATGGCACTGGAATAAGGGACTGTCCCTTCAAATAAGGGACACTTGACAGCTATGCATGTGACTTTTAGCTAGTCAAGGTTTGTAAGCCTAGTCTACCTCACAAGATTATTGTGAGGATACAAATATATCAGAACCCTGGAGGAAATTTCGGGTATAAATGCAATAAATATATATAGTGTGATCTTGGCATAAAAATTCAGCAGCATCTCCCATCAGCCCTATACAGATTACCTTGAGAAACACAGCTAGCAGGTGATGGGGAAAATTCTGGAGATGCACTGCCAGTCAGAGTGAGCAAAACTGGACTAGATAAATCAATGGTCTGACCTGATACAAAGCATACCAGTTTTACAACTGGTCAACCCATGTGTACTAGGGCTGGGTGATCTATCAATCTATCATCCAAAACATGTTTGAAGTTCACATCGTGATAATTGTTTCATAATATTTGAGCTGGCAATATATTGTGAATCACAATGTGTGTAAGGGCTAGGCAATATCTGGTTTTCAACATCTTGATAACTCACCAGCTAAACACTGCAATGTTATCAGCAGCTAAACCTCTAAATATCACCCGCTAAACATTGCAATGTTACCACCAGCTAAAAATTGCAATCTACCACAATGTCTGAAATAAGGATGGAACTAAACAGAGGCAAACAGGATAATGTCATTACATACTCAGTTTCATCAACAGGCAAGCCAAAATGCATCCCAACAGAACTTTTGGTTTCAGACTTGGCTACCAAATGGTGGCATTCAAGACAATCCAAAATATGGCGATGAGTCATAGTGAATACAAATAATCTGGGACTGCCAGACCGCCAGCAGGTCTGTTAGGAGGCAGAGGCAGCAGTGGCAGAAATAGCTTGCCATTACCACGGTACATGTCAGCAGTAGCGGCGACAACCTGCAAGGCCTTGCTGTGGCTGATCAATCGGTGGTCTGCGAGTCCCTGTGGAGGCGACGGGAGGGGGCAACAGTAGCAGCAGCAGCCAGCAGGGCCTTGCGACAGTGACACAAACAGTGGCGGCCTGCAAGGCCTTGCAGTGGTGATAGAGAGTGACGGCTGCAGCAGCAGCAGCCTGCGAGGACTCACAGCAGCAATGGGAGGCAGCACTAGTAGTGGTGGCGGCCTGCAAGGACTCACGGCAGTGATGGGAAGTGGCAACAGTAGTGGTGGCCTGTGAGTCCTTGTGGTGGCAACAGAAAACGGTGGCAGCAATGGCAGTGGCCAGCAAGGCCTCGCAGCAGCGGCACAAAGTGGCAGCAGTAAAGGCATTGACCTGAGAGGCCTTGCAGTGGCAACAGGATTTGGCAGCAGAAGCGGTGGTGGCCTGCGCGTCCTTGCGGCAGAGGCCTGCAGGGACTCACAGCAGTGACAGGAGGTGATGGCAGTAGCCACATGCTGCAAGGCCTTCCGGCGGAGGTCAAAATGTTCTCCACCCTTCCATTATAGCTCCTGAGAGCTCTTCCACTTTTTATCCAGATTACCTGCTCTTCCTACCTTCCATTCCTACCAGTAGCACATATTTCCTCCTCCCATTAATTCCTGTGTAAAGTCTTCCTTCTCCACTGTCTTTTAGCTATCACCTGTGGGTCTCCTGCCATTGGTACGGTTCTTGTGGTATCATTCTATCTGAAAAAGGCATAAGAATGCTGACCAAAAACACTATTAGGACAGTAGGTCAGCTTTCATAGAATCATAGAATTGGAAGAGACCACAAGGGCCATCGAGTCCAACCCCCTGCCAAGCAGGAAACACCATCAGAGCACTCCTGACATATGGTTGTCAAGCCTCTGCTTAAAGACCTCCAAAGAAGGAGACTCTACCACACTCCTTGGCAGCAAATTCCACTGTCGAACAGCTCTTACTGTCAGGAAGTGTGGTGGAGTCTCCTTCTTTGGAGGTCTTTAAGCAGAGGCTTGACAACCATATGTCAGGAGTGCTCTGATGGTGTTTCCTGCTTGTCAGGGGGTTGGACTTGATGGCCCTTGTGGTCTCTTCCAACTCTATGATTCTATGAAAGCTGACCTACTGTCCTAATAGTGTTTTTGGTCAGCATTCTTATGCCTTTTTCAGTTAGACTGATACCACAAGAACCGTACCAATGGCAGGAGACCCACAGGTGATAGCTAAAAGACAGTTCCAGGACACATATATAAATCAAGGTTGCCATGGAGCAAGTTATTTATTCCCTAGCTACTACAGGTAAAAGCAAGCAAACCAAAAGTCAAATGTTATGTGTGCATTTGGCAGTGCTGGAGTTAATGCATAAAAATGTGGATCATCCAGAGATTGAACATGATCCGTTGTATTCTCTGTGTCTGCTAACATTGGCTATTTATGCAATGTATCTCTAAAGCACTGTTCTATGCCCCCCTAGTCTTTGAGCAGTGCAAGATTCCAGCAGTTCCAGGCACCTACCCAGTGTTCGGTTTCCTTGGAATGTGAGACAGCGGAGACTGTGATGTCTTTATGATATATGGTTTATTTACACATATAATGTGGAGCGGCTCACCACATTAACACCCCAAAGGGTTCTTGCTTCTCCCATAGCCACAGCCTTGGAATCCAGCAGAAATCAGGCATGGTTCTATCTCTCAGCTGCCCAGCCTGCAGCCTTGCTTCTAGCTTCTAGCTCACACAGCCCAACTCCCAACTTTGTCCTTTGTCTTTCTAACTCCCACTGAGTTGAGGGAGGGAGCTCCACCCATTTGTTATCTGGCACAGAACCACTTCCTTTGTTACCTTAATCGCCCATACTTAGAAGGCCATTACCTCACCAGGAAACTATCCTGGCTATTCCAGGAATTGAATCTGCTGGATCCAGGAATTAGAAGAGGGGCTCAGGCAGAGAACCTACCCTCTGCAACTCATAACACTTTCAAAATGCACATTTTTCCTCAAAGAATTCTGCACACTGTTACAATTCCCAGGAACCCTGGACAAACTACCATATGCTTATTTACTTGGAAGTAAATCCCAACATTGAGCTCAATTGCTCTAATTTCCAAGCAAATCAGCATAGAATTCTGCTGTACATTGCCAGCCAAATCTAATCATGTAGCCAATGGGCACAGTTGTGTGACACACAAGATCTGCGAGGTCACCCATCTGGGCAGGGGATGTCACAAAAAGGCACATCATTTGTTTCCGCAAATTTTGGCCACGCTGTATTGGGAATGGTAAAGAAGATCTGGCATTAGGGCTGTGGTGAAGGTGGGGGAGCAATATGATTGATGCTTGAAGCAAGGAGCCATTTTCTAAAACAACAACAACACTATCTAGTGTGCAAATAATGCTTTATAAATGCCTTTCTAATTCGAGATATAGACAGGGCCCTGGAAAAGGAGTTTGAGGAAGATTGAATTAAGCTGTTAACCCTCTAGGCTCTCCTGTCGTTTATCGTTAGGGAATTAATAGGGACGCGGGAATGCAGATGGCCTGCCTGTCAGCTCTGCGAGGTGATTTTTCTGATCTTCATGGACGTTTCCAGCATCTTTCATTAAACACTCATGTACCAATTTGTCATTTTAACTGGGCAGGAAAAGAAACTCCCGTTGAACTCCCCTGCCTCAGGTGCTGGGAGTGAAACCCAGGAGCAGGGAGTTTTTATGACTGTCCTGCATTTGTTAGGCAGCCTCAGGGGCTGCTGCCTTGTTGCGTGAGCAGTCAATTTCCAGGTGGAAGTTTGCAAGCTTCAAAAATTCCAAATATTTAATAGAAGAAGAAAGATCCAGCAAAGGTAAAGAAAAGATATGTCAAACACCTTTTATGCTAACCACTGTTGTGTTTTCACCAGGAGAGGAATTAAAGAGCCTGCTTTAAACATCACAGGCCCCAGTGCAAAAATAGCCAAAATGCTACTTCACGATGGTACACAGTGGATACAATATTTGAAAATTTTCTACATTTATTTATTTATAGCACATCTAAAGCAACTCTTCAGCCAAAGAGGCTTCTAGAGCAGATTACTGTCTATGATCATGTTGTTGATATTCATCTGTCTCGGGAGACAATGAAGGAGTGCACCTTTGGGGGGTGAAGACAACCTCAAACTGTGGGATTGTTGCAGTGCTTGCTGTGGCTGTAGCATGTGATTGGAAATATTTTGTGCCTGAAACACCTAGCAGAGCAACTGCCTGTGAATACTAGGCTAGATAGACAAAAAACCTGACCTTGTATAAGGCATCTTTCTAAAGTTTCCAGCGCTCCCTCACTATGAGCAGCCCGTTGTTGACAAAGACTGCCATGTTGTCTTGCTGTGCCTTCAGAGTGTGTCCTTACCTGCTACCTGTCAGTTACCTGCCTGCCTGTTTCCCCCTCTGCTTCTGATATTTTGAGCTTCAGCCACTGGGGGTTGGATTTTCCCAGCACTCTGATCTTGGCATATGACACTAAAGGAGGCGATCCAAATAGTCTCTCCCACTCATTAAAACAGGGCGCAATCCATTGAGAAGTCCTCCTACATAACTCCTCGAAACATCATTGTATACTTTCAGTTGGGGTTCTCCAAGACCATTTCCTAAAGGACTGTAGCCAGTGAATCAGATCCACCTACGTTCCATTCTGCCACCTCTTTAATGACGCCCAAAACCTACTGCCTGAGGCAGTGCCAGATTTATGTATAGGCTAAGTAGGCTGAAGCCTAGGGCCTCTAAATCTAGGGGACCTCACCAGCCCTCCCGCTCCCCAGCGGGCAGTCTCCCCTCTCCCAAAATTGCAAACCCAAGACTTCATGTGAGGGCAGGGCAACTTGGGCCTCTAAATCTAGGGCGCCTCACCAGCCTGCCCTCTCCCCAGTGCCACAGTCTCCCCTCTCCCAAAATTGTAAACCCAAGACTTCATGCAAGGGCAAGGAAACTCAGGCCCAACAACTATTAGACTCAGGGCTAGCCAGTGGGGCCCAATTTGAAGCAGTGGGGCGCAACTTGGTTTTTTGTTTTTGTTTTTTTGGTAGGGCCCCAGTTCACAGCCAAAGTCTGCAAAATCTTATAGATATAAATAAAATCCATCTAGATTGCCCTGGTGCAGGGGGCCCCTTAGGAGCGGCCCACGGGGCCCAATTTGGCCCAATTGCTCCAATTGCCTTAAGGTCAGCTCTGATGAGACTGTGCAGGAGTTGGACAGACAAGCCCTGCACCTTCTAGGTCTCTAGTGTCACCATTCAGAGTACAGACTCAAGGACTTGTAATGGAAATAAAGGGGGGGCACTCATTGGTAAATCAGTTTTGTCACCTCTTCCCCCCAAACCCCGAGACAATGAGCCCAGCCACCTTTTATTCACAGTTGCATAAACACTACATTACAGCATGGCCATAAACTTGCATGTTCAACCACTGAAATATACACCCAATATATAGCAATGGAGATTTATGTTGCTGCTTTATGAATGAGCACTGTTTTATGAATGGACTCTGCATTTTGTGAATAACCTAAAAGCCACCAATAGGGAGCTCTAGAATCTGACAGCTAACCAATTGGGTACTACCAAAGAGCGACCCCCTATTGCTGAAAGCAGGTAACCAGCAGGGAACGCTTCAGCTCAGCCTTTGCACTGTTGACTGAACACACCCTGCTGTGCAGATAATGGAGAAAGCTTGTAAATTGTATCCCTTCTGGCATCCTGGCCAACTCTGTTAGGCTGGTGTAAACCCTGGTGCACCAGAAGCACAGAATAGCAGCAAATAAAATCCGCTCATACGTCAGCAACTGATAGGACTTGTCAACCAGTTCTTCCAAAGTCTTCCTAAATTATAAAACTCCAAAATACAGCCAAAAGAGAGCAGGTCTGGGAAGAGTGAGGCACACAATGGGCACCACCAGTGAAAAGGCCCTGCTTCGTGTAACTCCTGCCCTGACATTTGCTAGAGTGCCCACTTGCCCTCCTTCTTGACATGGAATACTCTCTATTGGAGTCTCCAGGTCCAGTACAAAGACCATAAGAAGGGAGAGCAGGGACCTTGAAGTTCCCAACAGCTGTTAAGCAAGCAAGCAAGCAAGCACACAGGTCACCTTTGTCACAGTCAGGACACCTATGTCCTGGCCAGGCCTGCACCCAATCTTGTTTTTGTGCAATCTTGTTTGTCCTCAGTAACCAAAATTATATTATCAACATATACAAGCAGAAAAGTTGTTTTCCTTCATTTGCACAAAGTGGCACTAATAAAGAAAAGTTTCAGGGTGGCAACAGAAAGCAAACTAAAAATGCTTTTGCAGTTTATCAAAACTATCAATCCGTATCAAGTTATAGGAAAACTGGTGCTATTAACAGTAATCCTTCTAGTTGGTTAATTGGTTCGGCAACTTCCATGCACATGTGATGCTATTTATTCCCCCCAAGAGTTAAATGATAACTAATCAGAGGCAGCTACAGGAGAGGTGAGGGTCGGATGCCTTGTCAATCCCAGCAGGTATATAAGAGGACAACCCAGGCCATAAAAGGTTTACATAGTTCAGTTATTGCAAAAGTTTTTCAGTGTTAATTTTATGCATTTTTTTTAAATCACTATGGTATTTAACAATAATATCTTATGTCCTTTAGAGGAAAAAATGTGAATTGTAGAATTTTAAATACCCATCCTCCTCCTTGGCTTCACTCAATTTTGTTTATAACACTCCTCCATTTTCTTCTAGTTGTGAGGGTGGGGTGGGGAGGGGCCTCACAAGTGGAGTATCCTAGGAGTATCTCTTCATCTAAATCCAGCCCTGGCCTGAGGTGGTTCTTCACTTGGGCTCCAGGTGAGGATGCCTCTGGAGCTCTGTACATTATAGCACTTGTCAGATGAACAGACATACTGAATTAATGTTACAATGTATGGGCTGTGTGGGATTCCCCATTAACATTTATTGGAGATTGTCATCACATTGGGCTCAATGAAGTCCAGATGTGAGAACCTTACAAGCAAAACTCTAAAAGGCGAAGGTTAGACATGTTGTAATTTCTCCACGCACACACCCCCATTCTCCACCACATTCACTCCACCCGGCAATTCTGCAATTTGGCTGATTTATTGTTATTAAGCCCAACAAGATTTGGTTGAGGAGAAAATCAAAGAGAGCAACACGTGGCTGAAGTTGCATGGTGCTGAGCTGCCGAAAAGATCATCCTGTTTTCTTTCAGGGTGGAGACTTTTTTTAAAAAGCACTGCTGAAAAAACTGCTGCTGAAAGTTTTGCTGACAGATTCAATGTCTCATTATATCAGCTGACAGATAAAGGAGGGGTAATAAGTTATTACAGAACAGTAGTCTTTGCTTTAAACAGCGATAAAATATTTCAGGAAGAAAGTGATTTTCTTTGACATCCCTTTTTTCCCCATTCCAGCTTCTGATTGTTATATATCATCATGACTGTATGTATGAGATTCTATGTAGGACAGCGGTGGTGAACCTGTGGCCCTCCGGATAGTGCTGAACTACAACTCCCATCACCCCAAGCTTGCTGGTTCTGCTGGGGGTTGTAGTTCAGCAACATCTGCAGGGCCGTAAGTTTCCAGAATCATAGAATTATATAATTGTAGAGTTGGAAGGGACCACAAGGGTCATCTAGTCCAACCCCCTGCAACGCAGGAATCTTTTGCTTAAACGCACAACCCTGAGATTAAGAGTCCCATGCTCTACCAGCTGAGCTCTCTCCCAACACTTAGCATCCCTGATGTACGAGATACTATGTAGGAGGGTGTATGAGAAGTGGAGATTGAGGTTGCAGCTGTATACATACTTAACTGGGACTAAATATCAATGAACTCAATGGGGTTTACGTTTTGAGTAGGAATGGGGGAGCAATTCCAATTTGTTGGCATTTTATTGAGAAACTAAAACTGAAACACAGCTATCCTTCAAAATTCACACTTCTGAAAATTTTACAGTACAATTCTCCAACCAACATCTCATCAGATGTCAAAGCATGGGCCTTTTGACAACAAGGAAGAGTAGCAGCAAGGCCAGGATACTCTGGCCGTTGGCAACAGGGCTTCTACAGGTGCCCACTGTTGCTTACTTCAGATGCTGGCCATTCCATGTTTTTATGGGGTCCTAGAGAAGCATCATGACTGGAGTCCTCACACCTCATCCTCATCTACTGCTGAAGTATGAATGAATGCTGTAGCCGGTTCCCACCCCTAAACTCTTTTTAGTTGGTCATTGTGGCAGAGCTGTCCACAGGATAATCATAATATGGGCAGAGATAGAAGATGGGAGGACAGCATGTATTCTCAGTTTGCTCAGAGCTTAGGCACCTCCTGCATTTTGGGCCTCAGCAACCTTGCCACCTGCTGGCTCCAGCCAGGTGAGTGGGGTTGCAGTTGAACAACAAAGTGAGATCTTCTCCAAAGGCAAGCTCCTATTATCCACTTATCTTTACTGCACTCATTGTGGCCCCAAAATTTAAAAAATCAGCAGGAATGACATAGTGGACAAAAATTACAAAGTACCAAAGTACCATTTTATAAACAGGTACTTGCATGTGTTTATTTCCCTTTTCCGCTCCCCATTCCTTTTTACTTTTGTATTGCAGCTATTAGATTGTAAGTCATTATTTTAAACTGTAAACCATTTTAAGTGCACTAGTAGAAAGGCAACACATGAGCATAGCAAATAAAACATGCTGCTTTGATGTTTCTGATATCTGATATTTTGTTATATTATGTTTTTTTCATTGTGCTCTTGATGTTTTCACTGCATTTTAAGGCCTTCAATATAAATCAATTTGATGGCCTATTGGTACCAAAATAGTAGTATAGAAATTTGAATGATAATAGTAGTAATAAAATAAAATTAATATAAGGGACCTGAATGTAGTTATAGTCAGATTCTGAATCATATAGGTTGGTGGTTGGCCAGTTGTCAACAAGTGTTCATAAATGCATTTTTTTTTCCTCCTAGCTTATCTTCGGAAGGAATTACTGTTCTCACTAACTATCCTTATGTGAAAGTGCATCAAAAGTTTATTAAATAATTGTAGAAAAATATGCCCTAGTCCAGGCTTCCTCAACCTCGGCCCCCCAGATATTTTGAGGCTACAATTCCCATCAATCCCTGACCACTGGTCCTGCTAGCTAGGGATCATGGGAGTTGTAGGCCCAAAACATATGGGGGGGCCAAGGTTGAGGAAGGCTGCCCTAGTCATAGATTTACAGCACAGTCTTATGCATATCTACTCAGAAGTAAATCCCACTGAGTTCAATGAGACTTACTCCCACTATATGTATATAGCAAATTGTAGCCTTGTTTACTTTAAAAACACCCATCCTGCTCTTTCACCATCAGAGTACTCTGAAGAGCTTATAGTAGAGCAGGAATAAAAGTTAATATATTAAAATATGTTAAAGGATGCAAGTAGTACCATAATATTCATAAACAATAGGGAAAAAAGGACCAATAGTATTAAGAAACAGCAGACTCAGGGCCAGCCTACCCATGAGGCTTGATGAGGAAGTTGCCTCGGATGGCAGATTTGGGGCAGATGGCCAGGTGGCCGATCGAGGCCTGCAAGGAGTGTGCTGCTTGCCTCCTCCCTGTGCTTGTTGCCTACCTTCTCTGTTGCTGCAGCCACCCTGCCACCTCCTCCTCCTCCACTGCCCCCCTCCCACACCTCCTTTTCAGCTTGGTTTTTTCTCAGGTGACAGTGGGGGACAGGGAGGTAATGGAGTCATTTGGGGATGTATTTTCTGTCTTGCCTCTGTCTTGTCAAAACATCCTGCGCCAGCCCTGAGCAGAAAGCCATGTTTCAACAGCTTATTTTTAAAAAAAACGTGAATCTAGTTGGCTTACCTTGAGAGAGTGCTCCACAGTGGTGGTGCCACCACTGTGAAGGCCCTCTCCTCATGGCCATCAATCTGACCTCCATCAGAGATGGAACATGGAGCAAGCCCTCATTAAATGGAAAGGCTCACATGGGAGTTGACCCCTGATCCTACTCGGTGAGGCCTAGAATGGAAAAACCCCTAGAAAGTAAAGAGGGCAGTTCATGATGTCAATAGACTCCCATCAGATTTCGGCATTGGCTTTAATAACACTAGGTAAAGGTAAAGAGACCCCTGAACATTAGGTCCAGTCGTGACCGACTCTGGGGTTGCAGCGCTTATCTTGCTTTATTGGCCGAGGGAGCTGGCATACAGCTTCCAGGTCATGTGGCCAGCATGACTATGCTGCTTCTGGCAAACCAGAGCAGCGCATGGAAACACCGTTTACCTTCCCGCCGGAGCGGTACCTATTTATCTACTTGTACTTTGACGTGCTTTCCAACTGCTAGGTTGGCAGGAGCAGGGACCGAGCAACGGGAGCTCACCCCGTCACGGGGATTCAAACCGCCAACCTTCTGATCGGCAAGTCCTAGGCTCTGTGGTTTAACCCACAGCGACTACACAACAATAAAAGGCAAGCAAGATTTTGTACTAGGTGAGAAAGAAAATAATCAATTAATAATGTAGTTATAAAAGTATTACAGCACTGTGCAGAATATTTCTGCAGCTGTCTTAATGGGTTTTTTGTTTTTGTTTTTCAGCATAACAACTGTAACACTAAAAAACAGGAGAAGACCCCTACCAGATTAGACCAAGGGTCTGTCTGGTTCAGCATCCTGCTCCCCACAGCAATCAGCCAGATGCCTATGGGAAGCCCACAAATAGAGCACAAATAGCCCCCACCCACTGTTTCTGTTCGCTGCTTCTGAACATGAAGGCTGCAAGAAGCTAACCTGGCAAATGGTCATTGATCCCCACATTTTATGGCAGTGAATTCCGTAAGGTAGTTATAGATTGTGTGAAGGTGTACTTACTTTTGCTTGTTGTGAACATCAATCAGTTGCAATTGATGTTCCAAGTTCCAGTGATATAATAATAATAATAATAATAATAATAATAATAATTATTATTATTATTATTATTATTATTATTATTATTTAGTAATTTTAAGAATTGTTGTACTGATGCAATCCTCTGCTGGTGGTTTTATGCTATTTCTGGCTCTTCCTATTTAGCATATAGAAGAACCACTGTGTCTGGAGCAGCTGTAGACTGTATAGCGCACAATGCCGTGCAATTTAGAGCAGAGCCACACCATACAGTTAAAACACATGATGCCCCACAGAATCCTGGGAACTGTAGTTTGCTAAGGGTGTTCAGAATTGTAGTTCTGTGGAGCTGAAACTACAATCCCCATAATTCTTTAGGGAGAGTTGGACAATTTAAGTGTGCATCTAATGTGCTTCAAATGTATAGTGTAGATTTGGTCTGTGCATTGATAAAAAGAACAGGTACTGTGGCCCAGAGTGGAAGGAGCCAATTTGCCATGGAAAATCTGCTATCGGCATGAGCAGAATTTGTGATGGGATCCTAGTGAAAGGTAGGGTTCTGCACATCCCTGTTATATTCATCCAGATATTTAGGGGCAAGGAAAAGGTGACAAAGGTTTGATGTTTTGTTTTTATTGCTTCCCCTTAGCTGTGCCTTCCTGTAATATAGTCATACTGAACCATTTGCCATTGGAAGAGCTTTCACGTGTCTTGATGGCAAATTATATGTTTTTCTCCAGTATAAAATATCAGAGCCTTTCTGTGCATCCCCCTCTATTTTCTTTCTTTTGTTCTTTTGCTGCCTAATCCCCGCTCCCAACCCTTCACTTAATATTTATTCATGAGTATTTTGGGGGCTTTCAGTGCCTCTAGGAGCAGCTGTTTATGATCTGATGGAATTCACTCAGAAGCAAAAATAAATAAATGTCTTTTTGTCTGTTCATCCCAGCCAGCTCTGTGGCTGACAAGCATCTGGTTCTTTGGATTGGGCTCCAAAACCAGAGGCATGCATTTTTGTCATGTCCAACTGAACACAGGGGCTCTCTGTGGTGTAACTTACATGGCTTTCTCTTTTATTAAAACAGAAACCCATTTTCATCCCAAAGTAATTTAATGAGAAAGGGAAGAGCAAAGCAATACTAAAAGTGCAGAGAATGAAAAAATAAAGGAAGGTGTAGGTGAGTGGTGGTGGGGATGACTGAAAATAAACGATACATATATACACATCTACAAGGAAAACAGTGTCTGCTTTTGGACAGCGTGGTGCAGCACAGTATCTGTTGTAGGACTGGCCGTACCTGGATGGAAGGCAACCTGGGAAACGCAAGTTCCCTAAAGGGAGTGATACAAGTGAATGAACAAACAGGACAGACAAATGTGCAAGCATAGGCACACGGAAACAGTGCAGGTTAGGAATATCAGAAGGGACATAGCCCAGTGGTAGAGCACTTGCTCTACATGCGAAAGGTCCTAATTCAGTCCTTAGTATCTCCAGATAGACTTGAGAAATGGAGGAGAGGGGTTTCAGTTATTGTTAGCCATGATGACTACGTTCTGCCTTCATAATACTTCTGCATATCAGTTCCTGGAAACCACAGGAGAGGAGAATGCTGTTGTGCTTGGGTCCTGCTCACTGGTTTCCCCCAGGCATCTGGTTGCCCACTGTGAGAACAGGATACCAAGCTAGATGAAGCATCAGCCTGATCCAGTAGGCTCTTCTAATGTTCTTATGCGCACTAGGAGCATGCTGCCAGTCAGTGTAGACCAGGGATGAGGAACCTGTGGCCCTCCAGGTGATGTGGACTCCACTCCCATCAAACTCAGGGATGAAAGGAGTTCCAACACCTCACTGCTGCTCATCTTCCGCCATTTGCCATCTGCTGCTTCATTTTGCCTAATGATGGGGCTGGCCCTAAGCATCATTATGACTTCCTATTGTAAATATTTTCATTGTTCATATATATATTTACTTTGCAAAATATGCCTGGTTGGGGGCATGCAGCACCAGACTTTCCCCCACATTGCATGCGTGTTTTCCTCTTACCGTTTACCTTTTCAGATGCCTTTGTAGCTAAGCATAAGTTTCTGTTTCACATCACAGGTTGCCTTAAGAACGCACTTTGACACACACAATACAGTCTGTCGTTAATTGCAACTGTGTGAGAAGATGCTTGCCCTGTCAAAGGCAGAAAAGACCTGGCATAACTTAGGAGAGGGGAGGTTGAGATCCACACCACTCATGTTTGAAGCTTCCAAAGAATGTACAAATCAGATAACTTCTTTGTAGCTGATAAAAAGTGAGAAAAACCAGAGGGAATGGGCCAAAAAGAGTTCCCCATACATCAGATCTGAATTCCTGTTTATTTCAGAAGATAGTACCAGTTTCTGGAATCCGCAGGAGGGGGGAGTACTTTCATGCTTGGGCCCAGTTTGTGGGTTTCTCACAGGCATTTGGTTGACCACTGTGATAACAGATTGCTGCACTAGATGCTCCATTAGCCTGATTCAGAAGGCTCTTATTATGTTCTTATATTGTCATTACTAAGGGACGCAGGTAATGCTGTGGGTTAAACCACAGAGCCTAGGACTTGCCAGTCAGAAGGTCGGCAGTTCGAATCCCTGTGATGGGGTGAGCTCCCATTGCTCGGTCCCTGCTCCTGCCAACCTAGCAGTTCAAAAGCACGTCAAAGTGCAAGTAGATAAATAGGTACCACTCAGGCGGGAAGGTAAACAGCATTTCCGTGTGCTGCTCTGGTTCTCCAGAAGCGGCTTTGTCATGCTGGCCACATGACCCGGAAGCTGTACGCCGGCTCCCTCGGCCAATAAAGCGAGATGAGCGCCGCAACCCCAGAGCCGGTCACAACTGGACCTAATGGTCAGGGGTCCCTTTACCTTTATTGTCATTACTTAAGGGTGCCGACTGATTACATTGAGGAGCTGTGGTTAGAAACAGGGGTCTGCAGCTCACATCTCATGTTCTTGACCACCATAGACCATAGTAGAGTGACCATTTATTTATCACCACAAAAGAGGACACAGGTTCACATGAAATTTGCATGTGCTAATTATATGTGTACATGCAAATGTATAAATAATTACCAGTGCTTTTTTTCAGGGGGGTACTCAAGAGTACACAGTATTGGCACCTCTTTTGTTGTTGTTGTTAAACAGAATGGTACTTAACTGTAACAATTTCATGGTGAGTACCGGCATTTTTTCTAGGAAAAAGAGCACTGATAATTACTATAATTTAAAAAGAAATACAGTACATCTCCAATACACAAAGCCCTCCTGCTAAACCATATATCTCACCCACCAGCCTCACCTGCTATCAAATAAGAGTTAAAATGAAATATTATATACATTTGAAATTCAACTTTCAACATTTAACATTCTTTCCCCCGAATTCCTTTTAATGATGAGATACGAGATTGGAAAATCATGGACAGCTCCTTTTACAAGGAAGGCTTTGAACATAATGTTAAGTCCACCTCTGGGAAAGTATCCAGACGAGGTTGCCAAAACTGCTGAAGGACCCAGAGGCCAAGTCCTATGAGGAAAGTTTGAAAGAGTTGGGTATGTTCAGCTCGGAGAAGAGACAAAGTTGATATGAAAAGCCATCTAAAAATATTCAAAGGACTATCACATTGGTGATGGAGCAAATTTGTTTTGGGAACATAAGAGTCTGCTGGATCAGACTAGTGGACCATCTAGTCCATCATCCTGTTCTCGCAGTGGCCAACCAGATGCCACAAGCAGGACCTGAGTGCAGCAACACTCTCCTTTCCAGCTGCCTCCAGTAACTGGTATTCAGAAGCATACTTCTTCCAACAATGGAGGTAGAACATAACCATCAGGGTTAGCAGCCAGTAGTGGCTTTTCCTCTGTAAATTTGTCTAATCATCTTCTAAAGCCATTCAAGTTGGTGGCCATCACTGCCTCATGTGCCTCTTTTTACCTGGCACTGTGAGGATGTTAATGATGGTGCCTGGCAGAGCTCACTGGGGGAGAGCATTCCACAAGCAAGAAGCTGCAGCTGAAAAGGTTGTCTCCCTTCTTGCTGCCCTCTGCTCTTTCCTCAGAAAGGACAGCTATAGGAGGGGCAAGGTGACGTCTTAAGGGTCCTGGGAAGTTCATACTGGTAGAGGCACTCTGTGAGTGAGAGTTTTGCCACCGAATTCATTTATATAATCCTAATGAGATCAAAGGGCCATCTGGTCCAAACTTCTGTCAATTTATCTACCAGCTGCCCCACAAACACGCAACCTACACAGAGCAACCCACACAGTATGCCAACAGACAGCAGGATTGCCACAGAAAGGTGGCAATACCTGCAGGCATCTGGCATGGACCCATCCATACAGCCCATTTACTGAAAAATCATAATTTCTTTGCCCACAGCTTACGTACGCAGAAGTTAGATTATGTCCGTCTTTGGTTAGCCTTCATTCTGATTTGTTTACGGGATAGTTATATGACATTGAATATTCATCCTGATTTGCTTGCAGGTGTTTACATATCTTCCCATTAGTCACTCATTTAGCCTGCACTTTTCAATGCTTCCCCCACCGTCTTCCAAACAGCAAAAAGTTGGGGTTTTTTAAAGTGTATTTATTGCAACAGCAGAGCACTTTATTCCATTTTAAATGTACAAACCTAAAGTTCTGGTATGTGCTTGAATCTCTCTCACAAAATAGTGAGAGAGGCTCCCCAAGTCATGTCCTGTCGAATAGAGGCAGGAGCCCTATGCAATTTATCCCACCACACCTGCCATGCATCAAAGGAGAAGGCTCGTTTCTGCAATCTTACAAAACTCAGGGATCAGAATTCTGTGCTGGCCAGCATCTGGAATTCCACGTCCATTCACCTCTCAAAATATGAGCAAGCTTCAGCCAGAATTTCTTCCCAATGTGCTAACTTGTGCCAGCATCCTAGAGTTCCTCAGAAATTTAGTATATGGTTCTGCTCAGTGTTGCCTCTCCATACAGCTAGAAGCTGGATGTTTCAACGGAGTTGTCTTTTTAAATTGCTTGTTATTGGGACTTGGGGTTGTGTTTCTACTGTAACTATAATTAGTGCAGGGAGGGAAAGGGGGGTGATCTTTGTTTATTTAGGCAGAAGGCTTTAAGATAAATGACAGCTCTGAAGATGCTTTTCAGCACTTCATAAATCAACTACCAGCTGCCCAGTTTCAATGGAGAAATGTCTTGCATCCTCTTCTCCTTCTCCTTCTTGTTCTTCTCAAATAATTAAAAAAAAAAGAGAGAACTTTGGAGAGACTGCAAAGAAAGAAAGAAAACATGTAGATAGGGTGGAGGGAAAGAGAGGAAATGACTTCATTCTTTTGAAAGCCTGGCTGCATTTGAAATGAAAACTGATTGCTTCATTTCAGTTTTGTGAATTAAAAGCTGTTAGAGGCAACCACGGAACACAGAGGAGACGCAGACGCCCGGCAGACAGGCTGACGGCTTGGCTCGCCCTCCTGTGTGGTGACAGGGGGATATTTTCGGCCTTCAGTTTAATGCTTCTTTCCACTGTCTCACTCAACATGTCTGGAGATTTATGGGAAAACTTTATTTTTAAGCAGCGTATTTATAGTCCACCGCCACTCCCCGCCTCTCTTGTCGGTTCCTTGGCCAAAGTCATGGTCTGTCATCCCTGGGTAGGTTAGTGGGTGGCGAACAGGCCTCAGCGAAATGGTCACCGTGGCTCATCCAGGCCTCCATGAAATCTGACTGGATATTGTAGTCCATTTCTTTACCAAGAAAGCTGGGTAAAACTCCCATGTGGGACGGCAAAAAATGGAAGGGGTATTATATTGCAGGCCACAATGGAGCTTGTAGTCTGTGTTCAACTTGGTGGATCACAGGTTGTGAAGGCCTATGCTACAGGGCACAGGGGGTGTAAGCAATCGTGGCTGGTGCCCATTGGGACTGGTAGGGTGGAAGCAGTGGCGTAGCGTGGGTTGTCAGCACCCGGGGCAAGGCAAGTAATTTGCGCCCCCTAACCCGTGGATTTGCGCCCCCTAACCCTAACCCCCAGATGTTGCGCCCGGTGTGGCCAGCCCCCCCTGCACCCCCACGCTACGCCACTGGGTGGAAGGCAGGGAAGCCAACTGTATGCATAGCCACAGTCATTGACAGACAGATACTGGTACATTGTCGGTAGGAGCCAATTAGCTCTAGGCTTTTCTCTATCCTCCTGTCTGCTAAGTTCTACAAGGGCAAAACAGAAACTAAGGATGAGGAATCTGACAGCCATGGCCGCCAGCTGGTTGTAAAAGAAAGCAGGTAGGTGGGGACTGGCTAAGGACAGACTGGGGTACCTTTTTGCCATAATGGACCAGCCTCCACTGGATGTTTGATAAATCTGTGACTTTCTTGAAAGCCAGTGTGATATAGTTAGAGTGCATACCCAACAAGTTTCCCAGGGAAAGAGGGATATACCGTGTTTTCACGCAAGGTCGTGGCTGCCATTTTGGGTGCGGTGATCTCACACGTTGTCTCGCCACGCCCCGGAAAAGAAATTTCAGGGTCATGATCTCACATGGTGCCCCAAAACATGTGGTTTTGGACACCACACAAGTTCTCACCTGAAAAAAGCAAATCTGGAGGGCCAAAGGTTCCTCACACCTGCTGTAGTTGCATCTGCACTGCAGATCCTACCCTGAACAAGCAGTTAGACTAGATGACTTCCAGGTTCCTTCAGCTGAATGCAGAAGAAGATGCCCCCAATGAAGATTTTGGGCCAAGTCTGACATGCGATAACAACTTTGCTGATGTTAAGTAGGTGTGGTTCTGGTCACCGTCTGAATGGGAGAGCACCTATGAACCTTATAAGGTATATGCTGCCTATGAGTTTCATGGAATAAGGGCTTGAAATAAAGTGGAATAAATAATATGCTTGAAGTGACAAGCTAGAATACAGGACACAGCAGATGACATAGCTGTTCAGTTGTCCAAGCCTGTAACTTGCATTTAACTTTATGATTTTCAAATATTTTGTGACATGTTTAATTTTATTTATGCCTATTGCATGCCACCTTGATACCTGTGAGGATGAAAGACAGCCTATAAATATTTTAATGAATAAAATAGCAACAAATATTTTCAAATTTCCATCAATGTGAAGTTGACAAAGATGTTCTTATTATAATAATATGAATTTTTATTTCTGCAAAGAAATCCAAATAAGAATTTGAGAATGATTCCGTACATATACTTTGCATTGCTTAGGCAAGGGTCATAGCTGGAGTATAAAAGGAGTCTATTTCATTAGGCCAGAACCTCTCATGAGTTTAAAGCAGATGATCTGCTTTAAAAACACACATGACAAAAACCTCTACCACAATTGCAATTAATCATAGCATTTAATCGGGTAAAAACTTGCTGTTCTTGTGAGCTTTGAGAACGGAAAAGGGGACCAGAGGGAGCCAAGCAAAACGCAAGTGGTGACAGTTTATCTGGTGACAACGTGGTGTTCATTATGAGGGCTTGTTGTTTTTTATCTGTGCCTTGTCTGCAGGACAAGGTGTTCCAAAAGCCAATTGTCATCTTGAAGAAGCTGCATCTGGCTGCACAGGAGCATTTAGCGCTTCCTTCCTTTTAGCAGCTGGCTGCCAAGTCAAACCTCTGTCCCAAGCAATTTCCAGATTCCTTAGGATTTAGGCTGTGTACCCAAGGTATCTTTAAAGCACATTTGAAGCACACCCTTTCCCTCAAAGAATTCTGGGCATTGTAGTTTACAATTTCCAGCAACCCTTAACAAACCACAGTGCCCAGAATTCATTGAGGGAAAGGATGTGCTTTGATTGTGCTTTAAAAGTATGGTCTGCCTGCAGTCTTAGAGTGGAATATACAAAAAGGCCACCTAAACCAGCCCCTTGTCCAGAATATAGGAACAAACATCCAAGTTAGCTCATGCAACTCAGTCCACAATGCATGCAAACAGAACAGGGTTGTCCTCCAGCTCCATCTGGTACGCCGGCTGAGACCCTACCTGCCTTCAAACTGTCTTGCCAGAGTAGCACATACATAGGTGCCAATTCTCTGGTGTCCAGGGTGCCCGAGCACCCACAAAATTCCCCATGAAAGGACCAGGCACCCACAAATTTCAGTGCCACGGCCCAGGCACACAGTCATGGAGCCAAGTTGGCACACCTGGGTACATGCACTGGTTAAATAGCCCTAAATGGCCTTGGCCCTGTATACCTGAGGGAGCGCTTCCACCCCCATCCAGCAATGAGGACCTTATAACGGTTCCCACACTGCAGGAAGTGAAGCTACAGGGAACTGGGCAGAGGGCCTTCTCATTAGTTGCACCCGGCACTCACGCTGTCGAATGCCCTCCTATCAGATGTCAAGGAGATGAATAATTATATATCTTTTAGGAGACATCTGAAGGCAGCCATGTATAAGAAAGCTTTTTAAGGTTTAATGTTTTACTCTGTTTTTATATATGCTAGAAGCCGCCCAGAGAGACTAGGGTAACCCAGTCAGATGGGCGGGGTACAAATAATAAATTATTATTATTAACAGGGGCACCTCCGGTAAGTCATAACCTGTGGAGCAGATTGCACCAGATGATTCTAGCGAGAGAGCCTATTCACATGCTACGGAGAAAGGTGCACACAAAAAAGTTATTATACTCAACTCCTTCTGTCCTCATCCATGGGCCAGTAGCCAATATGACTGGCGAGAGAGAGAGTTCCTCAATGATCCACAATACAATGATTACTCAGTCTCTTTGAGTGTGAACAAAATCTATCATTCAAGTTATCCAAGAGGAAATTGTATTGGATGCAATTCCATGCCACTCAACATCCTGTTTCCATTGATAAGAGAGAGTCCAGTGGCAGAGTGAGTATCTGTGTTGGGGGAGGAGATATTCTAAGAACTAAAGTCACTTCTTGACTGTAGTTGCTTGCGACTGAGCCCCCACAACACAGCAGGATATGCATCATAAAAGTATCTAAGAATGGCGCCACCAGGATAGGACATTTGAACATAAGTCCAGAGCCCTGCTCACCAGAAGCAGCAGGAGGACCTCCAAATGCATCAGGGTTGGCTTACCACATTTTGAAATAACACACATTACCATCTAAAGAGTGGTGGGGGGAACTTAAGACCCTTAAGTCCTGAGTCTAAAATTACCTGATTGCACCACTGGTATCAGATTCTGTTTTTCTCCTTACTTTTTTTTTTTTTTTTGTTCTTTGCACTTGTGTACCTATGGGAATATTCCAAAATATTACTCCTCCAAAGCCTCTCTCACTATTTCTACACGGAACAGTAGAAATTCCACATCCCCAAAAGAGAATCTCCTTGTGAGAGGAGCAGGCCAGGATAAATGGCGCAGCAGCTTCACCCCTTGTGCAATGCGACTGCAGACATAAACCAGGTGGTGGAGCAAGGATCTTTCATCTTCTGTAAACACTCTCCCACTTTAAACTGAAAGAGCTTCAGGCTGAGGTGTGGGATTAGGAAAATGATACTTTCTTGTCCAGGCTGCCTGGAGAGCTAAAGGGCAGCAGCGATAACACACTGATGGCAAAAAAATAAGACGCTTCAGGGGATTTAGCCATTACTCAACAACAGTAGTTCACCTGACCTAGTGAAAGAACATCTGATAATTAAGCAGTTCCACTTCTCCAAGAGATCTTGAAAATGTCAGTAGCAAAATATTTGATGCTTTGCTGGACAATACATGATTGGTACTCTAAACACTGTTCTGTTTGTTGTGCTACTTGTGTGGGGTACAGCACCCATTTGACACAATGTGGATCACATATGTGGAAATGGCTCATAATTTGAAGGCTTTTGGCCTGCAAAATCTGTGTAATTTCTAGGGTGGGAGGTGTCAGTGCTCAGACCTACCAGGGGAACCATTATGCAACCTGTTACCCTGGACTCAGTTCAATAGTCTCAGAGCATAATGGTTGCATTGCTATATTAGACCAAAGTCCCATCTTCTGACAGTGGCCAGCTGGGAAAGTCACAAAACAGAAATAGCAAATCTCTGTAATTCCCCCCCCCCCCCGAATTTGATAAATATGTCTATGATTATGACAGTTCCATTTATAGCAAACTTTTCTGATGGCTTTTGATAGTATATCTGCCCTATAGTATCTAGCCTGTTTAGAGAGCCATCAATGCTGGTGGCCATCCACAATATTCTCTGGCAATTATTTCCACACAACAGCTATGCCCTGCATGAGCTATTTTGTTAGCCCCCAAACCTACCAGTAATCAATGCCGATGAATGACTCTGAATTTTAGGGTTTTGTGCAGAGGTCATTTTTTTCTCTCCATTCACTCTTTCTATGCCATTCAATATTTTACAGGTCTTACCATGTCCTCCCACACTTGTTATTTTGTTAAACGTTCCCCTTTCTTAAGCCTTTATTCATTAGGAAGACGTTCCATCTCACACCACACAAAAAACTAGCTGCCTTTTTCTGTACCTTTTCCAGTTCTGCTGGCTTTCTCAGAACCAGACACAGTATTCCAAATGTAGATGTAGCATGAATTGAGAGAATGGCATTAGGCCTGTTTCCTGTGCCACTTTTTGACTCACAGGAGGCCTTACAAAACAAATGCTCCAGGCCAGCTTATTTTTACAATTTTAAGCCTACATCTGGGTCAACAGTTTCTTGTAAAAACTTGCTTATTATCAGAGCAAGAAAATTTGGTCAAAAAGGGTCACACACACCCTTTTTATGTAACAGACTGTACTCCAGCCTGTTAACTTACACAGCCTTGGTTGTCACTTTAATAGCCCTTGCTCTGAAGCAGGGTTTGGTGTTATCAGTTTGACGATTGCAATCACACCTTTTACTTGTGAAAATTCAGATGAAAGAGGTACAGAAGCCGAAAGGGACAGGGCCTATAAATATGTTTTAAATGTTTTCTGGTCTTTCTCAAACATTTCACCCCAGAAGAGGCATTTACACTTTGATAACCTCTTGGACTCCAAAGACTACATTCCTTTTTTCTTTGAAAGCAAATAGCTTAGAGACAGTCTTTCCCTGTTACATGGTTTTATTGGGGAAGGGTATAGAGTCCTTTCCCTGGTGCCTTACGTTTCTCTCAATGAGCCTGGTTAGAATGTTTTTGTTTGTTTCTTTGTTTCTTTACAATGGTTCTTAAAAGTTTGTTCCTTACCCAATAAAGTAGAATATTTTACAATAAGAGCTGTTTGACAGTGGAACAGACTCCCAGAAGAGGTTGGTGGACTCTTTTCCCCTGAAGATTTTTAAGCAGAGGTTGGATGGTCATGTCATGTATGATCTACAGTTGAGATTCCTGCATTTCAGGGGGTTGGACTAGATGACTCTTGGTGTCTCTTACAACTCTACAGTTCTATGATTCTAATAGTCATTTCCTTACATCTTTACAATTTCTTACGTGTGTTTTTGGTTCTCTTTCCTTTACCATCTTTATGTCCTTCATACATTGCTGAAGGATGATAAATTCTGCCTTTGCACCATCCTTAACCACACATTATAGTGCTTTCTTTTTCTCCCTCCCCCTTTCTCCTGCCCTTCAATGCTCAAATTTGCCCACCCCCCAAATTTCATTCTCTTCTTTCTCCTTGTATTTCTACCACTCATATGCTCACATACATGAACCCAAATCTTCACCTAAATGGGACCAGGAAAATTGGATTCCACCCAGCATTCCTGGAAAAGAATGGGATTGAACCAATATGAATGTAAAAAACAAGTGTATATTCATTATTTATTGCTATTTGTAATTTTATTAAAACGTTTACATGCTGCCCTTCACTCTATCAGAATTTCAAAGCAGGGAGCAGATAAAAATCCTTAAAAGCAGACTAGGGTCTGCTGGAGTTTAGATACCTGGGTAAGTTAAAACTTATGTGCTGTAAGCGGCCCAGATGGGCTGGGGAAACTCAGCCAGATGGGCAGGTTGCCTACCCCTGGTGTAGATGCTAAACAAGCCTGTTTAGAGAGGGCATTCTACAATCAGGAGCCACCACAAAAAGACTCTCTGTCATTAAATGGCAAACCCTTGATAAAGGAGGCACTTGGAGAAGGGTCACAGCAGATCTTAAAGAACAAGCAGACTTGTATTGGGAATATATATCTACATCTAAAAATATAAAGAGGCACAGATATGTAGCATGCTGTTCAGTTTTAATTTTGGAACAACAGATGGACACAAAGTCACATAGCTGTCAAAGTTTCTCTTTTTTTAAGCGAAATTCCCTTATTCCAAATAGGATTCCTCGCAAGAAAAGGGAAAAGTTGACAGCTATGAAGTCATATATGAAGTTGGATTTAAAATAAAACTACAGAGTGCACCCTATTGAAAGCCAAAGACAGAAGGAAGTTTGTGCCTTATTCAGCCAAGCAGCTCTGCTTTCTTGAACTATGTGAATCAGCAATATACCATTTATAATTTTTTTTTATTAAAAAAAGCCCTCTTCTCCTTGGAGGGCATTTTATCTTTTAAGGCAACCCAAGTCCATAATCAAGTCTTACAACATAGCCAGCTACTTCATAAAATCCCAGTAAATCATAAAGGGGGCACATTAAAATAATTTGTATCAGTTGGGGACTGATTTAAAGCACTGCTCCTCATTCATCAAGGGAAGCCTTGCGTTTGCTGGCATAATCTGACGAAATGCTGACAAGGTTTGCCAAATCTATTAATAAATCTGTAGGGGAGAAAGAGGAAGGAAAAATGGGAGATGAGTATTTCTACAGTGGTAATGGACAAGGGGAAATAAGTGGGGTTCTGCACCATCACACAATAAAATGTGATTCCCCAGACAATAACAATAACAATAACAATAACAATAACATAATAATAATTTATTATTTATACCCCGCCCATCTGGCTGGGTTTCCCCAGCCACTCTGGGCGGCTTCCAACAAAACATTAAAATACAATAGTGCATCAAACATTAAAAGCTTCCCTAAACAGGGCTGCCTTCAGATGTCTTCTAAAAGTCTGGTACAGTAGTTGTTTTTCTCTTTGACATCTGGTGGGAGGGCATTCCACAGGGCGGGTGCCACTACCGAGAAGGCCCTCTGCCTGGTTCCCTGTAACTTGGCTTCTTGCAGCGAGGGAACTGCCAGAAGGCCCTCGGCGCTGGACCTCAGTTTCCGGGTGGAACAATGGGGGTGGAAATGCTCCTTCAGGTATACTGGACCGAGGCCGTTTAGGACTTTAAAGGTCAGCACCAACACTTTGAATTGTGCCCAGAAACACCCCCCCCAAAAAAAACTCCTTAGGTGGCCTTGCAGGAGGTAAAGTGAGGCAATAATCTCAAGCAATGGATTTGGTTATATTTAATGACAGCACAGAGGGAGAAAGACAGGAGCCAACTCTTGAAAGCCATCCACCAGAACTTTCTCTCTACCAAGCCTTACAGAAATGAACAGCAGCTATGCAGGATGATGCCCCACAATAATTTTAGGGAAGGGGGAGGTTCAATTTAGATGTTCTGCCACAGGCGCCAACATTTATTGGACTAGTCCTGATAGCAATCTAGAAAGTCATATCGAACATTGACAAAATGGTCATCTAATCACTTGAAACAGAAACATTGGTCCATGTGGTCCCAGAAGGGTTTTTGATTCAGCTGAGGCTGACATCTGCTAAGAAAGGAATGGCTCACCTTTGACCCTTCAGATCTTGCTGGACTACTACTCTCATCACCCATGACCATTGGCCATGGTGGCTGGGGCTGATGGGAGTTGGAGTCCAACAGCATTTGGGGGTGACATGTTTCACGGAAGAGGAGGAGAGAACATTTCCACTTCCCTTGCAGCTCCTCCATGTCACCTACCAACAGGTAGGACTTTGGTGTCTATCATGCTAAGCCCAGACTTGGAGTCATAAATCCACACCTCAGAGCATGACCCAGGCTTCCTATCAACCAAAAATTTAAACAGGCAGGGTCCTCTGTCACTGAGGATCCTGGGAGTCTGGACGAAGCTCCTAAGGACTGCCTGCAGAGGATCCTCTTGAGGGGACCTTGGGTGGGTTCGAATCTGAGTGCTAGTGAACGATCTCCCGGAGGAGTCAGTCAGAGAGATTGAGCCACCTCCCAGTCCACATACATCCAAAGATCCAAGCCCAGACCACAAGCCTATAACCCAAATGCATGCCTGAAAGCTCAAAAGTCATTGTGTGGCTCAGGATTGATGCCATCTTTATGTGTAAGGGTACTTCTTGAAAGGAAGAGCTTGCAAAACACTATTAAACATCAGCAGTTAGGACTTGGGGCTGCATGGGAGGCCAGGCTGTATCAGTCATTGCTTTGAGCCTTCTAATTAGTTGATGAAACAATGCAGGTCTCTCCCTGACTTACCTTGCATAGGCTGGATCTCTTCTGTAGCTGACTCCTTCTGCTGCTCTCCAGATCCTGTTTTGGACTCTGGTGATCACTTGTGCCTGACCCCTGGAGTGTCTTTGACTTTGCATGGTTGACTTCTCATACCATTGTTTGGCAATCTTGTGTGTGATACCTTAGTCTCATTGGACTTCATAGGCTTGGAGTTCATCTGCAGACTACACTTTCTACAGCAGGACAGTGTCCTACAGTGTCTTCCTTAACACCTCTCTGTGAGTAGATAAAGCAGGGTAAATTATGTGGAATATATATCCATATACATGGATGCAGATATGTTTAATTTGCATCTGTTCATATGGGTTACAGAATCCAGCTTTTCTTGGTCCAGAATGGCACAGAATTTTGATGATTATAACAGAGTACTTTGTGCATACTGTAGGGGCCCAGTCAGTGAATGGTTTGATGTTTTCTTAACGTTCCATAAAGCTGCTCCAGTACTGATGTGCTGTAGCTAAGCTATACGTAATACAGTTTTCATATGCCGTTCGTAGAATTTGGAGGGGAGAAGGGGGAGAGTGGTGTGGATTTTGCCTTTGAAACTGGATGCTCCATTTTATTACTTGCACACAGATTCCCCCTGCTGTTTCCAAACTATTCCTCTCTACACCATCAGCATATAAATATGAAATATGTCAGTTCTTCCAACAGAGGGGTAAATGTGAGCCGCAAATCATACAACGTTGTTACCTTCTAGAATTCCACAGTAAAAGAATAAGGGTTTTGTCCTATGGAGGGTCAGCATAGGGTATAAAGGTGGATCAGAAGCGGTGGGTAGCGGCGGAGTGGGAGGGATGCCTCCATGGATTTAAAGCTGGAAGAACAACAGGAGCTCAAAAGAGAATTTCAATGGAATGAAAGAGTAATAGGAGCAGCACTTAAAACTGACCTAATACGTCTCTGTTGAGTGCTGCCTGATTTAAAAATTGAGAATGTAGGGAGTTCAAACTTGCCTGGAATCCTCCATCTCTGACCTGGATATTTCTCCACTTGTGTTGCCAGATTGGGGAGCAAGATTGTGGCGATGAAATGATGAAGGAAATGCACTCTGCACAGCCTCAGAGGCACTCTGTGATATTACTTCCCCTGTTCCCAGGATGAAGGCTGGCATTCCAAATAACTTCAAAGGTTGAGACCAAGTTCTGATTATTCACTGGTGTCAGTGGTGTAGCGTGGGGGGTGCAGGGGGGGCCGGCCGCACCGGGCGCAACATCTGGGGGTTAGGGTTAGGGGGCGCAAATCCACGGGTTAGGGGGCACAAATCCACGAGTTAGGGGGCGCAAATTACTTGACTTGCCCCAGGTGCTGACAACCCACGCTACGCCACTGACTGGTGTTCAGCTGCCTGGCTGTATATCTCAGTAGACCTCTTCCATTTCTATCTTTCGATGCTACAAGAATCTCAAGTAACACCAGACCTCGGAAATTGCAATTGTGAATTAATAGTAGCAATAGTGTGCTTTGAGCATGTGCAGAGTGCATTTTCACCACTACTGAGTGAGTAAAAAGGTAAAGGTACTGAATGAGTACCACCAGATTATTTCATGTATGTATGGGCTTAGGAAGAAGACCAGAATAGAAGACATAACTCAGGGTTGAGCTCTAGCACCTCACATATACCTCTATCAAAAAGAAAGAAAAAGAACTTGTAGGATAGATTACAAATATCAATGAAAAAGCATTCATAAAAATACAACAGTATTAAAGTTACATAATAAAAATAACCAAAAATATATTGTGTCACCTTGAAGACTAACAAATTTATTATGGCATAACACATCCCAATACTGGAGTGTGTTAGTATGAGCTTCAAATCAATGGCTACTAGTCATGATGCCTGTATATAATCTTCAGTATTAGGGGCAGTATGCCTTTGAGAGTCATTTGTTGAGGATCAGGAAGAGGAGAGTATTGTTGCATCTGGTTGGTCATTGTAGGATTACTGTAGATAATCCTTTGGATTCATCCATTAGGGCTCTTCTTATCTTCCGGGTAGAGTAGAGAATACAGCTAGTATAGTATTATTAGTATTAGTACAGTGGTACCTCAGGTTACATACGCTTCAGGTTACAGATGCTTCAGGTTACAGACTCCGCTAACCCAGAAATAGTACTTCGGGTTAAGAACTTTGCTTCAGGATGAGAACAGAAATCGTGCTCCAGCGGCAGCAGGAGGCCCCATTAGCTAAAGTGGTGCTTCAGGTTAAGAACAGTTTCAGGTTAAGAACAGACCTCCAGAACGAATTAAGTACTTAATCCGAGGTACCACTATATTAGTATAGTGCAAATATGCATATGCTGACACTTACATATACAAAAACATCTCTCATTACAACTCTCAATTTGTGCACAGTTACACTTTTCCGGAATCTTATGAACCTCAGGGCATTCATGAACTTTTCTCACCTCCCCTGAAGGCTTGACCTCTGATCCGTTTGTTGAAAGCCTACCCCCGAATATGCTTGGCGCTCTCTTGTTACCAGCTTGTGGTTTGTTCCCTCACCCCACCTCTGCAACCCAAAATAATTTTTCAAAGCAGACCTCTTGCCTGGAGTGCTGATGGAGTGGTGAGCCATGGAAAGCGCCGGTTGTGTGGGAAGACCTACGTGTGACCCCATCTTTGGTCCTCTGGACAGCCCGAGCCTGTCCTTCGGTGAATTCATTTACGGTTGAACTTTCGGTGAACCAAAGCTGGAGGGGAAGAGGAGCTAGCAGGGCAAGGCAGACAGAGTGAAGCTCTAGGCAAACCTATCAGCCTGAGTAAATATTGAACAAGCCCATGTGAGAGGTAGGGTTTGGAATGGAGCTGTCAGGCCAGCTGTCAAGCCAATATGTAAACTGAGGAAGGGATAGGTGAGGGTTGTTGTTTTTAGGAGCAAAGGGGTCACCTATACATTCCAAAAAGAGTGGGGCAGGAGAGGTTGTGCTCAGTCTGAAAATACACATGGAAGCAAGAAAAGAGAGCTACTGAGCATGAACAGACTGGGGTTTTATTTGGAGTGGGGTTGCTGCTTAATTTTTATAGACAGGTGCCAGGACGTATGCCTGCCTTGAAGCCACATCTTTATCTACATATTAATATGACATTTATTAATTTTAATAACTTATATACCACTCAATACTGTCGTTGCTAAGTGCTAAGTGATGGGTACCAGCATAAAGTAAGTTCAAATTAACCATATAATAAATTTGAAAAACTTACTAAGAATGCCTTCTGAAATAAAAATAAAATAAAAGTCTTCAGCCGCTGGAACTTTAGTAGGGAGGGGGCCTGTCTGATCTCAGCCAGGAGGGGGTTCCATGGAATTGGACCCACAATACAGTATGAACAGCTGCTGGTGAATACAAGCTGTGCATCCAAGCCATGAGGAATCCCTAACACTAACCTAAGTGATTGGGCAGGAGTATAAGGCTTCAAATGATCATTAAGGTATCCTGGAACCAAGTTGTTAAGGGCCTTGTAAATTAATTCAAGAACCTTGGACTTGACCCAGTAACATATAGGCATCCAGTGCAAGCTTTTAAGCCCCAGAGTCAATTGCTCCATCTTATGACCCAAAAGTTATTTCCTCTAATCCCCAATGGGATATGCACATGATCACCTTTTAATTCATGTGTTGCAGTGTTGAGAACATCTAGCAATGGAAACTAGAGCACAGGCCCATGCACAAATCAGGACCTGTATCATTCACTTGTCACCAGGGCTTTCCGTATGATCAGAAAAAGATGAGGGGAATATACCCACCAGTCTTAGTTAGCAATGATATCTTGTCCTCATGCAAAAGAAGGGGGCAAATATTTTTGCTGCTGGTGGGATTGCTTTGTGTTAGATAGAGAATGTTAACTTTAAAAAAAAACAAAAAACAGTCAACCTGAATTTAGTAGTATTTGACTGATCTCCACCCGAAAGCAGTAAACAGTCTAGAAGTACAGTTTTTAAGAAACACAAAGGCCTACTTTAGTGGAACAGTGAGGGAACACTCAATTTATAAATTACTTTCCCACCTCAAAAAATAAATAAATCCAGGTGTCTGGAGCATTCACGCAACCACATTCTACATTGCTCTCAGTTTCACAAATGTGGAAGGTGAGAGGGGGCTTATATCTTACCAGTGGCACAGTGTTGAATGGAGCTCAGACTTTCATCTAAACCCTGAGAGGTTCCACTAAAATAATAAATGTTGTTGTTGTTGTTGTTGTTGTTGTTGTTGTTGTTGTTGTTGTTGTTGTTGTTATACTGCCCTTCATCCAAAGATCTCAGAGCAGTTCACTAAAACAGTAACAACAACCACACCTTCATTTAAAGGTGAAAACAATTTCCCATTATAAACTGGGCCTCCCATTATAAGCTGTCACAGAGGCCATAAAAATCTACACAGCTGAAGGATTGTCCAGTTCAGAGGGAAAGTTACAAGGATCCCAAAAGTAGGAAGTTCTCTCTTTCTTCCTTTTAAATAGAAAGTGATTTTCTGAGATCAAAAGGCCTCACATTGTGAGAACAAATGCTTTAAGGAGAGAAGGAGGGGGTGAAATCACACCAAGGGGTGGGAACAGATGGCAAGGACAAACTTGCCAAGGAGCCAAAGGGACTCCTGGACTTCTCTTCCTGCTCTTTTGTCTGGGCAGAAGGCAGGAGTCTGCTTAGCCCACCTTCTGAAGATGTTCTCCTTCAAAGAGGAGCAGATCCAGCTGAGTCACTGCTATAAATTATTTTGAAACCCTTAAAAAAAAACAGTTGGGAATTTCTCTTCCTTTTGTGATAGAGAAGGAATTCCAGCTGCTTTGAGAGAGACTGTGGTTTCTGTATATGAGGCCTTGAAAAACTGTGGTTTTGATAGTTTGCCTCAAGATCCATGCCAGGAACACATGGCTTATTTTTTAAAAAATAAATAAATACATGCAGCAGTCCTCCACAACAAAGAGAGGGAGAAATGAATGGCTTAGAGAGACAGCTATCACCACAGGCATGTCTTTTCATTTCCCTCCTTCTCTGAGGATGGAAGGAAAGAAGGAAATAACAGGTTGGTCATTGAATGGAGAGGAAAGAGGAAAATAATGAGGGAAGATGGATGGGTGGAAAAGGAAAGACAACAGAGAGAAGAAAGGGGGAGAGAATGAGAAGATTGATGGAAGTAGAATGAGAGATGATGGGGCGGTGGATAGAATTTTGGAAGGGACTTTGGAGGTCCTCTAGTCAAGGTGTTTGCTCAGTGCAGGTTATATATTTATGTCACCTTGGTCATCTAGCTTCTAGCTTAAACACCTTCAGCAAGGGAGAGCCCTCAACCTCCTGATGCAGGTAGTTCCACAGGCCGATAGCTTTTGCAGTCAGGATGCTTCTCGCAATGCTTAGCTGGATCTGCTTCCCTGAATCTTCCAGCTCTTGGTTCTAGACCTATCCTCTGAAATGACAGATAGATGGAAAGGAAAGGGTGTTGGCAGCGGTGGGGGCAGGATGATAAGGACAAATAAAAGAAGGGAAGACAAAAAAAAGAAAGTAAAAAAAGAAATCAGACAAGCAGAGTCTGAGAAGAGATAACTGGATGGAAGATTTTTTTAAAAGCAAATGATGGATAGATGAGTGGAGCAGTAGGGAAGCCAGCCCACTGCAAATTGGGGGAGGGTCACTTTTGTGAAGTCCTTTGCCTGTTCATTTGAATCTAATTCAAGTTATGAGAATAGCCCCAGACATTTAGGTTCACAATCCTATGCATGTCTACTCAGAATATGTTTTACTCATCGTCCTTTCTACCTCTGAATGTATCTCTGAAAATTGTCAGTTAGCTCAGTTGGTAGAGCATCAAACTCTTAATGCCCCACATTGGGCAAAAGATTCCTGCATCGTAGGGGGTTGGACTAGATGGCCCCTGAGGTCTCTTCCAACTCTACGATTCTATGAAATAAAACCAGAGCCTTCCTCTAGTTGTAAAACAAACAAATAAATATTCAGAAACCTATTTGGACTGCTTATCCAAATGTATACCTTTAAAACATGTTTGATAGAACATTCTTATGGTCAATGTCATCTGGCAGTGGATTGTTGTTGTTTGTATTATTATTATGAACAATTATCATTTTTCTTAGTTTCTCTGCTACCATTGCAAATCCAATCCAAATTGAAGTACAAAAAAAATTACTCAGAAGAAAAGACCATTGTGTGTTGTTATTTTGTTTTGTTTCACTGCATCATCTAGACAAGCAGCAGCAGCAATGTGGTGCATCCTTACTTCTCTTTCATGCAAACTGCATGCATTACAGAAAGCACAAAATCTAAGGCAAGGGGAGAAGGGCTGACATGGGAGCTGGGCACACCCCTGGAGAGCAGTGAAAGGTGACTCTGAGACCAATAGGAAAGATACAAAGGGAACAAGAAAGGAGCAACACAGATCGTTCTATCTAAGGGACAGGGAACTTTACACATGCAGAAAGGCCAGGAAGCATCTTCCAGCCAATCCCTTTGAATTTCAGATGGAGCCCAGAGAGGCTTTTTGTTATCCGGACAAGCTGACACCAACATGACCTTTTTCTGAATGCTTGACTCTTTTGGTGTGTGTAACGGAGCACTTTTCCAACCAATGCCATCTCCACCAAATGGGATTCTCTAAGATAGTCCTTATCTAGAAACCCCCTTCTTAATGTTCTGGTAGAAGTAGGTGGAAACAGAAGCCAGAGAAAGACAGAGGAGAACAGCCTGTTCGTGAAATCTGGACTCACCTATTGAAGCATTTTCTGGACTGTACCACTTCAGGATGCAGATGTGTGTCGCGGGGGGGGGGGAGTAATGAAGTTTCTGCAAGTAGAGAACTAATGTGTTGGGGAGGGGTCTGTCTCTGGCTTGATACTTTCTTCCTATGTGCAGATTCTCCCATCTGCTGGAAACCTTCCCAAAAGTACAGTCCCCATCTGCAACCCAAAGTGGTACAGTCCAGGAAATGCTTTACCACTTGATATAAAGTGGACCAGAGAGACTGCTTTAGAGGGTAATGCTTTGAATAAGGGGGGCCATGGCACCTTCCAGCTACCTCACTATCCTCCTAGGTAAGCCTGTGTTTGAGCTGCACCAATTCAGACAGCAGGTGGAGGTTCACATGATTCAGTGCTTCTCCGTGTAAACAGCAAATCCCCACGCCTAGAAAATTGCATATCAGGAACAAAGCTCCCTGTAAGTTCTGTCGCTAATAATTATTATTTTTAAAGTATGGAGGAGTAGTCCTTCATCAGAACCTACTCAAGAGTTTGTCACCCCAGTGAGAAGTAGACCAACCCTGTTGTGTTGATGTGGATGTTCCAATGTCACTTAGAGAACCTTTTGATGTCTACTTTGCCACTGAGGGGATGCAGTATTCTGGACCATTCTGAATGAAGAGAAGTAGCCTGGAGCCGTAGCTCTGTGACAGAGCAGAAGTTCCTGGCTTCCCCAGCATCTCTAGGTAGCTTGTCAAAACAGACAATGCTGAGTGAGACGGGCCAATCCTTTGATTCAGTCTAAGGTTGCTTCATATAAGAAGAGGCATGAAAACTTTCTCGGTTCCTCATTAGCTATTGATCCTGCCCTTTCTAGAGATGTTAAGGACAGAAGAAGAGACCCACTGGATCAGGCCAAAGGCCCATCTAGTCCAGCCTCTTATTCTCACAGAAGCCAACCAGGTGCCTAAGGAAAGTCCACAAGCAGGACCTGAGTATAATAACAGCATTTGTGCTTCCCAGCAACTAGTATTCAGATATTTGCTGCCTCCAACAGTTGAAGTAGAACAGACCCATCATGGTTAGCAGCCACATCCTCCACGAATTGATCTAATCCTCTTTTAAAGCCATCCAAGTTGGTGGCATCAATGTCTCTTGCGGAAGCGAAATTAACTGTGCACTATGTGAAGTAGTCCTTTTTTTCTGACCTGAATTGTCCAGCTTTCAGTTTTACTGGATGCCCCTGATTTCTAGTACAGTCGTACCTAGGAAGTCAAACAGAATCCGTTCCAGAAGTCCTTTTGACTTCCAAAACTTTGGAAACCAAAGCATGGCTCCTGATTGGCTACAGGAAGCTCCTGCAGCCAATCAGAAGCCACAGAAGCCCCATCGGACGCAGTGACGAAGCTGCATGCTCCGCTACCAGAGGCGGAGAGCAGGTGGCATGGCTGGCACCCCTGGAGGCGTGGCGCACATTCTGGGAGCATGGCACACCACCTGTGGGGGTGTGGTGCCTGGCGCGTGAGGGGGTGCGTGGCGTGTGTCTGGGGGGGGGGCTTCTGCGATGGCACCCTACCGGAATAGTGGTGCTGGGGGCGGCCCGCTCCCTCCGCACCCCCGTTCCTCTGCCAGTGATTGGATGTTTGGCTTCCAAAAATAGTTCACAAACTTTAACAGTCACTTCCAGGTTTGTGGAATTCAGGAGCCAAAACGTTTGAGAACTAGGCTTTTCAAAAACCCAAGGTATGACTGTATTAGGAGAGAGGGAAAACAACTTTTTTCTATTCTTTTCATTCATACCATGTATAATTCTGTACACCTCTGTTGTGTTCCCCCTTACTCACCTTATCTCTGAATTATATTGCCTCAAATCTTTCCTCTTCAGGTAGTTTCTCCAATGCCTTGACCATTTTGCTGGCTCTTTTCTGAACCTTCTCCAGTTCTACGGTATCCCTTTTAAGGTGAGGCAGCCATACTGGACACACTACACAGTGGAAGTATAATCGCCCCGCAAATGTTTGTGTTATATCAAAGAGCAGGGGGCAAGAGAGGAAAAGATGGCCAAACCAAGTGTTCAAGAAACTTGAGAAAATTTATACTTTATTTAGGTTGAGGTAGTTTCGGTTCAAGATATAAAGCACAAGGAGGAGACAGTGTCTCCAGATCCAGCTTAAAACACTAGATTCCATTAAAAATCTAAATAATAATAATTAATAATAATAATAACAACAACAACAAAGTTTCTGCTTTTTAAAAGTTTTGCTCTAGGGCTAATGTTAGTGAAACTGGAAAAGCTTGCACTGTCTGTCCCAGGTCGCCCTACAATCATAGGGAGGGGGTTTGGGGTTCATTCTATGGGAAGGAATAATAAATATAGGATAAATTGTTAGTAAACTTTAGCAATTAGATATTGGTCAAAATTCAGTTCCATGCAAACAAGTCCTTAAATTTGTCAAACCAAGACATTCTCTCTCTTTCTCTTTTTAAAAGTAATTTTGGAACTGTTTTAGAAGTAGCTAGTTGAAGTGTCTTCCTCTGAGTTAGCAGCCAAGCCCTAGAAGAGAATCTCTAAAAGCAAAGAGGCCAGGAGGTTCCTGCCTGCCTGCCTGGTAGGAATGGGGGAGACATTAATAGTCAACCTATCAAAGCCATACTTTCCAAAACAATGCACAAACTGAAACAACAGCCATCTTTCAACATTCACATTTCTCTGATTTTTTTGCTATGCCAAATAATGCGTACCTCAAAAATGCATATACTAAAGTGTGCATTTAAATAATACATATATGGGGGGCATGCAAAATGCATTATATTAGGGCATTATATTACTTGCAAACCTGCAAATGTGTATTTTTCTATTAGGAGAAATTAACACTAAAATACTGATGGATTATCATGAGGATACACACACACTGATGTGGAAAATTTAGGATTGGTGAAAAACAGGAACAGAGAGAAACTGAAACGGAAAGAAAGTTGCCCATCCCTACTGCCAGGATGACCGTTTCCTTTGGCTTGAAATATTAGCCTGCCTATTCCCAGCTTTGTGCATGCAAGTAAAGCATTCCCTGAGTCTACAGATGTTCTCCAAGGTCCTTGTATACTACTACCCCATAAGTCATAGCCCAGGGAGAGATAGAGGGAGGGAGAGAACTAATAAGGCTGCATTCCTGAAGTCACTTAAAGGTAAAGGTAAGGAACCCCTGACCATTAGGTCCAGTCGTGACCAACTCTGGGGTTGCGGCACTCATCTCCCTTTCAGGCCGAGGGAGCCGGTGTTTTTCCTCAGACAGCTTCCGTGGTATGTGGCCAGCATGACTAAGCCGCTTTGGCGAACCAGAGCAGCGCACGGAAATGCCGTTTACCTTCCTGCTGGAGCAGTACCTATTTATCTACTTGCACTTTGATGTGCTTCCGAACTGCTAGGTTGGCAGGAGCAGGGACTGAGCAACGGGAGCTCACCCCGTTGCGGGGATTCGAATCACCAACCTTCTGATTGGCAAGTCCTAGGCTCTGTGGTTTAACCCACAGCACCACCTGGGTCCCTGAAGTCCTGAAGTCACTTACTAGTCTTACTAGTGACTCACTGAAGTCACCTGAATTCCTGAAGTCACTTACTAGAGGGTAAATCCCATTAAATTCAGTGGGACTTGTTTCATGGTAAATGTGAAAAGAGTTGGGCTGTTTGTAGGAGGGAGGGAGGAGAAGATTCCGTTCCTTCCCAAATTCTCAAACTTTTGATGTTTCTTGTAGGACTCCTCATATCTAATGGTCAAATCAGAACCTCTTTGCATTTTGAAGTCAAAGAAATAGGGCCTGCTGCTCTTGCCAAGCTCCCATTCATTGCAACAGGCAAATGCACAGGAAGTTGTCCACCCCACCTCCAAATTTAGTCAGATATGCTCAATCCTGGGTGCATTGACTGAAGGGTAAGACCTGTCCACCAAAAGAATTTACTATCCTAATAAGCACTTTTAAAGTTCAGGGTGTTTCCTGGTTTCCAAGGGAATGAAGCGCACAGCAAATCCCCAGATGTTGAGCACATCCTCTTTTGACACTTATGTATTGCTTCATGCTGCTAAAGGCTGGCTATATCTAAGCTACTTGGCTACCTGGCTCTCCTGTCAGCTGGAAGAGATGATAGCCAAGTTCGATAAATCCTCTAGCCAAGTTCTAAAAATCCTCTATGAAAATTACAAAGTGTAAGTCTAGGGATTTTGGGGTTTTGCTCTCCTGCTGCCTAAACCCTATGGGTCACAGAAGTAAGGAAGGCTTCTCTGCCTGATGCAGAATTCTAGGAGGCTCTTAGAATGGCATATTTCTGGTACCAACCTTAGTTGGTTCAATACCCCATTCTGCCTGTTTTGTTATATCCTAAAACACAGTAAAAAATAAAAAAAACACATTTTAGCAAAAAGATGAGTCATTCATCAGGCTAGTGAATTAATATGATGCTGAGGCACATTCCCACGAACATATTAAACATCATCATCACTATGGTCATTAAAACTTTGGTGCTGACATCAAAGACAAATAAAAACAGAGCTGTTAATAAGTAGCTATCAGCTGTCTTGCTTCCCTTTTAGCAAATGCTGCATCCACACGGTCAGAAAGCCTCTTCGCGAAACTACAGTTGATGCGTGAAAGGAGTTCCATGTAGCCAAACTATTTCGGGGTATCAGCAGGCAGAGGCCCTGATCTCTTCTAGTGCAACATTGGAGATGAATGGGAGAATTGCTTCTCCAAGGCCTCTGGCGTTGTCACTGGGCTGCGAGAGAGCGTGTGTTTTATTCCGTTCTATATAAAATGTTCACACTTTTTTAATTAAAAAAAAAAATCGTTAGCGCGTAAGGAAAAGTCAGAAACAAGCGAGGAGACGAACGCGGAAATATGACCCTCGTTTTATCCATTGGAAAAGTAAGATACACACCTTGCGTCCGCAACTCAACCTTAAACAAAAACGGAAACACTCAAATCTTGCTGAAAGTGCGGTTCCTAATTTTGGGAAAGGAAGGTGGAAAAACGACTGTCCCTGAGATATAGTAGTCTTGATGAAGTAGGCATTCAAAGAGACTTCGGGCAGCTCCTGGTCTTGGGCGAGGTCCTATCACATAACGGAGAGGGAAAGAGTAAGGGCTGCCCTTAGGAATCACTCCTCTCCAATCTCCAGTTCTTAGTATCTCTGATAGGGGGTGCGGGGAGAAAGGAATAATACATAGCTGGCGATGGGTTCCTCCGCATTGCCAAGGAAGGAGGAGTGTGAGAGTTGCGGTCCTGCTCCGTGGATGTTTCAGGCAGCAAAGGAACACGCGTGTACCTGTCATGCAGGGTTTGTCAGAGCAGGCAGGCGCGGGGAAAGCTGCAAATCTGCCTCAGGCAATAACTCTTGATGGTACGAGCCCATAAACGATTCTGCGGAGATAGGGCTCCAACTTGAATAAAATATAGGGGGCGGGAGCAGGTAAGCCCCGCCCCGCATAATCGATCACATGACGCAGTGCACGCGTACTATTTGAATGGCAATGCCCATCAACTTGGGGGGAGGCACAAATATTTTTAAGGGGGGGGTTCGAAGACCCCCGCCCGCCAGGAGTTGGCTCCTATGACCCCTCCCCACCAGAAAAGAATACCCAAGGAGAGAAAGTATATGCGTGCGTCATCTGGAAGCTGATCTGTAGGTGTGTTTCTGAACGCACGGTTCTTTGTTTCTGAACACGCGGTTCTTGTTCGTGTGCACCTACAATCGAGGCGTCCGTGTGCACAGATGCCCGCGCTTAGGAATACACGTGCCTGCGCGGTGGCTTGCTCCATGGACGTGTGATGTGCTTGCGCGTGACGATCGAGGCTTAAGGCAGCCTGCGCATCGGCCTGGCGTTTCTGTTCAAGGAGGAGCTATTTCCTTAAAGGGGGGCCTGTGGGTGGGGAGGATATTCGAGTGCGGGTGGGGGTGGGAGGACCTCGCGTGTCTCCCCTTCAAGAGGACACGGAACTGGGCGAAGCGTCGGGCGTGGAGGACCTGCTGGATCTGTCCGAGGCCGCCTCGCTGGCTTCCTTGGCCGAGCCGCTGAGGGCGGCGGGGGCTCCGGCCAGACCCTCCTTCTCCCTCTTCTTCTGCTTCATCCTTCTGTTTTGGAACCAGATCTTCACCTGGGTCTCGTTGAGCTCCAGGGTGGCCGCGATCTCCACCCGCCTGGCCCGGGTCAGGTACTTGCTGAAGTGGAATTCCTTCTCCAGCTCCGTCAGCTGCTTGGTGGTGAAGTTGGTCCGGATGGTGCTGGCGTGGACGGCCAAGCCGTAGTCGGACACGGTCGCTGTTCAGAGACGAGCCACAAGGCCAAAGCAAGGGGGGGGGGAGGAAGCAAGGAAGCCACGCGTTAGAATTGCAGCCCCCTCGGGTCTAAAATCAGAAGCACATACACGCCCACCCGCGGGGGAGCTTTGGATTATTCCCCCGTTTCCATACCACCTGCAGGGTCTGTGGGAACAGGTCTGTGGTTATCAAGCAGTCAGGGATAGGTGCACTCTGCAGATGCTCAAAGACAGGCTTTTCCTCAGGAACATTCTACGAGTACGGCCACTGAGGGTCCTTTTTACTCCTGGTGTGAGGGCTCCTACTCTTTCACCCCAGTCTAGGATCCTAGAAGATTGTGTTGTGACAATTGGGGCCCACGATGACACTTTTGCATTATTCGCCATTGCCCTTTAAAACAACTTTACCTGTTCCCCCCACCTTTAACAGTTTCTGTTTATTTACGTCTTCTTTTTTGTACACCGCCTTTCATCCACAACCGCTCCCAAGGCGGCTTACAAGAGAAACACATCAAATCAGTTCGTCGTTCTCCTATACTGCCCTTCTCCTGTGCTTATGGCGGGTAACAATATTATTGCTTATTATCATTTGTAGTTTTAATAGTTTTATCTTGATACTAATACCATGCCATCCGTTCTCCTGCCAAAATTGCAATTCCAACGCTCGAGAAAGAAGGCAGAAAGAAGTGCAGGCTACTTGCACAAGTACCAAAAGCGCACACTAACCTTATGCGCAAACCCTACACACACACACACACACACCATTCTCATAATGGTTCAAAGGCACCGAATGTTGAGTAGAAAAAAACCTGACAACTGGAGTGGAGAGGCTGGAACAGGACAGGAGGACAGAGAAACGCAGAGAGAGATAAAGGGCAGAAAGAACCATCTCATTGTCTAGATAGGTCACTTCCTGGTTCACACAGAGAAGCTATTTTTCAATGTCTCCAGGATGGTGGGGAACTCTGTCCGTAGGCATTAGTGGAGAAAATAATTTATTTATTTTTAATTACCGACTCCCCAAAAAAACCCTAAACGGAGAGAAAAACCTCAAAAACAGCCAAATGAGGACTGGGTATGTTTAGTGGATACGGGGATACTGGCTTTGATAAGGAAGGACAACGAAGGAGAGAGAGAGAGCGGAATAGAATGACTGGAACTCTGAACAAGAAGCACTTAATGGTGCAACATTTTGTTGCAGGGACCCACTTGCAAGTTTTAGGTTACAAGTGTGTGCGTTGCCTTGGTACCGCTTGGCAAACAGGTGATTCGCCCACTGGATTTATTTCGGATAAACGTATCCACCGAACTACTGCTTCACTTGGTCCATAAAGTTAAACAGGTTCCGGGGATAAACTCTGGTGATCTCAGCTGCTAGCTCTGACCCAGCCTGATAAGATAACTCTCCCAATAAACATTCCAGCCAATGCATAATTGCTAGGAAAAGACACTCCGGGAAATTGTGACACCATCCTCTACATCCCGGGTGTGAGAAGTCTCTCTGTGGTTAGTGACGAGGGGGGTATACTCTGCACCTGCTCAGGGGCACTCTCTACGCTTCTAACTGCACTGCTCCAGGGCTGAGGCTAAGCGTCAGAAACAGATGCTCGGGCTGACTCTGAAGCCCTGTACCGGGTATCTTTATCCGTCCCTCTGTCCATACATCGCCTCTACGCCTGTCCTGCTTCCCAGTCCCCCAAATGGACTGGTCTTTCCCTTAATTTCATTGTTATCCCTGCTTGCAAATTCCTCTGACTTCCCCCAGTCAGATCTACTGGGGTCGTTCTTACATGGCTAAGATTTGTTCTTTTTAAACCAGCTGAATAAACTGAAACATAACAAACAAGCGAGGAACTTTGGGGTTAATTCAGGCGACATTCTCCTGCGTGGGCGCCATTCGTTTGGAATGGTTGCTGCTCACAGACGTCAAGGAGTACTCCTCCATGAGACGGCGCCTCCCTAGGAATTAAAAACTCCAACGCAACCCTAAAGGGAATTGTGCGAAGCTCGGCCACCCCAGCCTCAGAGAATGCTGCCCTGCAGAAAAACCCAGCGCAGGGCTGAGCCTCTATAGGAAAGGCCAGGACTGCTCTAGCTGGTACTACTATGCGTGACACGCACCCAATGGACACTTCCCAGTTCCTACATTTAGCAGGGATGGGTCTCGCGGGCTTTGCGCGTGCCCTGACTGACTACAGCAGTAGGAAAATTATCTTCAGGATGCCATGCCCACCACTAGACTCTTCTACGCTTGTGGGTGAATGATATGAGGCAGTCCTGATTTTCACTGGCAGAGACTTGGTGGAGCAGCGTTTAGCGGTAACCCTGTTACTGATACTACAGCGGCCAATTGCAGGTGTGAAGAAGCAGCCACAAGACCACCATTCTCGACTCGGCTCAGACATGCCTTTATAACACGCGCGTGGGGGAGGGGGAAACACTGATTCTCTTCTCGTGGGCATGGACCGAAGAGTGAAAGTGCCGCGGAATGTTAGAAGAGCTCGTTGCGCGCGTGCGCATGTGTGCCTCTATATGCTGGGTGAAACCCCAACCAAATGAACTGGTGTCACGTTTTCTGAGCGCTGTGAGCAGCCCTGAGAGGCAATGTCCGTCTGAAAAGCGGCATAAACATATCACATAATGAATGAAACAAGCCTGCCCCATAACCAGATGGGGAGGTGATCCCTGGGAAGGAAAGTAAATTCCCTCCTTTTCTACACTAGATACCATTCTGCATCTTGAACCCCCGTCTGCCTCTCAGGGCCTAAAGCTAACGCTGGCCTTCTCTCTCCCCTCGGGCAACTTTGGAAACAGAGGCATATTGTACCATCCGTTTCCTTTCCACCCACGCCCTCTGTTCTACACACTCACCTTACCCATTATGGTTTTTGCGTTCTGGCCAGAGATGGGGAAGTTGGTGATGGCAGGGCCTAAGAGTATTGTTTTTCTGGACCAGATCCTGCCTCCATGTGACTCCACAAGTCACGTGCTCTTGGGATTCTCTGGAGTAAGGCATGATGGAGACAACAACCACCTTCCAGTGGAGGGGGAAAACATGGAAAGCAGCCTCTGCTAGCCTCCCCTCGTCTTGTAAAAGGGAACCGAGGGGGCTTTACCTGTTTTAGGAGGGTTCCTTTTCACTTTCATCCATTCAAAGGTCTGGGTGGTGGCCGTGCCGGTGGTGGCAGTCATGGGGCATGGCTGGGCCGAGCAAGCCCGCGGGTCTTTGTTCTCCTGTAAGGGCGGGGAAAGGTTGCCAAAAGCCCCTTGCAAATAGCCACCCTGCTCGGGCCCATAGAGGTGTGGCTGGAACTGGCCCGGGGTGGCGCAGAAACCGTCAGGTAAGCTTCCGAGGCTAGAAGAAGAGGGAGAAGAGGAAGAAGGAGCCACGCTGGCAGGGTAGGCCGAGGGCTGGAAGTAGCCTCCATCCGTCTCCTGGGGGCCGAGGAAGAACTGCTGGTTGGCGAAGCTTGGGCTGCAGTTGGGGGCTGCCGAATATCCTGTACCCGATGGCTGGGATGACCCCGCGAAGGAGATGCCAAGGCCAGTAGGGTTGGGAGGAAGAGGAGGAGGGTAGCTGGAGTTCTGCTGGTGGTGGTGGTGTTGCTGGTGGGCGTTGAGCCCAGCAGCGCCCACCCCCGTGGTCCCGAAGCGTCCCTCTTGATGATAGCTGTCACAGGAAGGAGAGGTACCTGAGCAAGATGGGAAGGAAGTTGTCCCTTGGTCGAGATGCTGGTAGTCCTTGGGCGCGTAGGCGCTCGTCCCACGGTTACAAATTGCATAGTCTAAGAAGAAGTTCATTCTAGGTATTGTTCCTTTGCCAATGATGGAAGAGGGTCAGCCTGTTTTACGGGGATCCCTTCTGCCCTACAACCTTTAGATAGTATGTCAAAAGTTAACTAGGAAAAAGAGAGAGGGAGAGAGGGGGAGAGAGAGAGAAGCCTTCCCATCTACGGATCTCCAGCCCTGGAGCCCCCCATACCCCCACCCCTCCTTCCCAAAGCCTTCAGGGTGGGGGTGGGGGTGGGATGGAAATGTGGGGGTGGGGTGAGGGGTGGAAGAGGGGGTCTGGACCACGTGGTCGCCATCAAGCCCAATGAACAAATGCCTCCTGAAGTTTGTCAGATATCTACCATCATCCATCAAGTCCTTGACATTTGCATGACAAAGGAACTTCAATCAAACTTTTCCCCATCGATCTGATTAACAACACGGATACGTCAAAAGGTCCCCCCACCCTCCTCAAAGACTTCGGAAGAGAAGGGGGGCAAGGAAGTGACAGAAAGGGGTTGGGGAAAGGAAGGGGGGAAAGTTAGAACTATTCAAGTTCTGTTCTGTGAGTTTAAAAGACACACACACCTTCCAGTTCATAAGACGGTAAAAATAATTAGAACTTTTATTCCTAGCTGGGGGGGGAGAGAGAGAGCGCTTTACCCCCCCCATAGAAGCTACCATAGGCTCACGTATCCCGTAAAACAGAGGGAGGGGGGAGGGGGAGAGGGAGAGGGAGGGAAGGCTTCTTTATGAAGGAAAATGTTCTTTTTCCTCATTTAAAAAAAATTAATCACCCAAAAGATACTTAAACGTTTATGGAGTTTGCTTAAAGTGCTTTTTGCTTTCTCTTAAAAAAAACAACTACACAAACTAAATCCAAATAGCTCTGCTTTGCACATCGCCTTTGTGTCTGGAAGCAGTGTGCTAAAGAGCAATTTAATTCAATCAACATTCTAATGAGTTGTGAAATAAAGTTAGAAACACAATTGTGTTTTGTTGGAGGGGGGAAAACGCAAATGAAATTGAAATTCGATCTACCCTATCCATCTACCCGTTATTTATGTTATCTGGCTATCCATCCATTTATTCCCATCCTTAGGCCCTCCCCACCCTCCACCCCTCCGCTTTCTACATTTCATAAAAAGCTACTATATTACCAGTTGGGCTTGCTGTCACTGGAGTTTGATTTAGCTACTGTTGCGGGGATGGGATATTTTTAATCGCTGCTGCGGATCATTCTTAAAATCGAAACATACAAGCAAACGACTCCCAATAAGACCACTTTACTCCAGCCACACTTTTACTAAGACTGGCAAATTCTAGAACAGAAGAACAGGCAATGTTGAAAGGAGGCGGTTTCTCATATGATTTAGAGTGCAAACAGCTAAAATAGGCGTTGGGTTCTTGAATGCTTCTTCAGATGGGTTGCTTTCGTTTCGTTTGGAGTAGGGGCTCAGAGTCTCTCTCTTCCTCTCCTCTTTTCCCCTCCCGAGCAAATGTTGCTGAGAGCCACCAAACTTCGCTGCTCTCCTCCAAAGCCAGCCCTGTAGGTGAACTTTTGGCCTGCTCTAAACCTCTGGTGCTCTCCTCGTGGGCTGAACTACCAGTAAATATCCTGACAAGTAACAAATGACCGTGGGCGTCAGATTGGAGGTTACTCTTGTCTTCCATGTGCTAACAAGTAAATAAATGTTGCTTGCCTGGGCTTCCCATTCTATTAGGCGTGGAGTGGTTTGCAGTCTCTTCCTCCTTTGTCAATTTACACATGGCCTAGGGAAAGAGGCAATCCCATGGAAGGGAAAGTTCGTAATCATCCATTTATGGACTCTCGAAAGTAGCCGAATGGTTCTTTAATGACGCATCAAACAGAACCCCGAAGAAGGGAAGCGGGCGACTGAAAGGAGAAGTGTCCACAAAGGCTTTAGGAATTGATAGCAATATCTCGTGCTGAAAGGGTGGGGTGGGGTGAATTATAGAGTCCCCACCCCCACATTTATGGAGTTGCTCTCGTCAAATTGGAGGAGCTTCATACGCTGTCTTTATCGGGTATATATTTAATGGGCTCCATACTACAGAAAAGGGGAAGGAGGGGTGGGTAAGTACAGAATTGCTGAAGTTATATTCGAGAGATTTTGGGAAGATAGAAAAGAAAGGGTGAGTCAAAGAGGAACAAAGACAACTAAGGGCGGATCTACTGTGAAACTAATGAAGCTTAAGCTTCGGGACCCCAGAAGCTAATTTAGTCCACATTGCTTAAAATAATTGGGTCCAGTAGACCCAATTTGTATATAACATTTCCCTAATTTTCATCCTCCTTCCCGTAACTCAAAAACTATAAGGCACAGGATTTTTTTAATTCACACCAGTGACTTTGACATGTGATGTAACCCAGTACAGCAATTTCATTCAAAATCTGAGATGTAGTAGTTAATTTTTGTAAAAACGTTGTGGTGATCTGTCATTGAACAACTCCACTGAAGAAGATAACAGCGGTTACCCAGACCTTGCTGCTGGTTGTGAAGGGGCCCCCATAACAGTTCAGGACCCCAAGGGTGGAGGTCTGCCACTGAAGCCAAGAAATAAAAAGGAAAGAGGGGGGGGAATAAAAAATAAAAAACGACTTAAAAGAAGGAAGGGAAAGTGATGTTGTTTGCAAATACACACACACACACAGGTACATAACACTTACATTAAATTATTAAAGCTATAATCCCAATCCCACTTGGAATACACCCCATTGAATTCAGTCGTTGTTGATGATACTTTCTGAGTAGACATGGCTAGTTTTGCGACACTTAGCCGGCTGTAACCCTGTAAATGTCATCCTGTTCACCTGACTGGAAGCCAGAGCCCATTTTGGCATCCTGAGGTCTAGGACTGTTTGACACGTGTTTCCCGCATGGACGTTTTATTTATTTAGATGGACGCCTTTACAAAACCTTGAAACCATGACGACCCTTTGAGTCAGTGATATACGCCACGTTCTCATCAAACTTTGGAGGCCTGCGATCCTAACCTGTGAATCCCGGCAGGTGCTGGACTTTCTCCCTGGGTTAGGTCTGCCGGGTCATCAGAATGCGATTGCTTGGGTGTTCTTACATGACATTCTACGGGCCCAGTGATATGTGTGTGTGTGTGTGTGTGTGTGTGTGTGTGTGTGTGTGTGTAACTAATAGAGTTCTTAAAAAACTTTTTTTTTAAAAAAAAACCAAAAGCCATTCCTCCCTTGGAAAGTATGGCTAACTTCAGGTCTCAGCTTGTCATTTTCTTCCTTCCGGGGTTCGGCTTGTTAAACGCGGGATTAATTTGCCTGGTTAAGAGACATCAAATTGTGGTCACGGAAAGACTAATAAATAACTCTTCCGGCTTAAAGCCCAAATAAAACCCCGAGGCCATTTATCAAGTCCTATCAGTGCTTCTGAATTTGAGGGTATGGCGGAGAAGGGAGAGCCAAAAGTGTTATAGGTATCCGGAAATATTCGCATATTGGGTTTTTGTTTTGTTTTAGCAACTGTGGGAGAGACAGGTCCAGGATTATGGTGACGCGCACGATGACGATTACTAATAATACTAATAATGATTTTTTTTTAAGTTTACCAGGATTATGGGGCTGAAAAATTCTACCAAAAAAAACAAGGAATAAGAAATTAGAGGGGAAACAAATAGGACACAAATAGGCATCACGTGGTTTAAATAAGCATTAGGGGCTTCTATGACAATAGTGTCTTTAAAAATAATAATAAAAAACCAAGTTTCTTTTCCTGGAAAAAAAAAACCTAACCAAAAAACGAGTAGGATACACATGGAAAGAGAAACTGGAGAACTGGAATGAAAGCAAACAGGACGCAAATATGCACCGTATGATTTAAATAAGCATTCGGAGCGTGGTTCGCTTAATGAAACATCATCCAAGGAACTTCTCATATGGCATAGCAGCAGCGCGCTATGGAAACCTCACATCCTCCTATCTGCATGCCCGCGAGCTTCCCGCAACGAGCCCTTCCTCTCTGCTTTAAAATCACAGCTAGCTGGGTTGTTTAAGTTTGCTGTGTCTCCAACCGCTTACGACTTCCCACCACCGTTTCGTTCCACTTTATTGCTATGGCGAAGGGCTAGTTGTTTGCCTACGGAAAACTCAATAGATCGGCTTGTTGCAAGCCAGTTTAAAAGTGGCTAGATTTAAAACTGCAACAACTAGTTGTTGGGCTTTCCCAGTGTAGATGATACTGCCTGGGGGAAAAGGTGTGTCGAGAAAGGTCTTTCCTTAAGTGCGCTTGGGGGTCCCAACAGGAGAAATGAGCGGCTTGAGGGTCTTCTTCTGCTTCTTTACATTTCCCTTTGGAACTTCACGGCCGCTGGCCATCTGCTCCCGACTGGGAGTGACTTACAGGAGGACGCCTTTCATTCCTATCACACACACACACACACACACACACACACACACACACACACACACACACACCCAGCCCTCCCCGTCCCCATCCTCTGGAGTCTTGCGACAGATCTGTGCCACAGCAGACCGAAGGGGAGATGTCTGCTAGCTGTTCCGGGGGAAGATATAAAACAAGGAAGGCGCTCTCCTCCAAAGGCATACATACATCTAATGGGAGCCACGGTGAAGTTAACATGCCCATTGCGCGCGCGCACCCGTAACTGGCAAGGACATTCCAGCAAGAAAAATAAAATGGATAAAATGCCTATTCTATAGAACCAGGTTCTCAGTGTAAAAGAGGGAGGGCAATCTGAAATTCAAGCCTTTGAGTTTTGAGATCTCACCTTTGAAATCCAACGGTGGGAGTGGGGGGGACATTGTACTCTTCAAACAATAAATCAGAAGTTAACTCATTTTAAGACATTCACGCTATCATAGAATTACAGATTCATAGAATTGTAGAGTTGGAAGGGACCCTAAGGATCATCTAGTCCAATCTGCTGCAATGCAGGAAATATGTAGCTCTACCATATCAATCTGCCACATTTGCACTTTGCTACTCCTGTCTTAAGAAAACCACTACAAGAAGAGAGTAAGAACCTCCACAACCTAAAACAGTGGAAATAAATAAATAAATGAATGAATAAACAAATAAACAAACAAATAAATACTATATCTTTGAACATTGGCAAGAAGACTTTTGTTAGAAGAATCTGATAACCTCCCCCCCCTTCTAAACTTGTTTCAGTTCTAAAAAGGCAAAGAACTTGGTGGTTTGTTAGGGCCAATAGAACAAGCTGCCAGGGAATCTTGGTTTTTTTTCGTATCTGTTTTTTCCATCACATATTTATCACACACACACACACACACACACACACACACACCCCACACACAGAGCCTTTGTACTTGCAGGGAACTCTGGGCAACTTTTCCTGACCATTAAAGAGAAAGGAAGAGGAGGAGGGAGAGAAAGACATGTATTTTCTCATCCCAAAGACAGCCCATGGCAGAGACAGTGTGAACAATGCATTCCTGTTTCACTACAGCTGCGCTGCTTCTAAAACGAGATGTGTTGCTGGAGCTGAAGTTTGCTTGAGAGCCACACCCTGCAGGTGATGATGAAGTAGTAGTTTTTGCCTTTGGAATCTCACACCATATTACATTTGTTTGCCTAAAGGTGTAATTGGTTTTGTTTTTCGGTTTTGTTTTGTTTTCAAATCTGGCAACCTTGCATCCCAGATGGTAGCCAGCCTGTAATTTCGTGGCAGAGTTAGTATTTTGCACATCTTCAGAAGCATTTTCTTCTTTGGGTGTGGCCGTAGCTCAGCTGTGGAGCTACAGGGTGTTTGCTTTGCATACACAAGGTGCCGGGTTCAGCATCTCTAGGTGAGAGTGTGGAAAGCTCCATAAGAATGTAAGAAGAGCCTGCTGAATCAGGCCAATGGCCAGTGCTATTTTTCTAGAAAAAGAGGTGTCAGAACTCACAATGAACGCCTCCTTCATTCCCTTATAATGGCAATGACATCCACCTGAATGGTAGCGGAAATGAGTTCCAGTGAGTTCTGGCTGGGGGGGGGGAATCCCCTGCCAAAGATCCATCTAGTGCTAGTCCAACATCCTGTTCTCACAATGGCTAACGAGCCTGTGGGATGTGGAACACAAGAGCAGTCAAGCACAACATTCCTAGAGTGAACATGTTTACACATGGGGAGGAATGTTTGTCCAGCCAGCAGGTAAACTTCCGGTTTCCTTCTGGGCTGGGACAGACTTCCTCTGCATGTGACTAGAGGTGGGCGTGGCCTCACCTGTGCAGGTAACAAAAGCATAGGACTGGCTGCCATCTTTCTCTCTGTGGCTACTTTTGTCAAAGAAGCAACATCTGCTTAGCCAAAGATGCTCTTCTTATGAGATAGTTTCCAGGTGTATGTTATTTTCTAAGCTAAGTCTGCCTTCTGGGATCTGATTGTGAACAGAATGTGAGTGAGTAAACTCTTTTTATACTTTTATAGAAAACTGTGTCGTGTCTTATCTTTTATGAAGGAATAAGGGGAAAATACCAGAACAGTTATTATAGAGGCTTTAGTGAGCCTGGGCATATGCATCCGCTGTGAGTTTAAAAAGGGGGGTGTTACTCTGCTAAATTGTGAACTTGTTTACACAAGTTGGAAAGGCTATAATCAAGCAGTATATCCTCTTCTGCATCCCTGAACATTTCCACAAAGCCTATGGGAAGCCTGCAAGCAGGACATGAGCTCAAGAACACACTGCCTACTTGCATTTCCAGCAACTGGCGTTCAGAGGCCTATTGCCTCAGACAGTAGAAGTAAAACACAGCCATCGTGGCTAGTAGTCATTGGCAATCTTGTCCTCCAGTCTGAGAAATGATAGAGAGCTGATGCCAGTCACTGCAGAAATTGTAGACAATGCTTAATTATCTGTTTTGGTCTAAGGCATGGGTAGGCAAACTTAGGCCTGGGGGCCGGATCCAGCCCAATCACTTTCTAAATCTGGCCTGGCCCGCGGACTGTCCGGGATTCAGCATGTTTTTACATGAATAGAATGTGTCCTTTTATTTAAAATGCATCTTTGGGTTATTTGTGGGGCATAGGAATTCATTCATTCCCCCTCAAAAACAATATAGTCCGGCCCCCCACAAGGTCTGAGGGACAGTGGACCGGCCCCCAGCTGAAAAAGTTTGCTGACCCCTGGTCTAAGGCTGCTTTTGGTGTGCCTAAGTGCTTCCTGTGATCCTGGTGTGAATCCTGACATTCCACTGAGGGGGAGGCTGCCTCTGGCATTTCCCTTTGCACTTGTCTACGACTGTTAACTTTTGGCTGCCTGGGGCCATGGTGCTCCTTGCCTCCTCAAGATGGAAGCAGTGTTTTCCGAGTTGCTTTCTCCACTGAACTCACTGCAGAGAAAAGCACATGGAAGAGCCACACAAAATTAACCATTCACTAACACCTTTATTAGGGACAACCAAATAGTCACAAAAAAATGTGGCAAGCTTTTGAATTCTCCAGAACTCTTCGTCAGGCAGTATGTTATACAAAATATCAGGTGGTGGTATGGGGAAAATAAAAAGAAAGAATGAGAAATTGGGTGAGTGTGTAGACTCAGTTCTATGACAGAGATTGTAAGCTGTGTAAAAATCCCACCCCTATTCCAGGTGCTACTAATACCAGGTTACTCACCTAGGATTCTGGGATAAAGAAGCAATAGCTACTTTCCCTGTGGCAGGTGAGAATAAAGTCTGGCTTATAGGCTGGATCTGTCCCATGCCTTAAATGAAATGCACAGGTCCCTGGGCAGGCAAAGAGGAGATAAAATATTGTCTGAAGAGTTATGGAGTTATGGAGAACCTTGGAGAAAGCTTGCCAGATTTCTGTGACTTTTTGGATGGTCCCCCCAAAAGGTATCACAGAACTTTGGGTGTTGAGGGTTTCATTCCCCTTATGGACCAGTACAGATACTTAGGGGGTTTTTTGTGCCAGATAAAATGGTAACTGACATAGCCCTGTCCAGGCAGTATGAAATGCTCATGATTAGGTCTATACTGCCTCATAGGGCTAGTGGTCATTTTCTGACTCAATTAATGTTACCCCTAGTTTTCAAAACCTCTGTGTTCTTGTGAACAACCAAGCTATCAAGTTCTTTCTCCAACATGCTGGATAGTCTGTAAGGCTGCAGTTTAGTCAGTAGTTAATCAACTTGAGGTCATTACCATATTTCAGTCAGGGAGAGTAAATTGTATTTGGTTAGGCTGAGAGTTAGGCACATGTTTAAAGACTCCTGGTTATGTTTTGTAACTGTAATTAAGGATGAAAGAAAGACACTATTAAGCATGGCCTTTCCATCGAAGAAGGAGTGGGAAATTTTATTCACCACTGCTCTCCTTTAAGTATCCTTGCAGTTCATTTGTGGCAATTTTTTAGTCCCTTGATATGTCCTGGATTTCAGGTTGCATTTGCCTCCCTCAGCACCCTTGTTGTTAGTTGTTTAGTTGTGTCCGACTCTTCATGACCCCATGAACCAGAGCACGCCAGGCACTCCTGTTTTCCACTGCTTCCCACAGCTTGGTCAAACTCATGTTCGTAGCTTCGAGAACACTGTCCAACCATCTAGTCCTCTGTCGTCCCCTTCGCCTTGTGCCCTCAATCTTTCCCAATATCAGGTTCTTTTCCAGGGAGTCTTCTCTTCTCATGAGGTGGCCAAAGTACTGGAGCCTCAGCTTCAGGATCTGTCCTTCCAGTGAGCACTCAGGGCTGATTTCCTTAAGAATGGATAGGTTTGATCTTCTTGCAGTCCATGGGACTCTCAAGAGTCTCCTCCAGCACCATAATTCAAAAGCATCAATTCTTCGGCGATCAGCCTTCTTTATGGTCCAGCTCTCACTTCCATACATCACTACTGGGAAAACCATAGCTTTAACTATACGGACCTTTGTCAGCAAGGTGATGTCTCTGCTTTTTAAGATGCTGTCTGGGTTTGTCATTGCTTTTCTCCCAAGAAGCAGGCATCTTTTAATTTCGTGGCTGCTTTCACCATCTGCAGTGATCATGGAGCCCAAGAAAGTAAAATCTCTCACTGCCTCCATTTCTTTCCCTTCTATTTGCCAGGAGGTGATGGGCCCAGTGGCCATCATCTTAGTTTTTTTGATGTTGAGCTTCAGACCATATTTTCCACTCTCCTCTTTCACTCTCATTAATTCCTCCTCACTTTCTGCCATCAAGGTTGTGTCATCTGCATATCTGAGGTTGTTGATATTTCTTCGGCAATCTTAATTCAGCACACTTAGCACTTACTTAAAGACAATGTGATATGCGTGTTGGTCTAGGACTTCAGAATCAATGGGAACCATGCTCTGGCCTCTGCTGCCAGCCAGGACACCAAGGGCCACTACTGGGAGGCTGCACCCCCTGCCTGCCAGAAAGATCATCATGGCAAAAGGGAAGATCAGCCTGGTCCCATCCATCAATCAGAGAAATAGCAGTTGCAGGGAACTTGCCTGAAAGAACACTCTGCTGCCAATTCTGGCTTCCCAGGACTGCAGCCCTAAAGAGAGGCACACTCTAACCTCATCCATCTGTCAAGGAAGGAGAAGCAATTCCAATGCTTCCTTCCTTCTTTCCTGCTCATTCCTTTTTCCTTTTGTATCATGGCTATTAAACTGCAAGCCTGTAGAACAGCCTTTACCAAAGGTGTCATGGGCTTTGAAGACACTCGAACTCAGGATGCAAGGGAGAAACGTGCTAAGAGGAAGACATGCTTGGCAAATCCACACCATGATCAACTCCCGTCCGGAAACCAACGCTCCCATTATGGAAGGACGTGTGGATCCAGAATTGACCTCCACTGTCATTGTTAAAACTGTGTTTATGGAAGACAGTCTTACTCGGCTACGAGTGATCACCAAAGAGGAAGAATTTTAATATATGTAGAGTGCTTAGCATGTTTTAGTTGCTTTGTGTTAGTTATTATCACAGTACAGAATGATTGATAATAATATTTGTTATCACTATTGTTTGGAATGCTGTTATTAAGCAAAGTGCCCATCTGTTTGACGGTCTGTGTCATGGAAGGTGGGTATTGGAATTTGTTTGTTTGTTGCACTTCTATTCTACCATTTACCTCCAAGGAGCTCAAGGTGGCATATGTGGTTCTTCACCTCTTTAATCCCCACAACAACCCTGTGAGGGAAGTTGGGCTGAGAGGCAGTGACTGGCTCAGGGTCTCCCAGTTCATGCAGTGATACAGTCTCCATTGCCACAGGGCCAAATGGACAGAGCAGGGTGTTTCTGTGCCCTTGCTCACTCTCTACAAACATCAAAGTCTGAAGCAAGGGGAAGGAGATGCATCCCTGGGGAGCATGAAAAGGCGCATAACCCCCCACTGCCTCTTGGTCATGCCTCGCCCTTCCACAGCATGCTCAGTGCTCAGAAAGGGCTGTAAAGCCAAGAAAATGGGTTCAGAAACTAGGTTTGATATTTATTTAGACATATAATTCTCATGTCCCTTTTCGTGTCTGCTTTGCCACCCCAGAGCACCACTGCACATTTCAGTACAGCTCTTTAGCAAAAAGACACAGGGTAGCTGTGACACAGTTGGTGTCTCCCTTGTTTTATATTTCTTTCAGTCTTCCAAATTAGCAATTTTCTTTTTGGCTAGTGTACACGAGAAAATCTTGAAGGTTCCGAACAACAAAATAATAATGGGATCCCATCAGGGTACTGCAATTAAAAGAGATGGCGTATTCCATCAAGTATCAGGGTGTTGTTCTTTTTTTCTTGCTTCCTAAAAATATTTAATTAGACATTAGCCTTTAATTATATTTACTGCTTCATTTTCACTTGTGTATTTAGAGAGGCGATAGTGTCACTAATTATTCTTATCCCCTAAAGCACAACCGATAAAAGCCTCCCTCTTAATACTCACTTTGACTTGATGAGGCTCCTTTCCTCCCTCCCCAATTTTATTGCAAAGAAAAGCAATCAGAGGGGATTTTAAAATATATATTAGTGGTGTAGAACTCTGGAACAGTCTTCCTGGAAAAGTTGGGGGAGCAAAGAATCTCACTGGGTTCAATACATTTAGGAAGATTATCTTGTAATACCTCAACTAGAGCTTCAGTAGTGGGGCCCTGAGAGCTGGGAGGGATTTTCCCACATATAATCTTGAGCAGCAGCTCCTCCTTCTCCTCCTCCCCCTCCTCCCACCCCTTTGAGCATCAAAGATTGCTATCACTAAAGACGGGGTGGTGCATGGCATGAATTTGCACATCATGAAGATTTCCCTTGGCAAACCTCAATTCATGGGTAGTCTTCACTGACACAGTATTTCAAGAATGGCATACTAATGACTTTTGGGCAGTGCCCCCTACCCTTTACAGAACCTACTTGTGGTTTGGCACTCTACTGTGTTTGCTGGTTGACCCTTGCAACAGGACATCCTTTACCAGACATCTGTCTGTGGTCCATGAAGGGTTCTGCCATAATAAATTTGTTTATTATAAAACTTATATCCTGCCCTTCCTCCGAGATGAATGTGTTAGGGCTGTCGCCAGCTAAGCCATACTAAGAATAAACCCATCAAAATTAATTCAGTCATGTCAATTGATTCCAATAGGTGTAGTCTGAGTTATATATGGCCCTTGGGCTGCAGTGCTACTCCCTCCCCCGATCTACACACCCCACACACTAGCACCTTGCAATAAGACTCTTGGTTGATTTTGCCCTAACAGACTAATATAGCTACCCATCTGGGAAAGCCATGCCCTCCTCTTGCTGCAACAACACTATCCATGCAATAGGTCCTTAAATATATAGTTGATCCATTGAAACATTCCTGCTTTGTGGCATGCATGAATGAACTGGCCTCTGAACAGTTATTAAAGCATATGACTTAACAAGAATCCAGACATCCCTGGTGTAACTAACCAATGGGAATTTTGGAAAGCAATATTGCAGGGGGTTACGCCTCATGCATCTGCTCTTATGAGGAAAGGTTGCAGCATTTGAAACTTTTTTGTTTAGAGGAAAGGCAACTTAGAGGAGACGTGATGGAAGTTTGTAAAATTATGCATGGCACGGAGAAAGTGGATAGAACAGAGGTTTTTTCTCACACTCTCCTAGCACTAGAATTTAATGGACATTCAATGAATCTGAATGCTGAAAGATTCAAGACAGATAAAAAGAAAGTACTACTTCACACAGCTCATAGTTAAACTGTGGAACTTACTCTCACCAGAGGCAGAGGTGGCCGCCAAATTGGATAGCTTTAAAAAAAGGATGGACAAATTCACAGAGGATATGGCTATCCATGGTTACTATCCACATGGCTATGTTCTGCCTCCATGATCAGAGGCAGTGGTACTTCTGAATACCAGTTTCTGGAAAAAACAGGAGGGGAGAGTGCTCTTGAGCTTAGTTTCTGCCTGAGGGTTTCCCAAAGGTATCTGCCACTATGAGAACAGGGTTTTGGGCTAGATGGGCCTCTTCCAGCAGGCTCGTCTTATGTTCTTACATCCTTTGAGTCTACTCATACCTGGCTTCATCAATTCATATGTTCTAGGAGTCTCTTCCTGGACCACAAATGTACATGTCATCTATTCACTGACTTTCCTGTTGTGTGTGTAACTGCTCCCCCCCCCCCCGGGTTTGTTTTGCCTATGTATCATTGTATGTTTCGGGGTGGAGAACCTTAAACCTCACATTGGAGCTTAATGTGGCCCTCCAAGCCTCTCTACCTGGCCCCCAGGGACTCCTTACAGACCACACACCCTCTCTAGACACACATTTTGTTGACCTTGCTTTGCACTTTCCTTGAGTGGTTTCTTCCCTGGCTGGAATTTGTTGTATAGTGCCTATTGCTTCCCTGGATGGAGGATTCAAAGGATTGTGGGAGTGTAGAAATTTACACTCAATGGTCCACCCACTTTTGCCTCTGGCCCCACCCAGCAGCACTATTTGAACCTCAGAAGATTGCCCGGGTGGGAATGCGTCCCTCAGGGTTGAACAGGTTTCCCATTCTGGTGTGTGTGTGTGTGTAATATCATTAGGGCATTCAAGTGGCACCATGGCTAGCATATCCATAGTCTAGATCAGGACAAGGTAAATATTGCTTTGGTGTCTTTATACTACATTAACTTGCCTTGTTTGTATATTTGCAGTTAATAAGCTCTCATCTCATGGAGAGGGCAACCATCAGATGCGTAATTTATGCTCTGCAGTTGCTGAGAGCATCAGGCCAGGGCTTTGGAAACGTGTTTCCTCTGGCATTTGACATTTTGAAGGAAGTAAAAAATGGGCTAAACAAATGGTGAAATCTTTCAGTCATTCAATAATTTAGATTTTATTGAATGTGTTCCCTTCTCTCCTCTGACACTTTGGTCTTGCTAATTAGGACAAATAAGAAGGGTTTGCTGTGAGCAAGGATAATAACCGGCGAGGCCCCCCATTTATTAAGTCACTTTCTGTGGGTGGAGAATTGATTGGTGGCTGTGAGTGGCATGCTGCCTAGACCTGCAGCGACTTGGAGGAGTCATTATGATCCGCAGAAGGGCCCTAGCTAGAGATTTGTATTGATAAGGTGTCAGTTGTTTTGCATTGGTCCTCCTAGAGAATTAACCCCTCTCACTTTCTCTCTCCACCCAGTGCTGAATTATCACCTCCTCAATATGCTCAGAGTTCAGGCATAGTATGAACCAACACCAGGAGATCCAGGAACTCCCAAAGAAGGGATTGCAGTCTTAGTGCAGGCTGAATGGCACTCTCAGAATCAAAGCAAACCTGGTCATTTTGAGTGGCAACCAACGCCAGGCAGGAAAGGCTTTCATTATAGAGATGTCGGTAGAACAAGTCCTCTATTTGCAGCCATCAGTTTTATGGCCTTGCTATGCCAATGATGGTTTTCAGTTAAGTGCAGAAAACTAGGGAAAGGCACCTCTTGCCACCAATTCTTGCTGCACATCTAAGATTAGTGAGTCAATGAGAACCAAAGCTACAAAACTTAGTATTTCAGGGGGTGTGCAACTCCATTCAGAACAGGTTGTAAACTCCAAACCTGTGTCAGCCAATCTGTCTACCAGCAGTACAATACTACCTCTGTTTTGTCTGCATTAAGTTTCAGCTTGTTCACCACACAGTCCTCCATAGCTACCAAACAGCAGCTTAGCCTTTTAGCTGCCTTCCTAGGAGCAGATGAAAATGAGAAATATGTTTCAGTTAACCTGGGGAAAGAGGTTGGGAATGCTACATGCCAGGGCTATAATGTCTTCTTCCAATGGCAAGAACACATTCTAACAGTTAAAATGCAATGTATCGCTGTTTCCATGAAGGCTAGAAACTTTATAGATCTAGAAGCTACTGTATATATCTAGGAGAGGGAGAGAGTGTGTGTACCTTTAAGACTGTCTTGTTAGTCGCTGTAACAAATACATGGTCTTCATTATTAACAGCATCCTTCCAGAATCTAGAGCAAACTTGTCCAAATTGCTGTTTGGTGCTTTAAAAATTTCTCCACTTTTATGTATATATACTCAGTCCAATGAAGCAAACATCACAGTCCCTCAATGTTACGAATAGGATGGGAGGTGGTATGAATGAGAATCCAGGTAGCGAGGATGGAGAAGCAGCAGTGGGGTGAAATGCCTCTCTGTGTTGCCTCCTCCTGAAAAGGGAAGCAAAGGTGAAGGGTGAGCTGAGCATCTTGTAACTCTGTCTGGACCAAATAAAGGGTTTGAAATGCAGGCCCTTTGATTTAGTAACACTGAATTCTTTTATTATAAAATGTTCTGAGCTTCCAAGACATTTGGATTACTCAGAACACTTTGATTGCTAGGTGCTTTTACATATTTGTTTTTATTTTTATGTATTTATTATTTTCTTGCATGCATATCCCACCTTTCTTGCACCATGGAACCCAAGGGGGTTCCCAGGCAATCACCCATCCGGGCGCTGATCATGCTCAGTTCTCCTTAGCTTCAGCGACCTCTTGAGACTTCACACCATCCTGAGGAACCATATGCCTCAGGTCATTATTCATTCATCTCCATTTTGCCAGAGCTGAGCGGCCCCAGAATCTTTATTGTTGAATCAAATACAATAAATTCCCTTGCACATCTGAGACTGAAGGAAGACGTTCCAGGTCATGTCAACCAGGAGAACTTGAGCCCTGTCTCACAAGAAATCACCACTGACTCTGCTCTACAATACAGGCCAGCCTCCCCCAACATGGTACCCTCCATATGTAGTTGCATGTATGCCAGCTCCCAGCATCCCTGACCATTGGCCATGTTGGCTGGAGCCAGCGGGACCTGTTCTTCAAAGCAGCTAGAGAACACCAAGTTGGCAAAGCCTGTTTTAGGCAAACTGTACACAAATGGTGTAAAAAGTCCTGCTCTTTTAAAGAAAAGCACCATTTGGACGCTGTGATTCTGATCAGAGAAGTGTTTTGGAAAGGGAGTGCTTATTTCTTTCTCTGCTGGCCATTTTCCCATTCAAAACCACCCCCCTGCAGCTGCCAGCAGATGGGTGTTTACCCTTGCATCTTAACCATGTTATTTAGCTTAACAATGAATCTGGCATGGACTTAATAGAAATGATCTTCCTTGGCATCCTGCCTACTTTTTTAATTTTTTTGCATTTCTTGCACTGCAATAAATGTGTTTCTCTTTTGAGTACCACTCATCTCTTCCCCGGGAAATTCCCTCCTGGGGTTGGCCACGTCCAAAGCACCAAGGAAAGCTATTCATTATCCCCAATTTTATTTAATATTACTGGCTTCTGGAATATGCTCAAGTATGGCATGAGAAATGCCAGACACTGTCCATAAATGAGTCATTTATTCCTGTGTGTCTGTGGCCTTGCAAATGGAAAGAGAAGGCTGTATACCTTTTTTAGCCCCTTAGCCTCCATTTACAGTTTTGCAGAACTCTGGAATTCGTAGCCCACCTATCCTTAGCCCCAGATATACTGTGGGAAATTCACCCAAGCCGGCCACAGTGACAAATATTCTTGCTTTACCACTGGCTAGAACTTAAGTCAATTTGACCATGGGTTCAAGGTTCTAGACTGCTTAATATCAAAAAATAGTGATTCTGACTCTTAAGGCTGCCTCTGGATTCTTGTAAATACAAGCAGGCAAATACACCCTTCATATGTTCAGAGACATGTCCCTTGTGTTCAAAGGACTCAGCCTACTCAATGAAAAGAGCCTCCAAGGTTTAGACTTGCTGAACCATGTCCCCCTTGCATTCAGATTTATTTATTTTGGTTGCCTTTGCTGAGCCGTTGGGGAGAGGCAATTTGTAGTTAGACAGTGGCCTTGTATCTCAATCAAATTTCCAGTGGATGGATGAATTTTGCTTTATGATTGAGGCCCTTCCCAATCAAATTAGTTGATGAGATGATTCTGCTGGGGTGGGGGTGGGGAATGGTGATCTCCACTGTGTGCTCCACCTGATCTTAAGACCCAAGAGGGTCTGTAGGAAAGTGTGTGGTCTTTTAGATACAGTATTTGGAGCTTAAGTCATTTAAGGCTTTGAACACTAATGTGAGCATTATAATTACCTGTGGTGTCCATTCTCAGCGGTGCACTCAGGGAAGCACGTTGAGGCAGAGGTCCAGGACTCCACTGGGGAAAATGAGTAAGAAGACCCCCCCAGATGTGGCAGGGGCGACTTACCATATACCACATTTTAAATAAGGAGATACACATTATCATCTAAAGTGAGGGTAGACACTGTGGTGCTCCCCCCATCTGTTTTCGTACTACAACTCCCATAATCCTTGATCATTGGTCATGCTGTCTGTGGTTGATGGGAGTTGTAGCCCAGCAACATTTGGAAGGCTACAGGTTCCCCATGCCTAATGTACATGGTTCCACCCTCCAAATTTCTCTTCAACACACACATTTTTCATGTGGGTTTGGCTTAATCCCTTAATCTGCATCCACAGACGTAATCATCCATATTTAAGAACACAGAATTTAAAAAAACATCTGTTCATATTCATCCATTGCTACTGTTTTCTCTCTCTCCCCTCCCCCCACTTCCTGTTTAAATGGTAAGTACCCCCCTGGGAACAGTCAGCTGTTATTGTTTTCCTTACAAAATGCTATAAATCTACGTTATGTTATTCATGCACATTATTATATGTGTTTGACTTGGAAACTGAAACGTGTTCTGCACATGCTCAGAGGCATATTTCTCTTTATTGCTTTAACAGTTCTGAGGCTAAACTCTCTCGCACTGGAAGTAAATCTCACATTAAGCCCTTGATATAGTTGCCTTCCTAACCACTGCAGATTGGTATAGACAGATAAGAGTCCTTAAAGATTGCCAGGGATCAGGTTGAGCCAAAGTGATCAGAATGTATCACGAGGAACTGTTTGCGATGCCAGCGCTGAGGCCTGCATCAGCACTCTTGAAGCATATCTCTCCCACAAAGAATTATTGAAACCATAGGATGTTAGAGGTGCTGGGAATTGTAGCCCTTTAAACCACTGAGCCTAGGACTTGCTGATCAGAAGGTTGGCAGTTCGAATCCCCCGCGACGGGGTGAGCTCCCGTTGCTCGGTCCCTGCTTCTGCCAACCTAGCAGTTTGAAAGCATGTCAAAATGCAAGTAGATAAATAGGTACCACTCTGGCGGGAAGGTAAAGGGCATTTCCATGCGTTGCTCTGGTTCGCCAGAAGCGGCTTAGTCATGCTGGCTACATGACCCGGAAGCTGTACGCTGGCTCCCTCGGCCAATAAAGCATGATGAGCGCCACAACCCCAGAGTTGTCCGCGACTGGACCTAATGGTAAGGGGTCCCTGTACCTTTACCTTTACCTAGGGGGTAAAACTATGGTTCCCATGATTCTTTGAAGGAATGTTCTTTAAATGTGCCTTAAATGTAAGGTGGATGCAGGGCAAAATTCTATGCCTTCTTACTTAGAAGTCCCAGTGGAGTCACATCTACACCATTTAAAGTATGTTTAAAGCACATGATTATTTGAGGGAAGCCATGTGCTTTTAATGTATGCTGGGTGTGACCTAAGTTACATGGGGCTTCCCCCCAAGTGTTTTCTTCCAAAATAAATCACCCTAGACATTTTATTGAAGGGTGGTGTTAAAATGCATTAGATAGATACGTGTGCATACAAGGGGCCATAGCTAATGTGTTGCATGCAGGAGATTCCAGGTTCAATCCCTGTTATCTCCAAGTAGGACTGAGGGAGACTCTTGTTTGAAACCTTGGACAGAGCCATAGCTGCAGAGGTGTGTGTGGGGGGGAATAGCTGGGTCCCCCCACATGAAGCCTCCAGAGGGGTGTCATTGAGGCTCCCAGCTAATGTGTGTGTCTACACAAATGCATGTGGAGGGATGCCAAACTGGGTTTTTGACCAGGGTGAAATAAAGCCTAGTTTTGCCTCTGCCTTGGAGATCTGCTCCCAATCAGCACAGACAATATCAAACTAGTTGGACCAATGGTCTGAGCTGCTTCCTATGTTTATCTAAATTCCTAGGCTCCGAATGTGCTGACACCCTATTTTTCCTTCGAACCATATGTCTGTTGCATCTGGCTCTGGTTGAGAGATCTTGAAGTTCTAGTAAATAAATAAGTAAAGTAGATCTGACAGGCCCGAAGTCTGCCCATCCTTAAGTCTAGGAGAAAAGTGAGGATGCAAGCATTGTGAAACCTTATGGAGAAAATCTTGGTGATGCAGCAGTGCAGCGCTGAGGGACTGGCCACTCTAGGACATTCATGAAGCTGCTTCTTTATGGTAAAAACTTCAGAGGTATCTTAAAGGGCCATTTGTTGTCATTAGGCATAAGCAAAAGCAGAGAGAAAATTCTGCATGTGTGCTACTGACTGAGTAACAACTGAAGGTAACTGAAATTGACATTTTATCATGAGATAGATACTCAGGCACTGTTAACTCCTGTAGTCACTCTCAGCCTATTATTTTATTGGTTTGTTTTTCTTACATTAACCTCCAACTTTCCCTCCAGCAGATCTCAGAAGAGCATAGTTTTCACAACACCATTTTGTCCTCACACCAACCCTCTGCAGTAGGTTAGGCTTCTGCCACCAAAGGCGACTGCTTTACTCTGCCTAATGGTAGGGCCAGCCCTGCTGCAACCTCAACTGCTAAGCCAGAGGGTTTATTGAGGCAGTTTCTTAACCACAGCGGGAGAAACCTTAAAACAAATAAATGCATTCTCATTTATGAGAATATTTGAATATTTGTGTGATGCTTTTTGCCCTGCTTTGCCAAGAAATTTCTCTTGAATAACATGGTATTACACTGCATAGAGTGGAATTTTGCCTCAAAAGAAAATCCCACTTCAGTGGGATTTACTCTCGTGTAGATGTGTACATAGAAATACAGTGCAAATTGTAAAGCAGATGCCTGCTTGATTACCTAGATACTTACAGAATAGATTTCAACTGGTTTGGGTGGAGGGAGTGGCGAATGAGCAGGAATGTGTGTTTGTTTATGTGGTTTTGATTCCGTAGTGTGGTTTCCAAAGTAAAATTCCTTGATCATACGTGTCTGCGGGTGGGGGTGGGGGGGGAGGAGTGGGAGCGCGCTTGAAATAAACAACAACAACACTGCCTACGTTTTATTTCTTTTCTTACCGACGTGCAAGAAGACGCCTTCCTTGCAGCAGTTTCTCCTTCCACAAACGTGGGTCTTCTTCTTCTTCTTCTTATCCTATCCTTCGCTATACATTTTTATGGGGATGGAATTGGGGTGGGGAGAAATGAAACAGGGTTTATCTGCAGCGAAGGGGAAAACGTGTATCAGACCATCTTAGAACGTCGTTAATAAAAAAATAGTCCTTGGATGCAGAAGCCCATCATGATAATTGTCTAATCTTGCTGAATGAAATCTTACGAATGGAGCAGTCGGAATCTCAAAAGCTCCCTGTCTTGTTCAGAATCACAACCAACATTCCATCCGCCCACCCTTCCAACCCCCCTCCCCCGCGTCACAACCTACCCCCAGAATAATAGAACAGTTTCTTCCATCTATAATGGCTGCCTGGTCGTCCTCACCGCACCCTCCCCCTGCCTCGACTTGTGTAGTCTTCGATTCCTGCGCCATTTTGAGCTCCTACTCCCCTCCCCCCTCAATCCGATCTCCTAGAGTCCAACAACGCTCCCCCCCGCCCTTCCTCTCCCGGATCTCAGTGTGTTACTTTGGCCCACAAATGCGACTTGAATGCCTCCCAAAACCCTGCCATGTTAGGGGAAATACCGGTGACTTAGCAGAGACGTAATATGATTTATTTGTGTATGTGTGTGTTAACATTGTGCATGTCACACTCACGGCCGGCGATCCCTCTTCTCTGACCGCTTGCCATTCGCAACCCAGCGAAGCTCGCCTCCGCCGCCAACCCCGCCCCAAGCCACCCACTTTTAAGATGGGGTTTGGTTTAAAAAATAAAATAAAATTAGGGCTAAGAAATAAAGGTCCTCAGGAGCCATAGGCACAACCAATCGTTAATTCCGAATCTAAAAAGCAGACAGAAGGAAACAGATTTAATCTCGTTCAAAAGCTCTGTTTGCTCTCGCGTCTTTTATTTCGTTTGTGTACGTGGGGAGCTTGAATTAGTCGATTGAATAGCCTTCTCTGCATAGGAAATTCCCTGTTTTCACGTCTTAATTTTTTTCTCCGTTCCTCTCTGCGTGTCCCTAAATTTGGAACATCCCTTTCTTCCACATTGCTAAAAAAATTGGAGAACAGACGCCTGTTTCTCCTCTCGAGGTGACGTGTAAAAACCACGGCAAAGAGATTCTAAAATCTCTGCGCCCACCTATTGAATTATTTCTTCTCTGTCTTTCTCTCCTTCCCCTCATTCTAAGACAGTGCGGATAAGGGGCTTTTTCTGTTCTTTTTTATTTTTTTACAACGGAGGGGTGACCTAATTTAGCAAAAAAGGGGAGACCTAGAAACTTTGGGAATTACTGATATTTTGTAATAATAATAATTGCAACAACAATAATAATCTTTTTGTTTGCAAATTGTGCCCCTTACTTTCCATTCCTTTTCTGGTTTATGCTGTGTTAGTTAACTAGATGCTTTTTAAATAAAAATAGTTCCTGCTCAGGGTGGTTCCCGCCCCCGCACCTCCCAAGAACAAATCATATATTAACACGCATCAACTGTTTTGTTGGTTGTTTTTTTTTTAGCATTATAAATATTCTAAAGGATCTCTGCTGCGCATGCTACATATTTTAAAATGTTAATAAAAAGAGAAAAGAACGTGATTTTTTTAAAGTTTAGTACAGCTTTTTAAGCCTTTGAAAATATTTATACTCCTCAGCGGCTATCGCCGCTAATTCTTCTTGTTAGGTAAACGAAGGCTAATAGAAATAAAATCTCAAAGACTTTTAAAGGGAGGAAAACGAAATACAGTCTCCTGTTTTGTTTTGTTTTTAAAAAAGGTGAATGTAAAACAGGAATGCAGCGTTTAATACTATAAAGCCATTTATTTAATCTATGAAAATAATGTACAATAAATAATTTGCATTTTACTATTAAAGCATTTGAATAAATAATCTACCTCTAAAACATAAAAAGAAGGGACAAAACCTCCATCGCTCTTGTTCTTTTTTATTTTTTCCTTCTTCCTATTTTGTTCTTTAAATTAATAAATCTAAACGTCTTGCTTTGTTTCCTGAGAAGTTCGCTTTTTTTTTTAGAAAAATGGACAGACATTTTCTTCTTGAGTCGAGGATTTCTAATGCAAGCTTTCTGGGAAAGGGTGAAGGGAGCTTCTAAAGATATTTAAAAGGCCAGACTTCATTTTTCTCCTTTGATAAATATCTCCTTAAGCGTGGCACCCCTTTATTCTTGTCCGAATAAAAATATATATACGAGATAGAAATACCTGAATTCAGTCAGAACATAGATTCCTTTAAAAGAGAGTGGCAGAAATGTTTCTTAGGTTCGGGTCCACTAGAGACTCACAAACCTCTTTCGAAATAAATGCTTTTTCAGTGGGGGGGGGCTGTGACCAGGCGTGGGGTGGGGGAGCGTACTTTCGGTTTCCATGGCATGGGGAGCTGTTGGTGTGTGCATGCCTGTGTATATTTATAGGGGCATATAACCCAAGGCAGATAAGGAATGTCGGAGGGTGTTTACTGGAAATTCAAATGTGGCAGATCGAGAGTACAAAGTGTGCTTGTAAAAAAGTCCAGATCTTCGACGGAGAAGCTGATAGGGCTGTCTAAGAACCCCTGGAAGCTGGGAGAAAGCCCTTCTGAGGTCTGTGGGCAGGAATCCACAGAGAAAATATTCAGGTCTGGTGGCAACAAAGGAGACTTCTGGCTTTCCAGGAAGGCATTGTCCAGGGAGGAAGAGGAAGAGGAGGAAGAGCGGGCGCCAGCTGTCCCATTTGGCTCTGCGTTGGGGGCGCTCTCCTCGGCGGGTGTCAGGTAGCCAGCGGGGGGCCTCGGCGGCTCTCTGCTGCTGCGGGCAGGGTAAGGACAAGGGATCTCCAGGACGTCTCCAAATGGAGAGCTGCCCTCCTCCTCTTCCTCCTCCTCCACCTCTTCGCTGCCTTGATCCAAGCTGGCGTCCCCCTCGGGGATTTCCTTATGCTGCGTTTGTCGCTTATGCTTCATCCGCCGGTTTTGGAACCAGACCTTCACTTGTCTTTCCGTCAGGTCCAGCAAAGCCGCGATCTCCACCCGGCGGGGTCTGCAGAGGTATTTGTTGAAATGGAACTCCTTCTCCAGCTCCAGCAGCTGCGTGTTGGTGTAAGCCGTCCTCAGCCGTCGAGAGCCGCTGCCGCTGTTGTCTAACAAACCCTGGACGTCTTGGACGCAGAAAGAAGAAGAAGACAGTTTTAAAAATGAAAACGAGACGAAATAAAGCCATTAAAAATAACAGCTGGGTGAAGAAACGTTCTTCCTAAGTGAGGTCTGCCCACGTGCGCTTTTTTTTTTAATTGAGACAAGGGCGTGCGTGGGAACCACTTGGAAATTATAGGGAAATTTTACAAAGTTGTGTGCATCTCAGTCAAAAGTCTTACACACCCACACCCACACCCACACACACACACACCCCTTAGCGCTGGGAAACTTCCTTAAGGTCCTGCAAAGAACAGAGTGCGGGGGCAGGGCAGGGGGAGGGGGAAGGGATGGTGCATTTTTTGAGGGAGGCTCAGTGGGAAGAATTCCCCGCACGCTCACTCTGGGATGGAGAAATCAGTATTCAAGACACGCTCGTGGAAGACCAAGTCTCCCTAAGACATCTTCAAGCCTCTCCTCCATCGATTGGAAGAGACGACGTCAGTTTCCTGCCTTCCGTCTTCCCAATCTACCTTCTTGCCTAAGAAGGGGACCTTTCATAATGGGATGGCAAAGCCTTCTTAGCGGGGAAAATAGGAAAGGGGAACACACAAGGAGACGAGAGAGTGCGAAAGAACCGATGGGATCTTTCTTTATTCACACAGCCTGGAAAACAGGGGATCCAAGGAGCTAATACCGTGTCCCCCTCCCAACAACCTCGTTGCTTCTCTCCCAATGGAGTCGCTAGGATGTCCATCCCAACCACAAATCCAGGATGTATGCAGGTGGGACGTGGGAGGGTGAGGACCCTGAAGGAAAGGAATGAGCTCCTTTCCTCCTAAGCTTGGTGGCTAGCTAGGTTGACCCCACCGCGATGCTGTCAGGGCAAGGCTTGTAAAGTAGAGGTCCAGGCCCCCCGCTCCGCAGAAGGAGGCTTATCACATTTTGAAGTGAAGGAGTGCCATCCACCCCAACTATTAGACCATGTAGTCCAGAATTTACAATTTACGTAATTGCACCTCTTGAGATCCTACGGGACTTAACTGAGTTGGTGGGACAGAAATGTTGAAATGGAAGACTCTCGCATCTGCAGGCTAAATGGACGGGGTGCCCTGCAAATTACCAATCTATGGAATAGAGGTGGTTTAAAAAGGACTATATTCCCCGCTCCTTTCCTCTGAGGTCTTCTTTCCAACCATATTTCTTCTGATCTTGACATAAAAACACCTTTATAATATATTATAAATATACCCCCTCCTCCCCCACCCCCCAAAAAGCGAATTATATTCTGTATTGTCCACCGTTTCCCACTGGAATGACTAGCCAGAGCATAAACAAGGCGCCCAGAGGGCCAGAAATGAATACCAGTTCGGAGAGGCTGTGTGGATTTTTATTTTAACTTGTTCTAGAGATTTGCTAGAAGAGGATAAGAAAGAAATAGAGAGAAAGAGAGAGAGAGAGAGAGAGAGAGAGAGAGAGAGAGAGAATGATTCTCCCTGCCATTTCAATCATTCTGCTTGGAGTTGGTTTAGGATTAAGGGAGGCGAGAAGAGCATTGCCTCTGTTTCCCAGTAAAAAGCACATTTTAGATAGTAGGATTTCTGTCCTGTTCGGTCAACTCCGTCAGTGTCCCCCCCACCCGACACCCCAATTTTCCCCCTTCGTCGTATACAGACCTGCAGGAGAACCCGCGGCAGATCCGGGCAAAGAGGAGGAAGAGGAGGAAGGAGAAGCAGCAGCAGCAGCAGCAGCAGCAGCAGGGACCTGGCTGGCTTTCTTGAAGGATTTCTTCTCCTTCATCCAGGGGAATTCTCCTGCCAGGGAAGGAGGCTGGAGCGCGGGTCTCTGGGCCTGCCCATGTCTTGGTCTCTTTTGGCTCCTTGGCGTAGGCTGGTTGCTGGATGAAGGATCCAAGCCGAGGAGGGCTTGTTCTAAAGGAGGAGGAATTAACGTCGGTGGTTCCTTGATTGATGAAGTTTGAAATGTCTCCAGGACAGCGGGAAGGGACGTCAGACACTCCGCTAGCGATGGCTGGCTGTTTATGAAGCCTATCTCCCTCTCAAATTCAAAATTCATGGCTTTTTCCAGGGGCCCAGTGCAAAAAAAGGGAGGGGGAAAGAGGGGGGGAACGCGGGTGGATGGGAGGGGAAGGAACGGTTGATCTTAAAGGCCCTTCCAATATTTTATATCGCTTTACTATTAGTATTATTTGCAGTCTCCTCCCCCTCCCTCCCCCGTTTTTTTAATTTTAAAAAATCTTATATTGCTGATAATACAGGCGTATGGGGACCTTGCTCTATTAAACTGACGAGCAGGGATAAATTGCAGCCAATCCTGGTCATGTGACCTGGCTCGCCCAATAGCAGGGCCAGCCCGGTTGAAAACAGAAAGTATTTTTATTTAATAGCTAATAATAATAACAATAATAACAACAACAATAACAACAATAAAAATAAAAAATTATGAGAATAAAAATAATGGCAGCTTACCTATCCTTGGGAGAATGCCACTGATTTTCCCCCTTTTGCTAACAAATGCTAAGTGAGTGTTAAGGAAGATATTGCGAAAGGGCTGAGGAGGCAACTGTGGGGTTGATGGTGGTGGTTACAGTTTGCCTTATTGCCTCGCCTCTGTCTGGTTGATTGAATCGCTGATTTTAGCTCAGTCCAGGAGGGAGGAATTAGAAAAGAAGAGACAGACACCAGGGATGAACTAAAAATCACCCAAGTAGAAGCCGAAAACTTATAATTTACAACCAGCCCAACACTGAAACCCAAGGAAAGAAAAACGAGTGGATTAGCAAACTCAAATCTGTTTGGATTTGCATATATATATAACATATTATAAACACTGCTGGAGAATATCAGGTTAGTGTGAAAGGATGTTGGAAAGAGTTATTTCTAGAAGCTGTCCTCTTCTAAAACCTAAGAGGGCAGTTGGGATTGAATAGGCGATAGTGGAAACAGTTGTTAATGAGTTTATTAGTCCAAAGTTTTCTTTAAAAGTAGGGGGGAACCTAATGTATCTGCCCACCCCGGCTCAGTTATATGCACCCAGAGACCATAAACTCAAGGAGTTAATTTTTTTAAAAAAGTTAATAATATATAATCAGTCCTTTAAAAAAAAAAAGTTCCACGCAAACTGTGAGAGTAAAAGAGCAGAGAGTGAGGGGGAGAGAAAGAAACGATCAATCTTTCTCCACCAAAGACTTCTGACAGCCCGGGCTTCGCTAAGGTCCTAAAGAATTTGGACGTTCATCAGAATTCCTAAGTGAAGATTTATTCATAGATTTGGGCCTGCTCGGTAAAGGTACAAAATCAGAAAGTTTGGAGTCTGGAAGGGGGAAAGTTGAAAGAGTGAGAAAGAGATAAAAACGAATCAAAAGGGAATTCTGAAAACCTTAGAATGCTTCTTTGAGGTTGTTTATTCAAGCTACATTTATCTCCTTCCACAGACTTTCTAGAAAGTAAGGCTAAGAAACTACACTGAGGAGTGAAGAAAAAGCTTGGCAACTTTTGTCAGCTCAAACATCTGTGTGGGTGGCATTGTACAAAAACCCTAAATCTGGAAGAAATTGAGGTTTAGGAAATGTGAGAACACCCCCAAAATCTATGCATGCAGATTCATGAAGTGCTCTGAAATTTACTGTAGTAGTACTACTATGAGTCCTAGTTCTATCTGTTTTTGTTACAAACATTTGAGAACTGTGTTATCTGCTGCAATCAAGAAAGTAACATTAAGAAGGTGCTGGAAAATATATTATTTAAAAAAAACATGTTTTGATGTGATTTGGTGGTGGGAATATGGATGATGTGCATTTTTTTTTGTTTCTGCTTTTCTCCCCATGCCCATTCCTTGCAAGATTTTGTGTAAAATGTGTGCAGTCAGGCTCATCCTATCACAGATTCTGCTGCTAGTAAAATAGTATGTTCCTATCTGAAGCATGCACAACCTTTCAGAGTAGTTTTATAACTTTTTAAATCCATAGTTCTCCCTAACACTCAAAGGAAGAGAATAATAGTGTTCTAATACGTTTTACCAACATCTGCAAAACTTTTGAAAGATTTTATTTTGTTCCATAATCTTAAAAAAGTGTAGAGTGCAGATGATTTAAAATGGAGTGGACCACTTTTATTAGCTTACAAGGAGATTGGGGTGTGGTGAGAGAATATGGGGAAAAACGGAGACAGGTTGTTTGAAATGCAATTACTTTTAAATGCTTGAGTTAAGCATACACAACCCACCACTGGAATTCTACTTTCTGTTCCATTTCCCAGGCCAAGAGCATCAGATTTCCACAGGAAATCCATCTGACTAATCAGATTTCACTTGGCTGCATTTGCACTGCCAATCCTTCAATGCTGTCAATTGCTGACATCAGTTAAATGCCCTGAATGCTTCGGTCCATATGGGCTTCACCCACAGCATCACAGCGTCATGGGTTTTGTAGTCTTGCAGCTTTCTAAATGGACTGCAGACTACACGCACAAATGTTTCAGACATAGACATATAGATGGATTGGTACCATGTGGTTAAAATACCACAAGCACTTGCCCTTTGCACGTGTCAGTTTTGTGAATGAGAACAAACATGGTTTGGATTGAAGGGTTTATCGTGAGGGTTTGTTTTTTAAGGAATGCACAAATATTGCAAGTGTAGTGATGACTTGGCTGCAAAAATTCATATACAGATGGGTACAGCATTGCTTTTGGAATGGCAATTCTAGTGTGTGTCCCCTCTCACACACATATTATTGACTCTGTTTTAATAGTCAAGTTTTGAGGTGAATCCTGGTGTATTCTTTTTCAGTGGAACCCAGAATCCATCTGAAGAACATATCAGGAAAAAAATGTAGAAGAGTGCATGTGTGGGAGGGGATATTTCAAACTGCAGATGTATTGCTGTGACATGACCTTACCTATGCATTCCCAAAAGCAGAGGCCTATTAGAACCTGGTGATAAATTAAACCTCAATTAAACTGGAGGTATTGGAACTTCATCTTGCAATCCTATACCACTGACCTGGGTATAAGCCACATTTAACTCATGGGACTTACTTCTGAGTAGAAATGTATAGGACTGCACTGCTAAAGAGCTATTTCCAATGTGTGTATGTTTTTAAGAGGCTTCCTGATTTGATACATTCCCTAGTCAAGCGTGCCATGAGAACATGTGTCTCTCCCAAGCAATAGACTTTTGAGAAACGAAAACAAACCTCGTACTTACAGCGTATTAAAGCCAAATCAATTTGATTTTAGTGGAATTCCCTTTATTTGGTGGTAGTAGCAGCACTACAACAAAACAAAAATGAGTGCTGTTACTTCTTTAAATTTATTTATGGAGATAGTGTGCAAGGAACTGGGCTCTTTGGCTGGCACTACACAAACTTATTTTAAAACTATTTGAGGAAACCTTTTCACACAGGACTGAATAACAAAGATGCCAATATTTTGGCTCAGTTATATCATCCATAAAATCACATTCAGGGGAATGGGAGGAGGAGGCAGCATTACATTCTTGACTATTGTTGTTTGATCAGGTCCCAATCAAAGTTTCCACGCTCTTATGCTTTTAAATTATAGCATCAGATAATATTAAATTACTTATTGCATGGATGAACATAACCCAGCTACAGTCATGGACACAGGGGAAAGAGTGTTTCAGATTTTTTTCTAACTAAACTGTTATTTATTATTGGCTCAAGGCTAAAATTATCAGTTGAAACTTAATATACGAAACCAAACATAAAACAAAATTAAAATAATCTTTCTTACAAAGCCCTCTGGCCTGAAGTTCTTGCCTGTCCGTGGATTCAGTCTACCCATTAACTAAATGTAGGGCTACAGACCAACAATAGTTGTATGGAAGGAGAATATTCATTACACATGTGTTGTAATCCACACCCTCCCTTTCTCTAAGGTGGTCCTATTAAAGTTGATGGAACTGCTTGGGGTTTTGTTAGTTGGCATTTGTAAACACAATGAAACTCACCTATGGCATACTACCACAGCAACTTACACCAGATAACCATGGACATAGAACAGTATCCAATCATGTAGAAACAATTATTTCTCAACCCAGAAGCAGTTACTCTAATGTAATCCTATAGACCTCAGTGAATAGTTTAGACACTGCATCCAGAAATCTTCAGGTCTGTGACCTGATTAATATACTTTGTACTCTGGGTCTAGTCTTAAACAGCATCTGTAACATGCACTATAAAGAGCAAACATGACAGCAGCCACTGGTGAAGTGCTTTCCCCTATAAGGGATCCACGCATAGCCCATCACATATAACTATGCTTACCATGTGAGTTACCCTGTTGAGATGTAAAGCGAATGTTCCAGCAACTGATGCTAATTCTACACATAAAACAGCCAACTAACATGGCAGGTGCATTTATATGTGATGGAACACATGGCCAAGGATAGTCCTGTGGGGAAGGGCCATAGCTCAGTGGCAGAGCATCTGCCTTGCATGCAGAACCTCCCTGGTTCAATCCCCAGCATATCCAGGTGGGGACATCTGGCTGAAACCCTAGAGAGCCACTGCCACTCAATATAGACAATACTGAGCTAGATGGAACAAGGGGTTGACTCAGAATAAAGTAGGTTCCTTTGTACTTATGACCACCGTAGCATCTATTTTGACCCTAGGTAAAGCTGAACTTGGGACGTGGGTGGCAGTGGGTTAAACCACTGAGCCTAGGACTTGCTGATCAGAAGGTCGGTGGCTCGAATCCCCGCGACGGGGTTAGCTCCCGTTTCTCGGTCCCTGCTCCTGCCAACCTAGCAGTTCGAAAGCACGTCAAAGTGCAAGTAGATAAATAGGTACTGCTCTGGCGGGAAGGTAAACGGCGTTTCCGTGTGCTGCTCTGGTTCGCCAGAAGTGGCTTAGTCATGCTGGCCACATGACCCGGAAGCTGTACGCCGGTTCCCTCGGCCCATAAAGCGAGATGAGCACCGCAACCCCAGAGTCGGCCATGACTGGACCTACTGGTCAGGGGTCCCTTTACCTTTAAAGCTGAACTATGCAAACAATTTGGTTCCTTCCCACAATGTCCCTTCCCACAAGCAGCTTGCAGAAGTGGCTAGAAGTGCTGACAAGGAGCCATGGTGATAATCCACTCCATATGATTCCAAATTACAGAAATGACCTCTGTATCTTAAAGTTAGGATACATGGAAAACATCTCACCACCGCAATAGGAACATATGTATCAGGGCTATGACCATGACTGATGGGACCATGGCTTAGTGGTAGGGGCTTCATATTCCTTCCATAATCCCTGACATTGTGAACTAACAGTATTTCAGATGGCAGAACTGGAAAAAGGCCTCTCACAAGGTTTGGAGAGGTGCTACCAGTCAGGAAGCCCATACTGTGCTGGATAGTCTGTGTAATATATATATCCTGCACAAACCTGGTACCACTTTGATAAAACAGGATATGAAAAATCCACAAAATCCAATTTATGTCAATATGCAATTATATCCTAGGGCAGGGATAAGGTACCTGTGGCCTTCCAAATGTTGTGGACTGACAGGAGTTAGCATGTGTGATGGTCAGGGCTGATGGGAACTGTAGTCCAACAGTATTAGGAGGACCACAAGTTCCCCATTATACCAGAGCTGCAAATGTATATCACAGAAGCACCAAAATGGTCAGTACCATCTATTAGACCAGCAACCTTCTGTGCCTAAAGAATTTATCTGCACTTGGGTTTCTGGTATAAGTATAACGCTGCATAGATAGGTCAACCCAAATCCTCAGTAACTGGAGGTCATAGGCCTTGAATAAGTCCCCCTAATTTCTGAATCCCCCATATTGTCTGTATTGCATTTCACTTCCGAGTCTCCACATCACAAACCCAACTCCAGGGGTTCCAGAAATGAGCGTGCTTCCTCACTCCCCAACCGGGCAGAGTAGAGTCAGGAATCGATCCTCCTTCCTCTTATACAAAGGAAGCCTCCCTTAAGCAAATGGCAAAGGCTCATTCAAGGTGGGGAGGCAGAAAGAACGTGAGGGCACCAGGGGAGTGAGTGACTTTCCTTCTGTACAGCACCGAGCACAGTGTTTTGCATGGAATAAAGGAGGAGTGGTGGTGGTGGTGGGAGCTGCCGGAGAAGGAGCAGCAACAGGGCTGGTCGTCGTAGCAGTAGGAGTAGATAGCAGACCTTCTTCGCAGTCAGAGAATGGCGGAATCTCTTCCCAAGCCCTGTCCCGAGCTCTCTCTTCCACAAAGCTCTCGTTTCGACCTGAATCGCTCTTACAGGCACATAAACGTGACGCTCTAATTTGACAGGCCGTTTACATTCGGTTTCCAACATCATAAAAGTTTTATGGAAACGCGCTGCTTGTAAAAATAAGTTTTCTTAAGGGTTGAGAGCATAAAATACAAATTAGCAGAGCCTTTATCTTATCTCTGCCGCTGTGGCACGTTCCCCTCCCCCCTCGCTTTCCACGGCTGCTGCAGCATCTGCCTTGAACTCCTTTCTTGTTTTATTTAGCGATTTAATTTCACGATAGGTCCCCCCCCCCCGCACACACACACACTCCCGCTCTTAATTTCAGCCAGATACCCCCGCGAGTGCCTTTTGTTATGATTAATCATTTTCCTTTGTTTTCATTTTAGGCCCAATGGCTGTTTAGTCTGGACGGCACGTGATCGGACCTCTTTGTATCCACAAAAGATGAGGGGTAATTTTAATTGGCGTGAGACTATTTAGAACAAGATTTTCAAAGTGGAAGGGAAAACAGGGCGGGGGGGGGGGAGAGAGAGAGAGAGAGACAAGGCGGAGATTGGGGGAGCTGGAGAAGAAATGAACCCCCTAGCGATTAACTTTTTAAGTAAACACAATCATCTAGGAAAAAGTGCTCGGATTTTATAAGCTGTAAAAATAAAGCAGCGACAGACATAACCTAAGGGAGAAGCGGGAGAGAAGGAAATAGATAAATGTCTTTCTCGTTAATGTCTGAAAAAAATAGAAATGAAACGTGTTGTTCTTTTTTCCACCCCCCTCCCCTATCTGACAGCTCCAAAGCTTTTTCTTCTTCTTCTTCTGCCTGTTTTCAAACCCGACCAATGGAACAAGAGCCAATTAAGAACAGAAAGTTTATTCAAGAATTGTTCAACAGACAACCCTTAAGGAAATAAATAAAGTTATCTACTGTAAAGAACAAAGAAAGATGTTTCAAAAAAGAGGAGGAGGGCGTGGTGGTGGAGGAGGAAGAGGAGAAAGGAAGGAAGGGTTTAGCTAGTTCTTCTAACTGAGGACTATACAATTACAGCCTGGCTCGGATTTCATGCCTCCAGTAGAACTAAACACATTATTTTAAGTACGAAGGTAACTACTGGCTTTTCCCTAAATTACAATAACTAAAAAAAGAAAGAGAAAAGGAAAAAACTGGTTGTACAATGACAAGGAAAAAACACCATATTCCTTTATAACAAGTAAATACTAAAAAAAAGTACATATTTTTCTTATAAATACATAAATGTTGGGGATAAATAATACAAAACCAACAAAAGGGAAAAAATAGTTTAAAACTGGCTATAACCAATAAATATATAATATATATATATTTATATATATGAATGTTCACCGGAACACGCGCACACACCCCATTGAAAGACGTCTCCAATGGGTGTCCTTCAAAAAGTTGGTATATATACCCATTAAAATGTAAACTCTAAGTGCAAGAGGGATGCCAGGCCAAAGAGGAAGCGCCAGGAAACACGCCCCCTCCCCAAAGGGCCATTTCCTTCCGCTTCCGTTTGGAGGACATAACAGTTTCTGCTCAAATATACCCTGTTTTCACGTTCAAGAAAAGAGACGCAAAGGAACGCAAGACGCCTTAGAGGTGAGGCTCCCCCGACCCATAGCGAACCCCAAAGAAACGGGGGGAGGCCACCACTTCTTAAGGGAGGAAGGTCTCTATTTTTTTCCCTTCATCATGTCGCCCCCTTGTACATTTTGCACAAAAAACCCTGTTTTCTTTTTTAAGCCCAGTTTTGCTGTATAAATTAGTCTGCAAAAGGGCACCTCGCTTTCCTCTCTCTCCCCCTCCCCCAGCCCTTGTCGGAGGTAGTGGGGATTCAAGGAGAGGAGCATAGGTAGCCCTAAAGAATTGACAAGGGTGGTGTTTTTAGATAATGGGGCTGTAGGGTGGGCGGAGGAAAGGGGTAATGGGGGAGGAGAGCCAGCTTAGGAGGGAAAATTCAACAGTTTGTATGTGGTGGAGATGAGTAGGGACTGGAAGACTTCAGGAAGGCCGTTTCCCACTTAACGTCTTAGACTTTTTCTTTTCAAAGAAACCCTTTTGCGGTTAGCTGTGGGGTGGGGGGCGGAAGCTACTTCTTTTAAGACGAATTGGTGTATTCACGATCTGCTACGACCACAATTTGTTGTGCATGTTGTATGCTTGCTTTTTTTTACCCTTAAAAAAAAGAAGTAAAGAAATTAAACTATCTGTGTCGTTTGATTCTTCCATTCCTCCCCGACCCCCGCAAAATAAATAAATAAAAATCAGCCCCATTTTTTCTACATTCAAAATATTTGTGTCGAAACCCCAGGACCAAAATTAGTTGAAAATGCAAATTGAGAATGGATGTATTGACTTCAGGAATTGTCCGTTTATTTGTCAGGTTTTGAAAAGTGTATTGCAAGTGGGGGTTAAATTCACTGGTGAGCGCCCCCCCCGCAAGTTCATTGCTCAATATCAACTGGCCTTGCTGTCTGATATCTATGTATCTAAATGTGTACCTAATTGTCTCTACAACATCTACTTAGTAGCCTAAGATTGTAGATAAATGCATTTCTCTCTCCCCCCATGGGTTTTTATTACAATTTGTGGTGCAATCCTACATACGCCTACTCAGAATTCCCAGTGAATTCAATGAGATTTACTTCCAGGTAAGCATATACTGTATAAGAGAGCAGCCTGAATGGTGTTTAGATCTGGGAAGAGTATTCTTATGGACACAATGCCAAACAGAAGCAGAAAGTCTGTGAGTTCTATTTCCATGATCTTCAGCAGCATTCCGCCTCCATTGTGTCCATCAACTCCAATGCTTTCAATAAGTGTTGTTGCCAAAGCAAGCGCTTTGAGGACTGACATCTGTAGGATAATCTTGAGCAACCTATTTTAATCAGTTTCATCTGTATTAAAGGAAAGGAGCTACATCAATTTATACCAATAAATTATTCTGCCGGCTTTTTAATGGTCTGCCTAGGGCATATACACAAGGCCACACATTTTTCATTGGGAGTAACTGGCAGTGACAACATTTGGTATCGTCACTCCACCCACCCATGATCCTGAAAGGGGGAGGGGGAGGCGAGTTCTTTGCCACCCGGGTAGTTACACACCAAAGGGTGGTTTCAAGAGGTGGGCTTGGAGCCCTGGTTTTGTGGCATGCAGGACTCAGTCTTGGGGTTGCTCTGCGGGGGGTGGTGTGGTGTGAAAGTTTGCTACTGTTGCTTGGCTACAAGCCTTATAAACACACACACACACAACCATAAATGCTCTAGCTTGGAAGTCTCGCTGGTCTCAGTGGAATGTCTTTCCAACTGAGGATGCTTAAAATGTAGATTTACTTGGGAGCAGTAAGAGTAATTCCACAGTAAAAGAACTAGGTGGGCAAGCTACACCACTTCAAACCGCATATGGGGAATTGCATTTTAAAATGCTCCGTCATTTAAGATAGATACACTCCCTGTATGTAGAAATCTAGCACGTCAGGAATATGTGCTAGTTCACTGCAGGCAGGGTTTTGTTTTAAACTTTTTTTGGGGGGGCAGGAGCATTTAATAAAAATGATCCACCCCCCCTGCAGTTTGAAAAGCTACTGTCCAGAACCCTGCCACTTCAGTCTGCCCACTGAAAAAAGAAGATTCCTCCCTGAGAAACCTCGCTGAGTTCACAACATTCGATTTAAGTGATGGCCATCAGCTGGACTTAATTGAAACTAGGGTCCTTTAATGCCCAGTCAAGGGATCTGCTCCCCCCCCACTTTCCCTCCTTTTTAACACGAGATCTCACATTCGAAAGTTTCCAAGGACTTTGTGCTGTATGTGCAGAGTGCATTTTGTCCCACCCCCTGGAAACACAAGCCACTCCTCCACGCACCCCAGTTCTGAGGATGGGATTGGCCGAAAGGTTCCCAAATCAAATGACGTGACCGGCAGGCGAGCTGCTTAGCTCCCTGCCCCTAGGAAGCCAACACCCCGCCCCCCCCCATTAACACCGACTCCCGCCTGCTCCTCTTGTGGGGCGTGGGGGACAATAGTAGGCTGGGGCAGAAGGAAGGAAGAGGCATAAGGTAACCCTTCCGATTTGCAGGGCGCATCTAAAGCGTTTCCTAAAGGGTTTCAACACAAATACTTTTTGTCTGTTTGTTCCTTTAAGAGAGAGAGAGCGAAAGCTCACCAACACAACCAACAAACCGATCCAACCCACCCCCGCCACGTCCTAGTTGTCTGTTAACTCCCACCCCCCACCCGATCCGGCCCCTCCTCATCACAGATGGGTCAGTTTGGGCGCCTCTTGGATTCTACCCTGAGTCGAAGCGTGGTGGGTGGAAAGGTCTGTGTAAGTCGGGTGGGACTCGCAAGGTCCATGGTGCTGGTTGGAGCCCATTTGAGGGGGGCCCCCGTTGTACTCCATGCTGGCTGGCTGGTGATGCTGGAGGGGGTTCAGCCCGTAAAGCGACGGGGCGGAGTTGGGCATGGAGTCCACGTAGTTCCCGCCCACGTACACGGGGCTGCCTTGCATATTGGGGGGCCCGTATCCGCCTCCCCCGTTACCCTGTAAGACGTGCGGGTCGTACTCCGGCGGCGCCGTGTTGGCGTACTTCTGTTGGGTGGGGCAGCTTTTGATGGGGTTTTGGTAGGCAGTGGGCATGGCGTAGGCATTCTGGTGGGGTTTGCTGAAGGAGGGCGGAGACGGGGCGTCGTAGTTCGAGGTCATGGGGTGCAGGGCGCCCAGGAAGCCCGCCGAGGACTGCATGGCTTGCGGGGGGCTCCCCGTCGGGGATGGGCCCCCGGAAGAGGAGCCCAAACCTTTCGACTTCTGATCCTTCTTGTACTTCATTCTCCGGTTCTGGAACCAGATCTTGATCTGCCTCTCGCTGAGGTTCAACAAGTTCGCCATCTCCACCCGTCGGGGCCGGCACAGGTATCGGTTGAAATGGAATTCCTTCTCCAGCTCGACGAGCTGGGCGCTGGTGTAGGCCGTGCGGGCTCTCTTGGAAGCCGAGTTGCCCGGAGGGCTTTTCTCGCCGCTGCAGCTTTCTGGAGAGGAGGTCGGGAAATGAAATCAGAGATAATTACTTACATGCAGAAAATTGAATGCACAGGCCTCTTAATAAATCCTCCAACAGGCGAGAAGACTTTCAGCCTCCCCTCCTCCTTCCATTTCCCCCACTCCATAATCATGTCATTTATTAAGAGTTCTGTTCTCCAAAGCTGCCCCCTCGCTTTATGAAAATTTGATCATGTCATGCAGAAAAGGAATCCGAGGCTATTTATTTGGGAGTCGATTATTTTGAAGCAGACCCTTTCAAAGGAAATTACGCCTGGCAAGTGGGCAGTGTTTGGAAAGCAAAATTAATCAGGCGCTCCTGTACACAGGCCTGCAGTGTCAGTGTCCTTGTTATTCTGTGTGATTTAAGCAAGCCCACAAAAGCACATGCGTCCTTCTACATACGTGTGTAAGGCGCAAATGTCAGTATATGCTTGCCAATGAGCTTCTCTATCTTTCTGACTCACATGCTATGCTCAATCTAGTGGGCAGGTCTCTTGTGCAAGCTTTCTTTCACTGCAATGGAGGTCTGTGAACTGCCTGCTGGGTTGTGCTCCATGTGTTCCTACAACCAAAACTGAAATTTGGAACCTCTTTCCTACGCCAAATATTGGATAAATAACAGAGTGCCTCTGAGCATGTGCAGAGGGCCTTTTCCCATCACTAACTAAAACCAACATCAGAGATGGGGGGGGGTGAGGTAAAAGCTTTCAGGGGCAGGATTCATCTTTTTCACACAGACCAGAATCCCAATACATGTCCTTTTTAAAAGGGAAACGCATTCCTGGGAGGGGGGAGTTTTGCATCTGATTCCAGTGCTGTGGATTGCAGCCTAGCTGAAGGAAGTAAAATTGAGTGTAAATCAGTGGAGCACAGGCCTAGTTCAATGTAGTGGTAGAGTCTTGATGTAATGCAACTACATCAAGTTTTGCAACTGCAGACTGCAGTTTGGAGTGCCATTTATGTTTAATTGCCTTCAAGGAAACTCACTACAGTGGTGCCTCGGGTTAAGAACTTAATTCGGTCTGGAGGTCCGTTCTTAACCTGGAACTGTTCTTAACCTGAGGTACCACTTTAGCTGATGGGGCCTCCCACTGCTGCCGTGCTGCTGTCGCACGATTTCTGTTCTCATCCTGAGGCAAGGTTCTTAACCCGAGGTACTATTTCTGGGTTAGCGGAGTCTGTAACCTGAAGCGTCTGTAACCTGAAGCATCTGTAACCCGAGGTACCACTGTACAGGAAAAAAATGTGTTGAAGGTTCTAGCCCATTCTGCCCATTACTATGCTAGTTCTTGGCATGCATGAAGATTATGTAAGCAAGCAGTTGCAAAAAAATGAACAAAACTCGCCCATTTTCTGAAGTAGGGCAGTCCATTTTACTACCTCAGAAGTACCACCTCATTCTACTGCATGTGTACTTTTCAACTTTTTTGAGAGAGAATTGCATATAAGAAAAATATACCCAAAGATGTCTGTATCTGTTATTTATATGTGTGTGTGCCTGTACCTCTGAGATATATCTACATGCATGTATTGTGGTTCATTGCTCATTTAGCAACTTAGGTCTGTACAGTGGTACCTCAGGTTACATACACTTCAGGTTACAGACTCCGCTAACCCAGAAATAGTGCTTCAGGTTAAGAACTTTGCTTCAGGATGAGAACAGAAATCATGCTCCGGTGGCGCGGCGGCAGCAGGAGGCCCCATTAGCTAAAGTGGTGCTTCGGGTTAAGAACAGTTTCAGGTTAAGAACGGACCTCTAGAACGAATTAAGTACTTAACCCGAGGTACCACTGTACTGACTACATGATGTTTGTGACATTCACAGGACTATAAATGTGGGATGCATTATTACTAGAGCAGTCAAGTGCAACATTTCCCTGTTGCCTAGAATGGACTCACAGGGGAATGTGGCTCCAGACAGGGAGGACTTCCTGTCATACCTGCTCTGGAGCTTCCTACCCCTGTGTGTGACCAGGTAGATGAGCGTGACCCTAGCTGACCAGATAAAAGGGCTGGTCACACAACCATCTCTCTTTTGGACTCTTACTTTCTTACTCTTGGACTCTCACTCTCCTGGCTCTTAGCCAGTGCATGACTCAAATGTCACATAGGATGTAGTCCACAAGCAGAAAGTCTGAGATGTAGCTCAGACTTCTTTTTACTGTAACCACAAGATAAAACCTGCCTTCAGATTACTTCTGTGAACTGGATGTGAGTAAAACTTTATTCTTACTTTTAAAGAAGACTGTGTTGTGTTGTAATTATTTTAAGAGGGAAATAAAGGGGACACATACCAGAAACAAGCCACACTTGACAATCCAGACTGGATTGCTTAATTAAAGGATTCTAACAAATCATCAACTGGTTTGTAATACGTTGCAAAGGGAATGTGTTCTGCTGTTTACTCACTAGCATGAGTGAGGAGGGATAATATCGAAACAATATATCCTCTCCTACCTTCCTTAACATTTCTGCAGTAAAGAATGCTAACCACTTTTTAAACATTGAGGGATATGTTTTATAAGTGGCAGAAAGATTCTTCTATCATTTACAGTGGTACCTCGGGTTACAGACGCTTCAGGTTGCAGACTCCGCTGACTCAGAAATAGTACCTCGGGTTAAGAACTTTGCTTCAGCATGAGAACAGAAATCGTGTGGCGGCAGCAGGAGACCCCATTAGCTAAAGTGGTACCGCAGGTTAAGAACACTTTCAGGTTAAGAACGGACCTCCAGAACGAATTAAGTTCTTAACCTGAGGTACCACTGTACTTGGAAGGGGAACAGTAGAAGCTGGGAGAAATTCGTGTGTTCATCATCCAGTGATTGCAACATGGTGTATGAAACAATCTTTGTAGATCAGAAGCTGGGATTTCATATAATCTCATCAAACGTATTTCCTTAAGAAATGCGTTTTCACATTCAGGAGTAAGGCATGCAGTGATGTGTTATCAACTGGTGTGCATGCATGTGGGAATCAGTGAAACTTCAAATGCATTGTGATTTTAAAGAAAGTGGGCTGGATCCACACAAAGTTAGTTGCACGTAGAATGCAATCCTAACCTTGCCTACTCAGAAGAAAACCCTATTGAATTAAATGGGGCTTACTCCCAGGTAAGTGGGGTTAGTATTGCAGTCTTAGTTCTCATTGAAATCAATGGGAGAAGGTACTCACAACTTACCAAGCTCTTATTGATTTCCATAAGAAATGGGGCACTTACTTAGAACTCCTGAGCGCTTGTCTGTTTCTAGGTAAGTGCATTTCACAGTCAGAAACATCACTTATTTGCTTTGGATTGTCCTGTTTATCATTGGCAACTTGTCTAAGGCAGATCAGCTTCAGAATGCTTGATATCTGCTTGTCTCCTTAAATGCTTTTTCCTCCCACACAGATGATACAGGCAAAGTTCATCAGCCCCAGAGCCACAGTATAAGATTTACTCATGAATAAAAAGAGGTTGAATAAAAAGAGGTTTGCAAACTATGTCACAACCAAAACAATATAGCTTCTTTGTAGGCCCAAATTATACTTCAAATTGGCTGCAGCCTTAATTCAGGCACTAATCCAGTTCTGTGCATTTTGTGCAATGGCAACACTTTATTTTATACAAATTGTGCACACAAATTGCATGGTACACACTGCACACATTTCACTACTAGAGCATGTTATGCACAGAAACTTTGCATGGAAAACTGGTTAAGATAGTCCAAGAAAACAAATCCTTTTCACTCAGGAAGAACAGTCCTGGTGGACTGTGTAGTCCATCATTCTCTTCTCACAGTTGTGGGATATCTAAAATAAGGCAGTCAAAACCAACAACTTCTGATTGCTAGAAAGGCACACACACAGAGGAAGTTGGATCTCAAAGTCTACAGGAAATTCTCCCTGTGAGAGCCACTCCCACTGTGTCCAGCCAGGTAAAGGGGCACAGCCTTCTCTCTCTCTGATCTCTGCTATCTGATCTCTTCCCTTTGATGCTTCATCAGTGACTAGGGAAGTAAGACATGTGCTGAGTCTGAGTCACAGCTCAGACTCCAAGTCTAATCTAAACTATAATATATGTCTGTAGCTACATTTTAAGCCTGCCTCAAGACTGCTACTGTGAAACTGAGTGAGTAAATCTATCTTTACTTATAAGAAGACTGTTTTGCATGTTTATTGTTTTAAGAAGAAGAAAGGGGGGGGGGGAAATAACAGGAAATCCAGTCTGCAGTAAAGCATCCTGAATTACTTAAATTAAAAGGCTAAAGCTAGCTTCCTTATTTTTTGCTGACAAAGGGATGTACTCTGCCAAACTCACAAAGGATAATATCTAAGAAATATATCCTTTTTTATTTTTCATACTCATCCCTACAACAGTGGCCAGTCAGATTCCTGTAGGGAACCCACAAGCAGGACAAATGAATCAATTCCCAAATAAGAGCCATATCCTAAGTTTGCTTAGAAGTAGGTTCCACTGAAGTCACTCACACTTCTTTCCAAGTTAATATCCTTAGAATTCTGACATATATATCCTAAGGATGGCATCCAGAGTCATGTAGCTGTTTTGTCCTATATAAAACCTGCTGTCTTTAATACGTCTTTCATCAAAATATCAAGAGAGACAGGAAAAAAAGCCATTTTGCCTGAGTATGGTATAACAGTAGCCTTTAGCACTGCAACAAATCAGTTACTCTCTGGCTGGTATTAGTGAGCATCCATGCTAAGCCAATGAGATATAAAATGGAGTACATCACACTTCTTGGGCTTTGATGAAAACACATTTTGTCAGGGATAAAAACCAGGCATTGAGCCAATGACAGCCAGATTTTGCAAGGGACCGAGAGTAGGATGGCAGAGTCCTGAGGTGATGGAGCAGACTGCAACACTTCAGAATGCAAGCCAGGGATCAGCCTTTAGGTCAACAGCAACAACAACAACAACAACGACAACTCATTGCAAGGAAGAAAGGAAGGCTAGAACCTTTCTCCTCCACCTGCTTTTAGTTTCTGGGCAGTTTTAAAAAGATAAGCACAGAAAACCTTCCAAAATGTTCCTCCCACCTGTAGCCCAAAGTGGCACAACTCTATCTCACCACATCTCCCTGCTGCATATGTAGACTAGCCTTGAGTTCAGCAACTGGCATCCATGCGAGCCAATTTCATCTGGCATAAAAGCAGAGTGCTTTCGACCACAGCCTGGTTATCACTGTCACTTGGGTCAGACACTGTGTGTGGTGGTGGTGAGACTAGCCCAGACTGGCTTTGATATCCAGTTGACCCCCAAAGCCATGACCTTCTTTGAGAGACTGGAGACCCAATGCAACTTTCTGAGCTATGGACGCATGTAGGCAAAGTAAGTCTCCCTATCTCCTTTCTTTGCTCTTTTGCCTTCCTTGCACACTCCAGAAGCCCATTTTTCATACCATCAACACCTTAATCTACAGCTCCTCCTATTGCCTGCCACCCTCACCCCATCCAGTCTAAGCCTTGAGGCCACTCCCCACTTGTACATCAACCTCCGGTTCAGGGTCTTTAGCAGGCCTAGCACCACTTTTTGGAGCCACCAATGTCTTGCTCGTCCTCTAGGTCTTAACCTACCCCTGGCTCTTCATATGTCAAGCAGGGACCTTTGCATAATCCCTGCCTTGGCAGTGGCTCACAGTAACCCATTGGGAGCCTGCCATTATTATTGTTGTTATTTTGTGGCTCTTTGTACAGCAGCAGTTAGCTGATGTTGGACTCAGAGCCCCTCTCCTTCCAATGGGCCTTGCCCTTTGGGTTGCATGCATTAACATATCCTTTCAGCACCCCCACCCCCATCTTCCTCTAGATAGGAAGCTTTGGACACCGGCCTCCTTCCCCGTTCAGCCTGGCCCCACTGTGCCCCTGCACCTGTGTGCGTGTGTGTCTTATGCACATTGATGGTGGATATTCCAAAAGCAGATACCTGCGCTGGGGGAGCTGTTTTTCTGCTTGGAGTTTTGCCTCGACTCTTTCATCCAGGGGAAAATCTGTTTGGCGAGAGCGGCGTTACTAGAGCCCAGGCTGGCTTTGCTGGGGGCGCTTTTGACCCCCCCAGGCTGGCTGTGGTTATTGCTGCTGCCGCCCCCGTTGCTGCTGCTGCTGTTGCTGTTGGTGGCGGTGATAGGATTGGGGGGTGGCGAGACGGGCGGGGGCGGGTGGTGCTCCTGAGGCAGGCTGGGGCGCATGCAGCTCCCGTTCAGGTCTTTCGTTTTGGCCAGAGGGGAGGCGTTGCCGAGGGACTGGAGGGTGCAAGCCGGCCTCTGGTAGTCGTGGTTCTCCACGTGAGCCGCAGGCTGGAAGGGCTGCGGCGGAGGGCCCTCGTAGCCGAACCCATTGGCTCCCTGGTAGGAGTAGCCCCCGAAGAGCGTGGAGGTGTCGTAGTAGGTCGTTTTCTGCATGGCTGGGGCTCCCCGAGGTTCTCGCGCGCTGCTACCAGGCTCTGGCTGACCCCCTCATGGAAGGACATTGGCACCCCCAAGGTCACGTGGTGAGGAGGCCTTCCCCGGTGTCTTTTGCAAGCTGACCTGAAAGGTTAGAAAGGCACACACAATAATACGGCACGGCCTATGAATCCATCTTGGTCATTGAAAAGCCTCGTGACATGAATAGCTCGGGCTGCTGCGCGCGAGGGGAGCGGATAGCAGATGCTGCCTGGGCGCTCCTGGGCGCGCCTCTCGGCGAGCCCCTTCTCCCCTGGAGCAGCCTCGCCAACTATTCCAGGACAAAACACAGAGAAGGGGAAAGGGGCTCCTCAGGCCCGCTTGGATCACTAAAACCGACCCCTGAGCAGTATTGCCCTTTTGTTCTTTCCAATTGGGTTGGTATTGTTCAAGAACCATTGCTGAGATAGCGATAGAAATCTTCCAACGGGGGGAGAGAGGATTTCTTATAGGCCATTCAATCTAACTCTCTAAGGTGTGCACATAGGTGCCTGCCTGCATACATAACATTGTCAATATCCACACACACACATTAATACAGGAAGAAGTCGACCACCCCCACTCGTAAGAAAGCAATAGAGTCTTGGCTTTCTCCACGCGAATCTCAAGCCCGTCAATTTCCGTGAGCGAAACCTCCAAAAAAGGGGCCCGAGCAGAAATAAAACCCAGCTGGGAAGTAAAAGTCCCATAGGGGCTGACTCCCAGATAAGCAAAGTGCAAGTTTGAGATGTGAAGTCACTTGGTAGATCCATACTGGATAGGTTTCTTCTGTACCGGTGGTATCATTTTTATATCTATCCACACACACAAACACATTGTATGCATGCAATTATCAAGTTCTTCTAAGCTGAATTCGTGTTATAATTTAATATTCTCCTGCTATGATTCCCACCCCAACAAGGAACCTCAGAAAAATAATATAAAGTGTACAAGTCTAGATTGTGTAAGAGGATTTTTTAAAAAATCACTGTTACCTTAAAATTGATCAGGATCCATGTTTTTAAATCAATATTTTAATGTTAAACATAAAACTGAACTCAGCTTCTGACATTCCGCCATATGGTCCACTTGCAGCATAAGGCTAGACATGTTTACTCGGTAGTAAGTCCCAGTGTGCTCAAGGGGGCTTACTCCCAGGAAAGTGTAAATATAGGACTGCCGCGTTAGTGCGCTGAATTTAGAGAGATGTGATGGCTGGGAACGTTGTCAGATTTAGAGACCTGTGCTGAATTCTTTGATGTTGGCGCTTTTGATACTGTTTTCCATGTTGTTTTTGCAACTCTCGTTACAGTTTGGAAACAGGCTCTAGAATCCACTCTACCCTGCAAGCCCTTAACAAATCTGGTTTAGTTGCGACTCCCAAGGTGCTAGTCCTATATATATATATATATATATATATATATATATATATATATATCTCAATCAGCTTCCTTCTATGGCTTCTCATCCTTTCTTTAAACAAAATAAAACACAACCCAGTTTTGCCACCAGGCCATTTGGTTATTTTCTTTCCCTTTAACTTTTATGTTTGGTTTGTCGTCCCTTTATTTAGTGGTGGGAGGAGGAAATTCCTTCCTCAAAAAGGGAAAAAAAGGATGTATCCTTCTAAGGAAACATTAATTTTCTCCATGTTGGAAGGGCACAAAAAGGCTAGAATTATTTAATGGGTCAAATAATAAATCAATAGAGAAAGCACACACACGGAAGGATGAAAAAGAGAGAATCCTGTTTCACTGTATTCTGTATTTCATTTCAAATGCCTTTTTTCCCAGTGAGCTACAATCTATTATACTCCCCTACAGAATGAAAAATAATACTGTAACCCAATATTGGTCAATTCTGACCATAAGAACGCACACACAACAGGAGCAACCTTCCCCCCTGACTTCCCTACATCTATGCACTTCTAAACCTAAATATAATTCAGACCTCATACCACATGCCCCACCTCCTCCTCCACGAACCTCCTCCTCCTCCTCTTCAGTTTATGCCTGTATAAATTCTGCAGTTTACAGAACAGCAACTCTAAAAGTCTGTGTTGTGATCCTTTCGTATTTTCCATGGATTAGATACAACCGTTGCCTTCTAGAAGCAGGCTGTTAAAATATTTGCTATGTATTAACTGGAAAGAATGATAGAGTTGCTGTCTTATTTCAGCTGTTCCTTAGCAGACATAAACACTCGAGTACTCTCATGGCAATAGATTGATTAAAAATAAAGAAGAAACGCAATAATCATTAATTCGATATTAAAAGACTGGGTTCGCTGAAACTGACTAAGCGGTTCAGCCATAACGATAATTTTACTAGGCCTCGCTGGTTTGTTTTGGATTTCTTGGGACCTCTGGAAGGCCTACGAGAAGGTGGAGGCAAATGTCTTCTTCTTTTAAAGGAAGAATTAAACAGTGCATTAAAAATTAATCCCCATTCTACTCTTCTCGAAAAGGAATCCAAAGTGGTCTGAGCGTTCAGTAGCGAAGATTTTTTCGCCCCTTTTGTATCTCATCTTTCAACACGTCCCAAATGTCGGTCATTTATCTTAGTCGGAGACGGGTGGAATCGTAAATGATTTACTCCAAGGAATTGTTGCTGTAGTTGTTGGGATGTGCGTGTGTTTTAAAAAGCACCCCGAAATCTCCAACGGAATAATAAATAGGAATAGTGCATTGGAAATTAGTCCTCGAAATGGTAACCGCAGAAGTTCCTTCTCTCGCTCGCTCTCTCTCTCTCTCGGAAGTTTCGTTTTTATTCCAGAAGAGGAACCTGGATTCTAAATAAAAGCTTCTCTTCTCGGCAACTTTTGCAAGAGAGAGATATATTTATTTTTTGCAAATTGATTTAAAAAAAAAAAAAAGAGTGAATCCTAGAATCTAGAAGCCCGTTATAGGGTTTGTGCCAAGAGCGAAGGGAAGGCCGTGGAGCATGGGAAAATATAGTATTAAAAGCTCCCTTTAACCTCCATGTTGGAAAAAGAATTCTAAAATTCGCAGTCCTACTCTGGTTATGGGAGAAAACCGGAGAGCCTTTCTCCTTAGGGTGTATTTCTCCATAGTAGGGCAAAGGCAATAAATAATAATAATAATAATAATAATAATAATAATAATAATAATAATAAACCGGGGTTCCGGAAAACTCTCCAGTTCACAGCAAATTGTTCACTACATTTAGAGCTTCCCCCCTTGAAAAATTAAAGGGGGGGGAATCCTGCACCACGTCAAAGAGAGAGAAAGAAAGCGTTCTAGATGAAAAGGCGAAGGAGAAAGGGGGAGGAAAATAGAAGGGGAGAATAGCAAAAAGAGGGGGGAAAGGGGGGTAGAAAGAAGGGGAGGGAAGGAGGGGGGAAGAAGAAGAAGAGAGAGAGGGTGAGAGTGAGAGAGAGAGGAGAGAGAGAGAGACGCTGCGTGGAAGGAAGCTTAAAGCTTGTGAACTCTTCATGAACCGCGATGCGAGTCATACAGCTATAAATCATGGAGACACGGTCTCCGCCATTCACAAACTGATAGCCTATTTCGGTCCACCTTACCTTAGCCTCTGACGAGAGCAGCGCGGCGAGCAGACATAATATATTTTCGCAGCCAGCAAGCAACGCAATCAATAAGCGAGGAGAGCTCCCCCCATTCCTCTCCCGTGCTGTTTTTTTTTTTTTTTTAATGTTCAAGGAATATCTAGAGAGAGAAATCCGGTCATAACGCCAAAAGGAGGGGGGACATCTCTATAGGAGCTTACGGTGAGGGATGCTCGGGTCCTCTCTCTCTCTCTCTCGCCTCTCTCTCTCTCTCTTTCTCAATCCGTTTGGGGAGGAGTGCGGGGGGGGGGAAGGTGAGAAGAGGTAGGAACCACAAGATGCTAGACAGCCTTCCAAAGATGTATAGGGAATCCTTTGATTGTGGCTGCCCTATAGTCTTGGTACGCCCTGTTCACGGTTAACAATGGCCTCTGGCTTAACAGCAGAAGGCAAGAGAGAGGGAGAGAGGGAGAGAGAGGGGGAGAGAGAGAGAGAGAGAGAGAGAGAGAGAGAGAGAGAGAGAGAGAGGGTACAGAGGAGGGGGAAACAGAAAGAATAGCTGACATGAAATCCTCGACAAGGAATGCTTAGACTGAGATTTAAATGACATAATAATAACATCCAGTTATTATTTTTGTTAAACCGGGCAATTTAAAACAAGAAAGCGCGGGAGGGGGAGGGGTTGAGGGGGGATTCAGGAGAGAGAGATGTAGAGATTTCGTTTCTGGGGGCTGGGGGAACGGAGGGGTGGTTTTTTCCCCCTTCTCCCTCCTGCTTTGGGAGGGCTTGGGCAAACGCCAAGGTTGCTTCCTGACGGCGTCAGGAGTGGAAAGGAAATATGCAAATAGAGAGGTGGCGGACAGAGGCCTAGCAGGATAGCAAAAGCTGTATTGATTCACGTGCTTCGCAATTAGGTGTCAAGTTATGCTAATAAATCTTTGGAACAGAGGCAGATTTTCTTTCTTTCTTTCTTTCTTTCTTTCTTTCTTTCTTTCTTTCTTTCTTTCTTTCTCTCTCTCTCTCTCTCTCTCTCTCTCTCTCTCTCTCTCTCTCTCCCTCCCTCCCTCCCTCCCTCCCTCCCCAATTTCCTCCAGAAGAGCAAGCGGGGGATAGCTCTCTCAGACCTCCATTATACCCCACCCTGGCCAAAATGGATTGCATAACCCTCCGATATGACTTAATTATTATGACAAGCAAATGCGGAGAGGGGGAGGGAGACGCGGCAAAAGGAAGCAGCATTTTAAAAACAACAAAACAAACAACAGCTCTTGAGAACACCTCCCTGAAAAGTTTTACAAACCTTCTGAGCGACATGAAAGGGAAAGTTTTAGAAAGTTTATATACTTAACCTGGTTGAGTGCTATTGGTTCCCCGAATGCTCACGTTGTGTATGCATTATGGGTTACATTCGAGCACGTCAAACTCGGAGCAGACCTGCTGAAATCTTCAACTAGTAAAAGTCCATTGATGTCAATAGGTCTACTCTGAGTATGGCTTAGTCAGATGCCACCCATAATGCAAGCGTTCACACATAGGAAGGAAGAAGAAAGACTGACTGATCTACATTTCCGGCACCTCTCACCGTGTTATGCTGAACATTTGGGATGCAAAGTTTCATTCAGTTTATTGGGATTTACTTGCAAGCGACTGTGATTGGGGCAGGAATGTGATAAGTTCACCTGACACAGGGAAGTTATTTAACATTAGATAGATGATAGACAGATGGATAGATAGATAGATAGATAGATGACGTCTCTTTAAGTCACTCAAGATTTATGACCCCCTTCCCTGCTCATAACACAAGGCGCTTTGCTTGCCAAGACAAAAGCGTTTTCGCTCTGCTTTTGCTGCTGACCTGAAAGGGAGCTGCCGCTACAAACTGAGTGTGGGAGGAAGAAGTTGAGGTGTCTGCACATTTTTGGGTGCGTGCGAGGCAGAGGAAGAAGGGGAAAGGAGAGCTATTGTTATTCTCTCCCCCTCCTTCTTTTTGCACCTCTACCTTGAAGGGGGTAATTGCTGAATCAAGGGGAAACTGGCATTCAGAAAGGGAGTGGACTCTGGAATTGGCTCATTCCTTTCTTGGGATGTTCTTAGTGCTCCCCATCTTTGAGAATGGTCCTGTTTGGGGAAAGCTTTGTCACTTAACTTTTCAGACCTAACTTTGTCTCTCATGCCTAAAATTGCAAGTGACTTTATCCACCCGGACAATGTTACCTTATTCCTGTCCACTTTGGTTGTTTTTTTTATGAGTTATGAAAAGAAATCCTAGATCTGCTTGCGATGGTGGGCTATTTTCTGCTTTGGAAGACCATCCTGAGATTGGACGCTCAACTGAGCCATGGTATTCAAGAAGAACTTCATTGGCAAAACACGTCCTGTGGAATTCTCCGGGTGAAACTTAGAAGTCTGCTGCTGGACAATAAGTAGTGCCTCCACGGATGGTAAACCTAACTTTCAGGAGGGGCAAGCACTTTTATTGGCATAAACACTCCCTTTCTTTTACTTTTTCTTTTAAAAAACGAATTAGTAGCATTGTGTGAGTATTTAATACTGTCTTTTTGAATTTCCAGGTCTACTGTCCTTTTAGTCCTTCCAAGACTTAAGGCTGCAATCCCATGCGTATATATCTGGGAGTAAAATCCGTTGAATTCAGTGTGGGTTACATCTGAGAAGGATTGCTCTATATAAGGCTGAAATCTAAACGCCAGGGAGTAAGTCCCATTGAACATACCAGGTCGTGTCCTTCTGACTTACATGCTGAGGACTACGATGCATGGAATAGAGGCTCAAAACAAGACCAGGGTAGAAAGCAAAACGATTAAGTGCAGAATGTAAAGTATCAAACTTTCTGTTAAAAAAAAAAGAGAGGCCTTGAATAAATCCTTAAGGTCTTTCTGAAACTGGTATGGCATAGGGGCTGCTGGCGGTGCACTTTAGGACCCACAATAGGTCAGTGGTGTTTTCTTAAAACTCACCAGTTCCTAGGCTGCTGGTCCTGAAGGTATAATGGAGAAGTACAATTTGAAAAAAGGAGGGGACCTGTTCAAAAGAGAGAACAAGAGAAAGAGAGGGAGAGAGACACATACAGAGAGAGGGGAAAGGGGGGGGGGCGTGTTGGACTGTTTAGTAAAAGTCTAGAACGTAAAAACAGACACGTTTGGGACAGGAGGCGAATAAATCACTTTGGGTAAAAAATAGCCTCCTCCGTTCCATAACACCACTGTCCAAACACTCCTACCGGAGATTCACCAACAGGACCCAGGTCTTTACCATCGTCGTTCGCTCACTTTAAAAGTTGCCAGCTAACGTTTACATGTGTGTGCTGGGAGCCAACCGAAGTTAAAGATGATGCATGGACACAGAAGAGCCATTCTTTAGGCGCGAAAGCACGCATTTAGGAGGCATTTCGTTCCGAATATTTCCTAGCAGGCTGGACTGAGAGAGGGTTCTCTTGCCCGATTGGGGAGAGGGTGTTGTTAGCAAGAGGCTTTTGATGTTCTCTAAAGTTGTTAGGGTACGGTTTCCCGCGGTTGGGGGGTGGGGAGTTAACGGGTTTATTTTTTCCTGTTGGTGAACTTAATGTCTTTCGATTAAAATGACAGGAATAACCTAACAAGGGAGGAATATCCAGATCCATTTATTTTATTTCTTATATGCTTAGCAGGTCGTGGTTTTTTAACTTTGGCAGTATATTCGCGAGGGGCCGGGTCCGAGAGAAGGGAGAAGCAACCCCAGTTCATTTACCTGCAAGTAAGCCTCGCTTATTTTCAACGAGTACGTGTGTACACAATACACACAGACAGGTCCTTCTGAGTCTTTGAGTCTTTGCAATAGGGCATACACGAACCCAACGCATATAAGCAGGGGCTATTGCTCTCAAGTTAAAGCCTGCCGGAGATCCCAACTTTAATCCCACCGAGGTCTAGTAAGATTCAGAAGGGTAGTCAGATGGTGTCTGGCATTCTCATGTGTAGGCGAACAAAATGGGCCGAAGGAGAAAGCGAATTCGCCAAACAATTAACCGAGGATTTGTGGAAGGCGAACTACTTTGAGATTTATCACTGAAGCTTGGGTAAGGTTTTGGTTTAGGAGAAAAAACGAGAGGGAGGAAGAGGGAGAGATCATTTAAAAATATTTTCGTTTGGGGAAACATTCCTTGGCTCTAATAACCCGGTTTTCCGTTCTGAATGCTAATATTATTAATCTGCAATAAAAACGTCCGCTAACCACACACCAACACTCCCCGAACGGTATCCCTGCATGTCGCAGAACCTCTGGAATATAAATCACGCCCGGGAGGCCCCAGCTGCCCCCATCTCAATTCTGCAGCCTTTGGCAATAATTCCAGCTTCATTCCAACTGCTTCTTGTTGTTCCTAGAGGCGCCCTCCCCTATGAACGGCCACCGAGTTGGCACCGGGCCACTTATACCACTTGCAATCATCGGTGTGCTATTTCTGGCTCTGAGTTTAAATTATTAGTTCTTTGCATCATAAATAAAGTTGTTGCTTTTTTGTTTGTTTTGTTTCATTGTGGAGTGTTTCTATGTGTGAGAAATCTAGCAGCTAATAATAATAATAATAATAATAATAATAATAATAATAATAATAATATTCTCACGCTTCTGGGACTCAGTGAATAAACCTAGTGGCGGCAAAATGAGGCCAACGCAAATGAAGGCATCTTACTAAAACGATTTCTGCTAACCTGCTACTGCTGCTGCAGTTCATTAACTACAGTTTGCACGTTCAGCTGCGAGTCATCCAGTATTGCCTTAGTATGATGATAAGACAGTGAGAGGTATAAAACGCACGTGTGAAGTGGTCCTGAGCACCTTCAGGGAGAAGTCATTCCCATCTTTTTAAATCTCGGCTGCTGGCTTTTGGAGGGCAGGGGTAGTGCGCCAGGGAGGTGGGTCACCAAGACAGCCCCATAAGTGGTGTTAGCCTTTGGATAGAGAGCAGAAGTGGAGCAATCCAAGTCTAAAAGACATAAAATCCTATAGGGAAGGGGAAAGTGCCTTCAGGAAGGAGAAAACTTCCTCCCCACATACCAAAATCCGTCTATTTTAATGGGGTAAAGTTTCTGCTCAGTACCCACCAAAAAGATGGAAAAGCAGCAAAAAGACAGAAACTCTCCCATTCTAGTGTTTGGTGGTGTCTTCTGGTCTTCTTCGTGTATTTTCTTCAACATAAGGTTTTCTATGTGGCCTGATGGCATTACTTAATGCTGTTGTTATTTATTGCAGAAATACTGTCTGTCCATCCGTCCATCCATCCATCCATCCATCCATCCATCCATCCATCCATCCATCCTTTACGTTTTTATCTTCCCTTTCTGCTGTGGAAATCAAGGCTACCAGTAGTGGTAGCACATTATGGAATAGGAGCAGGTAACCTCAGACCTTGGGTGGCCCTCTAGATATCGTTACCTGGCCCTTGGGGCTTTCCCCAGGCCACAGCCATCTCTCTAGCCCTGTCTGCCACCCTCCTCAAGTATTCTTGCCTGGCTGGAATGTATTATGGAACTCTGATAATGGCTCTTGCTTGCCTTGATGGAGGATGAATAAGGGTGAGTGAATGTGTGTAGAAATCAGACATCAGTACAAAGGTAACATTTGCATTCATTCCTCCACCCACATTTGTCTCTGGCCCCTCCCAGTACTGGCATGTGGCCTCTGGTTGCCCAGAAGCCAGTGAAAGATGTGGACTGAAAAAACTTCCCCAAAGTTGTTGTAAGACAAGAAATCTTTATATGGGTCCTTTTGTATAGAAATTCTCTACAAACCTTGTTTATTTTATTTAACATCAGTGATGCTTCACTGTAGCTATAGTTGCTTTTAATCTACCTATCCGTGTAGTCATCTATGGAATGCATATTTGTGCTTATGGCTCTAAAACTTTGTATAAGTTATATAGAAATAGAGCTTCCTGGTGGATGGTTGGGTAAAACCTGTTGTTTATGGCCCAACTATTAGGGAAAGCGAGGTAGCTGCCCCAGACAGTTGATTTTGGGTGTCACAAAAGGGCATCACATTGTTAGTCATGTTAGATATTGTTATTGGGTTCTTTTTGCTAGTACTTTCACTGTCTGGGAGTTTTTGTTCTTCTTCTTCTTTTTTTTTACTTCAGCTGCCAAAATACCCTGACCAATCTTGGGCACCTGACGGAGGGAGGTGACTGCGGAAAGTAGTGCTGTTTGCTGTTACACCTCAGGCGGCAAAATATATTGAGCAAACCCTATTGTTCTGTCATACGTGCACAGGGAAATGTTCCCGGAAGCCAGCAGTACTTACTACAATATTTATCTGTTTTTGTTTTTTTTGTTTTAGGGATTTGTATCCTAAGATGTCTTCCCTGGTTACATAGGAGCAGGTTTAAGAGAACTTCAGTTCTAAAGAACTTGGTTTGGGTGTAAGTGCATCTGACTTAACGAAATTTACATCCAAATAAGTGTGCGATTAACATTCTCCCTCCTCCTCCTCCTTAATCCTCTCATAGCCACACGTGCACGCAAACTCTACCCATGCGCCGACTCAGGATAAACCACCATCTCTCTATCCGATTGTTTCCCTTGATGGATTGTAACTTTTTCTCCCCCACGACCTTTGGTTTAGAAGCCTAATAACTCACCGGATTAATGGTCAATCAACGGAAGTAGCTTTAAATTGCCTCCAAAGTATAAAACATAAACAACAACAACAGCCAAAAGGGGGAAGGAAAGAGAGCCCCCCCCAATCCCAGTCTGTGTTGTGCTCCACCCTCTTGGGGGGCACTTCGTCTTGTGTAAGTGGTCCCTGGGACTTGTTCTGCAGTTGGGGCGGCTGGAGAGGGGAGGCGTGGGCGCGCTTTACTTGTACGGGACAGTCCAGCACATATTTAAAAAGGAGGAAGATCAGAGAACCTGAGTAACTCTCCCCAAGCAGAAACGTGCATCTGGATTTCCATGGAAACTACATTTTCAAGGGGATTTGCTACCAGGGAACGTGTTTCGTATCAAAAGCGAGGGCTTTCTCGTCTAAGCACAGGGACAACCTGACCGCAAGCTGATTCTGAATGCTATTTACTGCTAAGGCTGCAATCCTATGCGGTTACCTGAAAGTAAAAGCCACTGGACACCGTAGGACCTACTTCACATGACGTGTTCGTGTGAGCGGGACCTTGAGATACTAGGCAGCTGACCTCTTGCATTGTCTTTCTTTCGAATTATGAAATAAAGGACTGAACCATACTTTCACGACGTGACCATTTTCAAATTTCTCTCCTTGTGTTTTCTTAAAATACTTAGACCTCGCACCTTACTGTTCCCACCTGATTAACTTCAAGCTGGCAAACTTATTAGGTTCTTGCTACCGAGTTTTATTACTTGGATCTATGTGTTCCCCCCCAAAAAGGAGAAAAAACCGGGAAGGAGGAAAGAGGAGAATGGATGGCATTCAAGGAAGCTTTACTTAGAGTAGTCCCATTAAAAGTAATGGGCCTAACTTAGTCATATCCCTTAATTTCCATGGACGTACTCTGAGTAAAACTTTGTTGAGTAGCAACCAATCTTTTTTGCAGCTTCCATACGCGACACCCTGCGGTCCCTCCTTCAGCAAGGGTGAAATTGACGAAGGAAATCACGATATCTCCGTTATTTCACTGAGCAGTTTAGCCTTTCTGGCTCACTTCTCCTCCTCTTCCTCCTCTCTCACCGCCCCCCCCCCCGCCAGGATTCAAATTTTCAGCGTTGTTATCTCTTCCTGGCCGGAGATAACCGTGGGAGCAGGCAGAAGCACTTCCTGGTTTACTAGAAAGCGGCTCTGAGCTGGCCTGGAGGAGGCCCAGTTCCACACCCACGCTCGACCTCTTAATAGCAGCGTCAATTGGGAGAAAATAGCGCTTCCATGGGAGCCCGTGTAGCGTTCTTGAAAACCTTACTTCCGCATGAGTTCTGCAGAACTTCATTCAGGGCAGATAAAACTTGATTAGCTCCTCAGCAACGCTGCAATTTTAGTCGTGCTTACTAGGAAAGGCCAATTGAATTCAGTAGGACTTACTTCCACGTAAACATATTTAAGGCCTTGGCTATTTTTCCTAGCTGAGAAATTAAAGTGGATTGTGAGGTGGATGGGGACTAAAGTGAAGACTCCACCCCTCTTCACTGATTTACCGCGATATCCTAGGCATGTTTACTCCGGAGCAAATTCCCACTGATTTCAATAGTCCAAGGGAAGATTTGGACTAATAGAAGATAGTCTAAGGGAAGATTTGGACTAGGGGAAGATTGCAGCTTCAAGCAAGTGATAAATGTAATGAAGACAGTTTGCTTGCTGGTGGAGCGGTGGCGTCGTCAATAAGTTTCAGATAATCTCTCTTTTGGCATGAAAATGCACTATTCAGAGTCATGCATGCAAAAAGGGGGAGGAAAAGGGTGAGAAAACAAACTCCTATCCATGTGCATCACTTCTATCCTTCAGCCTTTTGGGCTTCTTTGGAGGTCAGTGGCCTGGAGAGCAGACCCTGATCTCAGCAGTAGAAGGCAGATTTCACCCCGTTAAAGAAAAGCGGGGGAGCCAAGCTATAATTCTCTCAGTTCACAACTTTTAAATTTAGAATCCACTTACTTCTGTCTGGGAAGGAAGATGACGATTGGATACCACAGAGCGAAATTGCGCCTACAAGAAAGGAGAAAGGAAAATATTTTCAGGCAAGGCGAAGGCTTCCCTTCTGAGGTTGCAGCTAGCTATTCTTATATTGGAAACTTGCCAAATGGCAAAAAAGGCAGGCAAATACCCGAGTTCTAGTCAAACTTTATGGAGCTGGAGTGCCCCCCTCCCCTTTCCTTCACTTCGAGTTCCGTCATAACATCATAAAGTTCGAGAAGGGGGTGGGAGTTAAAATATATAACCACAACAAGCGGAGTCATCTACCATCACTAACTTTGGGCGGGGGAGCGGGAGGAGCGAAGAGAGGGACACAATCCTCCTCGGCATTTTGGTTCTGCTTCATACACAAGGAGGTACAGAGTGGCTTACTGTATGGTAGCAGATATTGCTAAGAATCTGCTGTCAGAGACTGCGCAATTTGGGTGTTCTGTGAAGCGCTCAGCACACTATTGGAGCTTGTAATTGCCAGCAGCCGCGGTACTGGAAGGTGCCATGAATGGTAATAAACAGGTTTACATAATTAATAGGCAGGAAAAGACTGAAAGGGTAGGATGGTATGAGAGAGACAGACAGAGAGAACAGATAAGCACTCCTCTCCTATACAGTGGTACCTCGGGTTACATACGCTTCAGGTTACAGACTCCGCTAACCCAGAAATAGTGCTTCAGGTTAAGAACTTTGCTTCAGGATGAGAACAGAAATCGTGCTTCAGCGGCGCGGCGGCAGCAGGAGGCCCCATTAGCTAAAGTGGTGCTTCAGGTTAAGAACAGTTTCAGGTTAAGAACGGACCTCCAGAACGAATTAAGTACTTAACCCGAGGTACCACTGTACAGGGATAACCTATTGGTCTCTAGCCATTTACTCTAAAAGCAGCTCTTTGCATTTTAAGACACCATCTCAAACCAGTTTGAAGGTGACTATCTGCTCTTTTTATCCCAAAGTAGTTTCTTCCCGCTTGCACCCCCGTCTCTATTTGGGGATGCTAGCCATCTCCATGGGGCTAAGTTGCAGTACAATTAGTGGGACTTGATTCCACGTAGAGGCGTGTAGGATTGGGAATGCCATTCTGTTGCGTTTTCTTCATCCACCCTTAGATATATTAGGTTTCACATATTAACCAGCCGTTTCCTTGTCCCGTTTCCTGCTTTACTGAAACCCTCCAAGGCTCTTTGATCTATGGCATTCATCAGCATACCTAAAGGCTAATTGGGACTTAGGCATCCATAACAGACGGGCATAGAGCTGAAGCCTAGAGTTAATTTTTAATTGCAAGATGAAGAATTGTGAAAGCGGCCAATGTTTAACAGGCCCTCAAAAGCAGTATTGTGGGGCATGACTTAGAGCTTTGGTTTTAAGTCATTGCTTGGGATGGGGATGTGCTTGCAGATCTACTTGTAAACGCAAGGACTTGACACATTCAAAAATGCGTTTTGGAAATTCGCAATCATTATATTATAAACTATGGGCCAAATAGCCTTCTCTCTCTCATTCGCTCTCCAATTCCCAAACAGCTAGGTAGCATGATGAATAGCTGATAGGGAACCAGCATCCTTGCTCTTTCTGAAGACAGACGTTTCCGATCTGGTGGCTTATCGGAGGCAAGTGGTTTGGTATTTGGTGCTGCATTCATTAAAATCTGACCACAGTCTAGATAGATCCTCAATGCTGTAATGGAACCTTGCTGAAGTCCAAGAGGCTCCTTGTGGTTCTTTGGCACGTCGCTACCTAAACTGTCCTAATTAAGATAATTAAAATAACAACAGCAACCCAACATGATTCCCATAGAAGTTGCCCAGAAAATGCCAACTGAGTTTGTTTTCGAACTGGTGGAAAACAACATCTGAATTAAAGAAGCAGCCACTCCATTAATATCAATTTCCTTCAATGAAAACTTTGGTTCTTCATCAAGTTGATGATTTATGATAAAATCGATTAAATTAGGGTCACTTAAGGGCCTTGTGGTTTCCTCTTGGATTTCATCTGTCAACGCATCAAGCAGTTTTTTTTTAATCAAGTTTAGCTGGAGGCTAGTAAGGAAGATGATTCTGGAGCTGAGGAAATTTAATGCAAAGCAATTTTCAGGGAAGGGAGGCGCTCAGAGAGCAGAGTTCTTGCTCTCTTCCAATATGGCATTACTTTGCCGGAGGAAATATTAGACATTGGGGTGGTGTTTTGTTTGTTTTTAATAAAAAAAGTGTACGTTTATAGCTAGGGTATGGTCCCAGGAACTGAGTTATTAACATCGCCATCCTGAACTCAGAACATATTTGTACTGTCAGCAATAGTGGCTTTATCTATTTCACCCTCCTCCCTTTTATTTTTATTTTTTATTTTTGGTGTGTAAGTTTGACTGTAACCTCTGCTTCCCGAAGACTCAGCAGAATGAAAAAGCCCTGGCTTCCTAACATAAGAAGAATTCTTATGTCAGATGCAATTGTAAGGAACAAGGAAAGAAGAAAGGAAGGACCAATTTGATGGAAGAGTCCCTTCCCTCCTTTGGTCTAAGAGCATTAAAAACATTTAAAAAAACAAAAACAAAAAGAAGTACAGCCATTCAAGTGTAAGAGAAATTTGCCCTTTATTTCTATAGAATGCGGACTGCATTCTTTACCATGAAACTCTGGAAAGAATAAAATAGTCCAAATAGTCCATGTTTACCTGGAAGAAACTTCCTTGAGTTCGGTTGGACTCGCTCCTCTGTGCAATAGGATTGCAATCAGTTGGCCCGATTCTATGCATTGTTCCTCTGAGATAAACCCCACAGTGCAATCTTATACATGTCTACTCAGAAGCAAGTCCCACTGAGTTCAATGGAGGTTACTCCCTGTTTAGTGAGTATAGGACTGCAGCCTCGTTGTGTTCGGTGGGGTTTGAGTCCAGGTTAAGGGTGCACCCCCAGATTTTGCAAAGGCCAAACAATGCGTGCATTGCTAAATACGATGGCGAGGAGAAACAAGCTGGTAAGATGTCTCAGTCTCTGAAAGACTAAGGCGGTCCCCTACAAGGTAAAACCGCAAGCTTTGTTTTACATTGCTGGTTCTGTGGAGACTTAACACTGCTTGCTTCACACTCCGGTAAGATATTTGTTAACTACAACTCACAAACATAAAAGAAACGGGGGGGGGGGGGAGAGGAGAGAGGGAGAAAAGGGAAGGGATACAGATTTGGTCTTCTAGGAAAAGGCTGGTCGTGACAGGAGCCACCTCAAATAAACACAACTTTCTCAACACCATAAATCACATCTCTCTGTTTAACACCAGGCTTCCCCTCCCATAAAGAAGCGTTTGTAGTTTTCCCTTTCAAACAACCCAGAGGCGTTAAACATTTAACAAATGTGGCCTGGGAGGGGCGGCAAGCGCGGAGGGGGGACCTATTTGGTTCAAACATCAGGTTTGGAAGAAGCAACCTGCGTCCCCTTTATTTTATTTGCATTGGACTCCCAGTATCCAACCATTATCAGGAGATCATTAATATCATTTGTTTACTATATCCCAGCCTTTTCTGGTCAAGCTACAGGACTAGTTTCTGAGAGTGGTGGTGATGTTTTGGGGAGGGGAGGCTGTGCTTCAAGCTAGAACTCCAGCGGACCAATGGACGCCTTCCCAAGCTTTGTCAGAGCTATTAATTAAATCTCAACGGCCCCTGGAATTTCCTATGCTAGGATCAGAAGAAGTTGTATAGTGGTTTGGGATTTGTTTTGATCTGTCTTGTAATTTCTTTTATTATTATTATTATTATTTTTATTAATCCCTCTTACCTGCAGCGATTCTCAACCAAACGACTTCAGCAGGAAGATCGAAGGCGGCTCACGAGGTTCAGAGGAACTCGAAGGAAGCCAGTTTGGGAGAAGGAGACAGAGAGACAGAGAAGAACTACTTGACTGTAGCTCTGTAGATTTTGCTGCTAAGGTTTGTCTTGAGGCTTTTTGGGGGGTCGGTTTTTCCACCGCAAGGAAGCTTTGATTTTTTTGATTATTTTTTTGAGGAACGGGGGCGGGGGGGCTCTCTCTTGGATTCCAACTTGACAGAAGGAAAAATACAATGGTTTCCGAGACACGAAGAGAGAGCAAAAATAATAAAAAATGAAATAAAGATATTCTGCAGCAAGACGAAGACACGGAATACTTTTTCACGGGACAACAATGCTTTCTCCCTCTGCCACCCCCCTCCACCTCCGAAAAGGAGGAGGAAAGCCTCTCTCGTTTCTAAGCGAGGCTGTTTCTCTTTATAAAGACTTAAAAATGTTGCAAGAGGGGGGATCCTACTGACTGACAAGAGGTGCCAGATAGAGAGGGACCAAATGGATTCTGGTTTTAAAAGACCAACAGGAATTGGCTGGTTCTCAACGTCAGGATACGAAATTGATTCCATATGTCCTCCCCCCCCTTCTCTTCCTCAGCAGTCTCTCACGCGAGGAATAAAAAAGGATCGAAAAAGAGCAAAGGCTAACTGAGATATCTCTCTTTGTTAAAATAAAATAAAAATAAAATAAAAAACCAAGAGGGTTCAAATAAAATGTTGTTACTGTTGGCTGTTTTAAATAGCAAATCGCTACGGGTTTATGCTTAAACACGGAAAGGTAAGGAGCTGAGAAAAGGTCATTGCGAATGGGAACGGCCTTGCATGACATTTTAACGTGGTCTTTAGCAAAATCTCCGTCTATCCACCCATGCATCTTTCCCCCTGTCCTTAGATCTTTGCCAAACGTGGCGTGCCTTCCTCGAGCTTTAATCCCATCCATTAAGCCATTATATTTTTCGTATCCCCCCCCCGTTACTTTTCTACCAGTAACCCAACTCAACCCTTGCTGGTGTCTTCACTTTTCACCCTTTCCATCATCCCTTGTTTTATCGTCTATATCCTAGATGTCTTCCCGTCCCGCTATTATGTGTGAACCTCCCTCCCTTTCTACCTGGCACCACGATCTGGCAAAGATTGGCCTGGAATTGCTGGCTTTTGCGCTGAAAGTCGTTTGAGATCGGTAGCCTTTGGGTGGTAGCAGAGCCAGGAACAAAGGAATAAATTCACGTGGAATCTGGAGGCGGCCTCCCCCTCCTCATCCCACGCTATCTACAGTTGCCTGCAGCTGGCGCTGGGTTCTGTCTGGAAACCAAGCGCTCAGGGACACTGGCCTTTTAACAAAGAACGAGCCCTTTTTGGTAAAGCTAGGTCGCTTTAGCCTTCGGTTTTTCCTGTGCTAGTGATTCCCTCATCGCGTCCATTTTTGGAACCCATCCGGTGTGTACATGGTCCCTTTTTCATTCATGCCTCGCTGATCTGCCCTTTCAACATGTCTCCCGGAGTTTTCTGACCCCCTGGGAATAGCTAATAGCCGAAGTTTTTTTTTGTTTTTGTTTTTAAATTTAAAAAGAAATGCATCCCCACAATATGACATGAAATAACACTCTCCTTTTATAAAGGGCCAGTTCTACGCCTCAGAACGCCTGCGCGGGTAGGCGCTGGGGTTGGGCGCGCACATGTCTATCCAGTTTATGGTCCTGGAAATGTTTATTCGGAAGGGAGTCCCATGTTGTTCAAAGGGCTTGGCTTCGTCCTACGGCATGGGTTAGTACTGCAGCGCTTTAGCAAGCGTTTAAATTTGATAATTCCCAGCCAGACACCAACATTTTCTTACTATTTGCCTTTCTTCAACAAGGAAGCAGAGGGAGGTGAACGAAACACTGATTCCAAGCGCTCGTGGTCCCTCTGAAAAAGTCTAGCAGTGGACGTATTTCCTCTCTTCCCTTCTCCACCCCGCCTCGTTTTGTTTTCAGTAATCCTTGCTGAAAGTAGACACGTTGCAGAAGCTGTATTTTTTTTAACGTCTGTGACCTTTTTATTTCCAGAGTTCTCGAAAATAAGATGAACGCCTGCATTATTTTAACCAACTGTCCTTTTTTTCTTTTAAATAGCAAATTCGTCGAGGAGACCCACATAACATTACCCGAAAGTAAATTCCATTGATTTCAGTTTCCAGCAATCCATTCCCCCAATGATTTCAGCGTGCACCCCGATTCTAATGTCTAGTGGAGGAAAATACAGGGGGAAGTTCTCTTGCCAAATCTCATTGAAATGAATGGGAACCTTCATATCAGGGAGAGGTGCTCAGGAGACCTTCCCGGTGGATTGTACACAGCATATTTTAGCATTGCAGCCACTGCTCGAACTTGCTACCCCATTCACTGTTTTCTAACACCGCAGCACCCCTAAATGCATATGCTTAATCTAATCCAAAGTAGACAAAATTTGTTCTGCTTATAACATGATAAATGTAATGACTCAATTATATTTATATTTATCACGAGAGCATTATATGAGGCAAAGTAATCTGCCCTCCCTATCCAGTACCTGACGTTACTTGAAAATGTCTCACTGAAACGATTAGAATTCATTTATTTCCATTTCAGTGGAATTTGCGCAGGAGAACTTCCTGTTGGCTCACGCCCAATGAATTTATGAATGGTACATAGCTGTATACTGTTATATTCTGCATTACATCGAAGTCATTATATTCATTGCGCGGCAGTCTGCTCCACTTAAATGAATGGGGTTCGCTTACATGGAGGGCTGTGTATATTCCAGATGTCAGATCTACTAGTTGGCCTAACTTTAGTCATGAAATTTATGTAGCCCTACTTGGATGTAAGGTCCTTTATGGATAGTAAATCAACACACACTCCACTCCGTGGCGCTGAAAGTAAAGTCGCCACTGCGCTCCAAGTTAATCAATCTAGTGGCCCAATCCTAAACAGATTTACTTAGAAGTAAGTCCAGTGTTCCATCCAAAATATACCCATATAATTAACTAGCGGGGTATAAATGCATTTAAAATCGGTCTGCCCGGGTTGTTTCATTTAGTTTGGATTTGCTTGCTTAGCCGTCAGGGATATTGATTTGCAGAACGGGAACTTTATCGGTATGCTTTCGCGAGCTAGCGTGACTCTTTTCTAGCTCGCGTTAGCAACATCCCCTCGTGGATACAAATAGCGTGAGAGTTTCCGGGGAGCTTTCAGCGTCATGCGTGAACTCCACCCTCCTCTCCTTTGTTCCCGCTCGCGCCTTTGGCATTGGAGAACCTGGTCTCTCCGCTATGCTGTAGGGCTTCCTCGTTCTGTTATGTGTGAGTCGGTCTGCTAGGGAGGTAAGAATGGGGTTGTTACACAATGAGCCTCAGGGTTGGCAAATGTGGCCTTAAGGGACCCACCGTTCCAATATCCCTTTGACTTGACTTGATTAAAACCTCCAAGAATTAAATTTACGAGAACAGAGCCTTTCGCCTTAAAATTTTATAACCCTTTGTAAAAATGATCACTCGGGATAAACCGATTAGTGGTGCACGGAGACAGAATCTTTGGCAGTTCACAGCAAAGGAACCTTTTGCGTACAGTTTATTGGAGTGCACATTGCATTGGCAATGTATCGGTAATACAACATTCCCTCCACTAGCAGTATAATCCTAGGCATGTCTACTCGGGAGTAAGTCCAATGGGACTTATTCCCGGGTAAGGGTCTACAGGGTTGAAGCCTTATGCTATTCCAGAGGGGCAGACATGTTAGTTGGAACAAAGAGTACCATAGTTATTCTAAGATAGCATATGTATTAGAGCATTTTCGTGGACTGTACTCCACGGAAACTTTTGATATACGGTAACCAATGTGCTAGCTCAGGAGTAGGGAACGTCCAGATGTTGCTGGACTACAGCTCCCATCATCTCTGACTATTGGCCATGCTGTCTGGGGCTGATGGGAGTTGGAGTCCCAACAACATCTGGAGGGCCACGGGTTCCTCAGCTCTCTGTTTAGCCTTTACGGTGCCACAGGATTTTTTGAATGTTGTTTCCCCCCTTAGGCAGTGAACGCTGGAATTTCTCTCATTGTTCCCCCCAGGTTGTCTGCCAGTTAGACTAGGTGTCATCGGGTTACTGATAGCAACCCGATTCTTCTAGAGTTCACTAAACCAGGATGAAGTTACCCACAGGAGTCAATGGCTTAAAAAATAAAGCGGAAGTGGAGTAGCCCTAACTAGCGAATGTCTGTCTGTCTGTCTGTCTGTCTGTCTGTCTGGCTCTTCCTGAGAGCTCCTCCCTGTGGCCTCCAAGGTTCTCCCCTCTCATCTACACAACAACCCTATGAGGTAGGGAAGCTGAGAGGGAGACCGTTCAGTAGGCTTAAGTGGAGATTTGAACCTGGATCTGCGCTATTCTCATTCCGCTACTCTAACCACTACACCACACCAGCTGTTAGGGTGAAAACTGGTACTGGCGGGGGGGGGGTTGGTTAGTTGAGATTTCGATTTCAATTGACTGTTGTTGTTTCATTTATAATATATATCCGTAGTGTTGTTCCATGGTTTGGAAGATTGTGGGAGGGAAGGAGTGCTGCTGCAACTTACTTTGAGCTTTGGAGAACAGATGCATGCAGGATATAAAGAAAATGAAGGCTCGTTCATCAGTTGATTTTAAAAATAGTGGGAACTGCGCATAAGGCTGAGATCCCAAGTACGGTTACTGCACAAAAATGTAATCGGTACCAGTGAGAACTGTTTCTAGATAAAACAGACATAGAATTTAGGAAACTGAGTTCTGGATTAGCAAAATCCAAGAGTGAGTTCGCCTTCATGGGTCCAACTGGAATTTAAAGGCGATGTGGAGCCAGAAATCATATAAAGCAAACTATACTTTTTCTATTTAAAAAACAAAAGCTTTCCCCTCTATTGGCACTATTCACTTGGTTGATCAAGAAGGAAGTTCTCCTGTGGACTCAAGACCCATTCAAGAGGTCCCATTAGTTTTAATGGTGGCATTCAAGAGGTCTCCATTCGTTTCAATGGTGCTCGCTGAGCTTCACGCTGGATTTCACCGCCACAGATTTCTCTGTGGATAAAGCTCTTGTGAGGGGAAATATAAGAAAGGAAACTCCCGTTTCGTGAATAGATTTGAATTCTGACGTGACGATGACAGGAAAAGAAACTTGCAACTAAGTAGCAGAAGCAATTTGGAAGTGTGTGTGGGAGGAATAATCAATATATCAATAATCAAGAGGGTTTGAAATATTATTTATCTCATTCCTACGTTTATCATCCCCAGCAATATTGCTAATCTTCTGAGATATTGGAGATCAGCCGTGTTAATAAAGAAATATGCACAGAACACAAAACGAAAAGTGCAACGATTTTTTTTTTTGCACATTCTGATACAGCTTGTAGAAAAGTACTCCGGCAGCAAAGTTATTATATTACCTCGATCGATGAATAGACCGATAATGAACACAAATAGGGAAATGTGTTATGATTTAATGAAGCTGGGTCTTCAGCAAATACAAAGATCTAGGCTAGGGGGAAACTGATGTGGTCTTCTTTGAGGAAGGGAAGCAACGGAGAGAGTGTAAGGTCGATGTGTAGGGGAGCATCGGAAGGAAACGACGATACAATGGAAAGAAGGAAAGGAACAGAGAGGGAGAAGGATAGAGAAAGAAGTATACGACTGGTTTGAAGAATCACAACGAAAGAATAGAAAGGTAAAAGGAATGTCCGGACCACGACTAGTAGTGTTGCTGCGGCTGCTGTCGTCGTCCTTATATTATCTCACATTGTGTCAGGCGCTGGACGTTTTCAGAACCTCTCGCACATTCACTTATGACAAACACAGCTGTATCGAGAAGTCCAACGAGTCCAACGAGAAGCTCTCCAACCCCATTGAAACAAACGAGAGCTACGCCAGAGCCCCCATAGGACTCCTTCAGTGGATCGGGACCCTCTTCATTTGAAAGTAAAGTCCACCGAAATTTAGAAGGCATTCCTTAAAAAGCCAAAGAGTTGTATTCAGGGTTCATCCTACTCAGAGTAGAGTCACTGCAATTAACAGCCAACGTCCGTCTGCTGATTTCAATAGGTCTGCTCTCAGTAGAACTTAGTTGCATATAACTCTATGTGCTTAGGGGTACCCTACTGCTGAAATCATTCCTATTTCCCTGACGTGTGGAAGCCTTTTTGACACCACCACCATTTATGTTCCTGCGAGATCCGGACCCAGAGTTTCCCCCCGCAAGGGCTTGGGAAGTTTGTGTCCAGAAAGGGTGAGAGAATGGGAGCGATCCTGTTTCCCGCACATTGCTTCCCCATCCCACCTCTCTAATCCACCCACCAACATTCAAGAGCCCCTTTCAGAAGCAAAGAGGAGAGGAGGGCTTGGACGCTGGGGGTTCCCCCTGCAGAACCCGTATCATGATGGAATCTGGGCCAGGATGATTTAACAGGGGAGAGGGTATTAATAATGCTACGTCCACATGTTTAGGGTACAGTATTAATGTGATTTTCTAAAAACAACTCGGATATATTCTTCCCTTTCTTTTCTCCTTCGTGTATCCCTCCCCAACTCACTCCCCCCTAAATCTTTCTATTTTCCTTCCTTCCATCCATCCATCCATCCATCCATCCATCTTTCCATCTTTCCTTCTATATGTGTTTCGATGGATGAAAACCATCCATCCAAACCCATATATGCAAAGGAAAGGGAAGTGTCTCTTGATTAAAATCTCAAGGAAGGAAGGAAGAAAGGAAGAAAGAAAGGGACTCTTGGCTTTTCCCCTGGGCTCTTCGAAGCCCCCTCCTTGTCGCCATTCATATTTAATGAAAATCACCGTGTTGGTCTAATTGCACTACATAAAGGTTTACACTACCAGACAGGGTAAAATAGCAGCACTCGGGGCGGCGTTAGAAACTCCGCTGGTTAGCAAAGGAGACAACGGGTAGGGGGATCTTCAGCTAAGTACCCTGAGAGGTTTCCATCTTCCCTTGGACTTGCCTGTCAGCTCTGGGCGCTCCCTGCCTATTGCAAGTTGTGCTATTGTTTCTAACTGAGGAATCGCCCAGCCTGACTTTCACCTTCCGGCTCTTTGAAGCGCCTCACTTTCTCGATCCAGCTAGGACTGGGGGACTGCCGATTCCTAGCCTGAGCTGGACATTCCCGCCCCCAACTTCTGAGACCTTTTGTATTTCACAAAGGGCAACCCTTGGCGCCCTTCGCCCCGAAGCTCTCCTTGCCTTACACGGCATCTTTAACCTCCAGCGCCTTCCCTTCCTCAACCAGCTGCCAAAGACTACCACGACCGGTTATTTCAAGAGCTGCACCATCCACTAGTGGCGAATTTTCCAGCCCCTGAATTTCTTGAGGACCTGCGGCTCTGCGCCCCCACCTCCCTCCACCCCGCCTCTTACAACCGAGTGTCACATTGCCTCCAAGCACAAAATAACGCACACACACAAACACGCTAACCTCAATAGGTTAAGTGTAGCACAAAAGAATCAGGACGAAAAGAAGTACATTGCAGCGGACTTTAGAGTTATCACTGCCATTGACTTTGCTTACGTGCTAAATAAGACCGTGGCAACTTCAGTTAAATGCCGTTTGATATACAAAATTACCGTACCAAGTGTTCCCCCCAGAAAATCTGTCTACTCATCCAGCCAGCCACCTTCTACTTTCCTGTAAGCTTACTAAGCCAGTTTATAAAGTGCCTCTGCTACCCATAAAGCCCGCTTTATGATGGGAACCCTGTCCTTATTATGGAATCCACAAAACGTGCTATTTGCTACCCACAGTATCGCCTATCTCCAACGCGCCAGAAAGCGAAACAAAATTCAAAAGCAAGCGAAAATCCTTAAATAATAATAGCATTCCTGTTTCAGTTAAGTACATAAGTAGACCTGCGGTGGGGGTAGAGGGGAGGCCCCCCAAACCAGAGTTCCTGCTGGGTGTCCTATTGTTCTGTCATCATTGGGTATCTACCACAGGTTTGAGAAGTGACGCCTATTGTTCTACTGTAGCCTCAAATGAGAAACTTAAACAAAACAAAACACACAGAGAGCTCCTTTCACTCAACTCGAACCAATCGTCTCAACTGAGTGCGTTTCTTGGTACACTTCAGACACAGGCAAATTTAACATCTCAGTCTGTCTTCCAATGTCCTTCGCTGAAGAGGTGACTACTTTATTCATTCGTTTATTTTTAATCAACATGAACAACACAATACGCCTATCGCCTGGATTTCCCACACGTGAAATATGGCTTTAGGCAATATCCACAGGGAAGTTCTCCGTCGTGTGCTCCGTTAAGGGGAGCTGCGGAAGAGCACGGGCAAGAAAATCTCCCGGTGGATTGTGCCCTTCATTCTGGAACAAACACCTCACGAGCCAGTCACCTATACAAGAACTCTCCATATTTCCTATTGCTGTTTGGGGGGTTTTTTTTGTTTTGCTTTTTAAGGTTCTGGAAGAGAATCTCCCGGTCTCAAAAAACAAAACAAAAAACCTGCTAGCCGCGACTCTGACGTTTTTCTGGTTCCAGGATTGCCCAAAATTTATACAAATCTCTCCTTAATTGGTAATCACAGATGCTTTAATTTAAGACCCCCAGCTATACAGTTTTCACATTAGGTTTTGATCAATTACAGTAAATCGTCTGAAATAATCAACTCTAGGGAGAGAGGGAGAGAGAGAGAGAGAGAGAGAGAGAGAGAGAGAGAGAGAGAGAGAGTTCTGAAAGATCACACATCATTTTCGTTTGAGAAATGATTTATCTCGGACGGTGCCATAAACAACACAACTCTCTCTCCCAAAGACGCACACACATACAATGGGAGAAGGTCTGTTGCTGCTGCTGGGGCTGACATGTTTATTGTAATAAATCAAGGGGGGGGGAGAAGGAGAGAAGGAGAGAGAGAGAGAGAGAGAGAGAGAGAGAGAGAGAGAGAGAGAAACGGTTTGAGGAGAGAAAAAGAGAAAAGTGTGTGTGTGTGTGAATATATATATATGGAATGCCTGGATGGGTATAAATATACACACCACCACGGGGTGAAGAGAAATGGGAGAAAATGAAGATGGCTATTTGTCACATTTTACGACAATAACATTAATAACAAACAATAAATTTACATGGACATACAGACTGGGAGGCAAGACGGGATCTCCCGCTACTTACAATAAGTCCAGCCCTCGGCGTGGTTTCTTGCTTCCTGAGAAATGTTTTATTGCAGCCCTCTCTCACTCAGTCTCTCTCTCACTCAGTCTCTCTCTCACTCAGTCTCTCTCTCTCTCTCTCTCTCTCTCTCTCTCTCTCTCTCTCTCTCTCTCAGATACTCTTGCACACACACTCTCTTTCCCTCTTTCTCTCTCCCCCCCATAGGCTTATGAGAGAGAGAGTGTGTGTGTGTGTGTATGTGTGTCTGTGCATGAGAGAGAGAGCGCTTTTTTTTTTTAAGGACAGTTGAATTTCACGTCAGACACAAGGAGACCATGTCTGCGATTTTCCTGACGAATACATATCTATTCTGCAACCTCTGCATTAATTATTTAATGAATCACGTGACTTGGGGAGCGTGGGGTAGGGGGTTATCTTTCTCTTTCTCTCTGTTTCCTATGCACAATGAGGGCCGTTGTGACCTTCCGCTGGAACATCAGGACCGTGTGTGCTCATATGTGTGTGTATATATATATACACACACATATACAGAGAGAGAGAGAGCACATATGTCGCATCACACAAGCTCTCATGTTTTACACACACTCAGTCTTGTGCATGCATGTGTACATATTCAGTATATACACAGACAAACACACTTAAATGTGTGTGGGGAGCATAACATTATGAAACCACGTGTTACAAACAAATATATATATCCATATGTTTAAGCAGTAGGAGCGATGCATGTACAGATATTATATCGGAGTGGGTAACTTTCTTCCATTCAGATTATTTAGAGAGATTACAGTCATTCTGTAAAATATTGGGTAGCGTCATCTTTCCAGGTGGCTCCTTCCTTGCTTCCTTGTTCATTTCCCACCCCCACCCCACCCCCAACCCCAGCATCTTTCTTCTGGCCCACCCATTCCATCTCTTTAGCCTTTTCAGTCTATTAAATTCTCTTCCTCCACCTTTCTTTATACATATATGGGACTATGGTAAACATGCTTGGTAGCTTTGGGGTTATTGGCTCTGTTTAGTGCAAAGGGCCCGAGGACCACCACCACAACGATAAGAATCATTCTAATAGAAACTGCGAGACAGATTTAGAGTTTAAGATGAGCTGCCGGGATGTTGGTATTGGTGATGGAAGCGAAGAGCTATAGAGCCTCCTTTAATCTGAAGACGCTGGGTAAGGAACGCTCTGACTTGCACCAGACAATAAGAATGCAAAGCATAGTAGCACGCGCTTGTGCAAACGTATCCAAACAATCATTTTTTTAAAAAACATGTAGAAGTGGGAAGTAAAAGGGCGAATAGGTGAGGAGTGCGTGCAGCTATGGCATTTGCAGAAAAGAGTGCTCACGCGCATTTACTTTTTCAGGTAATAAAGAAACACCGGCATCCCTCCACTAAACAATAGAACTGAAAAGGGCCTGTGAGGCAGCGTCTTAAACAGACGGTAACATCAAATCAAACAATGGCAGTGGTGGGTTGGATGGAGGTGGTCGGGCTGGGCTAGGAGCTGAAAGCTTGCCTTTCTCTCAGAGAAAGGGAGAGAGAGAGAGAGAGAGAGAGAGAGAGAGAGAGAGAGAGAGAGAGAGAGAGATGCACATATTGATGGCATTTCGACAACTGGGATCTCTTTTCTATTCTGAACGCTTTCGACAAGTATAAACCTCACATCAATTATGCGCAGGAGCAAAACATTTTAGATAGGAATAAATGAGAGATCGACAACATTTATTTCCAGGTCTTTCTGACCGTGGGGTTTGTAGAACAAAAGGATTGTGGTGGGTAGGTTTGTTCAGACCCTAGTAACAGATGTAGCGTTAACTGCATGAAACCGAAGATACGGATGCAAAGCTTTTCTTTTTTAAAAAAGGAGAAAAAAGAAGCCAGGTGTATTTTGTGTGTGTGAAAAAATAATAATCAGATCCAAAAATGCAGAATTCTCAGCACGGCTAATGTTTCCCACCCCAAATCTTAATCGCAGTATTCTGGGGTGGAAGCGTAACGGCAGAAAACAAACGCGGTTCGATCCCAAACGCCTTTGCTTACAAGTAAAAGCTGCGATCTTCCAGGATAAATCAGTCGGGACCCTTTTGCCAAGCGAATCAATGGGTTTGTTCGATGGGAACATTGCAAGTCATTCTGACTTTCGTTCGAACGTACTTCCAAGAAAGGGCTCGTTGGTTTTGCTCTAACATAACTCCCCGGCAAATCCCACTGATTTTTCAGCTGCATCCCATTCTAAATACTGGGAGGAAATCCCACTGCCATCAGTGGGGCCTGCTATCGCAGAAGAAAAGAGTTTGGGAGAAATCTTAAAATGGTTCGAAGCCAGCGAAGGGAAAGAAGAGGGTTTGACTGCAAGTGTTCACTGCCGTGAGGAGACCTTGCTGAATAATAATAATAATAAGTTGGGCTTTTTTGGCCCACTTAAACAACTGATTTAAAAAAAAAATTACAGAGGAGATAAAAATGGAGAGAGAGCCAGAATAAGATTTCGATTTTTTTAAAACCTCGCGGATTGCTCGGAGACATTAAAAGAGAGGCAAAGTGATATTTATAAAAATATATATTTCTTAAGAAGAAGAAAAGTGAGCAGAAAAGAAAACATGTCTATAATCCTTGGGTTGCAAAGGAAACAAAAATCCGTCTGCTTCCCCCTCCTTCCCTCCCCCCTTTTTTTGTTAAAAAAGAACAACTTTGATTTTAAAAGATGTTTCTGTCTTCTGTAGTTCAAAGGAAAGGAAGCGCCTCTTCTCGCCCTGGTAGGTGCGAGAAACCGAGCGGGGTTTTTCTCTCTCTCTCAAGATAAAATGAACGTTTATATAGTGGGAAAGGCAGATTGATTTACGAATTTAAACACGCCGGTTTTATTGGGGATCATAAATCTGCCAGGGTGCTACCGATCAAACTGAGAAAGCTCCCAAACTCCGCTCCCCTGGCCAACTAAGATCCACGCCTCTTTCTCTGTCATTGAAAGGGACGTTTCCAAAGGGAAAGGTAGAAGGGTTGTAACATAGATCCGGTTTGTGGGAGGGTGTTTGCGCCCGCGCACCCGCGTGCGTGCAACTTGTGTGTAGACAAAGGAACACACGGAGAGAAGAAAAGGGAGATAAGGAGATAAAGACAGGGTTTATATGTACATGCACTGATAATAGTGGAAATAATACGAAGAAATAACCATGTGTAGAATAAAGAAGGGGGGAAGAGAGAGAGTCTCAGAGCATGTGCAGACTGCCTTGGCCTCACCACTAAATAAATAAATCACAGGCTCAGCCCATCTGCGACTAGGGAAAACCTCTTTTTAAAGAAGGATACAGGGCAGCCAGTAGGTGCAGTTGCTTTCAGACCACACAACTGCAGGTGGCGTTTTCACACGTGCACTGCTGTGCGCGTTTGTTTTTAAATACAAATCTATGTTGCGCCAGTACAAAGAAGATGAGCCACCAGAAAGAAGCAGATACCTACATACATACTGTACATACAAACAAATGCCATGTTCTATATCTCACAGTAGACCTTCTGCTCCCCTAAGCTCTCCTTATGCAGTTGTCTAACACCAATAGTTCTTCCTTTTACCATCCACCAAAATAATATATTAAATATATATATAACTAGTCTGGGATGGAGAGCTCAGGAAATAGCTGGCCACCTTGCCCTATTAGGATGGAGACCTCATTGCAGTGTTTAGCACCTATACTGCTTTGCCTACGGAAACCTGGGACCTTTAGGGTGGGATCTTGCTACAACAGCCACCACCCAGCACCCTTGGTGGTTGAGATTTAAATAACAGTCCAACTGCACAACCAAAAGTAAACATTTTGCAAAGGGTGACAGAGATCTCCTTATGGTGAGCCTGGACAGACGGGTCCACAAACCACTTAGAGTAGATTGAGGCCCAGTTTGTGCCACTGGCTTCACTTTAAACAGATCTAAATGCCAGTACTCAGGTTTTAAGTGAGCTGGAGATGAAGATGAAATGTCCACATCTGGGGGGAAATATTCAGCCTCTGGACCACTTTGTGGTTCATGTCCTCACTCAACCTTATAGAAGGCTGCAGGTGGGGTGGTATAAATGGGTCTTCTGATATATTTACAACAGGGTAACATGAAGGAAAAGTCGCTCCTGAGCACAAAATTTCATTTCCATGTAAAGTCAGGGTCATCTCCAAGTCGCTGTAAAGAAAACGTCATCATAACACTGCATTTTCCTTTTGAAGAAGTCTAGTGGGTCTGAATATTCCACAATGTATGGTGATCTAAGATCTCTAGAAAATCATTACAATAAACGCTTGAAATTTATCAGGGGGAAGGGGGGGTGGAGAGAGAAGCCTAATACCTAAAGGAAGACAAAAGAAGGTCAAGGCAGCCATTTTAATAGAATAACAGTGCGAGTTTATGCATGTCTTCTCAGAAGCAAGCCCCATTGAACTAAATGGGATTTACTCCCAGGTAAGTGGTATGTAGAATTACAGCCTTAAGGTGCTTTCCTCCAGCCCAATAAATAAACTTGTTTATCAAGGAACCCATCAACGACACCTTTTGTAAAGGGCTCCTTGCTTTTTCTTAGAGCCTTTGAACCCATCGACCAGTGAGCGTTGCTAACTGCTGTTATGACATTAGCTTGACTTGAATAAAAGGTAGAAAGAATGTGAGGAAGGGGGTGAAGATGAGAAACAAGATGGGGTGCCGAATTCATGGCCTGGTCACCCCACCTTTCCATTGCATGCATGGCACACATATAAATCACATTTAAATCACATGACTTCCCCCAAAGAATCATGGGAACTGTAGTTTTCCACTCACAAAGTCGCAGTTCCCAGAACCCTTAACAAATGCATAATTATTTGTGTGTGCATGCTTTACACAAATGTAGCTCTATGGTGCGCATGCAGGTTCCCTTTTTCAGCAAATCTGGGTGTCACCCTAGAGTCACCCAGCAAATCTAGGCACCAGGGACTCAGAAATTAATCTGAACACCACGTATATCAGCGTACTGCTCATTGTTCTTCCAGGGCAGAAGAAGGTGTAAAAGCAGGAAAAGGTGGCTAAGCTCCTACTACCACAACAGCCACCACTGATGAAGACTGTGATAAAAATAATAATAGTCACTGTACTTTGCCACACAGGGATTTCACCTATCTAAAACGAAAACCCAATAGACCAAAAGTATGGGGGACTGCACGATGACAATGCAATCCTATGCATGCCTACTCAGAAGCAAGTCAAAGGGGACCAACTCTCAGGTTAGGCGTGTATGGGGTTGCAGCCTCAAAGCCAATCCATCAAACCGGCCAAAATTTAGGCCATCTCCCATTCATTTCAAGGAGGATTGCGCAGGAGAACTACCTGCTGGACTGTGAGCCCTAAAGAAAGCTAGGGAATGAGCAACAACAAAAAGCCATAGCCTCCGACAAGATAATCGGACTGGACTGGAGGAGGAGAAAAAAGCCAGGCGCCCACACACACAAAAGGAAAACCGATAGACTAAGGAAAGCAGAGGTTGGTTGGCTCTCTGCATTGCTCTCGTTTTCACGTTTGCCTCCGGAGTTTGCTTTAGCCCGCCCCTGTTTCCGTGAGAGCAATGCCACCGAGCACAATGTCCAGTCTTGAAAAGGTCAAGGGGTTTTGAGGGGTCATTCTGTAGCTGCAATACCAGGCTAATCGCTTAGAAAACGTGTCCCTTGGATGAACTCCATCCTCACTCCGCAGCTCGCCAGGGTCAGATCTTAACTCCATTTCTTCTAATATAAACCTTTCCCCCCCCCCACCTTGAAATGCAGATGGATAGATCATGGACGGACGCTCAGACAACCTCTTCACTCACACCTCTGCTGGCGAACCTTCAAAAACCCGCGCATGAATACCAAAGGCAATATTTTAAAATCAAAAATTAAGTAGCCACGCCTCCTCTGTATTATCTGCAGTTATGGAATATGTGACATTGCATTATCCTTACAACATCCCCTGGCATAAAGAGTTCTAGAACAACAGTGTGAGGGTTCCCAGCTACTCCAAACCCACGGAAAAATAAAGGCAGGACGCCCTTTTAGAACAGGCACCTATTTTATTCTAGTACCCAGTCTCCTGCCCCCCTCACCCACATTGTCATTAGAAAATAAACAAGCATTCTTCACAAAAGCCCAGATGTTAAAAACACATTTAAAAATCAAACCATTAAAATTCCTTTAAAACATCTCTTATTAGCAGTCTTTTCTCTTCTTTCTTTCTTTCTTTCTTTCTTTCTTTCTTTCTTTCTTTCTTTCTTTCTTTCTTTCCCCGCCTTTATAACTCCATGTGTTGTTTCTTTTAAAACCACCACCACCACCACCAGGAAGGGCTTCCTCTTAAGGCTGCAAACTCATCTAAGGTTGCAGCCCTATGGACACTTACTTGGGAGTAAGACCATTCAATTCAGTGGGATTTACTTCGAGTAAACGTGCTGCATAGAAGCGGGCTTCCCAGGGCACGTTTTTAAGAGCAGAAGGCATTTGATGTTGTCCCCGCCCCCTCCATCCTTAAAAGCGAAGCAATATATAATTTCAAAAGAACAAGCCGAGCCTTTAAAAAAACCACACACAGAATGTTTGGGGTTGTTTTTTTACCTTTTTAGCTTCCCACATCTTTTCTCCAGGCGGTTAAAGGTGGTGTTCATATCTGAAGTAGAGTCTTCCATTTTACAAAAGTAAAAAGTAAAAAAAAAAGTTCAAGTGTCTGTGTGTTTGAATATGTATATATAGAGAGAGGTGTGTGTGTATATATATATATCTATATATATTAATATATAGATATATATTTTCTCTTGAAGATATCTTGAAAGATTCAAGGCTCCTGGGTACTCTTTTTTTCCCAACAGAAGGTCTGCGGAGGTTTGCTGTTGAATAACAATAGGAAAAGGATAAGTATTTGAATAAAAGAAATGATTAATGATTTTTTCGGTATAATTCTCACATTTTTCTCAGCTTCTGTCTGCTTACAATGCTTGTGAACTTTTAGGGCCTATAGAAATCTCCACCCCAAATCCTATTCACCCTCTCCAGCTTTGATTTGGCTCTATAGAAGCTACATTCTTACCAGCATATGCTTTTAAAAGTTTTGTTTGGGGTATGTGAGAGAGGGAATGCCTTGAAGTAACCCTGAAAAGCGCAAGAGACATGCCCCCCAGCACCACTGAAATCAATGGAAACGTAGCCATTGGGAGAGGGATACTGTCTCCAGCTTCCTAAAAATCAAACTTATTTCCGCGTAAAAATAAATAAAATCCTGGCATAGATTAGGGAAATACACGTGCAACAACACCCTTCTTTTTTTACTCGCAAGTGTCCCTCAAGTTCTCATAGCTAGGAGGTAGCTTTCGTGCATCATAAGAAACAACAGCAAAATGCCTAAGGGCTTAATTCACATGGTGTCCTCAAGTATCGACCCACTAAGGTCTGCTGTAAGGTGAATATGGACCAGAAACCAACCGAAGGTACTAAAAAAATTATTGGCACCAAGTTCTTAGGTGCTGCGTTGCAAGGCCGCTGTTGTCCGAGGACATCCTGCAAGCATCGCAGTACTGTACTCGAAAGTTAACCCCATTCATTTCAATTTATAGTACTTTCAAGTAAAGAAGCTCAGATCACACCAGTGTTGGCTGCCTTGGATTCATTCTGCAGTAGCCCTATCGTAAAACAATCCTGGATTAGGTGAGGAGTGGATTGTGGCCAGTGGTTGCTTGTCCACAACAAGCCATTTGCTCTACAATCACTCTCATGGCTTTAAGGAGTTGTTCCACAGTAAAAGGGGTTGTGAATCCGAGGTGGTGTGAAAATCAATAAGGTTGTTTTTGTCTGTTTATTTTTTGCACTGACTCCCATAGAAAGAGTCTGCCATCTTATGTGGAAGAGGAGGTTATGCACATGCATTAAAATTAAGTTCACAGTGAGCATGGCGGATTGGGCCATCGGTATCAACCCCATCGAGATATATGTTCTGATAGTACAATAAAGCAGTAACTTAACACACGATTTGAGTAATGGATAGCAAGTGGCCTAAGGGAAGGTTCCTGGAGTATTTTAACCTTCATGTGGAAATTACTTCCTGCGCACTGCTCAAAGCAAGACCCAGCAGGAGCTTCTCCTGCACACGCTCCACTGAAATGAATACGACCTCCATTGCAATGGAGCGTTTGCAGGAGAACATCCCGCTGGATTCTGCCCCAAGGTACAAACCGTGTTAAGACCGTATTAGGGACAGGAGTAGGGATTTTAAAAGAGAAAATTACTGTTTTCTTTGCATGGTCTCTAATCCGTCTCCAAACACACACACACACACACACACACACACACACGCAAAATTTGTAACTTAGAACTGGAATTCTATTTCGTCCTAAACAGTATTTTCGATACTTTGTATGAGAAAGAAAATGAAAATTAATACAAGAGCTATGGAGCACAAAAGAAGTCATTTGTCTTCTTGATTATCTATTTGCTTGTCAGAGTTTGAGCTATTGCAGCGGCTGGCTCCTTTGTAATATAAAAATACACAGCAAACCTGCAAACACCGAGAAACATCTGTGCAAAAATTATGGTCATTAAATGTATTAAATACCTTGAAGAAGGTAGCTTTTCTCGGGACGGGGGGGGAGGAGAAAATAAAAGACAGAGAAGAAACATCTCTTGGAAAACACACTGCTGCTTTATAGTCTCAACATCCAGGTAGAAATTTAACGATCAGACTACTATTTTAGTTCGAACCAGTTTGGAAAGCAAAATGTAACCACATTAATGCATGCTTAGAGGAAATAAATCACCTCATATAAGGCTTAGCTGTAGTTAAGGAGGATATACCCTATGGTCAAACATCTTTTGTTTCCATTAGAAGAGTGCAGGCTTGGAAACTGACAACAATAAAAACCTGGTCGAATCGAAAAGGGGTCTGCAAAAGTATCAGAACAAAGGAATAGTGTCGCGACTATTTCAGATACCCTGAAAGACACGGACAACCGTATTCACCATAAATGCTTTATTTCGGGGTTGTTGTTGTTTTTCCACCGTGGCTGCTGCTATATACATGTTCTTATGGGTATCACACAAAACAACAAGAGGTAATTATACAGAACGAAAGGAGGGGAGTGTTCTATCCCCCCTCCCTCAAGTTCTCTGGAATCACACCATTTCGGAATGTCATATACAGTATAGGAGAGAGAAGGGTGAGAGAAGAGAATGGGGGGGGGGGACAAGAGAGAGAGAGAGAGATGGAAAGGGGGGGGGGGACAGAGAGAGAAAGCGAGAGCAGAGAATACCCATATTCCTTTCCTCACGCCTTACTTCTCTGGGGAATTTCCTGAAAATTCATCTTTATCTTCACATTCATTTCAAAAACTGAAGCGAAGGCAGCGAAGGCGCATCCTTATTTACAAAGGAACCACCCCCCCCCCGTTCCATTTTCATGGCTGCTGGAACCCAGATGGCCTTATGCTATAATCAAGTTTATAGACTGAAATGCACTGCCCTTCTCCGCTTTCCAGGTCTTCCAGGTTAGATAATTAACCTGAAGTACTTCCCTGCCGCCTTTAAATTACATTGCTTCTTCCTCTTTTTTTATTTTGTGTCCTTCCCCGATTCTCACCGCGCCCCCACCCCGCCGCAGCCGCCGCGTGATGCCTTTCCTTACTTGGAATATTACAATATTTATCATCCAGTAAAGTCCTTAGAGGGCTGTGAGAATTCTATTTTCCCCTTTCCAATCCCTCTCCTATCTAGAGCTGTGTTTAGCAGATGCCAACAACACTTTTCTGTCGCCTTGTGGGTAAATGGCTGGGTTTGAACTGGGGTTTCTGGCTAGTGGGGTGGGTAGGGTGGAAGAAGCGGGTGTTCGAAAGGGGGGAGAAGAGAGAGAGAGAGAGAGAGAGAGAGAGAGAGAGAGAGAGAGAGAGAGAGAGAGAGTCCAGTTCTCCTTAGGTGAAACCGGGCCTCATTTATTAAAGACGACTCTAGCTGTCGCGCTAATGGTTGGCATAAGGTCCTTCGTTTGTACGCGAGAGTAAACATGACAAATGGGCCCGAGTTTGGCTTGATTAAGGATGAAAAAGGGATCCATCTTAGCCAAATCTGAAAACCCCATCTCCTATAGAACAGAGGAGCTACCCCCCCAAACACGGCAACCCTGCTTTCCGGCCAAAGAACTAATCCCCCCCTCCCCCGCAAAAAAACCCCCAACCCTCTCATCCTTCTTTGTTTCTTCTCCCCACGTATAAATAGTGGTCCCAGTTCACCCACCCCCTTGTCCCCTCCCCCCATACGCCCCCATGTTTCTCCCTCAGGAACAGGAAAACTACCAGGCCTCCCTCCCTTTCACACATCAGTTCTTAAGCACACAGATCTGCACACACACACGTACGCACGCACGCACACACACACACTCGCGGGCGGCCACGCTCAAAGGCCAGTTATAGGGTGGCGGTGGTCGGGGTGGCGGTGGGGTTTGGGGTTGGTCCATTGGTTCGGTCCTGGGCACCTCCTCCCGCGCCTTGCGCCGAGAGGCTGGCTGCAGAATTGGAACGGATCTTAGTATTGGGCAACTTGTGGTCTTTTTTCCATTTCATCCTCCTGTTTTGAAACCATATCTTGATCTGGCGCTCGGACAGGCAAAGCGAGTGGGCGATTTCCACCCTCCGCCTCCGGGTGAGGTAGCGGTTGTAGTGGAATTCCTTCTCCAGCTCCAAGACTTGCTGCCTGGTATATGCTGTTCTGGAACGCTTCGGCTCCCCTCCCGCGTAGTTGGGGTTGACTGAATGTAGAAACACAAAAGGAGGAGTGGGGCAGGGGAGAGAGAAAGAGAGCAGGAACAGGGAGGGGAGCAGGGTTGGGGGGGAAGGAGATGGTGGGGAGCGTTACTCTTCTTCTGCCCCTTTAAAACGAAACAGAAACCACGAGCTTCTCTTGGAAAAAAGGCTCCTGGAAGACGCCACAGCCCTTTACAAAACAAGTCCCCCAAACCACACCCCTCCCCCAGCGACGCTCTAAGAGCCTGGATCTTTACCTCCTACTCGGAAAGGAGACCCGTGGGAAGGAAGTCCCACGAAGCTTAACCGTGTTTGCTCCCATCTAAACGATCGTAGGAATGAGTCCCATCGAACTCAGTGGGACTGTAAGTCTCTAATATCAATCCACACAGGAGGGGAGCTCAGCGGGGCTTACCTCTGGGTAAAGAGGTATAGGATTGGACTGCCCGAATGCCAGCCATTCCTCTGGGTGTATCCAGAGTTTACTTTTAGAACTTTGAGGGTTACACAAGGTTGATTCTGATCGCTTGAACGAGTGTCTCCCTGTCTGACCTTTCCTCCCACCCAGTGTCTCCCAATGCACCCCATTCACTGCCTAAATCTTCGCGTCTACCTTCCTGCTTCGCTGCATCTATGTTAAGCCTTACACAGCTCTTTTTAAAAAACCAAACAACCACCAATCTATTAAAAGCCAGGCTGTTCTCCTGGTCCAGAGGTCGCCTAAGTCCTCCAAGCTTAAACGGCAGTGTAGAGTAATCCCATTGGAATCATTGTGGTTACTCCAGAGGATAGATCACAGTGTTAGGTGAGAAAGGACGAGAGTGATAGCGAGACGAGGAGGGGGTTGCATTCAGCTATGAACCCTAACATCACGTAACAGCCCTGCACTCCGTTTTACAGCCTCTGAGTGTTACTAGCCTTTGGGTAACTAAATGTGAAGAGACAGAAGGAAGGCCGAATGCATATATGCGTATCAGAACCCTAATAATGCATCAGAGTCTTGAGTGCGAAATAGATCTACAACTTGCTCTGCAGTTCAGTTTAGCCTTAATGCTTGGGTTGAACTAAATACAGTCAAATCGCTGTCGCTAAATAGGCATAAATTAAAATACACCGACTTAAGCGTCTTGAGGATCGAGCTAGCGAGCTGCCTAAGGCTCCTGCACGTGTACGAAGGAGTTGCCTGTGCACCTCAAAGTTCTATAAAGTTTGCCCCACATGTAAGACAAACAAACCCCTCGATCGTAAGACAAGCAACCTTCTTTTTCCCCTCTGGGAAGTCATTCCCATTGAAACCCACGAGACATCCTTCTCTGAAACGTTGCTCTGAAGGGACCATCTTAAAACAAACACCCCCCCCAACCCCCAGCCTTGGAGAAAGGCAAAGTAGAAGTTTGCTGAAACTCTCTACTTCAATACAATTTAAGCCGACAATGAAAATAAAAGACCCCGTACCTCCTTCAAACTTTTCCTGGGGAACGTTCTCCAGTGGAAGGAAAGGAAGAAAAGAATAAAGGACGGGGGTGGGGGGGGGAGGAAGGAAGGGAAAGAAGGAAAGAAAGAAACTGGAGGAGGATGTTAACAGGGACTTCAAAGGCAGTTGGCCAAGAAGAGCAATAAAAATTTATGGAGGATGTAATTATAGCGCTCTGCAAACAGGGAGACCATAAATCTCCAAGGGGAATGGTTCTTTTACAACGGGGGCAATAAGCTTTTCTCTCTCTCTCTCTCTTCTTCTTCCCAACAAGACTTTGAGGTGCAGGTTAGTATAAAGCGAACGGCACTTTAAGGTTCACTTACCCGTGCTAACATGAACCTTCTTCATCCAAGGATAAACTACCGGTTCTTTGCAAGAGGACGGGCTTTGGTTGAGAGAGTTTTGGCTACAGGATGGCGGTGGGCTTGGCGTGATGGATTCGCAAGTGTGGTTTGATTCGGAGAGATGGTTTTGAAGTCCAGCTGGAGCATGGACACGCTGGCTCCTGGGAGACAGGACCGGTGCCGGGTGCCCAGAGCCCTGACATGGAGGATAGGATGGTTGGTTACAGGCGGACCGCGCTGGGTACAACGCCTCGGGTTGAAAAGAGTTCTCCTCTCGCCTCTGGCCGCCGAAATATTCCGGAGAATGACTGGGAAGGTAATCGTGCTGGGAATATTCTTCGCATGGTGGGAATTTGGGGTCCACATAGTTGGAGTTGATCAAGAACGAACTCATGGCCATTAATTTTGGAATTGCAAAAGGGGGCGCGCGCGCCGGCACGCACACTCCCGCTCACTCACACACACGCACACCCCAAAAAAATATACTAAAATTTATTCCTATTTCTTTCGGGGCCCCCTCCCCTTCCCCCTTCTCCCTTCCTTCCCCTCCCCTTCTCACTCGTTTTCCTGTTTCGAAGAGCCCTCCTACTTTTGCCGTCAACTGAACAAAGTTAGATGTCCATGTGACCCCCAGGAACCAATGGAGAGGTTTGCCTGGGATTCCCGGATAAGGAAATAATCAAGAAGGGGGGAAGGAGGGGGGAGGACGCTTTTAGCCTTTCCGTTGCTAGCACATAGTCAACTTGGAAGCAGGTTGTTTTAAAGTAAATTGGACTTAACTTTACATATAAATGCACTCAGGAACCTAGGCGGGACTCAGCATTGCGGAACAGTTATCATTATTTACTTTTTAAATATCAGGATTTATATAATTTCATATCCCGAAGAAATCTATCATTCCATAGCCAAGAAGGCACCACAAAATCCAAGTGCCCCCACCCGGTGCATTGACTGAATTAAAATCACTGTCGATACTGGCGAGCGTGCATGTGAGAGTGTACACACACGGTTCCCCATGGCAGAGTTTGCCTCGAAGTGAAAAAGCAAAATAACAACACATGTAGTCTGAACAACTAGGAGACTGGGAAGAAAGGAATTATTCTCCTCGGTTTATGATGCATTAATCTTCTAGCTCCTGCCTAAATTTTGGTGATAGAGCCCGGCCGGTGGCAAAGATAGATAGAGCTCGTTTGAGATCGATAGAAACGCCATTAACTAATTCGGGTTACCCAACCCCTTAAAAGACAGGTTCTGGTTTAGACTGGTTCTCCCCCTACCCCGCCCAGGAGGAGAAAATATATTTTAAAAAGTATGGAGACAGAGGAGCAGGAAGAGTTAGGGTTAGTCTACAATACGATGGATAAAAAAAAATATCCAGTTGCATAAATAGCTTTTTAAAGTAGTACTGAAGTAAGGGAACATACCCTGAATTTTCCTGTCTATCTCCTAAATGTCCATTTTCATTAAGACGCAATGTATCCACCCCTTTTGGAAGCCCTCGGGGCAGGGACCTGTCTCTTCTGAGTGCTGAGTGGCGCCTGCGCACAGATGGCACCAAACAGGTAATCCTTAGAGACTTGTTTTCTCTCAGCCCTATTTACAGAAATGAATGGTTCTAGAACAATTTCTGCAAGCATATGAACATAGAAGGGAAGAACTGTTCTGTTCTCTCCCTGCGAATTTCCTGTTCCGCAGAAGATACCCGATAATTTGAATCAACCTGTCTGGATGCTTAAAAGATGGGGGCGGGGCGGGGGGACCCACTGGCATTAAAACAACACACCACCAACACGGAATAGTCCTTGAAGGGAAAGTCTTTTTACGATTTGCTTCGCCTTTTTTCCTCCCTTTCTTTTCCTCCTTCTTCGTCTTGAGGGATGCGTTCCGTAGCGTTTGTGTCAACTACATATTCCCCTAGATGCGAATTTGTGACGCAGCTTCTTTTACACAAATTCGGATCTACAGGGTACATACAGAAGACAGAGAGAGAGATTCTCCTTTGAGTTTGGCTAGAAGTCTTCCGTTTTGGCTTACAGCGAAGAGGAAAGGTGGGCGAAATAAAATAAAATAAAAAACAAATAATCCGTTTTTCAGGAGGAAGGTATGTCTGGAAATATTTGCTTGCAACACGCGTCGCAAAATCGCGTGCCTGTTAGCCCAACTCTGTCGCGTAATCCACTGTTGCTTCTTCCTCCGCAGAAGGAATACTGTTGCAGAAAGGTAGTCCAGAAAAGTTGGGAGGGAAGGAAGGAAAGAAGGAAAGTCTGTTGGAGGATCTAAGCAGAAACAAAGTCACTCCCAATCCACTTCAGTGAGATTTATCGTTTAATTAGAACTAAAACGACCCTGTTCACGCGATTTCGTTGTAATAAGTAATAACATTAGGCTTATTCCGATAATTTGGTTGTCTAACACACATTTACCCAGGGGTAAGTCCCACTGAACGCAATGGAGCTTAACTCTGAGTAGGCACGTATATTATTTTATTGTAGGGAGGGAGATCTTAAAACAAATACAAATATAAACAGGAAAACAGGGTGTGGCTCTCCCCCAACACACATAGGGCAATTCCATCCCTTTTCACCCCAGGGAAGAGGAATGGGGGAGGATCAAAGGGATTTCATTTCCGAAAAAAGGGGGATATAAAGCAATAAAATATGCAGTTTGTGTAAGTAATGAACCTTTTGCGGCAGGAAGTCGGGAGCAGCGCGGTTTTATGTAGATAGCTGTTAAGGCTGCTGGTCTGGAAAAATGAGACGCGTTGGAATTCGTGTTGCGGTTTTTAAAAAATTAAAAGAAAGGAAGCGGTCCCAATATTATTTTAGCGTAGGAATAGGGAATCCTTCGGGTTACACATAATTCTTCGTCAGGTAGAACAGTTTGTTCATTATTTACTCAGCAGTTGGCACTGGACTACCTATGAGGTGTCTTCACGCTGGATGAAACTGTATCAGAGCACAGCAATAGATTATGGCCCTATTAGTGAGGACAGTTCGTTTCTCCTATGTATCGAATATACTACCATAGGCAAGAGGTTATTGGTATTACTGTTTTAAACCGTTTAGCCGGGGAGCGAAGGAGGAAGAAACGCACGTGTTTCGAGTCCAGCCTCCCACATGAGTAAAAAAATAGTTTGGAAAAAGTCAAAGCAGCCACATTCTTGTTGTCCTCCTTCCTCCCCCAAACAACCAAACCCGTGGCAAGAAGGGTGCGTTAATTCATGTCTCTACACCCGCTTCCTACAACAGCAGATGCTGGTTAGATAACAGACAAGGCGTTTGTGTTTTAATTCATAATGCCATATTAAGCCTATACCCTTGAGAGGCCATGCCACTGGAATCCAAATCTCCAACTTCCAGGTAATGGTCCGTGCGAGCCCACCCTCCAACACTGAAGGCATCATTTTTCCAACACGGGCATCCCGAACCTGAACGTATTTACGTGGAAGTAAGAGCTGCTGATTTCAATAGGGCTTGCTTTCAAGTCAGTAACGAGGTCCCCGGTATTCAACCACCCCCACCTTCCATGAATTTCACCAGGTGCACCGTCTAATTCAACTAATATGTCGCAACCTATTTGTAAAGTGCGCCACCCCGGTCGGGCGGGGGGAACCCATAACTGCCCCGGTTGTTTTAGTGGGGCTAATATATTGTCGGGCGACAACACAGGAAATCCGGGATCTCAGCTGCAGATTTGTCTACTAAGAACAGAGACAAGTCCGACTTGAAAGCGCACCATACTCGGAATAATTTGTTTCAGTGGGAATCATTACCAAATTTAGAACTGAGGGCACTTTTGCAGAGTTGCAGGCCAACTCCAGTGCGCGGAGAGAAAGAGAAAGAACTTTCCTTCCACGAAGCCTACCAGACACAAAGGTATACCAGTTATACACCTTTGAGACATCCGCTCTCCTCTTTCTCCTGACCTTGATCGCTTCCATTTTTCATTTCCCCCGCCCTCTCCTGTTTCATCTGTATTCCATCCAGTCTTGTCTCAAGACATGGATTTTTCGGGAAAACGAATAGCTAGGCCTACTCTTTTATTTATTTATTTATATATATCTCTATCTTTTTTTTTTTATTTAAAGCGCCACCGCCACTTTTTTAGAATGCCTTGCGCAAATAGACAAAGGGGGGTTTCATCCTAGTATCACCAGCACCCCTAGCGTCTAGCAGAAATGTTCGATTCTTTCCACCCTCTCCAAAAGTCCCCCCCCCCGCGCACCACGCACACACAGAGGCATGGACAACACCCTGCTGTCCCCAAATCAAAAGATACACCTCCCCCCACCCTCCCAACCATCCGTGTTTTGTTTTGGCCACTCTCAATTGCTCTAATAAAACCGTCTCAACTTTTCGGAAGTTTGCAAAGACAGATTTAGCTCAGGCGTTCTCTGCATTTCAAAGAGGCAAGTTAATGAAGCCCTAAAACGACAGAGTTTCCAGGCAGATGGGACCCACAATACATTGTTTGCATACTACAATAAAGTTTAAAAAGATAGGAAAGGACGACTGGGTAATTGTTTGCCACAGAGGGTGCACACCTTTCGGACGCTACTCGGGCGTCCCAGTAATGTGTGTGTCGCGTTCCCCCCCATGACCGCACAACACCAAACTCAAAGCACCTGCCAATATATGCCAATATTATTTTACTACTAAGAACTGTTATCTTCTGGCTACCTTGGGTATGATCCCCGCGTGAATCCCGTTCTTCGCAATGGGGGGGGGGGAGAGCTTGCGCAGGAGAACTTCCCTCTCCCCTCTATATTACTTTCAGGACCCCCATCTAGGTAACTGCTGAGCCTGCCTCAGCGTTCAAGGCTGCTTTTCTGCACGTTGACCTAGCAGATCAGCTCCAGTTTACTACGGATAGACTTACTTCCGAGGAAATGCGTTAGGGATCGAGCCTCTTTATTTTGCAATCACAGCACCCTTCTCTGGATTGAGAGCAAAAAAAGCCTGGAGGTCTTCTCCTTCGACTCCTATACCTCCCCTCGCCACACAGTTCCCCCAAGGTACAAAAACTGAAGCGTTTACAACCCCCCGCCCCTTGTTCGCGCAGTTAAAAATAACCATCCCGTGCAAGACAGGATACAAAACGCCGCAGCCTTTCCCAAGCTGTCCAGCCACAACCACAATAAAAAGAATCCGAAACACCAACCGGAGAACTGGATCCTTCCGTCGTATCTCTCCTTCCTCCATGTCAAAGATTATTTTTTTTCCACGATAGGAAATCTCTTCCTTTTCCTTTCCTCCCCCTCCCACTGCGATTGCCTTTTAAAGCCTAAGGAATAGCTGGCTACCAGCTTGCAGGGAGCCGTAGGCCTAACTGAGCGTTTTCGGTTCGGATACCCGCAAGTTTTCGTATTAATCTCCATACTTTGTCAGTCTTTGTTAAACAGCTAGGCGTGTCCCCAGCGCCTCCAACATTTTAATATTTGTTAGACGCGCTGACCTGAGTTTCACCCCACTCCGGGGCTCTCCCTCTTGCATTTTCTATAATACGCTTGCATAGTTCTCTCGGTCATATTGAATTTTACCCAGGTCATTACTTTGGAGGGGTGGGGGAAATGCCACGGCAAGGAATTTTAATGCAGGCTTTCCTCTCTGTAGCGCCTGCGACTTTTTTCCCCAGTCTCTTTGTAAGTTGCTCTTTGGCCAGTAGATGCTTATGCAAAAGAGAAATGTGCGAGGACATATGCGCGCGCGTGCAGATAGATAGACAGATGAATTTACGAATATGTGCACGTCACTTGAGCCTGTTTATGCGTGCATCTAGATATGCATTCAATAAACACATGCATAAATTATTATTTAGCTGATGTGCCCCCCCCTTTTTTTGGCTTCGGGACCAAAACTTTTTTCATTCCAAATTAAAACTTAAACACACTTTCCTCACACATGAATAGGATCTATCCCCCCCCCCGAAAAAGAGGAAAAGAAACAACGACCACTGAATAAAACACAATACAGAGAAATGATACGGGGATTCAAAGGGAGGGAAAGAAGTACTGTACATATACTGAAAACTCTGTGCCTTTTCCCATCACGAGCAAAGCTGCGGTTGAATGTCACCTACGCTTATGTAATATATTCCCCCTCACTTCTCCCAGTTAAAGTAATTCCGGAAGGAAATTTGTTGGAAAGAAACTCTACCTTTGAAGCCACCAGAGGTGTTACCCTAACTCATCAAAGGTCTAGCTTCAAGAATGTAATGGATTGTGAAGGCTTGAGCTTTCCAGGCCCGTAGCTGCCTATTGTTCGATGTATGTATTGTTCACCATCTATTCTACAGGTACACACACACACACACACACACACACACGGTGTGCTGCAGAGCAGGTTACCTGCTGCACGTTACAGAGGCATGCCATGAGAAGTCTATCGAAAAGTCAATTGGCATTAAATTATTTCTATTAATAACTCATTACATGGATTGTCTTGTGGGGGGGGCGGACTTGTAGAAATAACCTCTCGCTCTCATTTTCGCCACGAACGGGTTTTAAAGCTCGTCCAATAGCAGCTTATCCCCTTGTTCTCTCGGATTCTTTATCCCTGACGGCTCTTCCTATAGAGGGCTGGGCTATGGTGGCAAATTGACTCTTAAACGGTAGGATACACGGGGATCTGTACTGGGAGCAAAGGAAGCGTGTGCTTGTGTGAGCCATGAAAATTCATGCCGAGATGATTTTAACCTTCTGAAAACAAACGGAGTTGTTACCCACTCACATTCCCCCTCCCTTGTTATTGCGCAAACCTGGAGCGGTGATGACTGCGCTTCAGAGATAACTGTAGTAATTAGAGAAGCCTAGAGATGGATCGCCCAAGTTACGCTTAAAATGTAGCCCGTTTACAGTGATCTTTCATAAATACCAAGCAAAAAAACCCTCAAGAGTTCGTTACAATTAACCTGTATTGCTTTATGGGAGAGTACGCACGCAAATACACACCTTGAAATGCTAATATTATTATTTTTTGCTTTTGCATTTCAACCAATTTGGGATTAGATATCCGAATGGAGATATATGGAAACCAGCCATTTCTATGTGACGCACCTCTCAAGAAATGCATTTTGGATGTAGAAATACCCTCTTGCTTAGGATTGGGTGTGCCTTTAAATACGCGGACCACAACCCCCTTAAACCTCTTACTCCAAATTAGGGGCAACCCAATTTACAACTCAGTAACTCTGCTTAAACCTCCATCCTAACCACTTGGGTTTGGACTCAGTCCGAAACTTACGCCGCAGCAACTAGGGTAAGACAGCAACTTGTCACCCCTGGTTCTAAATATTTACACTTAAAACAATAGGGTCTTCTTGACCTTTAACAGGACTTTATATCCCAGATCCTGAACAGGCTTTATTGCAAACGAATCTCACTGTTTTCAGTGGGGCTTGCTTTTGATCGTCAACGTGTTTAGGATCTGCGCACAAATAAATTAGCTGGTAGCCAGCTACGTGGATCTGATTCATGGAGGTTCTGCAGTGAATCGCTCCTTTCCACCTACATCGTGCAACGAGGCGGGGGGAACTGACGCTAAATTCAATTTAATCCGCTAAATGTTGAACAGGAGAGTTATAAGAAAGGAAGAACAGGAGCTCAGGTGCTTCTGCGGTCTGCCTGTGTGTACTTAGAATGGTTTCATAAATTTTCCTTCCAACTGTACCATTATCCTAACTGCTGAGATCAACCCCTTCATTCGAAATTAAAATGATTTATTTATTTATTTTACTGTCGACTTTAATCCGGCCTGGTTCGTTCTTTATTGTTGCCGAATATATTCTGCGCCAGTAATTCGGATGAGGAATGATCCCCAAGCACACACGCATCAATTCAGAGGAGGTGCATGCCCTAACACTCTTGCAACAGAGTTTTAGAAATTAAATCTGCCAGCCAATCGAATATTCGATTCCTCTCAGCCGTTTGACCGAGCAATGTATTAATGAGCAGAAAACGGTTAATTACCACTGCACTGCTAAGCCTCTGTGAAGACACCGTTAAGACTCTTAACTTCAGTTATCTTCTTAATTTAAGAGGATCCTGAAGCAAGTGGACAATCCCTCCTAAATGTGAGATGATTTGCAATCGACTAAACAAAAGGCGCTTTTTATCAGAAGGAAAAGTAAACGTATTAAATGTTATTAATCATATTCGGGAATATGGAATAGTCTCTCTTCGAATACTCTGACGTTGAAGGACAGTGTATGATTATCTAAAGAAAATGAATATAATAAAGTGAAACAAAACCCAGATTCCAAATGCCTTGACAATAAGCAAGCTCAGAACCCATCAGTATTGTGGGAGATCCAAGGTTAAGATAGTATCCGACAATTTATTTTAAGACAGTGTTAGTACTGCTTTCCAGTTTTAAGAGGCAAAGTCTCTACAGCAATTAATTCCCTAAAAGACAAAGTCATAGTTCTTAACCCATTAATCCCTGATAGTTAATCTGTAAAACTTTACAGAACACCCCAACAGGAAGTTGCATAGGAGAACTTCCGGGATGCTTCACATCCTATATTACTAGAGGATTAAGGCTGAAATTTATCCTTCGCAAGACCGAAATGAATGGGCGCTGAGCAAAACCGAGGTAGTTTTTTTAAAAAAAAAATCAACAGGGTTTGTTTGCATATGGGAAATGGATGCTGGACTCTCCCTAAATTCCCTACAGCTTGGAGTTTATGATAAAATCTTTTAGAAGCATTCTTTGACACATCCTATATTGTTTCCAATTCCTTTGTTTATTATTCATTTTAATGACGTGATACGTATTTTTATAGTTATTTGATTTCAGAAAAGCATACATCTTTACCCTGGGAACACCCCTCCAACTTTGGTTCAGTGATTATTTTCCCCATGGGGATGTGTGGAAGATTACAAAGATTATTTTAATTAAAATATTACATTATAAATGTTCGCTGTGTAGCAAGGATTTATTATGTTTTAATAATAATAATAATCATAGAATCATAGAATCATAGAGTTGGAATAATAATAATAATAATAATAATAATCCACGTTATTGAATTAATATATTATAGCTCTTTAATTTATAGTATACATAGATGATCACAGCAGTTAAAGAGCTTGTACAGAAAAAGAAACTTTTCAAAAGAACAAACGTGTGTGTTCTAAATCTGCGCCGACTAGAAGGTTGTGATCCAGCAGGAAGCTCTTACGCGCAAACGCCATTGTGGTGAATGAATGTAAGCACTGCCCCGATCCTGCGTAGTGCCCATTGACTCTAATGGCCCTTACCCAGGAAGAACTGCCTGCGGCACTGAGTCCAAACTGTTCAGTACAGTCGTTAGTTAGAAGGAGAGAGAGATCGACCCAAGGCACCTCCAACACCAAGCTCAAAATACTACTACCTCATCATCCCAGCTAACCTGCCTGCCCCCAGCCTCCCAGCTCCACCTTGTCCCCCTTTCATAGACAACAGCTCTGTAACATTTTGAGTCGCCTCTCTCTCCACTTCCTAACTCTTACCTCGAGATCGTATTCTCTCATCTCTAGCCAGTAAACAAGCAATGTCTCTTCCCCTCCCCCCCCCCCACGCTACACCATCACCCTTCCCCCTCCCCTCCCCCCTCCCTCTCCTCTTTAGCGCTGACATCCAGTCTATCAGCCTCAAACACAAGACCCGGTCTCGCACCGCCTAAACTTTTGACCCTCGCCTTTTTGACCCCTCGGAGCTATAATGGCGTTCTATCCAATCTACCAACGACCATATTCACCTCTCCTAGTCTTCAGAACCTGCGCAGACTTTCTTTCTTTCTTTCTTTCTTTCTTTCTTTCTTTCTTTCTTTCTTTCTTTCTTTCTTTCTTTCTTTCTTTCTTTCTTTCGTTTTCCCCTCATTTCACTCAGCGTTTGCAACCCACCTCCAATCCCTATATCCACCCTCTCCTCCCAAACCACACTTTAAAAGGGTGCTGCGTGCTGGGGGGTGGGGGTGGGGAGAGAACGCGAAGAAAAGGACAGCTGGGCTCGACGCCTTGAGAACCAGTTTTTCTTTTATTTGCCAACTTGAGGGCTACCCGCCGCAATAGTTGAGCCCCCTGTTTTCGCCGTTTTAGTGCTGGGGAGCTGCGCGGTTGCAGAAGGTGGCTCGCGGCTCCCCCCACCCCGCAGTGGGGAGGGCGTGGTTCGCCGTGCATTTTGGCGAAGCTTCCAGGGGGATAAATGAAGACTTCTTCAAAGAGCTCGCCAGAAAGGCTCAGGAAGTGACCCTGGATAGCTGCGGTGGATTGGTCTGAAGCGGGCTCTGCTGGTTATACTGAGTTGTTACAAGCTTTTGAGATTTCCGCCCCCCCCCATTCCAATCTCGCCACCCCACCCCCCTCTTTCGCACACCGATATAATACTTCGCAGAGTTTATTTTAAGGGAAGTTTGTCCTTTTTTTGCCTCCATCTGCGAAACAGCAGCAGGACCCTCATTAAACCGTGTTTTAATAAATCCCAAAAGATCAGGTAGTGTTAGTTTGCACCCCAGCCAGGAACAACAACAACCCGAAATAAAAACTTGCGGAATTGGGGCCCTTTAGAGTCCAGAGCTGAACTGGTTTAGGTCGCAATCCTACGCTTAGTTGCGAGGCATTCCCATTGAGTTTCACTTGGGCTTAGGTTCTGGGGGCAACCACGGAACATGCAAGAACCCTCTTCATGATATGCAATATTTTGAGGTGGATTGAGCCACACTCAGGATAAACACTTAAATTACTCAAGTCCACTGATTTTTGTGGGTCTACTCTGAGTAGGACAACCGTGGGGAAGCACCCAAGAGTCGCGCCCTTTTTGTAATGTAATTGCCTCCCCCGATCTAGCAAAGCAGAATGAACATTTCATTCTCAATTGCACTGCTGTTGTTTTAAATAAAGCAGCCCAAGAAAGGAAGGACAGAATCATGGAAGGAAGATCTTCTAAATTCCTTTAAGGCACCCACCCCTCACACATATATATGGATAAATTTGGGGCTGTGAGACGAAGTGATATACTTGGGAAAGAGCATTAAAACTGCTCAGGAGCTGTTGATTTCTTATGAGACACAAATCAAAACTGTCATCTTCAAAGTTAACGTTTATTTCATGTGTGGAAGGAACAGAGGGCTATGACCTTTGGATGAAGAATATGCACGTGCTGACCAATTACCCTGTTAACAGATGTTGGTACTATCATGTCATCTGATCAAACCTTCATCCCCCAGAAACCAAGCCGGCAACGTGTTTCTATAGGTCAAATGATTTATTAGGGAGTAATAAATATATAATCTCATATAAACGATACCCCAGTCTTCTTTCTTTTGTCCGTCCAACCAAGCACCAACCAACCAACCAACCAACCAACCAACACATTTGTATAGCAACGCCAATGCAGTCAAAGCGGTTTACAATGGTAAGGAAAAATAGAGGAGGAGGGAAGAAGAAAACAAGCAAACTCAAGTACTATTTGGAATCAGCTCTACCACCTCTATTTGCTTGGGAATAGCTCCCATGAATATTCTGAAGCGTGTTTGAAGCAGTCAGGAAAGTGGTGATATTCGTTTCCTCTTCTAACAAGGCGTGTGCGGGTAAAACACCTACGAAAACTTGCTTCTCCATGTCACCTAGCAGGCTATATATTCTCCCCTTAACACTCCCCCCCCCCGCAAAGTATTTCTCACTTCTCACCTTTTCAACAAACATCCCAGGCTATCATCGTTGTTCTCCTTTCTACAGACTGGAGGGAGACTAACGCTGAGTGACAGCGGCTTGCCAGGTGCTGCCCAGAAAACCATGTTTGAGATTAGATCCTGTCCAGGCCTTGCCACCCATCTTCTCGACTATGTTCTTATCTGCATATACTTAGTCAAACCAGAATAGGTGCTCGTTCGTTTGTTCTTAATTGCAGTTGTGGCGTTTAGGTTTTTTTGCTTTGTTTTAATTTCAACAAACCGAATGCGGTTCCGAATTGTGGCAATTTGGAAGGAGAGCTTACAGAAGGCGTGGATGGTTGTGAAAGACCACTAAAACATGAGCCTTAAAATGAGACTCTCCCCCCAAGTACTTGAGGAAGAGTCGCCCATTGCATTTTGATTTGGGGCAGGGAGGCGGGGGTGGGGTGGGGGAGAAGAAGAGCTGGTTCTCCTATATAGATGCTGCTCTTTACCTCTCTGTCTGCTGACCTGGGAATGATCCCGAGTTCCTATGAATTATTGATGAGCTATAAGGACCGTTCCCCCCCTTCTTTCAGTATGCAAACCCCATTACACTGTTAAAATGGCGATTTAATCGTTTAGAATAGCTTTGCTTTGCTTCCTGCTCGCGCCCTCTCCCCCCGCCCCTCAAGACAACTCATTTGTGCCCCCTTTTCATTTAATTTTCTTAATTAAAATCCTTTCACAGATTTTAATCCCTCTCCTTTTCTCTTCTGGTAGGAGAGAGAGAGAGAGAGAGAGAGAGAGAGAGAGAGAGAGAGAGAGAGAGAGAGAGAAGGACCTTATAGTTAAAACAGCGAAACTGCTTTTTAAAACCAGTTGTTTTAAACAATCGTAAACCCGCCAGCTTCTATTATTTTTAAATCAAGAAGAATAGGAGCGGTATTTTTCTTTGGTGTTTTAATCCAGATTACAGTGGAACAAACTCAAGACAATTCAGCAACCACTCTTGCACCATGAAATGATGCCTCGTTGCGCAAAGAGAGATATAATAATGAACATTATGTGGGTGGGTGGGAGTGTAGAAAGAGCGAGACAGACAGACACCTATGGCATCCTACAGCCAAAGTTAAGATCACTATGCAGTGCAGTCTCATACATGACTCGCACTTTGTTCAGTGGGGCTTACTCACAGGTTGGTATTGATAGGATTACAGTTTAAGTCCCGTTGGTTTTATTGATGGAATGAAGCAGGTGCCTAAATCTCTCCCGTTGAACTAAAAGGCATTTTAAAGTGCTCAGGTTGGTGGTATCGAGGTCCTGTTTTATGTTTGCTTCTAGTGCCTGTGGCCGGGTACTTTTTTTAAAAAATAAAAAGTCCCCTCCTATTTCCGAATTAAAACAGTTTTAAGCAACATAATATGGGCTTAAACTCCTCATCCCGCCATTAGTACCTCTGGAAGATCCATTCTGTTATTTGACTCGGGTACAGGAAGAAGGCAGAAATCGGGAGCAAACATAAATTCTTATGCGATTATCTGCATCCTTTTCTCTGCCTCTTGCTTTTGGAAGTGTGCAGTCCTAGACACACATCCCTGAGAGTCCCATTGAACTCAACGGGAACTACTTCTGAATATGTATGGATAGGGTTGCACTGTAAGAGAAGAGAGACTGTCTCCACCATTGCTATACTTTGCTACACATGCCATCAACTTGTAAGATGTGAGTTCAGGGCCCAATTTTGGATAGGAGGTGTATTCCCAGCAGCTGACAGGGGGGAAATAAACCACTTCACTTTGTTCTTAAATATCCATTTGTCTACGGCCCTGATAAACAATAACCTTAGAGTTGGGTATCACCACAGGCATGTGGAAAAGTTAAATGTATATATTTAACCAAACATCTGTGCAAAAGCTTGGAATGCCAAAAATTTTGCATGGCATAAGTGCTTGAATCTGCTCTCCTACAACACATTACATGACAATTGCTTCTAAGTAGGGATGAGGTGCCTGCAAGCCACAAAGCAAATATTTTAGAGACACTTCTCCACTCTATCCAGATGTAAAAGCTTTGTTGCCAGTTTAGTAAATCTATTTCTTTAGCTATCTATATAAATATCTGTGCAGGTTATCCTCATGCATAGTGAGTAGATGGCTATAAGGTCGTGTGTGTGTGTGTGTGAAAGGGGGTATTCATACAATGGTTTATACACACACATGCGCCTGCAATGAATAGGGTGGACTGGTTATCATGAGGCCAACAGAGTTCAAGGGGAGTTTATCCATTGACTTCAAAGAACATTGGATCTGACCTTTTGTGGTCAAGAAGTCAACTATTGTCGCCTGACAAACGTACTACTTAGAGAGGTGTATATTGGCTGGTCTGGAGCAGATTGTCTCCTCCTCCCCAACACCCCCCCCTTCACAATTTGTGAGGATAGACTGGAAAGATTAATTGGGAAAGATTCGAACAGGATGCATAAAAGGCCCACTTCTGTTTTGGGAATCTGGGATCTTTGGGGGAGGGGCAGGGAGGATGTGTATGTGTGTGCAGTTTATTATTTACAACTGCTAATCACAGTAAGCAGAGTACCACTACTCCTGAAATTCACCATCACTGTTACAATAACTTTACTAGCAGAGGTGTACAAAAAAGAAAGAAAAGAAAAGAAAAGCCACAGTCCTAAATACCACCGGACACTGTACCTAACCAATATTATTGAAACCAATGTGTCTTAATTTTCACTTCCTTCTGTTTGGAATGGACGATTTTCGACTCCTACTACTACCCACCCCTGAATCTTGTTCAGTAGTAGCAACTTCTCCACTGCGTGATATCATGAAAAGAGGGAAAAAATGCAGGGAGAAACTTCAAAAGAGCAAATAAAATTCGGATTTGCAGAATTCGTGAAGAGAAAATATTAATAATAATAATAATAATACAAACTCCATTGTATAGAATTGTATAGAATATGATATTATCTGCAAGATATGATATACGACGAGTGTTTCCTGTTTACATTGTATATAATTAAATTTCACTACTGCAAATAATAATAATAATAATAATAATAATAATAATAATAATAATAATAATAATAATAAACAAACAAACACGATAGGCAATTGAGGGTGAGCAGTATTTTCTGGTGAAACCCTCCTGTATCTAGGAAGAATTGCCTTCCTGTTTACTCTCCCATGAAGACTTTCTCAAGCCGTTGCAGGGAAAAGCAAACAAACTAAGAACAAGGAACAAGAATAGGAAGAAAAAGATAAGAGAGGAATTTCTACTTTTCCTTACTATAAACTCCCACTGGCCATAATAAACACTGGCGTCTGTGGAGAAAGGAAAGCAACTTTGGAAAAGACACCAGGAGAAGAAAAGTGAGTTATAGAAGGGAACTTTTGACATAACTCTGAATGCAGATGAACAGAGAATATGCACAGAAAACCTAAAGAATGTTGCCTCCTCTGTTGGGACAGTTCTCGCTTGCGGAAAGGATTTAAGAGGGGCGCGGGGGAGGGAGGTCTGGTTTAGGACTGCGGATCGGTGGCCAGGCTTAACAGATTATGAGATGTTTCTACTTTCCCTTCTTTAGATGTTTTGGGCAGGACAGAAGCAAGGGAAACACCCACCGGTCACCTTTATGAAGGTGTGGCCTCCCTTGTGCCGTCTTTCTTTCGACGCACGGAATGCCCTTCCCATTAAAATGGAACCGGATGGAATCAGCCCAACAAACACAACGGCCAGGATCAAACGAGGTGCTAGGGATGGGACGCTGGACCTGGTTCTCTTGAGACACCGCAGGTATCATCCTGATAGGATGCCCTTCTTGCCTTGGCTGTGTGGGATAGCAGTCCTGCAGCGTAATCCTAGTCATGTTTCCTCGGAAGTATGGCACACTGAGTTGCAAAGAGCATACTCCCCCAACTTACCTAACCCCACTTACGTATTGAATTTGAGTGCAATAGGACTTTACTCAGGCTTGGTTAAGACTGCCGTGTCAGCCTGCATAGGATCGCAAGCCTTCCTTCCACATATGCCTCAATACGCAAGTGAGAAATGTATGTAGGTAGGTGCATAGGCGTGGGGATTAATCGTACAGGCAGATGAATCACAAACATGCAAAGAGAGAAGTGTGGACTGGATAGGAAGAAAGGGAGGTTTGTGGAATGGAGAAACTCACGGATGGGTGGTGGAAATTTCCTTAGCAATAAGGTCCTCTGTTTTCCGACCCTGGAAACCAGAGATCTCCATTCTTCCCATACATAGGTATTACTCCTTCACTCCGTGCCCATAGTCTAGATTGCTGCCCAGTGTCCCAGTGCCAATAAATTGGATGGGAAGGAAAGCAATGTCGTTCATATATGTGTATGAGCGCCCATACCAAACGTCGGCGTCCTTCCTGAGACCAGATACAGATTCGATGAGACCGCAGTATCTCACAGAACAGATAAGAGTGCATGACTGGCGCACAGCCTGCGAACTCTAACCTAAACGGGTAGCATTCTTTTCTCTCTCATTCTGTGGAGATGTATCTATCTATTTTACAGGTGTGCATGCGTGTGAAAGCTGGCTTGTGGCAGCCCCTAAAGTCTGAATCATTTGTTTCGAGTTCAAGAGCACGATCCACTCAAGGCTAAAGTTCCATTTAATTCAATGGAATATATTTAAGCAACTGCCTAACTCTTCAGTTGAATTACATGGGAGCAGGATGTGCTTAAGGATAGGTGGGTCATAACTCCAAAGGGTTTTTTCAGAAGAACAAAGGTGTACTGTATTATGTACTGAGAGACATTCGGAGTAAGGTTTTAGAGAATATGGTCTTTCCCCATTCAAGCCAGCAAGCTACCATCACCAGGCACATTGCACAACTGCAGTCAAGTGTGTTCTCAGATCCTATTCTCAGAGAAGGGCACAGAGTCAATAGGGGACAGTCTTCAGAAACAGTAGGAAGGATGGTCTAAATGTGATAGGAAGGGAGAAGCAGCAAAAGTGGTCCCTTTTATCCTGCACCGAAAGACATGTGTCTACCAAATGTTACACAGCCCTAAAGATCCTAGCTTCAAGCAATGGAGGGGGGAGGGAGGAAAGGGGGAGAATAACACTTGGAAAATATTCCTCAACCCACAAAACCGCCAGAGCTCATTCAGCAGGGTTACTTACTTAAAGTCTATTTCAATGAATAGTGCTCTTGCCTAGGCCCCATTCATTTAAATGGAACTTGTGAGAGATAATTCAGGTTGGAAAATGGTTCCTTCGCACCAGCTCATTTTTGAAAGCGGGTGCAGAAATATGAAAAAAACCACACAACACCCCAAAACCCACAATGCCTACAAATCAGCTAGAAACTGTTCTGCTTATGGAAGAGCAAGGCCTCTTTGAATCTCTGATTTACTAGTAATTTCCATTAAAACGAAGAGGAGCGAGGTAGCATAAAGAAGAAGGGCTGGTAGCGAGGTTGCAGCAGAGTCAACATCTCATTTCATCAGTCCAAATGAGTTTGTGGTTTGTTTGTTTTTAAACGCCAACACACAATTTACATTTCAGTTCTGGGCTACTTTATTCGGAGGTAAGCCCACAAAGCACAGTGGGATATACCTCAGATATAAGTGTGCATAGGTTTGCATAGGAGACGACTGCATATACCATTGAAGTCTATGGAATGCAGCTGTCATTTTGAAGCCCTGAGGCTCCCTCTTATCTAAGATCCTATACAGCCCCTTATTCCTGAACGTAAGAAGCAAGCAGGCTTCAAAACTCAAACAAGGTTTGTCCCACTCCCTCCCTGTGTTTTAAAATATTTCATTTGGCTGATCCAACAACAAGAGTAAATAGAAGTTTCTAAAGCTCTTTGGCATAATCGCGTTAAAGTCCAGAGTCAAACAGCTTTAGGTCAAGTGCTGGATGTTTATGCTGAAAGCATCCTCAAGACAAGAGGATTTTTTACGTTCATTGATCAGTATCTGGATTAGGCCCCGTCTGGAAAGCCTCTGCTACCTTTATGATGAACCTTTCCTATTTGGACGGAAGAAACGGGAAGTTTCAAACATTTATAGGGCATGGAGCAGTATCTCTCCCCTCCCTCCAAAAAACTCATTTCCCTTTTCCAAAGGCGCCTTGCTTCGGACAGAGAAGATTCCATAAGTGGGCGAGATGGAAACCTGCCCCATTTAACAAACTTTAGTCTCTTCCACCTTTATATCAGCCAAGCAACTAGCCTGGACACATTGACTTGGAAGTAAGCCCCACTTGATTCACGGTGCTTACTTCCGGGGGGGGGGGAAATATGCATAGCAGAGAGTTGCACAAGACACGGGGACGCACCACATAGGACACTATCCACGGAAAAGTACATGCTCTTTGATCTTCATTTCCACCAGGCTTGCGCAGGAGAACTTCCCAGGCCATGGTTAGCAGCAACATGTGGAAAATTACAAATATACCGAGGAAGCGAAGGAAGATACCTTTTAAAATGGGGTGGGGGGTTGGGAGGCTAAAGGAAATGTCCCGAACGACAGAAATACTGAAGAATGGGGAGGGGGAGGTAAATTGTGAACGTCCAATGTTCTGACGGTAAGTTATTCAGTAATACACACACACACACACACACACACACACACGGTTAAAAAGCAATGTTGTCTCTCAAAGTCTACATTTTGCTTTCCCAGCGTGCGCACACACAGGACACACAGACACACGCAGACAGAACAGCCTCTGTTGAAAGCAAGCCGTCGAAATCAATCCTACTGATTCTGATAGGAATCACTTCTAAGTAAGTGTGCTTAAGACCTGGACATCAATACACGCCCAATACCTGAATACACCCGCAAAGTGCTTTACAAGAGCTACCAAGGACCTCAGCGAAGTTGTCATACATAATCCCCTCTCTCCCTCGAGCAAAATCCTTGGAGCACTCCGCAGTGACATCGCCATTCATCGAGATGGAACGCTTCATCTTATTTCCTCTTCTTCTGCTAACCATATGCCTATATACATACATACATACATACATACATACATACATACATACATAACGTGGGCCACTCCAAGGGAGTACTGGGGCCTTAACATTCATTTAGCTAAGACTGTACAGAAGCAAGCTGGAAAGAGAGACAGGAATCCCTCCCCCCGCCCCCCCGCCCAATCTCTAGCAATCTAGCCTTTTAAAAGTCATTTAACCAGATAGTATTTCAAGAGAAACTTACTTTAAGCTTAGCAGTTTCTAAGTCCTCTGGAGTAAACACTGAACCATCAATGCTTCCTATTCCAGCAATGGAGAAGCCTTTATCTAGCCTGGAAAAGTGATCTCCCATTCCTGCCCCTCTCCAAGCCAAAGCAGGCAGTTAAAATGTCACTTAACATTCTGGAGAATGTGAAATATATTGTACATTGTCAACTCCCCAAAACCATAAAACTAACTTTATGGACCTCACGTGACTTTTGAGAGCCAGTGAGGGGTATCTGGCTGAGGTCTGGGCGATTTTTACGATCTAACTTCTAGATAAAACCCTATCCATTTGACATCTTAATGTCACAGCCACTTTTGGTATACTTACTTACTTTGCTATGGGTAAAATATATGTGTGTGTGTGAGAGAGACTCTGTGTATTCAAGGGAAGGCGAGAAAATGGGTTGTTTTGGAAATGACAACTCACATCCCAGTCCTCTCAAAACCACTTAAGAAGTAACCAAAGAGTTTGGGGTAAGTTCACAAGACCGATTTTAATTCGTACAAGAGAGTCAGCGAGAGAGAGAACGCTGTAAATTATAATTTAAGGAGATCAGCAGCTATTTATTTCCTCTTTTCAACAAACAGAATTTACTGATAGCGCTTTGGTTTAAGGGAAGGAAGAGAAGGAAGAATCCCAGGCTAGTAATAAGGAAAGGTCGGCGCAAAGATGTTGTTTAAATTATGCGTAATGAAAACAATTCTAAAGTTAAGGCAACTGTGCATTTCTGTGTTGAGTTTAAGACTCTCTGCGAGAGAGTGTTTGTACTTGTATGTGAAGGGATATAGTAGTAATATTAATAAGAATATAAAACAGCTCATAGCATATTAGCTCTGCAGCTCAGAGGGCATTTGTTTCATGTTATGATCACTTCACTTCCTCTCCCAAATGTTTGGTTTATGGACTTGATGGCTGCTAATTCTCAGCACGGTTACTTGGAAGTAAAGGCCACTGGAATAAATGGGGGGGGGGGTCTTATTGCCAAGTAAACGTGGTCAGGGTCGGAGTGTATAAGACAGGAAGCAAAGTTTGAGAACATAACAACTGGCTTGTTTTCTTTCTTTCTTTTTCCCCTTTGGGTTGTGTGTTTCCTGTTCAGCCACAGCACCGACTGAAACGAGGCGATTTTGTACCCTTCCCTCGTAAGGTTGGGGAAGTGTCCTGGTGGAGAACCTGGCAGATGGGCCATACGGGTTGTGAAGACATTTTCTGTGGTGGTGGTTGTTTTTGTTTTTTTTAAAGTTTGTATTTCGCTTAGGAGTAACTTTAGGGCCGAGATTTTCCATCGCCGTGGTATAAAGAAACACAAAAGATGGTGGGTGTTTTTTTTTCTGGTCAGGAGAAACGTTTATTTGACTTCAAGTTAAGGCTACAAACGGATACGAAAAGCTTCTTGGCAAAGATGGGAACAGGCAGCTAACATGACAAATGCCATTTCAGACACACAGAACACTGAATTCACCCTGCCCACTAAAACTTCCTATTAGTCACTGCAGAAGTATTTCTAGTATTTACAAACATTTTCAACATACTATGGTTGGTCCAATCGTATACCCTTTTTAAGTGAACTTCACTCACATTTATTTTAAAAAAAAAAGAAGTTTCAGAACTGGCCTAGGATCAAAACAAGGCCAGGAAATATGAACCAAATCACAGACTTGACAATTCCAAAGACAGAAAGATACATGAGCTTATATATAGATATATTGTAATTTTTTTTTCTTTTTTTAAAAAAAGTTTGTTGTGGTTGATGTTTTTAATTTTTTTTCCTCTGACACTGAAGTACAGGATAGCCCGACTGGAGAAGAAGGAAAGGAGGAAAGCTCTCCTCCCAAAGCCTAAACTTTTTAAAGGAGCCATCTTTCCTTCTCCGCAGTGGTTTATAAATAAGTTATAACATTTAAAGAGCACGTTAAAAAACAAAAAAACAAAAAACATGCTAGCTTTTTCCAGAAAGCGTCATTTATAGCACAGACACAAACATTTAGAACACCTAAAGCATTAAAGAAGCCTCTGGAAATAACTTTATTTTATTTACTTTAATTTAGAGGGGGGAAATCGTAGCAAAGGACACAGTCCTGGAATAATAGTACCACCGAAGTTGTTTAATAACAATAATTATAATAAATCAACCAACAGCATGCTGAATGGAAAGTGCTTCACTTTACAGTACTCCAAACTTAAAAAAAAGAAGACTGGCTGTTGCTTTTTTTTTAGTTTTAGTTTTAAACTTTCTCACTTTCTTTCTTTCTTTACTTCTCCCCCCCCCCGCCCCACACTTCTATTTCTTACTATTCCCCCCTTGATATAATTTAAGGCTGGAATGCGCTGCCACCAGACGCTAAACTCATACTTTTGAGTTTGTTATCTTTCTTCCACTTCATTCGCCTGTTTTGGAACCAGATTTTTATCTGTCTTTCGGAGAGACACAAAGCGTGGGCTATTTCTATTCGCCTTCTGCGGGTGAGGTAGCGATTAAAGTGAAACTCCTTCTCCAGTTCCAGGGTCTGGTAGCGAGTGTACGCCGTCCGCGCTCGTTTACCATCCGGTCCAGTCATATCTGGGTAATAATACATGGACAACATTTTGGGTTCTGTTCAGCTTTGTCTTTATTACTACTATGCCAGAGAGATTATTCGACAAGTTTCCTGCTTAGTTGGAAAAGCTCACCCCAGCTTACTTGCAAAAATCACGCCCCAACCACCTTAGCACCTTCCCTTTATTCCCTTCTCCGTGACTTCATTTTGATTCTATAGCTCCGAACCTGAATTCCACCCATTATTTTTTAAAAAAAAATATGTGCCAGTATCCCCACCCCAACCCCTCCTGCGGGGCATCCTTTTCCTTGACCCTATAGCAAGTTTAGACATTTCCAGAACTCCAGCGTCTGCAGGTTTACTCGGGAGTAAACCCCACTGGCTTCAGTAATGCCTACTTCTAGGGAAGGGGTGGACAGGATGGCAGCCTGACGCTGACGCTCTAAGCCTTAATAGTATCTCCTTGTCTTTTTCTGCTTATGCTGTATACCAATATAATCAAAATGGGGAAACATGCACAGGCGAGCAGAGAGGAAGGGAGGCGAGGGACTACCAGTTTGGTCGTACGTTCCCGTGCCTCCCCTTCGCCCTGGAACTGACTTGCCCACCCCCTTGACACTAGCTAGCTACACTTCGCTGGAAGCAACTTCCACGCTGAAATCCTTGGGGCTTCCTCTCTCCACCCAAATGCATTTAGCATCGGCGTGTTAAGCGAGTCGATATTCCCTCACCCTTCGAACTCTGCCGCTCAGATCCTCCTTGGCAACGTCCATCCGTTTTTACCGTGGGGGAGGGGAGGGGGAAAGAGTTTGCCATTATCCCACATTGTCACAACAGACACCATAATGTGGGGTGGCGGCGGCGGCAAGAGGAGATGTTTGACAGACCCATCTGTGCCCACGAACAGCACTGTTTTTCTTCTACCCCACAAACCAGTGTACCCGTTCCTTTCCTCCCTACCTTTTCAACTCCTGGTATTTTAAAAGCCCATTATGACTGCTGCCACGACTACTCTTATTCTCACGTCTCTGAATATTATAATGTGGTTACTTCTAGCACTAGGTCCTGTCACCCAGATACCATGCTATGTCTGCGTTATTTTATTTTATTTTTTCAAGAGGGAAACATTTTCAGAAAACCTCTCCTAAATCAGACTTTCCCTCCCTTTTAAATTAAATTAATTAAAAAAAAATAACTAAAGGCACTTTCTGATGGGAAGCAGAAAGGGAAGCCATAAAAAGACACACCGAGGCTGTCTTCCCAGGCGATTGTGCTCCATTTCCACCTCCCATCCCCCATTCCCTGTCTGCCCTGCCAATAACATATTTCATATATATTCCTATATATAAAGAGAGAGAGAGAGAGAGAGAGAGAGAGAGAGAAGTAGATAGATAGAAAGATGCAAATTTTTAAAAGGAGCATGTACCATGGCTAATATGAAGTTTTCGCATCCAGGGGAATATCTGTGGGCTCTGTCCTTCTGTGGCTGGCGTGGACGTGGCGATGGGCTCTGCCTGAGCTCTGACGCCGTTGCTGTTGACTTGGGAGCCGCTCTCTTCAGTTCCCGAGGACGCGCTGGTTTCGTCTATCTCTGTGAAACTGGTGGCGTTGGCCGTGCCGACCGAGGCTGCCTGGTCGGCTGGGGAAGAAGAGGCTGCTTTGCCTCCATGGCTCTCGCCGTTGCTGCTGCCGCTGCCGCCGCCGCCTCCGCCGCCGCCGCCGTTGTTGTTGTTGTTGTTGTTGCTGGTGCTGCTGCTGGTGCTGGTGCAAGGGAGGGACTCGGGAGAGGACAAGGAGCAGCTCGACGCCTGTCTGAACCTGCTCTCCGGCGCGGCTTGGGCAGGGAAGGCGCGGGAGCTCTCCCCAACCGTTGCAAAGTGGCTGGAGGAGGACGTTGAACGGCTGATGCTCAGATCCATCCCATTGTAGTTGTATCCACCATAAGAGCCGGCGTGCATGTTGCCTGGATCTCTATAAGATCCGTTCATGGAACTGCCGGTCCCATAATTTAACAGCTGATAGTCTGGGGCATTAGGATAGCGTCCTGAGAACGAGTTTACAAAGTAAGAACTCATTTGGGTTGTATTTTGGAGGGCTTGATTTGTGGGGCTCGTGGTCGTTATAACCCCTGTGCTTGAGGATTTATGATGTATTAATGAATTATAGCGATGCACTGTACTTCGTTTTTGCTATGTATGCGGCCAAATATGGGGGTGGGGTGGGGGGTGCGTTTGGGAATCACGTGCTTTTGTTGACCAGTCGTAAATTCTCACTGATGACCTCAAGAGGCAATTCATGCTCTATGGTTACAAATAATGACGATCCGAGAATCGTTAGGCCCATGTCAATGCGCGGCTTCCAAAAGGGGGAGGAAAGAAGGGGGGAGGAATCAGAAAGCAGAGGTGGCTCCTTGTTGGCGGACTGCGCCACCTACTGGGCAAAGGAAGAGTTAGCCGGCATGGAGGATAAGCTCGCCCAGGTTTGTAAAAAAATAAATAAAAGAAAGAGTAACGCGCTCTGATTCCGTGCCCACCTTTTACAGAAATAAAATACTTCAATCGCTACACTCCCCAAAAGTGTCCTTTCGGAATCTTTATTTCTCTTTTTAAATCTTGTTATTTCTGAAGGTAACATTTCCCCCTAATACAGCCCCGTTTGCCTCCTTCCACGCTGGTGCGCTTTTGTGTATTAAAACATTGCTATTATTATGACTACTGGTGGTAATTGCTGCTGTGATAATAAATTATAACCCCAATGCCTTTATTGTGTTGGTGTCAGAAAAGGTGCCGCACCAGAGAGTCCATCCTAATTTAAACTCAAACGCCTGCTCCTCTTTTTCCGTTCCGCCTTTCCCTCCCTGCTTTCTTCCCATTATATGCATGTTTACTCAGAAGTAAGCCCCTCTAGGTTCTGTGGAGCTTGCCTCCAGGTAAGTGTGCATAGCACTGCAGTCTAATCCTACCTGAAGAATACGTGCCTCTCAAAACCAGCACCTACCTGTGCTAATAACTGAGCGCTTTTCACTTATTTGCACTGCACTTGGTTCACATAATCAGGAGTACTGCTGTTGCTGTTGTTGCTGCTATTATTATTACTACATCTCAGTACCTTTGCTGCCTAGATATTAGAAAGGAAAGACTATCCCCTTTAAAAATTAGGGAGTTCTGTGTATTTATTCATATAACTGGTGATATCCTGAGTGACATATATCGCCCACAACATGAACAGTTACAATAGAATGCTGTCCCCACTTAAAAGGGCAATCCTATTCATACCTACACAGAAAGAAGTCCCATTGTATTCAGTAGGGCTTACTCTCAGGTAAGTGGGTGTCGGACTACAGCCTAAAAATTGGAAACCAACGTTTGGTCTGAAGTGAAAAATGCAAAAATAAATAAATAAATGGCCCAGATTTATGAAAGCCTTTGCTTTCTCCAGCATTTCCGAAATGTTTTTCCCCCTCTCTTTGTTTTTTTCTCGAAGAACCGCTCAGGAATTTCGAGAAGTCAGCCTGGAACCCATTGGAAATTATGAGCCATATTCAAAGTGACATATAATTATAATAATTACGGCCAATGAAAAGAGTAGCAATAAGGATAAGTGTCCTGCAGCTGCGAGGCTTCTGCTGGAATTGATTTTTTTAAATGTCTGCCATTAATACCATAATTTGGGGAGGGGAGGGTTTGAGGTGTTGAGGTACCTGTGAATTTGGGGTGGCCAAAGCTGTAAGATAATAATCCACGATCCTTTATTTTTTTTGGAGGGGGGGTTTAAACAAAATAAGGAAACTTGGTTGCAGAATAACAGCAAGTCAGAAAGAGTTGCAGACCGCTTGCTTCCACAGAACGAGAGAGACAATGACAATTAGCGAAAAGCTGCCTTTCAAAGCTTCCCTAAGTAATCCTGGAGCTCTCTGGAAACTGTTCTTTGTCTAACCATGGCAAGCATGGCGCCATGCAATAAAATAATATAAAGAAATGTTGGAAGGAGGCACATGGGGTGGGCAGAGAGAGGTGTACGGTTATATATATATATATATATATATGTTGCTTGAAAGAGATTAGCGGTATTCCAATCATTCGTTAAGTTTCCTGCTGGTATATCCCTTTCAGCTTCGTGCACACAAAAAAGTGCGAACTGCTTGTGGTTCCACCTTTTTAATATAATTTTTGAGTTCTATGTAAGTCGTAGTTGTGGGGTGTTTGAGCAGGCGGTGGCGGGAGAACGAGCTGAAAGGAAGTGGGCCAAATGTTTGAGGGCGGCTATACAAATGTTAGATATCTTCTAGCAGATGTATGATTGGGGAGGGGGCACAGTTATGCCTGCTCCCTTGATTTATTATATATGCGGCGAGCTCCCCCCCCTTCATAACTCTTTTGTGCTGTAACAATAAAATATATCCATATTAAAGTTAAATGTCAACTCCAAGATATTCTTGGTGAAAAGGTCTTTCATTTAAGATTAGGCTGAGGAGTATTGGAAGTGGGAGGTGTGAGGAGCCGAATCTATCTTTCAGCGCTAACTTCTGTAAAGCTTTAAAAAATTGCTTGGCTGTTCAGGTTAGGGGAGAGAACTTCTATCAAGCAGCGGGGCTTTTTATTGTTCCCTTTCCCCCCTAACAAGCCCACAGCTTCTGTAGGTAGACCAATTCCTCAGGAAAGAAGTATCTCTCTGTGTGTTTTTGTGTGTGTGTATATATGTGAGTGTGGAGAGGGGAGGAGGACGCACACCCTAAAAATAGGAACGTGCCAAGTGTTTTTCTCAACATGTTTGATTGCTGTTTATTAGAGAACTTCCATCTCCATAACTAACACAAACTACAAACACAACACTGTACAAAAAGTGTAATAAATTAAAACAAACAAAAACACCCCTCCTATTTTTTTTTATTTCACCATATTTTTAGGTAGCAATTGTTCCTTTTCAATAGATCTTTTCTTAAAAAAAAAAAGCAACAGCAACCCTTAAATGTCAAAGAACCTAGTTTAACTCTTTTCCTTTTTAAAAAAGCAACATAGAAGTAAAATCGTGCATGAGACTTTTGTTTTACAAAATGAAGACAATCAACAACCCCAAAAATCTGACACATATATTGCAGCACCTCCATTTAAATACAAGAGTTAGCAAGAATCCTAAGAAGGACACCCTAAAAAAAAAATCCGTTTGTGGTACGGGGGCGGGGAAGAGGAAGGGCCAATAGAAAGAACAGGGAAATAAACTGGACTAGAATCTTGATTATGACACGACAGATTACTGGATGCGAGAGAGGGTGCATGAGGAAGATGGGCCAACACCTCCATACAGTCTCGGGTATTTTTCAAAAAAAAAAAAAAAATAATATGTGTGTCTCCGCTGTGCCTTTTATTTTTGCCCTTTTGGGAGCCCCTCACAACCGTTGGCATTTTCGCTGTCTTCCTTCTCTCTCCCTCCTTCTTCTGCAATCTCTCTCTCATTCCGTTGTTTTTTCCTCTTCTTCCTCGGCACTCAGCTGAGTGGAGTTGAGTAGCTTGTTTTCCTTTTTCCACTTCATCCTTCGGTTCTGGAACCAGATCTTGATCTGGCGTTCCGTCAGGCAGAGCGCGTGGGCGATTTCGATCCGGCGGCGCCTGGTCAGGTAACGGTTAAAGTGGAATTCTTTCTCCAGCTCCAGGGTCTGGTAACGGGTGTAGGTCTGTCTCCCTCGCCTGCCACTCGGTCCGAAAGAGGAACCTACGACGGGAGGAAAACAAGGGTTGGTTGAAAAGGACGTTGGACATTTATTCGGAGCTTCAAATATGCATGACAATGGCTACTAGGCTAACCAGTTTGTGTGTGTGCGTTGCGTAAGAGAGAGGGAGAGAAGGTGTTCTCTTCACTTCCCCTCTCCTTGTGCCCCCCCCCCACCGTATCCCAGTCCTCCAATCTCTCCCATCGAAAGGCCCTCATTGTACACGTAAACTTCCAGAAGGATAGGAAATTAAAGGAATGAAGGAATGAAGATGCGTACAAGAAAACAGAAACTCAGTTTGGGTTGCCTTCACTTGATGCTTTCGAAAGGTCTTCCAAAATAACCCTGCACTTCATTTGGGTTGTAGTTGTGTGGGGACATTGCCCCCATGCATAAGCATGTTCTCTGGAGAGGCCCAACCCTCCTCCCAAAAGGCTGAGCTTCAAAACTTGCAGCCTGGCCAATCAACATATGCAATCCTTTCAAAAGAAAATAATGATGATAAACACCTCGAAGAAGAGATCTGTGTAACTCGAAAGCTTGCCGTTCCTGTTCTATGGAGCTTAGCTCCTCCAGCAGTAAAGGTCCACCCACCCTTCCCCCACCCACCCACCCTTGCGCTTCCCTGCCTTGTGGACTCTAGTGCCCCCACTGAGCGGAGTTCACGGAGGGCTAAGGCTGCGGTCCTATGCATACTGCCTTGGGAGTAAACCCCAGTGGGCTCCGCGAGATTTTACTTTTGGAATAATGCTGTTTGGGAGCGGAACGCGTTGCTCTTAGAGCTTGTGGTCCCCCAAAGCCAACTTAAAAGCTTGGAAGGAAAACCCTACCGAAGAGAAGCAGTAAGACTTTCTGGAAAGTAAATGAGCTCAGGATCGAGGTGCCACTGGGAAGTAATGGCGCATAGAAATCAATGAGACTTAGCTTCCCAGCTAATGTGTTTTTAGGGTCGCAGTGGAAAGGCTTGCAGGATTCTGTCCTGAGAGAGTTGCTAAGGCGTTTGCCTCCCCTTTATGCACTTATTTCCGGACAGAATTCATGGGAGATCATGAATTCCCTTTCTACCCTTACTTCAGTTTACTTCTGGGGCAGTTCCTTTCTGTTATGTAAAACTTGCAAGGTACTGGGTCCCTCCTCCTCCTCTCCTCTCCCCTTCTCTTCTGTTTTCCCTCCCCACCCCCCACCCGGCGTATTTTATCGGTAACTGGAATAGATTCCAGAGTTTCAGCAATAAGGTAAGTTTATTGATTCCCCCCTCCCCGCCCAGCATCAGCCCACTCCGGAATTTTTGAGATCGACAACGTATAATACGTGTAAACACAGAGAAGGGAGGAGGAAAGGCTGCTGTTTCCACCTCATTTTCAAGAATGTGTTTTCATGGAAAATCTAGCACCTGGAGGGCCATGGTCGATCACAGAAGAAGGGGTGGGGGTGGGGAAGAGAGAGAGAGAGAGTATGGGAATGAGTGAGTGAGTGAGTGAGTGAAAGAGAAACTATCCGCAACTCCTCTCCAGACAGGCATTTCATTATGTGCGAGTTTCATTAAAAATGTAGCTCCCTCCTTTCAAATATTTAAGCCCTTCCGACATTATTCAACTGGCTGAGTTATAGAAATACACTCTCTGGGATATGAATTGGCCAAGGTGTGTGTGTGTGTGTGGGGGAGATATGAGAAGGGGGCTAAAACCAAGTCCATTAAATTCAATTGGGGGGGGGACTTCAGTGTGATATGGATTGCATCGTGTGTGTGTGTGTAAGTACACAAGACACGTCTCTAAATCACTCCTCCTGAGTGACAGCTAACATTGCCTTCCACAAGACAGAGCCGGTCAATCAATAATCTCCGTACCTCCCCAGATAACAGAAAGTTGGCTAAAGAAACGAACTCACTGAAAGGATCCTCGTGCAAAGAATATATATGTATACACACTCGCGCACACACTCACATACACTCAAACCTTCGTTATGGAAGTTATGATCTAAGTAGGATAAAAGTTTGAGGAAAGTTTCTGCTTCCCGTTGTCTGGAAGCTGAGACGAGAAGGGCAGCGTTTCCTGTTCAGATAGAGATGAGGTGAAAGGGAACCCTCCCTACCTATCTATCCGTCTGTCTGTCTGTCTGTCTGATCATCCTTACAGAGAACATAGAGAAAAGAGGAACTTACTGTTGCAGGAGTTCATCCTCTGCATCCAGGGGTACACCGGCGTGGAGCACTTCTGATCTTCGCTCTCCCCGAAAGCGTGTTTGTTCTGGGAGCAATCTGACTTCCGGACTTGCTCCTGGCCGAACGGAACAGGGTCCTCTAAACTCGAAAGAGAACAGGCTGTCTCTTTCTCTCTGTAAAAACCAGATGTCCCGTAATCGCAGGCTGGGCTCCGGTTGTAAGCTCCGTTGGCTTGCTGGTAGTAAGGCGCTCCCGGGTAACCTTTATCCGGGACCCCCCCACCCCCAGTTCCATAAGTGGCAGGGTAGTGCCTTAAAGGGTCCGCATACCCCGTGGAATATAAGGGGAGCTGTCCCAGAAACGGTTCTTGACCCCCGGCTAAGCTCACCGGAAAAGTAGAGTTGACAAAATAAGAACTCATTGGAAATAATAATAATAATAATAATAATAATAATAATAATAATAATGCAGAGGAACAGCGTCTGTTCTTTCCCTTGGTCTTTATGATTTGTTGCGTTTTATAGTCCAAGCGGTTTAGCTATTAGCAGTATATGGGAGATTGGGTTTTAGCTGAAGGGGGATGGCCGCGTGCCAACCAGGGACATAAGGAAAGAGAACCATCTGATCACGCGCTGACCAATAGCAGAAGTCGAAGACTGCGAAATCGCACCCTAGAGGGGCTAGCTTTGCACAGGGGACCCCCCTAGAACAAACCAGCGAAAGCATCTCTGCCACCAACACCATCACTTTTGAACAACAGATACGCGCGCCCCCTCCGCCCCCACATAACACAGATAGACACCCTCCCTCTTAACCACATACTAATGATGGGGGGGGGAGGAAGAGATAAATCGATTTTAAAAATTGGACTTTCCTTTGGCTGTTGTTTTCTTTTTCTTTTAAAGAAGAAAATAAATAAATAAATGCAGGAGGAGGAGGAGGAAGAGGGTGGAAAGACAAGAAGAATAAAACAAATGAGAACTGATTCTATCATTGCTGCTGTCGTGGACACGAGGGAAAAGGAAATAAAAAAAGGAATTCGTTTCATCTGGAAAAGTTTGGTAATTTCCAGCGTGTTTTGGTTGGGGGAAGAGGTTATTATCCCCCACCCCACCCACCCTTTGGGTTTTTACAGGAATATGGCGGGGAGGGGGAGGGGAGCTATAAATTAATACAGAAGCATATGTACGAAGAAGAGGAACGCTAGATTAAAAAGTTCGACCGATCTTGGTATACTTTTGGAGAGGGTTATAGGGCTGTTCATTATGGAGCGTCTTAAAAAAATAAGAACTTTAAGCCACCTCCTGGGGACGGATGGAGAAAAATGGTTTCGTGTCTCCCTCCATAAAGGATCCTAATGAATTGAATGGCTTGTGTGTGTGAGAGAGAGAAAGACTGTGTGTGTTTACACACTCACACTCGTATTTTGTCACGAGGGTCCTAATCAAACCCTGTACTTTTAAGTTCCTGCGGTACCTTTATATAAAGTCCGGCAGATGAATGGGTGGGAATGGAGCTGAGCTAGAACGATATTCCCGCATATCTCTCAAGAACGGTGCCCTCTTGCGTTTTTGTGGTTAAGGCCGGGTCTTTGGACAGCTTAGAGTTAAGGGCAGCGGTTGGTCTGACGGCCAACAACACTCCTTATTGATCACCAGGCATCGGGGAGAAAAATATTTAAGGCAGCTGGGAATGGTCATCTGCTAGATGGTGCCCGTGTTGTCGATAGAGGTGAGCCGGCAGAAAATATTGTCTGTGTCTACTTTGTGCCTTGGAGTTTTGTTTTTTCTTTTCAATTCGGCACAGGTTTAACTCAGGGATAAATGAAACTCGCTCAGAATTCGGTGCCATTCTGATATTGTGTTTTTAAACTAATGAATGAATGGACGAGTGAGCTGGAAGAGTTGCCCAAATGGCTGAAGTTTGGGCATTTCTCTTCGTGGCTTCTTCCCACGCTAACCTTTCTGCATGGCGAACCACTAGTTCGTCCTGCCTTCAGATTGGTACAGTAATGCCATATAATTTAATCCTAACTCCCCAAGACCACCACTTTGTTTTGTATTATTTTGAATGTGAACAACTGTGTATTTCAAGAAATATTTTTAAATACTTCAACTTCGTGTTTCATAAGGGAACTGTAATTTGCCAGTTTCTCTCATGTTCGCTGCCAATTACTGTCATCTCATAACCATGTCTCCAAGCTGTCCAGTTACCAGCTTCTGGTAACTGCCAGGCACTCCCCCCCAAAAAAGAACCAAACCACCACACAACAACCATACGTGCTCCCCCCACCTTGCACATCCATGCAAACGCAAATAAAACAAACCTCTCCAGTTTATCCCAACTTCTGATTATCCGAATGTAGAGGTCAGCACTGCAATTTGGACAAATGAAAGTTGTAATCCAATCCACCTATCTATCACTCCTCTATTACAGACGCTGTAATCTGCTCGCAGGAATTATCCGCCACACATACACTCAATTGCTCTCAGATCAGATTTACATGGCAACGTGATCCCTTTAGAATGGCCAATGTGAATTTGCTCGGTCGAGGGTTTAGCATTCGTGAAATGGTACCGGATTACGATTTAATTTGTTGGGAGCCTAGGCTTTAATGACAAGGAAGCCCGTGCGGTTTTAACACTCCCTGAGAATGTAAGGAAATAACAGGCAAAGGAAATGGGTGGTGGGGGTTTTTTTGTTTTGTTTTTAAAGCTCTCTCTTACAAACAGATTTCCCCTGTAGGTTCTCCTCCCTCAATTTGTGTACAGAGTGCATCCGAACTGTAAATAGAACCGCTTTATTGGCGTGGAAAAGCAGAAGGGAACGGGAGCAGAGCAGGAAAAGTGGACCTAAGCAACCGCTCCCCTCCCCTCTTACTTGAAAAAAAAGAGCACGACCTTTAAAACTCTTGTTTAGAAACATGCATATATCACATGTGAATAAGAATGTATGGATTAAGATGTGAAGTTTGACTACTTGGTGGTTAAATAAGTGAGTAAATATGCTACTTGCATTTAACTTTTTATAATATTACTTTGGAAAGTGTTATGATCCGCTGGGTTTGGAGACGAGTACACTGAATCCCATTTATAATATGATGCAAATCTATTTTTTACGCCTCTTTGTGACTCAATAGACTTTCCTCTTACATATCCGTGCAATTCGGATCATCTCTAATGTTCATTTTGCAAAAACTCTATTTTCTCTTTTTATATATATAAAAGGTCATTAATAGCAACTCGTCTCCTAATAATGATTTACTCATCGTTCAAATGCTTCCCTCCCTTGCAAGGAAGGACTGCTCTTCAATTTAACTGATGAACATTAATTTAAGAGCTTTTAATGATTCATTTGTAAAGAATGAATCACTCTCTAAAAATGACTTTTAAAGGGAAAGGTGGCTTGGAACTTATAGTATAACAGGTCTTAAGCCTATGGAATCAAAAGGAAGTTTGGGGATTTTATGAGCGAGAATATTGTTTATAAGTCAACAACTTCGGTCTTCTGTAGTGAAGTGTCTGGATTCTTGAAAGTATTTGGGGTCACAATGGGTAATGGGATAATGTTTTATTTAACTTTAGCTTGGGTATTTCTAAAAAAAATTAAAAATAGTTGGGTAATAAATATTTGTTCTTGCGTGTGAACCATTCTGCCTGTAAGCAGCAACCCTTACAAAGAGAATGTGCTGTTGTTTACTGTTGTTGTTGTTGTTGTTGTTTGGGCTATGGCACTATTAGAGTTTTAATCGTAGGTCTGTAGGAAGATTTCAACACTGGGCCTACAGTTTTCAATGTTACGCTCGGAAAACCACCCGCCAGCCTTCTATAACCCAAATAAACTCTCCTCTGTAGCCTGTTGTTGCTGTAGAGACCTAACATGCTTTCTCTTAGCTTGGAGAATCCATCTTGACCAAAGTGTGGCATAACTCAAATGGCAAAGAATAAATAAAGATTAAAGGGGCTTATTTACAACGTGTGTAGCTGGTGCTCTGTAGCTGAGGGGGGGGGGTGCTCCAGGTTCCTGCTTCCCACCCCACCATTTCCTCTCCGCTCATTCCTGCCTCTTCTGCATAGTACCAGCCAACTTTACAAAGCAGAAGGGGGGGGGAGTGTGTGTGTATGGGGGGGGGAGACAGATAAATGAGGGGATTAAAACAACACCCAAATATTTCTCTGGGCAGACACCAGGCCTCGGAATGCCTTGTTGGGAGGCAGAAGTTTAAGCGAAGTTAAAGCAGCCCAGAAATCTGCAACCTAGGCAAAGCGAGAAATTCTTCTTAACCAGAAAAGAAAAGGAGGAGTATCTGGCTGTTGTATTTAACGTGGAGGTTGTAATTCAGCAGCATAGAGAAGTGCGAAGCCAGCAGGACTTTTGGGCAGGAGACTTAAATTGGTACCATAAACTGAAGACCGGCCTTTAAACACTAGCACAGATACACACAGGACTGAATAGCCTCCTGCTTTTATTCAGGATCATAAAACTATTCACAGGAGAGAGAGCCTTCCTTTTGTCACATATATAGCCTTACTGCAATTCCATCTAAGTGATGTTTTCCCGCATTGTTGCCATGTATAAGACAATGAACTCTGAAGGCATATCTATATCTATATATATCTATATCTATATATATACTCTCCTGCCTCTCGCTCTTTCCAAGCAGGCAGCCATTTGAAACTTAATTTCCAGTCATTTACGTTTAATTTACCTAACTTCCCCTGCAGTGTATAATAATATTGTTAATGGGATCACATAGGACTAAAAAGAGGGAGGGCACCCGTCATTGTTTTATCAAAAGAGTTGAGCTAATAATTAACAAAAATGGGAAATGAGTCTTTGGGGTAAAGTTTTTAATGTGTTATTTTAAAAAAGCAAGCAAACAAACCCACAACCGACCGCACACAAAACGACCGCCATATTGCTTGATTTGCTTTCCCTCCAAAAGTAAAGGTAGTAAAGGAATAATGAGAAATAGCATTTAAACAGATTTTTAAACAACAAAGCCAGATAGGAATGTGGAGGTCAGCTGGCTGTATTTGGGGTGGGGTGGGGGCGTCAGGGTTAAAGGAATATGGGCACAATCTTCCAGAAAGTTCTCTGGCGCAGAAGCCCAATTTATGCCAACGACGTTTTCGTAGCAGATCCTCCGGGAGGATTGCGTTCTGTGTTAGTAGAAGCAAAGGTAGTTCTAGAATACGACCCCCCCAGTTTCTGATAGTGTTAAGTGTGAAGAGAATAATTGTTCTTTCTAAACGCACTGTAACATGCGAATATCCTTCATTTTCAGTTTACAAATATACATATATATATACACCAGCTTCAGTTCACCATTCGATATTTGATCATGCGAGCAGAAGTAAAGACAAACATAAATAACTTCAAGCAGAGAAATAATCAGAAGCAACTTTGATAGGAACAATCACTTATTTTAAGACGCCGAGAAAAGTACCCGATTTTATCAACTTACCAAAACTCAAGAACTAGCTCCTCGTGTTAAAGAAGGTTCAGTGGGTTTTCTGCACACAGAGACACACAAGCCCCCCTCCCCATCTCGCAATGTTAATGCTAAAATCTGAAAGCTGTGAAAGTATTTCACACGACTTAAAACACTAAAAGAAGCCTAGTCTACAATGATGAGCGAGCTATATACCCGGAGAGATGGATGGGAATTTTCTCCAGCTCCGTTTCCAGAATGTGTAAGGCATGTCCAATCCATTACATGACAAAAACATATTAACTGTAGAAAATGAAAATCTTGGTCTACTTAAACTAGTTTTCATGGGAAATTAATCATTGTAAAACATGGAAACAAAAAACGAATCGTTCCTCTGTTGGACGGTAGATGGCAGCAAACAGCATAGAATGAGCAAGCTGAGACGCTGCAAAGCCAACTCCTAAGACAAAATAAAGAGAAATAGCTGCTTTGATATTTTTTTTGGGGGGGTTATAGGAAGGGGGAGGGAGATAAACAACTTGGTAGTGTTTAACCGATAGGAATTCATTAATTAGTGGCTTTATATAAATGGGCACAATCCGCCGGGAAGCTCCCCTTAACAAGCCCCCCCCCCTTGAGAGAGATGAGCAGGAGCTCTAAAGGTAGGGAAGCAGAGGTTGAGTTACAAAGGGCAGATCATCTAATAAGACCAGTAAGACCTACTGGGTAAAAATAAAATAAAAAAATTCTAGCCTCAAATATTTAAAATGGGTAGAAAGGAGGGGCGCAGGAAAGGAGAAAGGGCATGCAAAACGACGACTGGGCATAGTTACGTATGAAAAATGCAGAACGAATTTTATCCACAACTTTTCAACTTTCTCTATGATTTTCACCCTAGCTGCGATATGCTTCCAACGAAATTATATTCAGAAACAAACAAACAAACAAAAGGTTAACATGCTAGAAAATGTGCACAGTTTTTTTAAAAATAATAATTCACAAGCGTTACCTAACTGCACAATACGAAATTTACCAGGAGACCGACCGGTTGTGCATGCAACACTCGTATTTTCAAATAATAATAATATCCAGGTTTCTTTTTTTCTTTCTTTCTTTTAAGCACAAACATGAACACAGTACTGGTAACCACAGTAAAAAGGGTATGAAATATTTCAAAATATCCTGTCTCTCACCCCCACCCCAATTTCCAAAACAGGTGTAGCAATTGCAGTGTATACGATTCTCTCCTTTTATACAACACATTCTCAATTACCTAAACACAGGAAAAACCAGTGTTTAAAACGCCGAAGGAACACACAGACAAAACATATTAAACACATGTAAACTATTATTTTTAATACTCACATATACCGATTATTATTATTTTTTTAGAAAGACCATATAACAGCGTATGGCAGTCTCCTGTCCTCGTAATCTTTTATTTTATGGGTTTTCGAATATAATCCCTCTTTATTGTAAAATAAAGTCATTGCGTATTAGTATTACTATTTTTCGTTATTAATTTTTTTTATTATCTTTGTCTTTCCTCTGCCCCCTCCCCGCTCTCCCTCCCACCCACCCACCCGCTTCCATTGTACAGAACAGCTCCTTCGAAGAGAAATCGCCTATGTCGTCTCCGTACACCCTGGAGGGAAGCACCTCGTCGAACTGGCCTCTGTGCAAAACTTCCTAAATTGAGTGGATGTACTCGATGACAAGCAAGTCTGGTTAGATCGTTCTTCGTTGGGAGAGGAATAGATTTAAAGGAGTAGGGTAATAATTAAGGGTGGGTGGGTTGTAATTTTTCTATTTTTAAGTCTTGACTATGCAGCTCCCTTCAGCTATTCTCCTTAGACCTCCAGTCCAGGTGACATAAATATTTCAAATATTATTTAGCAGCAACTGCACTCCCTCCCCCTCTCCTTCCTTCCTTCCTTCCTTCCTTCCTTCCTTCCTTCCTTCCTTCCCTCCCTCCCTCCCTCCCTCCCTCCCTCCCTCTATACCTTACAAAATGTACATTTATTAATATCTATTTCCATACTATGCATTATTTCTTTTCCTGCATCCCCACAGCCTTATTTAAGATAGAAAGGGAAAGGCAAAACCGTATGTGCAACCTTTTTCTTTTTTAAAAGAAAAGAATAAAAAATAATAATAAGATAAACTCGAATAAAATATAAATACATTCACTTACCTTTTGCCGCCCGTCGTTCTGTGGATTAAGGGAGGAGGAGGAAGAAGAAGAGGTGGAGAGGAGGAGGGAGGGGGACAGGATTGCGTTTGCTTTTAATGTGTAAGCTGACAAATATTGTCCCAACCTGATAGCCGTCCATTGCGACTTCGGAGAGCTTTTCCTTTGCCGAGTCCTTTTGCACAGAAAATGGAGTAACTTCCCTCTTTGAAAAATGGCACAAGCCTCCATCCGGTACAGATTCTCCCTCTCCCTCTCCATCACTAGGCATACAACAACAACACCCCAAAAAATTATAAAAAAAATCACTACGGAAATTTAACACAGAGGATTAGGAAAGGAAGAGGGAGGATCGATAATATTAGCAATCTGAACTCATTCCTAGATGTGTGTGTGTGCGTGCGTGTGTAATGTGTGTGCGTGCGCTTCCCCTTCTCCTCTATTTTTAGCCCTATCGAGCTTATACATGAAAGTAAAAAAAAAATGTAAAAAGAGGCGAGAGTCCTACAGAGGACAGTGATCCGACCCAAGGTACAGCGGCCAAAAGAATGGTAGAATAACCACATGGGAAATCATAAAAAGTTCATGTTCACGGTTAGCAGTCCACATGACCAGCTCTGGCCAATCGCAGAACCCAGCCACTCATAAAGTTCTATCACAAAGTTGTAAATTTTCATAAAACAACAAGGAATTTATTGCATTTCTTCATGACTGCTTTAACAGCAGTCTTTTTCTCAGCCGCCATCTTTTCTTTTTTAAAAAAACCCCCAAAGAGAAGAATATGCAAAGATTCTGCGCCCCCCCCTCCACATTCCCGGCAGGGGGTCTTGCACAAGCCTTTATATAGGAAAGGTTAAAGGAACGTACTTTTGTAAGACTAAAGAATTGCAAGTGCATTGCAGACCTCAGGCAACATCCTTGAGCTTCAGGTTTCTGCAATTGTGTTATTTACCTGTAGTCTTTAATGACGAAGGGGGTGGTGCACCTCCGGTTTATTTTTAATGTGTGGTTTTTTGTGTGGAGTGGGGGAGGTCGAAATATGTCGCTCTATAGTTCAATCTGGTTGTTGTTTATATTGTTGCTTTCCTCTTAGCGCTGTTCGATTTCCCTTGCGGGAATTGCCCAAGAAATTAAAATGTTGATTTTCTTCCCCTCCACACCCCCAGTCGAAGTTTAAAATAATTGAAGGTCCCAGGTAGTATCCGAGAGAGAGAGATGTGTGGACACGTACATATACCAGCTTGTAACTATGTGTGTATGCATGCATATATATATATATATGTATATGCATATATGTATATAGATATACGTGTAGGGCGTTTCTGTATAGGTGTGTGCGGAAGTATGCATGCTTACGCGCATCTATAGAAAAGGAAGCGAGGAAAAAACAGGCAGGCGTATATGCACAGGCGCACTAGTGCGCTCGGAAACGTCCACTACCGCAGTGGTACATGCCACGAAAACAATAGTACTGGTCCAATGCAGCAAAATCTGGCGAGGTGGGCGGTTCGGCTGTTCTAGAACACGCTTCTGCCGCCGCAAAAGGTGTCTTTTGCAGTAATCTGCATTGCTAGAGAAGGAAATATACATTTCCGCTTTTGTGGGGATACCGACCTTTTTATTTTAAGGACGGGGGATGCTGCAAATATGACCTGTTTTAAAGGAGACACCCAAACACACACACACACGCACAAACACATACGTTCGTGTGATTGTGCATATATCCCTATATAAACCACCCAGCCATGGCGTAAACCTATGCTAATTCTATCTACGCGTGTATTGTGTTTGTCCATATAGTAAATACTGCACGCATATACCTCTATAAACACATATATTATTTATTTGTGTGTATGTTTATCTCTCTGTGTGCGTTTGTTCTATGGATAGGTAGCTAGATATAGGCAGAGAGAGAGATGATTTAATTATATTTCTGCTTCTTCAAACTCTCAGAACGCCGTTTCGAGCGACATTGGGAAGTATTTTCCCTGGAATATCTTTCTGAAAAAATACGGTTAGCATAGCAGAAACCTTCCTGTTTATTTGAAAAATATTTTTATTTCTGAGGGGAAAATACACTCTTGTGGAAGGATTTTTTTATCAAAATAAAACTAAAACACACACACGTGTGCGTACGTTTGTAAATGGTTTGCAGTTCAATTTTATTGTGTGAGGAAAGGAAGAAAGAACGAAGGAAAGAAAACAATTCAAAAAATTCTATGTATTTTTTGTCCATTTTATTTTAAATTCTTTGTCGCAACGGGCAGGTGTCTCTTTATATATTATTAACCTATCTATATATTATTATATATATTTCTCATTGTTGGCTGTATTGTTAGCCGTCTTGAGTGCCCTAGGTTGAAAGGCGGGGTATAATTTTTTTAAAAAGGGTGAATACACCCATGCACAACACATCCCTGAGCACTGAAACATCCCAACTGCTAGATTCTGTGAAAGTGTAACGTGTAAAACAGAAGGACGTGTTGAAAGGGCCCGAAATTGGTTAATATGGTTTTTGCCTTGTTTATTTTCCTGCGTTTAATTGCTTCCATTTAATTTTATATTTGTTTTGATGTTGAGCGTTACTTGACTCTAATGATGGAAGCGACGTTTTCCCATAATAAAAAAGGCCGAATAAGGCGATAAAAACGCAAAACAAGGAAGCACACCCAATGCTACTAAGACGGTGGCTTCGCTTTTTCAAATCGAGGGAGTCTTATGTTGTTGTTGATGCTGTTATTTCTTCTTTTCCTGCTTATGTGGAGACTGGAAAGATCAAAGCGGGAAGGATGGTCCACCGATGTAATCATCAAATAGACGCAACTCGTCTTACATTCTTAGTCACGGTTCTTTCTCCTAGAAGTGGATAACGTTGTATGGCCAACACAGAGTTGTATGTTATTACGGTAGAATTAAGATATGTGTGTGCGTGCGTGTGTATATATATATATGCATGCAAGCATACACATATCTGAATATATACACACATACCGCGCACCTTGAAGGAAATAAGAAAGACGGCATGAATATAGTTTGCAAGTAGAAAAATCCCCCCCTTTCTTTTACGTTTTAAGATTCGCTCACTCAGGCCACAATCCAGTAGGAAGGTCTCCTGCGCAAGTGAAACAAGGAAGGGGCTGCGCATGACAAAGGACTTCTACAAGAACCATCGCCCCCTCCCATGGATTCTGCTCACAGGGAGCGACTGACCCCATCCACCCAGCTCCCCCAAAATGAAGAAAAACCCATTAATGGACACGACTTCAGTCTATTCAGTAAGGTTATTTTCTTTTTTAATGATTCTTTTCCCTCTCTCTACGCATAGTAATCACAGAATACGAATAAAAAGGCTTGGCCAACTATTAAATTATTTGCTACCTATCATATACATCAGTTTTACTCAGCACAATATTAATTTTCAGATCCTCTAGTAACGGCAATAAGGAAGTGGTCCATTGTCCAACATGTAAAAATATACACCAACCCAAAAATAAAAATAAAAAATAAACAAGCAAAAGGAAAATATAAGGAAAAATAAAAATACAGCACCGGTAACCAGACGTAGAGGCACAAATCTACGAAGAGGAGAGGGGAGAATAGAAAGGGGGAAATCTCTTAGAATTATGTACAACAGTCGTCTTAATGTTAAGCGTTGTGTTCCCTTCATACGTTTTTCTAAGAAAAAGTGCTAACCACGTCCACATTTTCACTTCATATACCATTTTCTTAATAAAAAAAAAAGTTACATTAGGGAAGGGGGAAAAAGACCCTCCCTTTTCTTTAAACAGGAAGATTTACAAATACTTGGGACTATATGAATACCCACACAGGGGAACAAAACATTATCTATATTTGCTTCTAAAGAGACATTTAATAGGTAGATTTATTATTCATTTTTGTTGTACAAAAAACAAAGCAGAGAAATGTTAATATAGGTAGTTTTCCAAGTGTCGAGAAACAGAATAAACCATTCATTTTTTTTGTTTGTTTTCAGTTTTGCTTAGATGTTTTCGTTTCTTGTTTAATGTACAGTCTTTATTGGTTCACTTTTTTTTAATTCCGTTTCTTCCTTTTATTTTTTCTGGACAGTACAGTTCAGTTTTTGCTGAAGCTTCTTCTCACCAACATCTCTCTCTCACTCACTCACTCGCTCTCTCTTTTTCTTTCTCTCTCTCTTTCACTCTCACTCTCTCCCCGCCTTCTTCCCCCTTCACTCTTCTTCATCTTCTTCAGCATCTGGTTTTTCTGGGACGTTTGATCCGGGGCCTGCGGGTTTGTTTTCCTTTTTCCACTTCATGCGCCTGTTCTGGAACCAGATTTTGATCTGTCTTTCTGTAAGACATAAAGCGTGGGCTATCTCGATGCGTCGCCTTCTGGTCAAGTAACGGTTGTAGTGGAATTCCTTCTCCAGCTCCAGCGTCTGATACCTGGTGTACGTCTGGCGTCCCCTCTTCCGGTCAGTCCCTGTGAAACAATAAATGAGAATCTCGTCAGTTCCCTTTCGCTCGCTGCTTCTTTTGTGATTCTCTCTTCTTAATTTGTATTATCCCTACCGGATTCACTGCCCACTTGTACTGGTCAAGTCAATTCGAATTAAATTAAGTCTGCCTTGTTATAACAAGAAGCGTTTGTTTGTTTGTTTGTTTGTTTGTTTGTTTGTCTGTTTGTTTTAAAATAAAGGTTGGATTTAGAGTTTAACTCAGGAAGGAATGTACTGTATCATAACCCACAAAAGATTGTCCGCGTTAAATTCGTTCCTATCTCCAATCACCTTGAAGCAAGCCCCTTTAAATACAACAGGACAAGGTTAGGCTTGTAACCTTACTCTGTAGGCTGCGATCTCCTATACAGGCTTACCTGAGAGTAAGTCGCACTGAACTCAGTGAGGTTTAACTCTGAGTAGACATGCAGGATTGCGCACAGGATGTCACCTCAAGAATAAGTTATTTTTGCCTGTGCGGACTAGCAAGCGATTCTTCTCGAAATAAAAGGAAGAGTAACATTACGTATTATGGATATTACCAGAATGCCTCCTCCCAAAGGCTTTATTGTAGCCTTTTAGATTTGCAGTTCTACATTCTCAAGATACATCAGCTGCGAAGACTGAGCTTGTCCCCTGTTTACTCAGAAGTAAGTCTCATTGAGTGTAATGGGACCTCTCCTCGGGTAAATGATGCCTAGGACTTCAAGCATAATGGATTTAGGACGTTTGTTACTGCTTCACATTTTGCCCAAGCAAAACCCGATGTTTTTAAATATCTCACACACCTCAAACCCACCCACCCCCATACTTGAGATTTATGCGTGTGGAGAAAGTATTATTATCAAAAGGTTATTTCCCTTCTCCAAAAGTGTGAGATTAATTCTTAATCATGCAGCAAATATTGGAATGGATTTAAATTCCTTGGAAACATCTCCACATCTGGTAAGCTTCTGGAAGCCAGCAACGCTAATGCGCGGGTAATGTTACTTCCTTCCTAATTCAACTTGTGTTTTATTTCTCTCCGAGTATCTAGAAAAATTGGTCTCCCCTCCATTAGGGAATTCGGAAGCTGGACAAAGTATGTGGACATGGGAACTCCTCAAAGGAAGAGGCGTGCATGTCACTGACCACAACTATTTTACACGGGCCTCCAAAGAATCTGAATTCAAACCAGGAATCAATTTTCCTGTCATTTCTTAGAGTCCGCTTGTGGGTACGATCCCGTAACCGAATCGATACTCTTGCTTTTGAGCAGATAGATTTTTCTGTCCAGCCAAAGGAGGCTACATCATTCATCTGAAACTTTCTGGAGGTTTGAGAAGTGTTTGCTGTTTTACAAAAAAAGAGGGGGGGGGAGGGGGCGGCGGGGCGGCGGCGATAGTCTTCTGTTCAAGAAAAGAGTCGTAGAAAAGTCCGCCTGGCTGAAAAGGCGAGGGGGGATAAGATGTCTGTGGAATGTGGGTTGTAAAATCTGTTGAAGGGAGCACCATAAACTTCTCTTGAATAGGGCAACCAAGACACATTCTCTTTTCGCCAACGGAATCGCCCAGATCCAACCCAACAGCAGACAAGAAAGACGGAAGGTTGGGGGTGGGGGTGGAGAAGAGAGGGAGGCGGGCGGGGGAAGAACCTTCTCTAGCTGGATCTCAGGCCGATGTAAGTTCTGGGAACTGGCAAGGAAGCCACCCTTAGCAACAATACCGCGTCGTCTTCTACAGACGGCAATCAGAGCTTGGGAGTCCTTTTCAGCACCTAACCAACCCACACGACACTCTGCCCCCTCCTTCCTGCCCCCCCAACCCTTCACCACTGTGTTTCAAATGAAGTGGGGAGAAAGGAGAGGGTTATTCTAAACCGTGTCTCCCACCACTCCACTCCAGACCCGCGCGCACACACACACAAAAATATGCGCTTTGATATATCATCTGTAAACCACAGTTTATGGATCAGGTAATAAGGGAGAAGAAATCAACCTATTAGGCTAGGTCTTTGAGAACTTTGCTTTGATGTGCCTCTTTCCTTCCCACTCTTCCCCCCCCCCCCCGCTCCACGTCTGCTTTGCTGCAATCTGCATATGGTCCCGGCCTGGAATGTTTGCTCTCGCCCTCCTAAGAGTACTAAAAAGCTGCGTCGCAGACGATGTGTCTTTAAAGATAACTCCTTTATCACACTATCAGAGGACTTGCCTGGCAAATCGCAGGGGATGTGGACGGGGTGGGCGAGAGGAAGGGTTGGTAGAGTTCCTTCAGTAATTTCCACTACCCAGGGCTCCTAACCTAACTGCCCTACATTTTGCAGCAGATATATTTCTACCTGTTCATCTTCTAGCTATTTGTGTGTGTTGCCATGCAATTAAATAATAATAAAGGATTTAGCAACCGGCCACTGGCAAAATACTCTTCATTGCCCTGCGCCCTCCCTCACATTGCCCTTTTTTTCTATACTATTAGTCGTACCACAACACCTTTGCTCTCAGCGTGTCCGGAGGACGGGGAAGTGTTGCGAAGGTTTTCCAGAAGTATCTCCCCACATTTCCCAGCTACCTATAAGCGCTTGTGGTCAGCCTTGGAGAAAGAGCAAACAGGGAACTGGCTAGCAAGAACGCCAGTGGGCACGGGCATCCTGTTAATACAAACGCTGGTAACAAAATGAAAACATTACAATTTGCTCAGTTGCTAGAAGGCCAGCAGAAGTCTTTCCTACACCTGCAATCCCTTTCACATCAGGTGGGGGGTGGGGGTGGGTAGCTCAATAGCCCCATCTTCCAATGTTTTACCCCCATCCTGCTTTTCTCAGGTAACTTAAGACCCAAGCGTCTACAGGCTTAAGTGAGACTTAGCACTACATTTCTCCATTTCTGATTAATTTCCCCTGGAACATCAAGCCTGAAGAAGCATTCTGTGCAACTCGAAAACCTTCATCCAGCAAAGCTGATTGTGGCTGCTCCTATTAAAATGTTCGTTTCTACTGGTGCCGTTGCAGGATTTGGTGTCAATTAGAGCTGGTTGTGGAGGTAGGCATCACCTAAGCCTTAGCAGACAAGGTGATGTTTATCTGGCCCCTCTGTCGCTCTCGTAATAAGATGGGCATTGGCATCATTCAATAGGCTTATGGGCATCTTATATGAGTAAGCAGGTTTGTGCATCGAACACCATTTTGCGGTGGGTTCACCCCCCTCCCCTCTCTGTTTCGTAAGGTGCCTTGGCAAATTTAGAAGGAAAACAAATGTCCCAGGTTGGCTTTAAGAATAATGCCAAGAGCAGACAGAGAGAAAGACAGACAGATTGATTACAGGGTTGGTTCTTGTCAATGATTCACACACAATTGGGGTTGGTGGGAGGGGGGGGACTAGATGTAACAAGCCCGAGGTATTTGCCCTCCTGCTACAGAAACCTTTGGCGCCCCACCAGAGTCACAAATGTAAACCAGCCACTTACAGTGCAGCCCAGTGCACCCCTACCCAGAAGTAAGTCTCCGTGAGTTCAGTAAAACTTACTACCAAGTCAGTTGGGTGTATAGAACTGCAGCCTTTTTTCCACGCTTCTGCTCCTAAGTGCCACAAGCAAATTTGAGTAGGGCAGATATACTGTACGCCCCCGCCCCTCCGCTTTCTCCTTTGATCACTCAATTCCCTTCCGATTTCCTCTTCCAGAAGAAGTCATTTAATTCCCCGGGGGCCCCCGCAGGTTCTGATGAAGAGCGAAGGGAAGAGACGGGCGACATGTTTGCTGGCAACTCCAGTTCCGAAGGAATGTCGACTTAGCAGCGGTGCTTGAGCAAATTAAGCGAAACTCTTAATATCGCGGAACGAGGACAACAACCGCACACTCCTCTGTCTTGCCCGGCCCCTACTCGATTCCTGCCTCCCTCCTTGCGTCTTTCTCCTTCTTCTTCTTCCTGGGGTCGTGTCCAACGTCCGTCCTATTCAGGAGAGACCCACTGAAATGAATGGACGTGACGCACACAGACAGGCCCGTTCATTCCAATGGGTCTACTGAAAGTAAGGGCTAACGTTGTATACAGCCCCCCCCACCCTCAGCAAAACCAAACGACACCCACCACAACGCCCTGAGCCGTATTCCATGGAAACTTATTCCCAAGTTTCCTTTCTTTGGAACCGCTGAGGAATAAATAAACATATGCATATATGGCGCGGGGAGGGGGGGGAGACTTGAAGGGTGGGTTTCCTTTTCTCCCCCCCCCACTTTTTTATTATTATCGTACAGCTCTGTAATCCCAACACACTACCTTCCTTCGCGTAGAGGAAGCCCGCAGCAGGAGCAGCCGAGCTAATAAATATTTAAGCTGCTTATTTGTTTGTTTGTTTGTGTATGTATGTATGTATGTATGTATGTATGAAAGGGTTGCTTCCTTGAGGGGGGGTCTCAGAGAGAAAGAGAGGAGAGAAGAGAGAGATTCATTCCTTTGGAGGCAAACGTCATAAAAGGAGAGCGCAGCACCATCCTCTTCCCTCCCCCCCCCCGTCCGCACATCCCCAAACACAACTTCCCTCCCACCAAAATCATTTATAGCATCTTTTCCCCCCAGGTTTCCTCGCCCCCTCCCCACCCACCCACCTCAGAGGACTCTCACCTGTGCTTCTCATCCAAGGATATATCCGCAAGTTGTTTTCGTGCCGCAAGTCCGCGTCTCTCTGGTCGCTTTTGTTGCAGTTGGACTTGGACGCGTCTCCCGAACACATCATGGAGAGGTTTTGCTCGAAAGGGGAACAGTGCATGTTGAAAGAGGCGGCTTCCAGCCCGTAGCTGCTGGAATACATGCCGGGGGCTTGGGGGTGCATGCCTCCCCCATTGGGGTACAGACCAGGCATGGAAGCAGCGAAAGAGGCCGTGGAACTCGAGCCATACCCGTTGCGCTGGGCATTGGAAGCGAATGCGCAAGAAGTTTGCTCAGGAAACACTCCGGAGGGGAAAACCGAATTTGCGGCCTGATATTTAGAAAATAAAGCATTCGCATAATACAATGAACTCATAATCTGGCCGGGTGATTTGTAGGCCGGGACGTTTTAGTGTCGGTTTTACGAGGTACCGTGATATATTACGGAATTAGACTCCAGATTTACACCAAAAAGGACCCCCTTTTTCCTCCCTTGGCCATGTGACTCGGGTCCACGTGATTCGGGCAGAGCCAATCCGCGCCTAGCTTCCTCCCTCCCCTCCAACGCTCCCTCCCCCCCCATCCTTCACCTCCCAAGCTGTGTCCCCCCCACCCTTGTAATATGGAAAAGGAAGAGAGAGAAAACACAGTATGGAGCACTGGTTGGGATTTATAAAATACGATGCATTATTGATGATAGGATACAAAACCTCCCAAGATAGAAGCGGGAAGGAGACGAAATGTGCACACGAGTCAATAAGCCACCGGTTATATCAGTTGCTCAAGTAAAACTAGCAGGAAAAGCGGGCGCAGTGGTTGTGGACGGGGGGGGGGCGGTAGGGCAAGAGAGAACAGAAAAGAAGAATATATGAAGAGACCTGCAAGGTGGGCGGGGAGGGGGGAAGAGATGGGAAGAGGAAAAGGAGGCAGAAGAATACAGTGGAAAAAGAAGGGAGGGGGTGGGGAGGACACATTCTGTCGGTAAAAACAGCTAGCGGGAAGTTCTCCCGGGCAAGCTTCAACGCAATGAATGGGAGTCTGCGTGGGTTGCCTTCATTCCAATGAGGCTAGCATAGGAGACCCCTCTTGCGAGATAGTATACCTTCTTTCTTTCTTTCTTCTATAAAGAAGCAGGTAAAAGTAGGAGACTGTCCTTTTTGATCACGAGTAGACTACTTTCCTCCTCCCCTTCCCCAGTCCTTCCCTGCCCCCCTCTCCCCCCCCACAAACACACTCTCCCACACATACTTTCACTCTCTCTCATACAGACACACACTCTCTCTCTGTTTGTCTCTCACGCGCGCACGCGCGCGCGCACATACACGATAAAAAGGCAGACTAGGTATATAGCCCTCCCTATCCCACGACCTCGGGGCGGGTTTCTCTAGATATACTATACAGTTCCATTGACACACACACTCTCTCTCTTTCACACACACACACACACACACACACACACACACACACACACAAAAGGACTCACCATCTGACTGCCACCAACAAATCGGCCCCCCCACCGCAGTGATACTTAATATTTCTCTTTTGACCGCCCCCCCCCAAGCTTGCCTATTTCCCCTTCTAAACGCCGTTCAGTTATGCATGTAATTTATTCCACTGCCACAGGCGTTGGGTCTCGGAGCTGGCTTTGCTTTTTCTGGTGGCGGAGGAAGAGGAGGAGGAGGAGGGGGGAAAGAAGGGGAGGGAGGAGGAAAGATTACAACAGATCTCTATTTAAGCGTGTCAGCTCTTCTGCTGGACTCAATTACAGTGAGAAGGAAAATGTGACCAGCTGGTTACTCTGCTTTCTGCTGGGGAAGCAAGGAAGGCTTCCAAAAGAAAGGGGGACGGGGAGGGGAGGGGGAGGGAGAAATGGAAAAGCACACTTTCCAGTGAAACTTATCAAAGCCTTCTATGACAAATAAGAATAAAGATGGCCTTGCAGTTAAGAGATTGGCAGAGGTCCTTCTTTTCAAGGTTAAGTTGCAAAAAAGAGGGGGGGGGGTCGAATAGGAAGGTTGTATACATCATGCTTACGCTCATCATGGGAGGGGGCCGAGGGCAGCCAAACTGACAACGTGCCACAGACTCCGAGAGACCCAGAGAGGGGGAGAATCGCCACCATAGGAACAAGGGAGCTGGGATCCAGCGGTGACAGAATACAATCACACACACACACACACAAACACAAACACACACTTAGAAGTTTCCTGGCACAGAGAGCCTCCATCAAACCTCCCCATCATCACAGGGCATGAAATACATGCTTGCAGTACTTTTCAAAAGGACAACCCAGTCTCCCCTTCGCTTTTCCCCTTGCTCCGCTTCAGGTGCAATGTTCTTCAGAAGCCACGAGTTCTTTCGGTGTCTCTCCAAAGGCTTTCTTGGGTGACAGTAGGAATGGCTGGGTCGGTTTTGGGGGGTTTTACTGGTTTTTTTTTTTTTTTTTACTTTCTCTCCAAGACGTCCCAGAGGAAATTTTAAGGCAGGGTGAAGAAAAGAACAATGTCACGGGGGAAATTGTGGCTTGTAAACTTTATTGTAACTCCTTTCTTCCGCCGCTTCCAGCTTCGACAATAGAACAAAGTGAAGAGAGAACAACAAAATATAGCATTAGTTTCCCCGCCCTCCCCATAAAGTAATTCACGGATACAGTATACATTCTCTTTTTTTTTCCACAGTAAACCTAAGGGGGAAGAAAGAAACCCAAAAAAAACCCAGGGAGAGGGGAAATACTTTTTTTTTTTTACAACTTCTTCCACTGTGTGCATGCTAACTAAAAGGAAAAGGGGAGGGGGGGACCTCTCTATTTAATTTTTATTTAATTTTTTCTCCTTTTTTTTAAAGATACACTTAAAAAGACAAACGCAGAAACAAAGCCAAAAACGGGACCCCAAAATAGGAAGGGAGGAAATGAACCACAGGAAAAAAAGAGACGACTACAGCATAAATAGGCAGTTTCATGTTGTCGGGTGTGTGTTTTCAGAGCTACCTCCTGAAGAGTTTAACCACAACAAGAGAGGAGAGAGAGAGGGAGGGAGGAGGGAGGAGGAGGGAGGGAGGGAGAAGAGATGAGAGATGTTGATTTAAAAGTGCACTATGTATCATTTTCACATAATTTCTCTATATATTTATATTTATATATATATAATATGAGTGGGCAGGACGGAGCGAAAGAGAGGGGAAAGTTTTAAAAAAAAACAGAAAGGCAGAGAAGAAAGTAAGTCTTCCCAAAGTGCAGTATATCATTTGTACATCGTTTCCACAGCACTGAGAAGTGTGTGCCTCCTAATGAGGGAGCGAAGGAAGGATGGGGAGGCGGGCAGAGAGAGAGAGGGAGGGAGGGAGAGAGACGGGGGTGAAGGGAAGGGAATCCTTTTCACAGTCATGGTTAACAGAAGCTATTGCATTACACTATTACTAATTCTTAACTGGCAAGAAAACGCAAAAAAGAGCAACAAGGCTAAAAAGACTCCAAGAATCTGTCTTCTTTTTCTTTTTTCTTTTTTTAAATATAGATATAGTTCATTGTGGGTATCAAAGGACAACCAGGAGAAGAGGACGCTCACAGCTATATTGTTTTACAGCAATAAAAGGGGAGTTTTTCCCCCCCTCCTTCCCTAAGCAGTGTTGAGATTCCCCCCACCCCAGCCCACCCCGACCACCTCTCACATTAACTGGCATTAATGGAAGGACGAAAGGTTGGGGCTTTTTCTTTATTTCTTTCTCTTTTTTTCCTGGGGCTTGCCTGTCCACTCTTCCAGCTCCTACTTCTTGTCCCCCGTCTGTGCTTCTCCGGCCTCCTCCGCGTCCTGCGCCCGTTCCATTTTCTGTTTCTCCAGCTCCTCCTGTTCGCATTTGCTGCTGGGGAACTTATCCTTGTTGTTCTCCTTTTTCCACTTCATCCTCCTGTTCTGAAACCAGATCTTCACCTGCCTCTCGGTTAGTCCCAGAGCGTGCGACACCTCGATCCTCCGCTTTCGGGTCAGGTAAGGATTAAAAAGGAATTCCTTCTCCAGCTCCAGGGTCTGGTAGCGGCTGTACGTCTGCCTGCCTCTCCTCCGTCCGGCGGCTGCTGGGGTGTTGCGAGAGGGAGTTGGGAGGGGGAGAGAGACACAGAGAGAGAAGGAGAGAGGGAGAGGAAAAAGGGAGGTTGAGAGAAGACACATAAAACTGCTTTGGGGGCAGAGAGCGCAGGAGAGAGGAGGGATGCATACACACACACACTCACACAAAGGCAGGGAGGAACTGCCCTTCTCTAACGTTGCAAGGGGGAGGGTGATTATCCGGGGAAGGGTGGAGGGAGACATCGAGGACCACAAATGCGCTCTAGCCGGCCCCCCCTGCAATACCAGCCTGCTTTCTTGAAAGGAAATATTGCTCCCAACACTCCCCCTCTCTCCCCCTAACCGGGTCATTTTCTGGCGAACACCACCCACCCACCCGCGCGCCCCCGAGCAGCATCTTAGTTTACTTGCAAGAACCCTCTTTTGCCAGTTCCTTTATACAGAGGGGGTTGTGTGTGTGTGTGTGTGTGTGTGTGTGTGTGTGTAAATGCCACCACCGTCTCCTACTCCCCACCAGCTCTCCAGAGGGTTAAAAGATAACAACTAAGGGCCCGGGAGGGAGGGAGGAAAGGAAGGAGGGAGGAGGTGAAGGAGAGACACAAAAAGGGGGTCTCGGAGGTTGTAAAAGTACCATAAACTTTAGGGAAGGCTTCTCACACACTGAAATAAAGAGGGGGGGGAGAGAAGTCCAGTTCTCCCCATTCAGGAGAAAAAGGCTCCCCTTTCAGGGTAATTAAGCGATAAAGCAATTGAGAGGTGCAAAAGTTTACGCTCATAAAACAGTAAAAAGTAACCGAGGGCTGGGGGCGAGGGGAGGGGAGTTGGAGAGGGAGGAAGATCGTGGAAGAAGAGGTGGGCAAAAAAGGAGGGCTAACTAGTTTTATGGGTTCAGAAAATGCCGCGGCCGTGGCTGGGCGGCGGCGGCGGGCCCTTTCTAGGATGCCTCCTCACCTTGCGGTCTCATCCACGGGAAGAGCTGCGTGGGAGACGGGCTCTGCTCCGAGTTGTCCGCCTCTTCTCCCAGGCCGGCGGAGGCGAGCTTGCAGTCGGGATACTGCACCAGGTCGGACTCCTGGGCGCTGAAGATGCTTTGTCTCTGCAACGGGTCATAGCCGTAGAAGTTGCTGGGGTCCCCGTGGCACGCTACGGCGCAGGGATTCTGTTGGTAAGGGGAGCTGGAGAGAGACGATGCTCCGTGGTAGAATTCCTGGATCTGGGTGGGGTGCTGGAAGGTGCCCCCGGTGCTCGGCCCGTACACCACCGTCGGTCTCCCTCCGAGCTCCTGGGCGAAGCCACAGTCGTAGAAGTTGGGGCGCAAGGAGTCCCCGGTTTTGTACTTGGAGAAGAGGGAGTTGACGAAATAGGAGCTCATTGTCATATAAATAGCTTGTTTTAAATAGGTAAAGAGGCAGGTAACAAGGTGAGGGTCTATCAAAAAGCCACAGGATATTTAGCCACGGAATCAGATGGAAGCGATGAGCTGCTAACCCACGAGTCTTTGTGGTTTCCAGGGATACATACAGATATACATAGATTAAAAGAAAGGAGGAAGGGGGGAAAAATCCCGAGGATTGAATCAAAACTCTTTGCCACAGTACATGGTATCGGATTCCCCTTTTTTATTGTTGTTGCTGTTGTTGTTGTTGCTGTTGTTGTGATTGTTATTATTATTATTATTATTCCTTTCTCTCTTTCTCTCTCTCGCTCTGTCTTTCTCTCTCGCTCTTCTCCTTTTTCTTCTTTCCCCCCTCCTTCTTCTTCAGCCCCCCCTAAAAAAAAAAAAATCGGTACTTAAAAAGAGTTCTCGCTTTACATTTCCAAGGAGAGGTGCCAGTTCATAAACAGTTTTCCGTGATTTACTTCGGAGCAAATGAGTTTGTTCATATTTCCCAGTGTCTTTTCTGGATCATTTGCATCTATTACGGAACCGTCATCCTATTGGTTTCCACGTACTCCACACGGACTCTGAACAGCCTGCGAGCAGAAAGGAGAGTGAGACAGAGGAGGAAAGAGAGAGAGAGAGAGAGAGCGAGGGGGAGAGAGAGAGAGAGAGGGCGCGCAAGAGAGAGCGAGAGAGCGAGGGGGGTGGGGTGGGGTAAATATAGAGATTAAATATGCTAAACTATCTACGTTAATGAGATATCTCTCGCCTCACGACAAATCATCTACCTAAGCCCACCCAAAAGATTGATATTTGGGGAGGGTTGGAAAATTAAAGAGAGGCTTCGCTCCCATCGTTAATTTCCATTTTTTTAAATTTTTTTTATTTTTATTTTAACGAGGCAGTTTTAGCCTTTGGAAAATGTCAGGGTTGCTTTGGAAAACTGTAAAAAGAGGCCGGATTTAATTGCTACCCGTTTTTTTCTAAAAGCCTCCTATAAATGTAATTGGTATTTTAATACCAAGTTATCAAATCGTACGGCGTCCTGTAGCCTCAACATATTTTAAAACAAACGAGGTAGTCAGATTTAACATTTTAATGATCAATTTCCTTATTATTGATAAAGGTTTAACTATCAGCACGAAAAGAAAGAAATGGCCCATTTGTTTAAAAAAAAAAACTCCCCCCAGAAAAAGAGGGGGCCGTAAACTGTTTAACAAACTATAAAGCGCAATAAAATAAAATAAAAAACAAAAACAAAACAACAACTAAATAAATAAATAAAAACGCGCACACCCGGAGATGTTCTTGCTGGTTATATCGCACTACATAAAAAGCTGTTAAAGGGTTTTTACGAGTTCTTTCCCCTACTGCTATAAAAACCCCGGCTTCGATTGGCGCCTAAACTCCATTATCGCAAGATGTTGGGGTGTCAATACTGAATTAAAATGATTATAGTTTTTCATATATAACATTGACTTTTCGGCTCTCTCTACTATTCTCCCCCCCCCTCTACCCTCCTGTTCTCCCTCCTCCTCCCTCCCTCCCTCCCTCCCTTTCCTTCCACATAGGAGAAGATGCGATGTTGCGTCTCTTATCACCTCCAAAACGCCACATTTATGGGCATTCATAATAGCCCATTCTCAGCACCGTCGCCCCACCTCCCACCCCCAGAAAACTTAGAACACCAGGTGCTTTTAACACTGGGTGTGCGTTGAGAGGTGTGTGGGGTGAGGTTGGAAAGGGGGTGGAATATGGGGGGGGTAGTGTATTTCTGTTTTATACTGACGTTTGTTAAAGTTGCTTTCAGCTTTTAACATGCTAACTCGACAATTTCTCTCGATATAAGCACACAGGGGGTAAATTCTAGGAACCCTTTAACGTAGTCAGCAACTATTATGAAGACGTTTCCTCAGATCATAAGACATCGGAGCTTCCTCTTGGACCCCCACCTCTGATAAACCTCTGTCCTAGCCATCGCCGCCTCTCCAAATACAGTAGAAGCATCCCCATAAGCTTCCTCTTCTCCCCCCTCCCGCCACCCCACGTGAAGTTCATTTCTACAACACATTTAAGCTGAGATACCCCAATTCTTGGGGTATTCGAACCTATCTCCTCTTGCCCTGGGTCCATCTAAATTCTTCCTCCCGCCCACTACCCACGCCATCATCCCAGCAGCCCTATATTGCTTACTCCTCAAAGGCGAAAACAGACGCATCTCAGCCCCCCAGAACACCCCCAATAAAGATTCCCGAAACCTAATAGAATCCCTTTAAACTTTAAAGGTTTGATGTTGAAAACAATATTTAAAGCTGTACCATTCGAAAAAGGTAACTCCGACTATGGTCCTGTATCTAAATTGAGGGAGAAAGAAAGAAAGAAAGGGCATTTAAAGCTTATCCAGCCTTATTTGTTTTAAAGTAAAATCTATTTTGCTTTATTTCGTAAAAGAGGAATTTGATCCAAACCTACAATCCCACGCAACTGGAGCGTTAACTGCTTAAGATGCCTTAAATGCAAGCTTTTCTTTATCTCTCGTTCTCTCTTTTTTAAAGGGTTTTTTATATTCTCTTTTACTACCCACTAAGCATAACAAATGAGTTTTTAAAGAAAGTTTGATTATAACAACCCATAAATTCACGAAGTGATAGAACAAAATAAGAGCGGGATCTTCCTCCCTTTCCACTATTGTGAACGATTTAATGTTTGAGTTCCTAGGCAAGCCTACTCAGAAGTCAGCACCACTGAGTGCAATGGGGTTTACTCTCAGGTAAGCGCGTGCGGGATCCCATAGCACAGTCCTGTGCATGTTTGCTCAAGAGTAAACACCACTGTGTCCAATGGGGATTATTCCCTAGTGAGTGGAGATGGCTGCCCAAAAGTTTCAAACGTGTCTCTAAGAAGATTTCGGAAAGAGCGGTGTGATTTCTCCCATCACCATTGCCTGAAGATTAGTGTGTCTGTATAAATTTGCAAACAGTAGGATTTGCTGGCATCTTAACAAAAAAACTAGCCTCCTTCGTGATAGACAAGTGCGGCATCCTCGTGTATGACTAAGTAACCTGTAAATGCATAACTACCAACATGTGAAAAGTCTATTAGCGTTCTCTCTCTCTCTCTGTGTGTGTGTGTGTGTGCGCGCACACATAGATACGCATACGCGTATCAAGACGAGAGAGGGATTGGCGAGCGGAGTGCTAAATTGTCTTGGAAGTTAACGCTTTTACCAAGCGCAGTAGAGTTTAGTGCAGGATGTCCAACAAAGCGCCGCCAATGGATCTTGAAGCAGTCGCTTGCATTATATCACCGGCATACTGTACGAGGGACCTCTGATGAAAGGAAAATGTTTTTATTATGGTGGGGGAGAAAACCACAAGAGAAAGTGGGAACATAATTTACAAATACCCAGCGGAGGGAAGATTTATTAGCAAAGCTTCCCCCAAAATACATCACTTCGTAAACTGTAACTTCTCATTACTTTATAGCTCCATGAGTTGTTGCTGTTTGTTTGTTTTTAAAAGAGGCTTCCTATTAATTTGCACAAAACTACTTATGGCTAAAGGATTGCAGCTTTTATACAGCGAGGATTTGCTGGAATTCGCCTTTGGGGTGGAATGGGTGATTTGCAAGGGAGGGGTGGCATTTCATTTTCTTGTTCTCCCCACCACCTTTTGGATTTGTACGGTTGTAAAATTAGGCTCTGAGCCCTTTAACAAAACTGTGTATCGAATGTCAACAATCTGCTGTATTCTTCTTCAAAATCCGTCTACAAAAGCTGTAAACTTTCGTTAGAAAGCCTTTATTAAAATGGTTGTGTTCCTAATATTCCGTTTCCTGGTCATGTTATTTCTGTCTAACAAATGAAGTGTTTTATATCCAATAATGCCCCCTTGCATTTTCATCTGAGGCTTTTGGGGAGTGGGGGCAGCGAAACAGATATGAAAGTATTTTGGGGGTTTTTAAGCGAATAATTTTATGGTGTTTGTGCTCTTAGACCAAGAAAATATTTACAAAGGGTTACGTGAAAGGGTAAATTCATCTCTGTTTTCGGTTCATTTTAATCACACACCTCTTCTTATTTATATATTTACAAACACACACATACATAGGAATATGTGTGGTCAGGGTTCACAAAATGTCTGGGTGAGCGCATTAAGAAAACAAGTGATTGAATAATCCTATAAGGTTTTGGGGGAGACTTGCGATTGCCTGAATTGTCTTCGTCATATAATGTACTACAGAGGTTCCCATCAAAGTATAATGGGGTCCTTGTGGAATGAATGGACATTTCCTGCCCTCTCCCAAAATTTGTGATCCATCTGCTTTCTTTCTTGCAAAATACATTTTTTGTTTTGTTTTGGAAACTGTAATATAAGCACCATAACCTTTTAACGGTCCTAAAACAGTGGAGGAGCAAAACAACACCCTCTAAGGTTATATTTCTCTGCTCTTAAACGTTTCTTGCTTCCTTGACCACACACTCACATAGCCTCTTCAGGGCAGGATCCGGTCACCCAGCGCACACATACGGCGTGAAATGGACATGAATGGGAGCTGTGCTGGAGCTGTTCCGTAGTTTACCAGTTCCTCTTCATTGCAAAGGGGCTTGCGCAGGAGAACTTCCTGCTGCATTCGTGCTGCAAGTTTTTTTTAAAATCTTTGTGGATGTCTCTCTTCCAATGGACTGAACATATAAGAACCTTCTCGAGAAGAAACCTGAAAATCGCCATAATTAACCCTATATTTTATACTGGAGGATTTATTCACAAAGGTTTTGAGCAGCAATTCCGTTTATTGTTCCTAATGAAATCAAGGTGTTGCGGACTCGAGAGGGAAAGAAATCCAATAAGCCGCTGGCTCGGTGATTTCTAAAAGTGGAGTAACAGCGCCATCTAACGATCATTCCAAGTAAGGCGTTTTTAGAAACGTACAAGCCAATAATAAGGGAAGGTGGGAGATGAAGATTTGGTGCGCGCGCGCGCTTTTATGGATCTCTTTTTTCTTTTTCTGTCTCTCCCCCTTTGTGTGCCTTTTAAAGTCTTGTTGCACACGATAAATCATTTCTAAAATCATAAGATCCTGTGTATATTTGTGATTACGAAGAATAACTCCACCCTACCCAGCTCTACCTCAAGCTTCCCAGCCGGTCGTTTTCAGAGCAATAAAAGACAGGGGCTGGGATCTCGCTTTTAGAAAGGAAAAAAAATCCACCATTGTTTCAAAACCCGAGACTAAACAATTGAAGTATTCTGCTCTGGATGGGGGAAAGCTCGGGTTGTAAATAGATTAAAAATAGGGGAGAAAGGCTTTCTAAACCCAGACGTCTCGCCAGAACTTTGGGGTGTGTGTGTATATATATATATGGTGGTGTGTGTTTGTTGTGAGTTTACGATCCAGGATGCTGGCAGCTTGGAAGTGATAAGAAGCGCCACACAAAGGGCGAAGCGATCCAGAACGCTGGATTTTCACAGAATTCACAAGAGGGGGATAAATTATGTAGACTTTTCTTTCTTTCTTTCTTTCTTTCTTTCTTTCTTTCTTTCTTTCTTTCTTTCTTTCTCTCTTTCTTTCTTTCTTTCTTTCTTTCTTTCTTTCTTTCTTTCTTTCTCTCTCCCTAAAAACATTATTTTTATTATTATTAAAAAAGTGCCCCCAATTTCTGGGTAAACAAGGCACAAATGTCTGTCTACTTCTTCCACCCCCTCACCTCCTCTCTCTCTCAAGACATTCTAGTAATTTAGGAGCTTCTGAAAGTTTTCTACTCTTGTTTGCTTTACAGTTGCTTAGTTCCTTAACCTTCAGAAATTTATACCCTATAAAGTTTTATGGCGGTCATATTCTTTTATTGCAGCCCTACCGCGCAGACTTTTCTTCTCTCGCTCTCTCTTTTATGACAAGCCCCGCTCCCACTTCTATTCCACTTAGATCCAGCGATCATTTCCCCCTTCTCTTTCCAGAGCTTGAAAATATATATATTTTTTAAAAAAATATTTTTTCCAAAAATAAAATAAGAAATCATCACCATGATCAAAACAGAGCGTTTATTTTTATTTTTGACATCAGCCAACTTTACATTTCAAGGTTTGTGTTATAAGAAAATCGTGGTTGGTTTGTTTCTGGCCTCATTATTTAGATTTTTTTTGGTCGTGGGTAATTGAAAAACACTATTAAGAACAGCACATGGATATCCCTTTCCCAGTTGGTAATGGTTCTAATTGAAATATGTAGGACAAGTCACTTTGGGGAAGGATCATTACATGAAAGCTTATTGGCCGTGCGAATGAGTTGTAAGGCAAGATATGTTTATCAGAGCTGCATTATATTTCTTTTTTTCTTTTCTATTTCTTTTCAACTCCAATGTAAGTTGGGGGATCCTGGATCTACTTCTTCCCAGTCCTGAAAAAGAACCTTCGCCTCACCCTCATTGGATTGCATGTAGAAGCCTCTCAAATTGTAATGTGTAAACATAATATTAACTCACTCACATACTTCCCCCCCTTTCCCTCATTCACCCAGCCATCCATCCATTCATTCATCCGTCCGTCCATTCTTTTTCTTGGCTTTAAAAAAGTAATAATAACGACTCTTTTCGCCACAAATGGAAAGACGGAGAACCGCTTTATTTCTGTTTTGCTGAATGGGTTTATAGATGCAACCGATTTCACACGGGAAGAAAACAAAAACGCGCCGAAATTGAATCATTATCAGCTTTTCTTAGTGACGTAAAAAAAAGGGGAGCCACTGACCAAACGAAAACAAAACAATAAAAAACTATCTTTATAACACACCCTTACTAGCCAGTAAAGAAAACAAACGAACGAACACAGTTGCAAATATTCTGAAGTTCTAGAAGAAGCAGTATAACACAATGAGCTATAGGTAGGGGGGGGTCTCCCTTCCCTAAAATCGGTTTTTATTTTGAGGCATTAAACAGCTGTGGAAAATACATTTTGAACCGGTGGAACAGAAGAAACAAAAGAAGGCTTTTCCAAACATTTTCTCTCACTCTTAAGAACAGAGTTTCCTATAACGAAATCAACTAGTTTTATTTCTTTATTTTAAATTTAATTCTGTTTATTAATCCATGCTTTTATACTTTAGCAAAAATGCGGTTTTAAAAAACTTCTCTTGTCTTCACTAATAAGGTCTAGGAATGAGCCTATGGCTAAAATGAGTGAATATGCTAATACATTTATAGAGAAGGCTTTCTTTACAAAATGTGAATGTTAGCGCTGAAAGGGGGTTCAGGGCGATTTTGAAAGATGCTCTCCGCGTCCTGTAGGGTTTCAGTTTCACTTAGTGCACCAGCGAGTTAAAAAACCGAAACAGACAAAACCGCAGAATTCTACCCAACCCCAGCTGGCTCAAAATACACTCCAATGATGGAAATACAATCTAAAACAAAACAAAACACCTCCGATTTTATACTTAGTAGCAGGGGGGCGGAATTAGGACGCTTCCTTGGAAATTCCATTAGGAACTGGTTTTATAAGACAAGGTGAAGTTTGACTAATTTAAGCCACTGGGACCCTCTAAAGTTTAACCTTTATAAAAAGGAATTCGCTTATAGTTTGCCTCGTCGAATATCACTCCTGCAAGCTCCCCACCCTCCAATAACCTTATACAGGACGGAAAGATTCTAAGAGAAAGTGATAGGAACCCCCCCAAAAAACCCCTCTTATTTTAAAAATGCAGATTTTGTTTTCTTTGACGCTGAACTAAAAACCCTAAAAGGATTCTTTCCTTTCCGCCTCAGGAAAAGCCTGCAAACCAGGCCAGGCCATGTCGAAAGATCAAAATATGCCTATCAAATCTCTAAAGCACAACTGCTTATCAGCAGGCAAAAATGGTATAAAAGTCCTATATAATATTCTATGAAATTAGATTTCTCTGCTGGGACTGTTTTGTCTCGAAACATTCCGAAAGACAGACATTAATTTCTTCTCTCTCTTCCCCACCTAATTTCCCATCCCCTTTGTTTTTCTAGGAAAACTTTTCCACCACATAAAGGTGTCCTTTCTAGAAGTGGTAAATCGGAAGGGGGTGGGGGTTATACGAAGGCTTGAAGGGGGGGGCGTGTTTCTATATGTATATTTTTCGCCAGCTCTGGAACTAACAGGTACAGACCCCATTTTTATATTCCTAAAAGCCACAGAAAACAAGCGGAACGTTCACAAAAGCACAACCACGAACACATTCCCCCCCTCTATGAAAACAAACAAAAGAACGAAAATCCGTACGCGCCGTAAAACCACCTTGTACTAAAGTTACTCACCTACCTACTTCCCCTTCCAAAGTCCTACCAAAGATGGACAGGAGTCGGGTGGGGATAAAACTATTTTAAACACATGGGGAAACAGAACCCCATGTGGGGCGATTTCAAAGGGAGTGGGGTAGGACCCCAGCAGAGATTACAGATACGATCACCCCCTTTTTCCGAGTATGAAATGGGAATTCTTTCTTCGTCCCCTTTTTGTAAACAGTGAGGATGTCTATCTGTGGGGCAGTTCCCACCCCAAATGCCATAGCGACCTTTTTATGCCACTCAAGAGTTCTTTTTCATGTGAACATGAAAGATGGATTTATATATGTCTTCCAGGAGCAATGGGGTATAAGGGAAAACATCCCTTGAAACATTCAAGTATCAAAACTTCTCAGCAGAAGTCTGGATGAAGGAGAAAGAGAGGGTGGATGGGCGAGTGGGGCGAAAGGAAGACCCAGGGACCCCCATCCCACACTTGGCCCTTGAAAGGTTTCACGGAAATTCATTTCCACTGCAAATGATAAAGAATGGAGCACAGGTGGGAACAGCCTTCTCTTCACTTTTGCAAAGCCAGCGTGCGCCCCTTCCCCAAAACTCAACATGGCTCGTCTCCTTAAAAGTTAAAACCAAACTTCGTGGGAAAGGAGAAGCACAACGCGGTTCTCCTGCGCAAGGAAGGGGAGGCCTTGCAAAAGCCCTGCGCCCTGTTTGGCCTCGGGATGGTTCCCTTGCGCCCTTGATTAGGCGGTGGGCTTCATTTATGGAAATGGCATCCCTGTCTCAGTAATAAACCCCTCTCCTGCCCCATTTGAATATATGTGAAGGAAGGGGGTGTGCGGGTTCCCTGCGCAATGGGACTTCTTCCGACCCTCAAGAAATGGAGGCGAAGTCCTCGAAAAGTTGGTGAGTTTAACTGGTTCCTTTCACTTAATATTCCTTACTGGATTCGCTTTTTGCTCCGTGGAGAGCGATGTGGCCATCTCCCCTCCATAGGAAAAGGAATATAAGATGAGAGGCACAATTCCCCCGGTCCCAGGACTCTCCACTGTTGCCGTGGAACTCCTCCGTTCATTGCTAAGCAGTTTGCCCAGAGGGAGCCCAGGTTGGAAGGTGCCTTGTGTTTGGGACAGAGCACTCGTCAGATGTAGATGCTTATTTTAACTGGAGGGACCAGCTGAGGGGCTCTGTAAGGACTATCCAAAAGAACGACTTATGTGCATAGATGGGACCCTCTCCCTATCTCGGTAGAAGGAACACATGCACCCAAAGGGGAAACAAACAAACAAACAAACAAACATGTGCCCCAAATTGGCGTTACCTCGTCAATAATCTTTAACAGTGAGAAAGACTCAACGGGATGAAAACAGGTGCATTCCTATTATGGGCACCCTTTGCATGCAAACCACGGTGGTCTGTTCGGGTCTGGCGTGGTTTCGTTGCTATCTGAAGCACCGCTGGGAAGTCAGTGCCCATAAATATACAGCATATAAGTTTCGAGACGGGGCCAAAATTGGGGGTGAGAAGAGGGAGGGGTGTGGAAAGGGAGAAGGAAAGCATCATTCTTTCCCTTGCTCCTTGTTCATTTTCTTCATCTTCATCCTTCGGTTCTGAAACCAGATTTTGACTTGTCTCTCGCTCAGGTTGAGGAGCCTGGCCACTTCGTGTCTACGGTCCCTGGTGAGGTACATATTGAACAGAAACTCCTTCTCCAGTTCCAAGGTCTGGTACTTGGTGTAGGGGCATCGTTTCTTCCGGGAAGAGCGAGCGTGCAACCAGTTGGCTGCAGGGTTACCTGGAAGAGAAAGACAGCGAGGAGGCCCGTCAGACAAGCGCCACTGGAATCCACAGAGACACACAACCCAAACACACACACCGCTTCCTCAGAAGAAGGGCCTCTTGGTCAACTTTTGAACTGGCAGAAGATGAGCACCCACGTAAAAGAGGGGCACCCCTCAAGTACATTACAGGTTATAAATGAAAGCCACCTTTGAAAAGCAACCAGCGAACAGTTGTAGAAAGAATGCCTACTAATATCTGAACATTTATGTGCAAGGTTGGATATATGTCTGGGGCAGAAACTGATACTAAAAAGGGAAAGTTAACGGAGCCCTTTTCTGACACTGGAAGGTGGTTAGAGACTATAGCAAATGATGCAGCTATTGGTTGAATGGAAAGGAAGGATGAAATATATTTACACACACACACACACAGAGTGTCCATCTGTTTCTCTATATATAGATAGATGGAAGATTATGGATGGAAGGAAGGAAGGAAGGAAGGAAGGGTCTATTGTCAGATGAACACTATGGGAAGATGTCGTAGTATTCTACAGTACTCTTTATTTCCTGCGCATCTTTGGAGGATCATGGCGCGCAGATTGCCTTTCTAGCGAAGTGTCATATATACAAATTGATTCATTTAAAACTATGCATAATTTAGCACACCCGCCTTCTCTTCTGCTTTCTTATAATTTACTTTTTTAAAAAGAAGACCTGTGACACCCTAGCTACCCCTGCCAGCGGGAAAACCAATTGCTTGTTGTTGCCTGTATGTGTTGTCCGGAAAGAGGTGTTTACATCACGGTCCTCCTAAGTACCGCAAAAGACTCTGGAGAAGCACAGGGTGACAATGAAGACAGGCTACAATTCACCAGGAAGCTATCCTGCGCAAGACACATAGTAAGACCTGCCCAGCGGACTGTGCATCGCTCCCAGTGTTTTGGGGGTTTATTTATTTATTTAGCCCGAATAGTAATTCAAGAAACAACTTCATGAGGGTTAGGATCCCTCTCTGCACGAGTCATGGCAGAAACAAGAGTGTGGATAGAATCCATTTCTGCGTAAGGAGATAGGAACACAAACGCACACCCAGAGAGAGAGAATATATTTATATTGTAATAGGTCTGTTCAAGATTAAAGAAGCCTCGTTGTGACGGAATATTTGACAAAAGAAACCTAGAATACATTTGAGCTGCGCCGGCTGGTCAGTAATGAAACTCTTGTTGATAATCAAACAGGGAGTTTTATAGTCCAAAGCCAAACTTCTGTCTTACTTAGGGATCGTTTTAAGCGGTGCAGGAGGTGCACCGATGCCATTTCCTTGCAAGTTACAAAATGAACTGCATTCGGAGTTGTTTTTTAAACCAGGTTTAGCTCCCCCGGTCTTACAAATCCGATCAGCCGATTCCGCAACAGAAGTGACTGGCTCTAATAGACAGAATTAAATATTAAAGAGGTATGCTTTAATAATTAATACAGCTACCTATCTTTTAATGGCATTTGGATGAAATCTCCACCAATGGCCCTCCTTTTAGTGGTGTGTGTGTGTGTGTGTATGTGCGTGATTTCTTGGCATTTCAAGGAAACATGACGTCTGCCACAGGAAAACAAGTTTATCTTTCATTTCACACTATTCCCCAAACAGGAAACAAACAAACAAAAAAAGAAGAGAGAAATGTTCGCTTGGCACGCTACTCTCCCACCATCCCCACACACAACCCAAAATGGCACACATTTGTATATACACAAATTAGACCTTCTCGAAGAGTGTGGATTCTCAAAAGCTCAATGCTTTCCGAATGGGAAAGAAGGACATGGCAAGTGTCAGACATTAATTTCTGCTTCTGCCACGGACTTTTCCTCCTTCTTCCTTCCCTCCATCTTCTTCTTCTTTTTATAGCATTCTCTCCATATCAGACCAAACATACCTTCTAAGCTAGATTGCACAGGACGCCCTTGGGCAGCCTGGGCCTCTGGAATCGAGCAGGGTTCTTGGGTAAGATTTTTATCTATCTTCAGTCCCGGGGCTGGGGAGAAAGATGGGGGTGGGGAGGAGGGTAAAGGGGGGCACATAAGCTTTTTTTTTTTAAAGCACCCTTCTACTTCTTCTCTACCGTTCTCTTCAGCCGCTGATCCAGATAGCCTGCCAGCGTCCCAACAAACACAGTACACAAAAAACTCCCTTATTCGCCCCCCTCCCACTGTGCAAGGCTGAGTGAAATGCGACGAAGACGTACAGAACTGCCCCAACAGCCAAATGCCCGTTCAAAATCCTCGCTGTTTCACCCCTCCCAACTCCGCCTGTAGTTCCGGACTGGGAACTTACATTTTTAAAATAATAATAATAAAGCATTTTTAAAAAATTAAAAATCAGTTGAGAAAAGATAGTGACAAATCGATAGATTGCATTCCACCCCCCGGCCCCCCGCAAGAATGCCAGGAAGCCATCGCCTCGGATGAATGACTTGCGCTGAGATTTTAAACCATCTAAGTCATACTTTCCCCACCAACCAAAATACTGAATCGAGCTCTTCGGCTATTTGAAACGTCTCACACGGGGGGAAAGGCGGTGGAGACAGCCTTCAGAGCATCCTGTTCCTTTACCTTGAAGAATACGTAAGAGGCAAAGATGATTCCTATTATATTTTATTGTACCTCCATCCCTCGCCAAACTCTTTTCGCTATATATATATATATATTTTCCGCGTAGGGGTGGGGTGGTGGAGCAGGAAAGGGAGATAATAGCCACCACCCACCACCAGGTTGCAAAATGAAGCACACGATTAAGTTTAAGAGTTTGCCAGTCTGTTCCCCTTTAGGAAATAAAAGACCCAATTAAGCTCGTTCCCCATTTTACTGTTTTGTTGGGGGGGGGGGAGAAGAGGGCGGCGGCTTTGGGCTCTGAAATATTCATACGCATGTCGGGTGCATTTCATAAACAAACAACAATCAACAATCAGGAAGAGAGAGAGAGAGTGACAGAAGAAAGCGCGGCAGAGGGAACCGGGGGTCTTTCAAGGTAAACAAGGGCACAGAGTAACAAAGCCCCCTCCTCACTCCTCCACGTGAACTTCTTTCGGCCCCTTTTAAAAACAAAACAAATATATTTCCCCAGGTCTCTCCCCCCTCCCCCACCCAAAGATCCACGATAGTCCTACTCAGAGTAGACCCATTGCAAATAATGGACATGAATGACGGGCGTCTATTCATTGTAATGGCCCTGCCATGAGTATAACTTAGATGGATAAAAACCGCAGAGACAGACACACACACACACACACACACACACACACACACGCCGATCTTTCCCGGTTCACTTTCCCCCGCTGCTCATTTTCCTATATAGTCAAGACAAACATTGTGACTTGCCCTTCTTCAAATCACTGGAAGAGGAAGATCGAATCTCCTTTTGCATGATATTCCATTGACTTAAAAATAAATACATATCGCAATAAGCAGCAGATAAATCTTTGCCACCCCCACACCCCTCCAATGCTAGAACAGCGCTAGTGGGATTATTTTTTTTTGGGGGGGGGGGGTTGGCGTAGTAGGGCTGGGGGAAGGGAGAGATTTCTCTTTTAAGACCCGGTTATATATTTTTTTTAAAGCTTCCCTCGCCCATTGTGCCGTTTTATGACACCCCCTCTTAGGTTTTTATGCTGTTCACTTCCTCACTTTTTATAACTTACTTTGATCTGGCCTGCTTTTGTCCTCGCTTCCTTCGCAAACTTTATTGTCCTCGAAGCTGGGCCTTTGATTGGAAGCGATCCCTTCCCTTCCAGCAGAAGTTTCTAAATGGTACTCCTGTGTCCCCTGTTTACGGATCTCCCCGGGGTGTCCCAGCAGCGGCTCTGTTTTAACTGGTCCCTGCCCGGCTGCTATGCTCTCTGCTCGGGGCACGGGGTCCAGCCAGCTCCGTAGATACCTGCTCTCGGAGGTAGGGACGTTTTGATGCTGGATGTAAGGATGGTAGACCGAAGGAAGGGTAGCAGCCGTGTGTGGCGTCAGTGGCGTCCAGGAAGCGCTGAAAACGGAGGATTTGGGCTGGAAACTACAAGAGGGGAACTCGAGGTGTTCACTGTGGCTAGTTTGTCTGGAGTTTGAATACTGCCCGGAAGAGAATTTGGCGGCGGGAGAGTCTTCGCTGTCATGACTTATAATGGAGTCGACATAATAATTGCTAAGAGTTCCAGAAATGGACATTCTTGGACATCATACGAGCCCCACGGTTCAGTGAAGGGGAAAAAGCAAGCAAGCAATAATAAAAAAGAGAGAGAGAGAGGAGTAGATCTGTAGTTAAGCAGGCTCTATAAGTATCAGGGTATATAGAGGGGAAGCATTTAAAAAAAAATTTAAAAAGAAGGGGGGGAAAGAAAAAAGAAAGAAACCACAGGCGACACTCTGCCTTTAACCCCCTTTTCTCCTCCAGCATCAACTTCCTAGCCAAGAAAAAGTACAGTCGGGACTGCCGGGTTGGGAGCTTCCAGCAAAATGATTGGTCAAACTTTTTTCGTCAGGCTGATAAAGCGTCAGGGCAGGCGTAAATCAATCCTAGCGGAGGGGGTTGCGCTGGGCTGTCAAACCGCCCTCTGCATTCCATATCAAGGATGGATTGTGTTATGTTGATGCAATGTTGCAAAACGTCGGGAGTTCAGAAAGCGCGAAACGTACAGTGCGAACGCGGGTGGGGAGGGGAGGAGGTGGCGTGGGGGGTGGGGGTTAATAGATTCCCCCCTCCTCTCTCTCTCTCTCTTTTTAAAATCCCCTTCTGAAACATGAAAGAAAAATGCTGTGTTTTGCCCTCTCTTTGCCTTCACTAATACTCTTCTGGGGGAAATTCTCTCTTTCCATGCACCGCCCCCCCCCCGCGCGTCCCTCCACACCCCCCCCACATCTATAAACTGTGTAATTCTAGACTCCGCTCACTCTCCTTCGAGATGCCCGTGTTGTTCAGCTGAGGGAGGGTGGGGGGGGGCAAGGCAATATAAATTGCGCTGGCTTTCCTCTAAAGTTTTCTAAAAGAGGGAGGTGATACCTTTCGCGAGGGTTACAATGGAGGGCTTTGAAATGTATGTACGGGAGATGGCGATGATCGTTATGGGTGGATTGTGGATTGGAAGTAAAATATTTGTAGACTCTTTTTCTCTTTTTTGTATCGGATGACTTCCTGATCTTGTTTCCTTCCTTTCCCTGGTTAAACGTAACTGTCAAGGGTGTGTATAGAGTAATGCCTGTGTGCATTATATATTAAACACTGCCGTGTGTGTATTATGTATGCCTCGGTGTGTGTGTGTGTATATATATACACGAGTGTGCATCTGCATATGCAATATGCATGCCTGAGTGAAAACTGTCTCCTGTAAGTGAGCATATGATAAGCTTATAATTAAAAAACACACAAGTCTCGCCACATATGCATATGTGTATAGGCAGATCTCTCTCTCTTTCTCTCTCTCCATATATGTGGTATGCATGTATATAGACACATATACAGAAAGAGAAGCTTTAGGTTTAAATGTTTTGTTCGTCTATATTTCAAGATTCAGATAAACAGATCAATGATCTGTAGGGTCTCTACTGCAATAGCCCGGTTTGTTTTGAAAGCAACGGAGGGTGGGGGGGAAGAGGCTGAGTTGCATCGCTGAAATCAACACACTCCTCTCTCTCTCTCTCTCTCTCCCTTCCCTCCCCGCCATATACACGCACTTTAATTTTACTACCCTTGTAAAATGTCCAATCCGGTACTGATCCTCTTTGTTTCCTTACAGAAGGCGTTAGACTTGAGACGGTTAAATAGTTGAATAAAACTTACATTAGCTTTCTCTGATTTTTATAGCCTTGAATTTACTGCCTGTGGAAAAGGAGGGTGTTTAGGGGGGGGGAGCCCAGGGGGTGTCTTGAACATATCAGCGCACGTCTCCCTCCATCCCCTCTTCCTTCTCAACCTTTTTGATGCTCCAGATCCAATCCAGTTAAGCAGAAGCCTTGTATGTTTCAATCAATGATCCCACTACAACATCTCACAGCGTATTTGCTCCGGAGCAGTTATGTCCAAGCCAGCCGCTGTGGCGTGTAGGCTGACAACCCAGACCCTAAGTATATTCATGTGAGAGTTTATGTCCACTTATCTCAGTGGGATTTACTTCCAAGTAAGTAGATTTAGAGCCATAGGGCGTGCCCAATAGGCCTAAAACGACTAAAATATCCCAACGAGCTTCGGCTTAACAGTCTTGCAGATCGAGCTGTCTGTCTCTGTCAAGGATCTCACACAATGCCCTATCGTAAATTCGTTTTTTGCAACGCGGTGGGTTCAGTTTTCCTTCTAGCAGAGCAGGAAGTGCTCGACAGAGGTTTTAACTGGACACAGCTCCATAACCTTTCCGGCACTAGAGAGAGGGTGAAAAAGACCCCGAGTTCTCACACCAAGGGTTGTCCAACACCCTTGGTCCAAAATGCAGCACGGAATAATTGTTCAATACTGGTGCAGGAAAAAGCTACATTCTCCGAAGACAGAAGGGCTTCGATTAAGCGTTTGCTTTCCTTGAGGAAACCACTCATCCTTATAGAGCATAATTCTGGGCCATGAAGAAAATTAGCCCAAGATCAGCAACAACGTCATGTCTAAAAGAAGGCTGTCATTTTCCTCAAGTAATTTTCTCAAAAGGACGGAGATGATGTGTGTCTGTGTGTTGCACACCAAGGTGCTGTGTTGGTAGGTAGCAGATCTCAGATCTGAGATGGATGAAGGATCGTATCGAGAGACAAAAATGAATAGGAAGAGATTGAAGGAAAGACAGACAGACAGATAGACTGGTACAGGTTTTTAAAAATAATTAAAAGAATCCAGAGAGAGAAAGATAAAGAGAATGCAATATAAAGAATACTTATTTGGAAGTAAGTTCCTTTGGGACCAATGAAACCTACTTCAGAGTAAAGTATGTTTAGTGTTGTGATAGAGGCAGGGAGTCAAAAAGGAAACAGAAAAGTCAGTTGACTTGGTGGATAGCAGATGCATTCAGGGGCATAGATAGAGGATTAGACAGACTAAAGTTCTTTTGCTCTTGAAGGTTTCAAAAAACATCTGAAACCAATATCTAGATCACTGCCTCCATCCCATCTACCTCGAGAGTCTCTTTCATCTGGGACGAAAGAAAGAAAAAATGTTATAGCCGGATGCTATGCATGTTTATTCAGCAGTAAGTAGTAGCAAGTTCCATGGGATTTACCTCCAAGAGAGCCAGCAGCCTTAAGCACCCCAAGTCAAACTTAAAACGTTTTTTGGCCTATTGGTTTCAGTCGGAGAGTTAAACTAGTGCCTCACACTCCCATGGAAACTGGTGGAACCTTCAAATGTGCTTAACGTTGTCTGGATCATGCTCCCACGATTTGGCAGCCATAGTATGTAAAATGAATCGTGGTGGCATTTGGGGAAAGTTGTGTGGTCAGTTGCAGAATTATTATGGCCTTCAATGAGATCCGAATTCATCTTGCTTTTACCTAGAACTATAGGCTTTTCCTGTATCACTGCATCACTGCTTGGTGTCATTACTTTGAATCTCTAGAGCAATATTGGGGTGGGGGGGGGAAGAATCACAACACAAAAATAATTCCTTAAATCAACCTCTTGTTTAATTTTCCTAATTTCATATATATGTATTCAAGACTTAGAGACGCCCACCCCCTTTCGGGATGAAAAAGGCCCCCAGTGTAATTAAAACTGGAAATCAAGCATGCGTTCTGTTTTATGGTATTCCAGAAATTACTGGGTTGTGTTTTTTTAATCATTCTGTTTTGGGGCCGCTCTCTAGATTTTAGAGCGAAAGAAAAACGTAAGAGAGATGATTTAAAGGCACTGTGGAAAGGGAAAGGCCAGCTTGTTGACTGACGGGGCGGTTTAGACAAGCAATGGGTAAACAGACATTTTTTAGCTGTTCTTGGGGAAAGGGTTAAAAAATTAAATAGCGATGAAATTTACTGAACATTAATTGAAAGGAAACACCTGTTCAGTGTTTTGCAAGATAAATTGTCCATGTTTTACCTGTAATAAATATATTATTGGAAAATCCTCAGGCACCTCCTATAAATAATTATGAGGCATGTCAGCAGCCGAGTATATAATTTTCTTGAGTATATAAATTCATACCAAAATGACTTCAGGAGAGTTACCCTGAAGTAGAACCCAGGGCTTTGAGGGATTCCCCAGCGAAGTAAACCACACAAGAAGACCTGCAAAAGTCATTTGCCTTCTCATCCACTGGAGTTTTATCCAGGGATGCATTAATTTTCATTTCTTCTCCTTTTTAAAAAATATGCACTGCCATTCAGGTCAACTCCTCGCGTTCTCTTGCGGGAGGCGAAATACCAGGTCCATTTGGATGATTCTATATCGGAGGGAGGCAATTATTTTGCCTGGTTTGGGGATATTATTTCCTTAAAGAAAGTATATACTAATAATTACATATTATTATTATTATTTTGTTGAAAATTAAGTACCAAACGGAGATGCATGCATGCTCGGAAAACAGTTAAGCAAAAGGGAAAGAGTTTCCCCCAACCCTCAGTATTTCTAAAGGGCAGTTTAATAAGAACACAACAGGGACTTCAACAAGATTACAGCTACTGAGGTAGCGGTCACCAGATAGACCTCCAAACTTCCCAGTCAACAACCCATTTAAACTGGAGTACCTGGAGTTATATCAATGGGACTTTGTAGCTCTAAATGCTTGGGTTTGGAGTCCTAGTACGGATATGTTCTGGTTTGTGGACCGGATGGAGTACGTTAGACAAATACCGTTAGCTCAGGTAGTAGATTTCAAAGATAAAATGAGATTCTGTTCCATTAATTGCTTAAATGGCTTTAAAGACCTGTGATATATCTGCAAAATAAATGGAACGTCTATAGCCAACCAGCTAAACGGGCTTCTTCCATTATTATTTTTATTATTAAAGTAGACTGCAGTGGACTGCTCAAAAACATCTTCATTGTTTTCGACTGGTGTGTGTGTGTGGGGGGGAGTCCAAAGAACATTTCTTATGGAAATTTATTGCCAAATCGCACGTTCACACGCTAACCTTCGGTTTGATGTTTTGCATGCTGAAAACAATTCCTTTTGGCGAGAGAGGAAAAATCCAGTAAATTTATTTAATGTGCAGCAGACGTAACTCCTTTAAAACGAAGTGTTTCCCTCTCACAATTTTATCTTCGGGCTGAATGATAAAATCTCTGGGGTCCAAATTTTGTGTGAGTCCTATTTCACCGGAAAAAGTGTTTCAGGGGGTAGGCTTGGATCCCTATAGCTTTCGGGAGAAAGTGAGAGGAATGACAAATAGCAAGTAGCCTTTTCTTTTTAAAAAAGATTGCAGGCTTCCACAGGGAGCACCAGAGGGAGAGCTAGGGCGGTAAGACACGCTACCCAGATAAGCAGGGCCCCCTCACCTGTCTCCTCTATCTCTCTATCTCTAGTTTAAGGACCTAATATGTGGGGCAAAGCTGGTCCCCCTGCACAGGCACTTTGCCAGTAGGTCAACAGTCTCGAACAGAATAGACTCACTGACTGCTATCCAGCTTTGGACAACTTTTGGTTCCAGAGGTCCACCTTCAGGCTTCTAGAGTGGGTCCCACAAATAGTTTCATCAACTTTAAGGCTATTTCAGTACCACAGACGCTGAGCAAGATGACTTCTAAGCCTTAGAAGGACAGCTCTTTTGAAATCGGATACAGGATTAAGCCCAAATGACTTTAATTGAAACGAACACTTTGGCCAACAGCATTTGATATCAAGTTAAATCCCTCTGATTACAATGGATGTGGCTTTCAAGTAAGTGAGTTTAGGCTGTAATCCTAAAGCCAACACCCAAATCCTACTGAGTAGTCTGATTGGTTAGCCAAGGGTTACTTTAGATGGGCTGAATCCTGAGCCCTAGTGGATTTCCAGTGGAAAAGGTTTTGAACAGAGGCGATAGCTTCGTTTAAGGCGAGGGTGTCCTTGAAGACTCACTGAAATCTTACTTTCAAGAAAACGTGTATACAGGGGTCGTTTTAACACTGACCTCCTAAGAGCATTTATTTAGTAGAAAGTTTCATTCATTTCTCTTTCTTTACTCGGAAGCAGAGGTGCTTAAGTTAGAGAGGCGTGGGTCAAGCCAGAGAATTCCACGTTGTGGATCGAACTGTTTTAAAGGGCGAATGGTGGTAGATTTTATGAGTCTACCTCGTGGTAGCCTCAGATACGCCTCTCAGGATTCCTCCAACTCCTAACATTTGCTGTTGTTAATTTACAACTCAAGAACATCGCACACACTTTTATTTCTATATAAAAAAACATCAGAACCCCCCCAAGACCAGGGCACAGAAAACAAACTTGGACAGCCTGTAACTGGTTATGAAAGAAACTTTAGTTCTGAGGGTGGGGGTGGGGAGATGGGCGGGGAGAGTCCTGCATTTGAAAACTTTATTTTGTTTTAAATCAAATATGTTTTTGTAACCTTTATGGGGCAAAAAAGAAAAAAGAAAAGAAACAAGAAGAAATCTACCTTTCTCCATTTCCTGTGCTAACTCAGGGTTATGAATGCTACCGTTTGGAGTTTTTAAAAGAGTTTTTCTCCCCCCCCCCCACACACTTTTAAGTAAGTGGAGGAAAGGAGGGAGGAGAGGGGAGAGGGGAGAGTGAAAAAAATCCTTTTCTGGAGGGAAGCAAAACAATTTACACATGTAGCTAATACTCCCGGACCAGAAACTAGACCTAACTTTAAAAACACAATTCCAAGCGGCATTTTATAATCTTAGCAGTTAGTAAACCAGTTAGAGATCCCTTGTAAAGTTAGAAGCCTGTGTGAGTTACAAAAAGGAACCCCAATAAAGGAAAACCAGGGAATTGAGGGAGGCATGATACATTTAATAATATTAGCTGTCTGGGAACCAAGATGTTCACCCTTTAGGGTTAAGATTCCCAGAGAGTATAGTCGAAATTAGAGGAGAGCTAAAACCTAGGTCCGAAACTGGGGGTGGTATTCAACTAGGTTTTACTCAGAGTAGACGCACTAAAATAAATGGACCTAACTTAGTCATGCTCATTCGTTTCAGTGGGTCTTGTATTGGCAAACACTTATTTGAATACCACCCTGAGATACAAATCGAAGTATTCCCATTACCGAACAACTTCCGTACAGTATATTATTACTGGTAGTAGGGGTTGCTACATTGGCTAGCTTAGATGCAAGACGATGGGTCTGAAGGTTGTGGGGGATTCATCTCATTTGCCTAAGAGTAAATTCAGTGGAAACGGGTGGCATTTAACTGTCAAGAAAATCCACGGGAGCTTGGGGAGAGTGATAGTGTGGAATATGTATGGAATAAACTTTTGAGTGACTAACGAACTTAATTTAAGGAACAAAGGAAGTCATATCTATTGTGGATGTTCTCTGCAGTATCACTCTAATTTTGTGTCTAAGACAGGTTAATCAGTTCCATTAAGCAATAGTTATCTTACGCACAAACGCGCGCACACACAAACTTTAAAGCTATCTACTCGCAAATAAATGTTATTGATTCCAATGGAACTTCCAAGTTCACACTCCTGCGCATACCCCATTGTATCTGTCCATAAAGTTAGCATCCCTTTTACTGAAATCAGCGATGAGAGACTTTCCCCCCAAATAAATGATCTTAGGATAAGGATGCCAATGGTCTCATGTAATATCGCTCTTATTGGTTGTCATCAACGGCTGGTATTTAACAACCACAACAACCAGCTGCTCTGGTTCAACTCGGTTGTGTGCGGAACAACTCATGCCTTTAACAGCAGTGGGAATTGTCGGAGGGCCGCGATCCTACATAAACGAAAGTTCAAAGTAAAGTGATACTTTACTTCCGATTGGCATCTGCCAATAACATTATTTTTTTTAAGTTGGGTGTATGCATCTGGATGATTTGGGCAACGATGCTTAGGAAGGCATCAGAGTAAACTTTCTAGTATCGCCTTAGATGTGTATGTGTGACCGAGCGCCCAAACATTATTTAAAACTTTATTATGCGAAGAGTCGGATTAACAAACCGTGAGATGTGGTGGCTGGGGTGTGACCCCAGAAAGGACACACACACACACACACGTAATGCACTTAAATTTCTCAAGTATTGCTTCCATATAATCTGTAGCAGGATGCCCTGCTTTTAAAAGGGGGCGGGGAAGAGACAGAGATAGAGACACAGACACAGACAGACTGTTCTTTTCACGCTGTATTACATTTGTAGAAATATGTTAACATCCCTCAGTACGAAGGAACCTTGTCCCCAAAGAAAGAGAACAAGGAAGATTGGGGTTGGGTAGGTGTGAGGAGGGGAACCGTGAATTCCAGACACTGAATCTGCCCAAAGTTGCTATTCGTTGTCTTTCATATGTGTGTGTGTGGAGGGGGGGCACGGGGGGCATAACCCTCAGTTGGCCCAGCATTGGTGTGCGTGGTGTTTTTGTTTTCATTTTGCAAAGACATGCGTTTATGCATTTATGTTGCGCTTCGCAAAGACGCGGGACTCGGCTCCAGGTAAGACCGTTCTTAACTTTTTCTTTCTTTCTTTGGGATGGTCAGAAAAAAAAGCAAGCATCCATAAACAGAAAGCAACAAACTGGAGAGAGGAAAAAGTAAACTCGGAGTAGATCACAGCAGCACCTTTTCAAACAACCCCCCACCCCCAGCAAGCATGTAGAATTTTGGTTTATCTCCGATTCTCTGCTACGTTTACTTTGGAATTACCTTTAAAAGTTAAAGTTTTGGCAGCCAGGAAACCTAAGAGTGTAAGAGTTTCCCCCAATTCGCACAAATATCACAAACCTAGTTTCAGTCGAAGTGCTTATTACCCAAGTCAGTTTAAGGGTGCCGTTCTCCAGAAGTCATCTGCGAGGAAGTCCCACTGAAACTAGTGGTGTACATGTGGTTATGTTCTAGGAGTCCACCCCAGTTGCCGAAATCCAGCTCCTCGGACTGAACTGGGTTGTGGGCAGTGCGCTGTATGTCAACCATGGATATGTTTATTTATTAGAATTAATCTGTGCGAACGCGTTACTGTTGTTATTCAAATACCAGCGCTGCAATCCACAATCTATTTAAAGTCCTGCTCTAGCTAATTGGACTGTTCCGGAGTGAATTGTTAATTGCGGCCAATATCCATTCATAGATTTACAACCCCAATATTAAGCATGTAGGTTTGGAAATAAATCCCATTGATTTCAGTGTCATTCGCTTCCGGGTAAGCCTGCTGGTAGGCCCGGCGATCCTAAGTAAGTTTTGACGGGATTAAAAGAAAAACAAACAAAAACAAATAAAACATTTTACAGTAAATATCCCCAAAGGTAAGCTCCACAGATTTCACTATCACTCGTTTCTAAAACCTAGGGTCATATTCCTGATTTTAAAGGCTTGGCATGATTATTTGGGAGCAAGTCTCCTGACAGAAACGAAAGTTTACTCCAAGTAGACCCACTGAAATTAGTCATGTTCATTCAATTCAATGGGTCTACTCTGAGTAAAATTTAGTTGCATACCATCCAGAACATCATTCTATAGATGGAACGCTCAGGACCCAGCTGTAATAAACGAAACAACACACAATTTGCCCAACACAAAATGTGGAAGGGTAAACGTGGTTTTGTTGCAGCGTTTCTCCCCTTCCAAACTTCCTGACCTCTTCCTCTCAATCGGGAACTGCTGCCAAATGCCAAGGCATAAACTTTCTGGCACAGTTCGTTGCCTTTTTGCTGAGTATAAATATCCGTTACAGGGCCTTAGAAAAAAAGCAGAACGGGCAGGTGGGGGTGGTGGAATCAAGTCAGGTTAGGGGGCCCGATAAAGCAGCAGAAACTTTCCCCTTTCTCTCGATTCACACGACAGAATCAGAACTCCAAATTAAGATGTTTTGGGGAAACTCCTACCATGTCAGCATGCAAGCGAGGCTCTGTCCTGTTTTGGAAGAACACCCAAGGGACACACATAGATCCAGATTCGGAACAGACTTCGGAGGAAAGAAGCCGCACAGTTTGAAAATGGAACTTAGTTCCATGAAAGCGGCAAAGGAGAGTCTAGGCTCACTAGAAAAGGAAGTTCCACTCAACACAATGAGGGCAGACTCCCAGGTAAGTGGATAGAGGACTGCCGCCTTTCTGATCCTCTAATGGTTTTCCTTCAGAGCACATGTGCTGAGAATCCAAGGAAGGGTGGATCAGAGCAAAGGTCCATCTGGGCCAGCTCTCCAGAGTGCCATTTAGAGAGGCCGGGGAGTATTTACCTTCCCCAGGCCCTAATTTCAAGCTACGTGTGATAATTTCTCAGGAGCACTGTATATCTCCGAAGACAGATAGGTAGACAGACACACACACAATCTCTATCTCTCTCAACAAATACTCTTCAAATACAGTCTTGGGTTGTTGTTGTCTTGTCTTGCTTTTTTGCAGTTTAATCTTGAGCATATAGGAAAGCAGGTCTTTGAATTTTGCTATGCTCCCTGTCCCGCACGTGAAGTGTGCCTCCACTAACCTAAAATGGTGTCCTTCCCTGCTCCCTGTTTCCAACAGTGGTCAGCTAGATGCCCCTCTCAGGTAGTGATATAGTTATCTATGGGTGGATCGCCAGACTCATTCCTCCTCTGAGCCATTCTTACGCGATCTCAGCAACAATGTTAGCAATAAAGTCCCAACCCAGCAGGTAAAGTCCTACCAAAATTATCCTGGAAGGCCCAGGAGAAGTGTTTAACACAGAGATCACGAATCCGGCTGGAAAATTATCTGGTTGAACTGGTTCGGAAATCTGATCGAACTGTTCGGGAAACTGTGCAAGAACACGATTCAGATGCTACTTGCACCAGAGGTCTACTTCCTATATGACCTGTGTTTTCACACGAGACAATTAAAAGTGCCTTTGAGTTCTCCGCACCACATGTGGGTGTTGTTAGCGCAGAAGAAGAAAAACGAATGTACGTAGCTAAAGTTTACAATCTCATTCTAGACTAATTCTAGCGTAACTCGACTGAACCTCAAAAGACACCGTTCCAGAAGACCTTAGTGCCACGCGTGGCGAAACCCTTCAGCTACTGTTAATATAACATGTTTAAGCTTTTGCTTGCATCGTTTAGACACCGTGCAAAAACCCGCACAGCTTCGACCTTCCGCTGCATCACCGCCAATAGCCCCAATGGATCTTACTTCTCACGTAAGTGTGAGAACGACATTGTGTCATTCGTTTCCCTTCACTTTCGTTTAGATCTGTCAACATACCCAATATCTATAGACCACAGGTAATCCGAAACTCCCGAAATTAAAGCATTCTGGTCTCATCAGGGTTCAAATTGTCTTAAAGCTAAGTACTTCTGCCTAACTGCATCGATAACTTCGAAAACTTCTGCCTACAATTTTCACCCTCACTCCGATATATTCTACTGTTGCGCAGATTGCCGGCCAATCGTAAACAGATTTGTTGGAAATAAGCGCTATTTATATAAATGGAAATTAATCCAATTTCCTAACGCATCCCCCTGAATGGTAACGTACTGGGCACAATCCACTAGGAAATCCTATTCTACAAGCCACATTGAATCTGAATCACACATTTAGGTTGCAATCCTATACACACACTTACCCCAGACTAAGCCCACCTGAATACAGTTGTTGTTGTTGCTTTTGCTACTACTACCCCGCCTTTCTCCCAAAACCGAGACTCAAAGCGGCTAGGAGCTTCCATTGTCAATAAACTTAATAAACTTCTTTTATTAAGAAGTACACCCAAGGGGTTTAACTGAATTCCATGTTTATGTAACAAGTGGAATGGTGTCGGGGCGCAAATGTGTCTCTTGGATACTTGCTCTGAACTGGAAGTCCTGCCCTAAAATCGTAGTTTTGTGAGGAATACCATTGTTTACACGTAGAGAAGGGAAAAGCAGCCTGCACATGTTCAGAGTCCCTCTATCTCTCGTGGTTAGGGTGAGTGAATGGAGTGCCAGCTAATGCTTCTGTAGCTAAATAAGTGTTTGTTAGAAGAATAGATTATAGGGCTAAATTCTCCCTAATCCAGATTAAATCTTGGTTTAGGATGGGATGGTTTATGATAGCAAAAGGAAGTGATTAGCTGAGGTAAGGGGTTAAACTTCTGTTTGTATGAACAGTAATGCTAATTAATACCGGAGGATCGTACAGAAAAGGAAAATAATTAAGTATGAAACACCTGAATAAAGAGGAATGAATATTTCTGGTAGCCCAAAACTGTTTGTATGAGAGGCTGGCTGATTTTATGTGATATTGGGTGGGTGAGGACTGCAGATATTTTTCCATGCGGAGGAGTCGGGGTTTCTTGTGCAACTGGTGCCTTCAGTCTGCAACTCTGGATGTTTATTATTCTTATTTTAGTCTTTTAAATATTTTAAGAATTAAGGTTGCAGCAGATTACTACAGATGTAAAAGCGTTGAAGGTTTATATCATATCATTGCCGTAAAATTAAAGAACAAGCCTTCACGTTTGATGGTTGTTCTCTTTAAAAGTTCATCAAAGTCGACTTTCAAAACCATATACAGTATATACAATGGCCTAGGTACGAAAACTTTCGTTTTGGTTGCAAAATCGAAATCCACTCGGAAAATTCTCCTACACAAGCTTGACTGCGATGAACGAAACTTGTACAAATGTAGTGCCCTTGTGCCCTTCTCTTTATTTTTTAGTGGAAGTAGCGGCGATCTTACGCAGGAGACCTTTCTATTCCCCAAAAACGAAACAACCCCACCCCCGTGCTTCCATACAAATGGTTCGAAATTCAGTTCTCTCCTTTTAAGAAGTAAAGTGTGGCAAAGTCCAGATAAATTGTATCATTTGTAAAATAGTCGGAATATTAAGTAGTGATGCTGGACTGCCCCAAAGCTCTGCGTACGGTGGGAGAAGGAAGAAGTCAGGGCTGACATCTGAAGCATCATATATACTTACTCAGAAGTAAGTTCCACGGAAACGGGGTCCAGAGTAGGGGGGGGTAATTTACTGAGGAGCAGCAAAGGGGAAACCTGAAGTAGCTTTGTACCTTGCTCATTTAGTGTAGAGGGGAGCTTTTCTAGGTCAGCCCTTCCTGGCCAACAAAAGGTAAAAAAGCAGACAAGCAGGACGATCTATCTATGTATCCCGCCGGGAAATCGTCCTTTATCAAACTTCACTGAAATGAGGGCAGCCGGGCAAAAAAGTGCTATAGTGCCGTGCTTGCGCAGGAGATCTTCCCGACAGATTTTACCCACGGGGTGGGGTGGGGGTGGGAGGTCCCTTGATAAAACTGAGCTAACAAAAGACTCCCATAAAGTTAAGGGGAATGACTGGAATACTTGAAAGGAGCACTTCCGGCGTACGAGGAAATGGACGGTATTGCCTGCCAAAGATCTTGCCACAATAAAGGAGCAAGCCCTTTAAGCGCTCTTCCTGTCTTTATGGTGGGGATCTCTGTGAACGAGACAGATACACAGATTGCAGATCTTTGCCAATTGGGTGTTTCCAATGTACGGTTATCTTAGTTACTGAGAAAGAGGACGGGAGGGGGGGGGGGAGAGATCTGAGTTGTGCGGCGGCGAGTGGAGGAAAATGAGGAACTTGGAAATGTTCTCCGGTGTGGGAAAGAAGGAAGCAAAAGAGAGGCGGGGTGGGGGGAGAGAGATTGCTTTGGTTTTAAGCATAATCCCAGATGTGCAGGTGAATTTTTTTTTCCCATGCCCCAGATTATGAAAATCAAAAGAAGGGAGCCTAAAAAGTTTGGAATCACCTATGCCCTCAATCCGGTTTCAACCCGAGAGCCGTTGATTAAAAGCATGGTCTCCTCCTTCTCCTCCCCGGAGGAAGAGGGACGTTCTCCTGCGCAAGCCCCGCCTTGGAGAAGTGATGAGCCCCCATTCACTTCAACGAGGCTTGCGCAGGAGCAGGGGTGCCAATTTGAGAATATTTGGGGGGGGCAGGTAAACCCGCATAATCGATCGCATGACATGGTGCACACTATTTGATTGGCAATGCCCATCAACTTTTTTTTGGGGGGGGGCGGGGACGGCGGCCCTCAAATATTTTATTGGGGAGTCCCCTCGGCTCGGTGGAGTTGGCTGCTATGCGCAGGAGAACTTCCCGCTAGATTGATTCGCCTTCCTCTCCCAGCGCATCGTCGCACAAGTTTCTAGGGTCCTCCGCGCTTCTGCTTGACTGCTGCTGAGCTGGAATTTCCAGAGACTTCCTTTTTAGCCTCTCTCTCCCGCGAATTCACTGCCGTGCGAGAGACATTTTTAATTAACAGGCCCTGGTGCGCACTCACAGACCACAGTAAAATGCTTTGCAACTTCATCTGGCGTAAATCTAGAGCGAGGCCGGGGGTGGAGCTTCGCAGCGGCCTTGTTTGCTTCCAAGATTTGCCGCGCGGCCTTCCGCTGCGCCGTAAATCCGGCGCTAGGCCTCTCTCGCGGCCTCCCCGTCCCCCCTGAACGAATGGCGCGGCGCTTTGTAGGCCTAGAACGGCTGTCACCGGACACCCTCAGAATTATCTCTCCACCCCCCCCCCAACACACAGAGCAAGCAAGCAAAATAATAATAAAAATAATAAGTCGAGGCGAATAAACTGGAGTAAATCAGGTAGTTTTATGTTCTTGTGTGTTAAAAACGAATTCCCAACAACGTGAAACTACCTAATTCACCAAGCAGTTCTAGTTCATTCCTGTGTGTCAAAGGCTAACGAGGCTCCAGGAAAAGCCCTCAGAGCGGCCATTTTGTTGGGCCTCACATAGGCGCGGGCGCTGACTTACTCGCTCTCTCCCGCCTTAATAGGAAAGCGTTGCTAGGGAACAAACGCCACAAAAGGACTCTATTCAAAAGCCAAATTAAAAAAACCCCACAAAACACAACACCCCACCATTTCCCGAAAACTACTATTCAAATTCTTTCCTGTGCGTGGTGTGTTAAAACGGATCTGTCCTGCAGGACTTTACAAAGCGGAGGGCAAACGCACCAGGGGGAGACACTAAAAATGCCGTTGACTTTGAAAAAGCAGCACGCTATTTTCGGGTCCTAAAGTTAAAAGGGGAGGGAGAGGGAGTCAGGGAAAAGTGTTTTTATATAGAGTTCAGGCAGAGAGTGGGATTTGGCAGTTTAAGAAACTGGGGTGGGGGAGAATAGGGTTCCTTTCTAGAGCGCGCATGTAATACAGTTCGAACCACAACGAACTACAAAATCAGAACACAACCCAGAGGAAAGTTCACCTGCACAAGCCCCATTGAAACGAAGGGCATCCCAGTAAGAACCGTGGGCGTAGCAAAGGGGAGGAGCAGCTCCCCCCATCATAAAAAAATCAATAAAAAATAAAAATCAATAAAAATACATAGCTAACTGAGGTTCTTCCCACCCCAACAAAAGGCATGCCCCCCCAACAAAAATTCTGGCTGGTAAGACCATCTTGGATTCTGCCTTTGCTCTATTTTTTTAGGCTGCTATCCTAACCTCACTTACCTGGGAGTAATCCCCATTTAATTCAATAGGGTTTAAGTCTCTGAAAACTTAAACACTGTACTCATCTGTAGCCTTTTCTTCCTAGGAACAATTCCTTGACAAGTATTTTTAAAAGGTTACCAGTATTAAAATGTTGATTGCATTTGAAATACCGACTAAAAAACAACCCCATCCTGCCTTCTTTCCTTAAATGGACTTGCTCAGGAAAAAGCCCACTGAACTCACAAAATGCTCACCCTTTGAATTTCTTTGGGAGGGAAAGCAGGGAAGGAGAGAGGCAGGCAATTGCTGGCATTTAAACTTGCCCTATCTGAATGTTGTTCTACTGTGATATAGGAAGCCCTGCTCTTTAATCATGAGGTTTGGAGGGGAGGTGGTGGTCACTTGCTGGGGGAGAAAGTACTCTGCACCTGCTCAGAGGCATTTTTCTTTTATTGTTAATTCATACTCCCCCCCCCATTTGAAATGAAAGCAATCATCAGGACTGAGCCCTGACTACCTCTTGGTTAAATAAGGATTCTAGGTGCAGGTCTCTCTCATACATACCCTATCAGAGGGATGAGGATTCATGCTTAGATGTTCCAACAAAGGCAAATTATATTGTGATTATGCATTAAATCCCTACCATTGCCACCTATGATATGAATTTCTGTAGTCTGAGGACATCATACTCTCTCCCATTTATTCTTTATCTATTTAGAACATTAAATCTCCCCTTTCTGCCATCATGGAACCCAAAGCAGGAAAGCAGAACACTACCTATCCAAGTCCTATCTAGACCCAGATCTTTTTAGCTCCAGCACTTAGGTCCAGGGTAAAAGAAATGGGGTGTTTTTTATTATTAAATAATGCAGCAGGTTACTGAGTATGAAAACCCAAGCCACAGTAAATTACCCCATTGGGTCAGATTTTTTTCTTGCTCAAATTCCCATGAAAGTTCCTTCAAAAGCATTTACAACTCCCATTCTTCTCAATGGTCCCACCTTTACACATAATAACTTCTCATTGAATATCATCTGGATTATTTATTATGCCAACTGGACTGTGTGCCTTTTTACTGCCTCAGGCTAAAAAAAATTCTTGTGGAATGTGGGTGTGCACGTGTGTGCTCCTATTTCAGCCTGAGGAAGAGTCCTGTGAAACTGAAAAGCTTGCATAAGTCTATAGTAGCCTAAAATGATAGATGTAATTCTTTCTATATCGAACCTTTTGAGTTATGTTGACAAATTCAATAATACTATTCTAAGAGTGGCAGCCAGAGACATATTTATACCTGTAGAATACATCAAACATACAATTTTGCTACAGGATCAAGTTTAGCAGCATGATTATAGCCCTGTTATTTTGGAAGGCGTGAATGCTGAGTCGGACTGGCTTCCCTGGGGTTTTAGACTGGGATATTACGTGGTACAGAAAGCTAATTCACATTCATGCTTATCAGAAGCATTACAGATTTCCTGTCACCTCAGGTTATCATCTACACAAAGCTTCTCAGTGGAATCAGTTCTTACATTCAAAAGTTCTCATCAAGAGTTGAGATATCCACACATCTAAATGCACGTGTGAACTCCCCCCTCCCTAATCACATATGTTTTAAATGACACATTTAACAGGAAGATAGGGAAATAACTCAGTATACTTACTGGGAGTGAGTTCCTTTAAAATTAATTGGAATTGCAACCCCATTGAATGCTTAGGATAGAGGAGCCACATTAAGACTGGCTTCCAAATACTGCTGAAGAAATATTGGTTGAAATTTTTTGATGCATAACTGCATAGTCATTAAATTAATAATTTAAATTAATAATTTCTCCTCACAACATTTGATTTTTGCCCCCAAGGCAAAATAATGCTTTTAAAGAAAGCATAGGGTTAGTTAACCTGTGGCCCGCCAGATGTTGCTGGACTGTAGCTCCCATCAGCCCCAGTCAGCATGGCTAATAGCTAGGGATGATGGAATTTGTAGTCCAGTAACACCTGGAGGTCCACACCTGGCATAAAGCAATGTCTATAACAAGCCTGCACTATTTAAAAAAATGGCTGTTCTAAATACACTTAGCAGAAAGCAAGTTCCATTGAACTAAGTAGAACTTACATCTGAGTAGATGGGTTTGGGATTGTCTAGCAGGCCTCTGAACAACTACTAGTAACACTCCAATAGATGCCTCTGTGTTCACAGAGAGAAGATTTAAAAATATATATTTCATTAATTCAAATTCTAGTGGGAGATTAAACAAACCTTTTCACCTAAAAGAGAGCTCTGTCAAAGACCCAAGCTTGTTAATTGATCACAACCAGTCAGTTATTCAAAATATTAGCATTTTCATTACAAGCTAACTAGTGGCTTGTGTTAAAGATGTCTATGCTGATACAGACTATATATTTATTGTTGTAATTTATTGCATCTCAGTCCTTGTGAGTCTTCTGTGGAGAAGCTTTCAACCCTGTATCATGGTGCTCTCTTTTAAACATTATTCCATTGCATAACATATCCCTGGAGCCAAAAGAGTAAACAAAGGAAATGATGCAGTTCCCCCCTTGAAGAAATTTGAGTCAGTTCTCCGTTGAATGTCCATGTTGAAATGTCAAGATAAACATCGCAATTATGGGGAGGGGGCTAGGGAATAGAAAACAGAAGAGATATAAGGTGTAGGCAAATATAACACTTTTAAATAATGGGCTTTTGTTGTCTGCACAAGTGCTAGCTGGCTAACCTTAAAATTTTCGCAGCAAGACTGTCACTACTTTCAGGTGGGATTCAATTACATCCCAGCAAATTCAGGTTGTACAGTTACAGTTGACTGGGAGGGCTTGCACAACAAACCCACTTCACAAAAAATCAGATTTTTTCCTATAAGGAAAGTGAACACACCGAAATGTGTGGGATAAACATTTGGTTTTTGCAACATCATCTCATCTCTCTGCGAGCAAATAAAAACGAATGCTCATTAAATAGCCAGTGTCATTGAATATCTCTGCAAACAAATCAGGCTCAATAAACAGGTAATCTGGAAATGCCCATAGGCCCATTGACCTTACTATATATCTCCCAGTAGGACTGATTGGTGAAGGAATAAAAAGAAACAGTATAGTAAATGGGGGGGGGGGAGTCAGTGGAGCAAGGCCAGTCTGATCATGGACTAGAGACAGCGAATTCTGAATGCAATTTTGGGCAGCAAAGATTGCAGAGTGGCAGAAATACACATGGCTGTGTGGGTATACCAGAGCTGGGAAACCTGTGGCCCTTGCCTAATTTCAGAAGCCCTTTATAAGCTATCAGTTCAGACTGGGAGCGGCCGCCGAGACCACATAACACCGGTCTTGAAAGACCTACATTGGCTCCCAGTACATTTTCGAGCACAATTCAAAGTGTTGGTGCTGACCTTTAAAGCCCTAAACGGCCTCGGCCCAGTATACCTGAAGGAGCGTCTCCACCCCCATCGTTCTACCCGGATACTGAGGTCCAGCACCGAGGGCCTTCTGGCGGTTCCCTCACTGCGAGAAGTCAAGTTACAGGGAACCAGGTAGAGGGCCTTCTCAGTGGTGGCGCCCTCCCTGTGGAACGCCCTCCCACCAGATGTCAAAGAGAACCACAACTACCAGACTTTTAGAAGACATCTGAAGGCAGCCCTGTTTAGGGAAACTTTTAATGTTTGATGTATAATATTTTTTTGGAAGCCGCCCAGAGTGGCTGGGGAAGCCCAGCCAGATGGGCGGGGTATAAATAAATAAATAATAATAATAATAATAATAATAATAATAATAATAATAATGATTATTATTACTACTACTACTTCTGGGAAGAAGAGTACGTCCTTCCACTCCATAGCCCACAGCAGGTTGGAAGAGACAAGGGGTAGTAGCAAGTGGAATGGACAAAGAGATGACCTTGCCCACTTTTGGCTCTGACCCACCCATTGCCAACATGCAGCCCTATCCATCAACATATTACCCCTGAGTGAATGCAGCCCACATAAGAAATAAGGTTGCCCACCAACAGGACTGGTGCACCCAGAGGCAAGCTAAGGTGACCACCTGAGGTGGCCGGATTCACAGGGGTGGTAGGTCTTTATCCCCCTCCCTCCTGTTCCTGTTGTAGATCTTCACCCATCCCTTCTTCCCTGACGGAGGGGGACAGCATTTTGTGTCAGCCACAGGTGCCAAACTGTCTGCTGTATGCACTCATTAAGTGTATTTGAGAAAGGACTGTAGCTCAGTGGTAGAGCATCTGCTCTGCATGCAGAAGACCCAACTAGGGCTGAAAAAGATCCCTTGTCTGAAATCCTAAAGAGGTGCTGCCAGCCATTGTAGACAGTACTGAGTTAGATGAACCAAGGGTCTGACTCTGAATAAGGCAGCTTCCTGTGTTCCTGTGTAAATAAAAAGGTAAAGGGACCCCTGAGCATTAGGTCCAGTTGTGGCAGACTCTGGGGTTGCAGCACTCATCTCGCTTTATTGGCCAAGGGAGCCGACGTACAGCTTGCGGGTCATTTGGCCAGTAAGACTAAGCCGCTTCTGGCGAACCAGAGCAGCACACAGAAACACTGTTTACCTTCCTGCTGGAGTGGTACCTATTTATCTACTCGCACTTTGTGCTTTCGAACTGCTAGGTTGGCAGGAGCAGGGACCAAGCAATGGGAGCTCACCCCGTCACGGGGATTCGAACCGCCCACCTTCTGATCAGCAAGTCCTAGGCTCTGTGGTTTAACCCACAGCGCCACCTGTGTCCCTCCTATGTAAATACATTATGGCTATTACAACTACTAGAAATTGCCTAAAATTTGAGTCAATCTATCAAGCAATACCAAGCACGGCTATATACACTCAACTACCTCCATATGAGAACGCACTTCACATTATGCAAACCATTATTTATAGTGGACAAATGCAACTTTCCATTGGGTCCCCTGGACTCTTCCTAGGCCACACCACCTCTCCAGGTCGCAGTCCCCTGTGACCCTGCTCTGCATCCTTCTTGAGTGCTTTTGTCAGGCTGGAATGTGTCCTTGAACTGAAATAATGTTTCTTTGCTTGCTTGGGTGGAGAGAAGCGTATATCTCTGACTTTTACATGGCTGCAATGAAGCCTAATGTACAAAGGTTCCCATTGCTCCAACCCACTTTGAATCTGGCCCTACTCACCACCGGTATGTGGCCTCTGGAAGGCTCCTTAGGAGCAAATGCAGCCCTCAGGCTGAAAAAGTTCTCCAACCCTGCTTCAATGAATGTCACTACCTGCCACCATAATTTGCCCAGTTATAGCTTATATTCTGACTCACCACATGTGACAACTCTTGCTCTCTTTGAATCCTGACATTCTTTATGGATTGTCCCATTATGGGAATGGAGAACTTCCAGCACCTGCACCTTTGTATGCTATTTCCTTGAGTGCTTGCTTATGTTAAGAACCAGGCTCCATGACCTGAGGTTTCTTTAAAGGAGCTATAAACATTCCCATCTTTACAGTATGCAAGTAATCATGACATGCTGTGCTTTGACTATGCCAAACATCATTTTTCTGTTTGTTCTGGGAGTATATTAATCTTTTTGATATTTCCCTGAGTAGATGGAAGGGGAAAAACCCAAGAATTGTCTCATGTACCTTACCTGAAGGCTCATGTAATTTTTAGAGGCCCTGCTTCATGTCCTACTCTTTCAAGAACACCACACTACTATAAAAGCGGTAGTCAGGGATATATCTGTGCCTGTCAAGAACACACTCATCTTTGGTCACAAATTTCATTTGAACCACCAGATTCTAATTGTGTTATTCTGAAATAAGTACCGGTAAGTGTGCAGTGGAGCCTCTTATGTAGGTTTCTAAGACGCACCTGGCTCCATCGATTCCAGCAAATTTCACTATTTCGGTTGTCTTTAGGAAGACAGGGCAAGTGAGTACTATGTAGCAGATGGCATTCTGCTGATGCTTTTCGTTGCTTTGTTTTTCAAGCTAGCTGCTCATATTCCAATTCCTTTTCATATGCTCGTCGTTGTTTCATATTGTTTTAATTTGAACTTGTTAGCCAGCTTGGCTGCTACTCGTCACAGAAAGGGAGGGTAATGTGATTTTTTAAATAAATAAATATATATAATATGTAGAAAGCATGCTTTCTCAAAAACACAACTGAAGCCAGGACATTTCCCATCCATGATCTCACTCATTCCCTATAGAAAAGAGTGTCACATAAACACGCCTCTGAACTCCAGAAAGGAGAGGTGGTCTAGTTTTGCACCTGCAGCAACCCGGGGCGATCACAGAATCAGAAGACAATGATGCTCAATTACAATTGAGATATTTGGCTGTGTATGTAGGAGCAATCAAAGATTAGTACTATAAAGTATCAGGTGCAGCCGAACACATACATTAACTCATTGACTCTTGTTACACCTGGAAATATAGACAAAGTCAAGAGCATTTTGTGAGGTATGGGGATGTCTGCCTATATCCTACAGGGAAATGGTATGCTTTTTGCTGCTAGTGAATTTTATACCACCTCTTATATAATTCCCTCTATTTCTGATGTTCAGACATAAGTGTCAGGAGGCTTGGGGTTTTGCAGTTGCAGAAAATAATTGCTAGGGGAAAAGAAACCTAAAGGGGAACGGTCAAATCATACCAATGAAAACTGTGCATGCTCAGTAGCCCCAGAATGGTGACCAACCACTGGGCAGAACAAAACAGAAAACTGGAGAGATGAAGTATCATGGAGAAAAGTATGGCTGGCTGGAAAAGTGAAGAGGAGCAGACAACAACATTTTGTTGCAGATCTTGTGAATTCGTGTAAGGAAACAGTGCTTCCTATTATAGTGGCAAACTGAGCAAATGGTATTGGCAGCATGAACACAGGTGCCTTTTTGTTGTTGTTAGTGTTTTTGTACACTGTTTCAGAGGAATGTTTTAGAAATGCTATAGTACCACTTAAATAGCAATCACCCTATTTTTATCCATTATTTCATTTACATGCTGCCTTTCCTCTGAAGAGTTCAGTGCTGCCTACATACCTTTCCTGCCTCCCATTTTATCCTCATAGGTAGATTAGTTTGAGACATAGTGACTGGTCCAAGCCATCCACTAGGGATCTGAAGCTGGGTTCCTGAAGCCACCAAACCACAGTAATGGTTTCTCTCTATCATCACCCTGGTTCAAATGCTGCAGGTGCTGACTGGCCTAAGTCCTAGTCCGACTCTCTTACCACTGCCTCACACTGGTTTTCAGAATAGGAAGCTGCAACTGCAATAATCAGTAATTATGCCCCTGGCAGGCTCTCAACCCTACCCACTTCTGGGAGTCAACACTATGACAAGTGCAGAATGTTTGTGTTTAAATTCTCATTATACCCTCCCACTACTGGAGGTGTAAGCCTCCCATGAACCAGAGTGGTTAAAGTTATTGCTAATAACAATTGCTGTGCTGTTGTTTTTAGTGTCTATGCAAGGAAGCACAAGTCAGCAACACTAGTGCAACACTGCCAGCATTCTAAGTCTTGTTGAAAAAAATTCGCCTGTGCATGAGGATTTGACCCCTAGAGCCACAACAGCTGAACTTGACCTCCCTCTCAATTCCACCTAGAAATTATTTTGTGAGAATTCTGATTTGGTGTTAGTCACTGAATATTTAATATGCAATGTCAGCATTTGACATCCAACAATATATCATACTTTGATTTCATTAATTCATACTTCACAGTATGGGACTGTATTTATTACGATTCCTGTTACTATTATTTTATTCATTTATATCTCACCTTTTCCTCTGATGAGACTCAAACTTTAAAATACAATTAAACATTGATATAATTATTTGAATAGTTTCCATGCAATGGTGTGTAGCATTTTACAGCTGTTGTTTGTATGGAAGAGTAGACTGCATATCAACTTACTAAAAAGGGCGCAATGAAACCAGTCCATAGCAATGACATTATAAACAAAGCTGGCACTATAGCAGGATAACAACATAATATGGAACTTTGATTTCACACATTAAATAGAACCATTTTTACTTCCTTGTCTAAACTCTAAATAACTTTGATACTTTAAGAGGGTTTGGTCTGGAGACCTTTCTTAAGTCTAATACGTCTAATACGAGTGACTTCAGAGGTATCCTATTATTATTATTATTATTATTATTATTATTATTATTATTATTATTATACCCCTTTGGCTGGCTTACAATATATCTAAAAACATAATAATAAACATAATAAAAACATCCATCCTTAGAAACTTTCCTAAACAGGGCTGCCACATACTTTAGGCAGTCTTGGAGGGAGCCAGAGCCAAGTTATAGACATGGGTTATTCTAGGATTTATCAAGAAGTATTAAGAGAGAAAGGGATCACGCCTTGCCATCTTATAACAATGACCTGCATATCTGTAATTAAGTGGAAGGGCTTCAGGGTCAAGGCACATGATCTGCAGGCCCTCAAACCTAGCACTATTCTTCCTCAAATGTAACCACAGCTTTTGAATAGATGAGGATGGGTGGTTCTTTGACACACAGTCAGGAATGATCTCATACTACAGCTAACCCCCAAGATGTCAAGGTTACACAAGCCCCAGCTCATTCAGTGGCATCTACTCATGAGAAAATGAACTTACTTAAAGCATAACTTCTCAGGTATAACCTATGGAAATCTATGGAACTACATATTACAAGCTGAAAATGAATATTTACATATGTACTTGGGAGGATTTTCCCCCTGTGTGCTTTAAAAAATATTGATTAATTGATTACACCTGCCTTTTTCTTGAAAGGTAATACTTTTTAAAGTATTGCTTCCTGACCGTATTATGAAGGCTGTGATCCTGTATTTGTTAACCTGTGTGTAAGCTCTGTTGAACTGAACAGGATTTTATTCTGAGCCGACATGCATAGGCTTGCATGGATAAAGCAGCTGTGTTTAGGCCACACTATACAGCGAGAAAGAAGATGCTGGTTTTGTGTATGTGATTTGGGTCCTTTAAGATTGCCTCCACTCCTTAGCTGAAAGGGTGGGATATGCTGCAAATAGGTGGTACTTATAGGTTTTAAAGTTAAATAAAATTACTGTACGACTTCCATTTCAGAGAAGGTTTCAGCGGGTAATTATAGCAGAGTTAATGCACTATACTTTGTTTTTTAAAAATACATCCCACTGCAGAACATTAAAAAAAAATAATAGGTGGGCGTATAGCTTAACAAGGAAATAAAGCATAATTTTGGAGGAGGAGGTGGAGAGTAAAATTGTAACACCCATGGCAACGAGATGCATAAAAATGAATGAGTGTTTCCTTAGTATTATCGCCACCTCCAGCTCAATTTCCTTTTTCTCTGGCTATATTCGAGGCTTGCAAACTGAAGCCATTTAACAAACGAGAAAGTCTCCGGGAAGCCAACGAGTTTATAATCGCTGCCCACTTATCATTTGATGTCATACTGACATACGTGTCCTAATGATAACTGAGATGTTAATTCAGGAGGCTGACCCCTAGCCTTCGACCAGTTGTTTCTTCCGATTGTCTGTAAAGCCAGAGTCCTGGTTAACCCTTCAGGTGGCCTCTAGGCGGAGCTGTTTCGTCAAATACATATCTGGGTTTTTTAAGAATTAAAATGAATTATTTTTTTTTACAGAGACGTGGTTCAGTTATACGTTGCTCTATCATTTCATTCGCGTCAGTCGCATGAACTGGATATAAGAATTTAAACTATTTTAAGGGGGAGGAAAAGGAAAGGGAATGTTCTTTACGCGTGAAAAAGTAGTACTGTACTGTACTGGTAGTAAAACAGGGATTGCCCCATCTTTTTATTACTGTATAAGGTATTTGAAACGGTGCTACGAATATTGTTTTAAAAACCAGAGGAGGGTGAGTGGATGGATCAAACCACTGACGTGTGTGGGGTGTGGGGGGGATACTGGGTTTTATTTCAAGTGCCTAGGATCCGGGTGTGAAAGCGCAATCTTATACCTGTCGACTCAGAAATAAGACTCACGGAGGGGGAAAAAATACAGTATTAAGTATGTATGAGATTGCAACCTAGTCATTTTTATCTGAACTCCCTGTTTTTATACTTGGAACTTTTTCTTGTGCTTCTTTCGAGCTGAATTGGGAGAGGGTCTGCTTCTTTCCACTTACAAAATTACTGTTAACCCCCCTAGATCGTGCAGGAGAACAAAACGCGATTCAAAATTAAACGCGAGTGAGAAAGAGGCGGGGAAGGGAAACATATTTTGGGAGAGTGGCATGGGACAATAGAAATCTCTTTCCAAATTGTTCATCAGAATCAACTGCAAGGCTAATTCAGCTCCCTAATAAAAAACGAAGAGGAAAAATACTGAATTGCTCTTTTCAAAAGCAGCCTCTGAGAAGTCAGCGTATTCCAAGTACAATAACTGTTTTTCTGGTTCAGACCTAATTTGGCACACTGTCGCCAGCAGCGACCAGCCACAAGATATGGCAAGGCAGACATTAAATTTAAACTAAGCAAGTTTGTAGTTCGGTTCCATTTATTAACGGGAATGTATTCTCTTCCTTCGCCCCATTGTTACTCCAGAGCCGCCATCCCCGCTCCACCGCCGAAACCGAGCTGACTTCTGCGCATAGGAATGCTCTGGCACTGCAGGCTCAAATTCTATGCCCGATTACATGGAAGAAAGACCCATTCCAAGGCAGCCTGATTTCTGAGTAAAAATGCGCAGGACTGTGAGGCTGCGATTCTATGTAAGCCCCCCTTGAATACACACCTCACTTGGAATGAAGTATTTCAGCTGACATCCATTTTAAAGTAAATGTATTTTTTAGGTTGGGATCAGGGTGCCCAAATAGGAAGAAAGCAAGATTAGGAATTTGGCTAAATCGGTAATCTGAACCCTACTTACAAGTAAGCCCTGTTGAGTTCAGTGAAGCTGGCTCCCAGGTAAGTGCACGTGCATAGGATTGCACTGTGAAAATAGATAGCATTGCTTAGGAAGATGTGATGGAGACAAGGGAATTATCACAATGTTTTATCGATGATTGATAATGCGCCACAGTTGTTCCTGGAGCTGTACTTCACTACGGGCAACGCTAAGTATTACCTTCCGAAAAGTCTGACGAATGTAGCATTTTAGAGAAGACTGCAAGGGCAGGAAGCTGTGGTTGTGCATAGCTAGGAAATGCAGCCCGCCACACCGATGCCCATGTGAGCATCATGCGCATCCAAGCTCTTTGAAAAACCATTCTGATCTCAAATAAAGAAATTGAACTCTTCCACTGAGGAGCAAGGATGTCAGAAGGGCTTCGTTTTGCCTGGATCACGCCTGAAAGTTGCAGTCCCATAATATGTGTGTTCAGGTAAATCCAACTGAACTCTTATTATTGGGAAAATATTCATAGGGTTAGATTTTCATAGTACAACCGGTATTCAGTTGGCGGGTCGCGACTTCTGCGTCCCAGCTTGACCTACTAAACGGGGTTGGAACAACACCATTACCACAAAAGAAATACACGGTTAACATAATTTAAAATAAATAAAGAAGGCGGCTTCCAAATACCTGCTTGGGTCAAATGTGGATATCAGTTCTGAAAAGATTAAGAACTCTGACCCAAAGGTCATTTAAAGTTAAGGTCTTTTAAACATGCAGTTATTTATTTATTTATTTATTTATTTTAAAAAGCATGATTGAGTTAGATTACAGCTATGCAAACGTTGAAGCCTGTTATTACTCCTGCTTATAGGAGTCATTAGACACTAGATCATAAACTATACTCCTCTTCGAGCGGGAATAATGCTTTCCGGTCAGCTGCTATAAATGCTCAAAACAGAACTTTTAGCCGATCGATCCAAGAAAAGATTTCATTCAACACGTGTCAAGGTTTTGCAAAGACCAGCCCTTTAAAGCAAATTGGTATACTTCAACCAAAGTTCACGGCGGTGCTGCGTCTCTTGGGGTTTTGTTTTGTTTTTTAAAACTACCCTCTTAAATTGGTTTCCGCATATGCTTCGGAGTTAGTGATTCGAGCAATTAAGCCTTTCTTTAATTAGCACGAGTGGGGCTGCTTGGATTTTTTCTTGAGCAAAATGGTTAAGGGCAAAACCTTATCTTTAAAAAAGAAACGTCATTTAACAGCAGGTAGAGAATAAGCAAGATCGCTTCTTTGAATGTCCCACCCCCCTCCATTTGCCATAAATTGGCAAAACGTTTTCTAGAGACTCGTTGGACGAAGCCAATGAGCTCTCCATATGTACGGGCGCATTTTAAACTTTTCTAAATTGGATTTTTTTTTTTTTAAAGGAAAAGAAAGGATGGCTGAGTCACAAATAGCTTCGAGGAGCCTTAACGGAAGAACTTATTTCCAGTCTGTTTCGGTCTCCAGAGGACTTATTTTCCGAGGGTTTTTTTTGTTTTGTTTTTCGCCAACGGAGCAGAACCGCAGTGCATTCTAAGGTTATTTCAGGTTTGTTAATGTTGGCAATAATACCGGTGAGTAAAGATCTTCGTTTGGAGAGCCTAATGCCCACAAGGGAAGACATATTCTAAGAAACGAACAAATTTAATTCCTGCAGATTCGAGGTCGGGGAACACATTACGATGCCTCTTAGCTGACACACAAACCTGGGTGATGTACATTAGTAATGAACAGCAAACTTACACGTTTCTCCTCATGGGGAGTAAATTGAGGGGGGGGTATTCTTGGATTCAGTCAAGATCAAAGGTTGTTGGCGTCATTAACGACAGCCTCTAGCGCAGGAGGTTTTGTAAAACGCGGGTCATTTCAGTTACTTGAAAGGCTTTTCATTTGAAGCTTTCCTTTTAAACAATGCAAGAGCACGATCCGGCCAAAAAGTTAAGCATTAAAAGAGAGAGAGAGAGAGATTTCCAGAGGAGAATTAAGCCTGGAGCTTAAATCGCCCTCGAGGTAGTTCACTGAACTCACAGGTGTCTAACTTCGGCAAGCGAGTCCTCCAGGTTTTCAGCTTCTGAAATGCCCCTTTATATTCTCAGCTGTGGTAGCTGTTGCTTTTCAATCGCTTACAATCTATCTTGCTCTTTTCCCACCACTTCTCTTTATTTCTTTGGTCATGTTTACGGGAGAAGAAGCGGGTGGGGAAAGCAGACCCCGCTGGAAGAAAGGGCCTAAGCGAAGGAGCGGAAAGAGAAATCTAAACCAAAGCAAACGGACCGTAGGTATGATGCAATTTTGTTTCTCCCCCTCGCCCTAGAATAACCCTCCGTCTTCTATCCTGTCTGCTCCTATCTCACGTTCTTTCTCTTTGCCTGCAATCTCTGGCTTTATGGAGCCAAGAAGAGAAAGGTTTCGTGTAGACCGATTCAAGGCATGTTTATTCTAATTAAAAACAAACAGACAAATCGCCCCCTATATCCAATGATGCTTAATTCCAAGTTGAGTGTGAATAGGATTGCAGCTCAACTCTTTCCTAGAGAGCGTGTGCCTCGCCTCTTTTTCTCCGAAGCTAAAGGAATCTTATTCATCCGCTTTAATTCACCATTTCCCCCTTCTCAATCCCCTATTTCTTCTGCCTGTGGAACTTCCGACTGGAGAAGTAAGCTGGACCTAAATTAGACTGCAATCCTATACACGCTTGCTTATGAGTTACTGCCATTGAACTTAGTGAGACTTATTTTAGAGATCGGGCATAGGGCCTTGCTGTAAAACAAAGAAAAGGAAAAAAAAGATCCTGTCCAATACGCTAAGAATTGGGCTGTCGGGGTTCCCAGGAAAAAAATAAGCAATGGACTGGCCTGTTCCGTTGCAATATCCCTGTGGATTTAAGGCTATAAGAGACGCATTTGCATGTCAACGGATAGGGCAGAAGATAATAGGAAGAAATTCGGCACGTAAATCTTTAGCAACCAATTCTTTATATGGAAAGCCCTTAGTAAACTGAGTCTGTAAGGTATAGATAGATAGATAGATGATAGAAGCATGAAGGAAAGATGTTAAAAAAGAGAGAGGAAATGGTTTGCATTCCCACTACTTCAAAACAGCCCCTCTCTATATATAAACACGCACACCCCTTGCAAGGAAAGAGATAGTACGTCCCAAATGCAATTCCAAGTTAACGCTTTCTTATTGGCTCTACTTGTGCAGGAAAATTCCATTTAACGGCGCCCAGGAGCGGGAGAAATGTCTCCCTCTCAATCGCGCGTGCACCAATTAGGAATTCTCTTTGATGTTGAACTGCTCCATTCCGACGTCGGCGTACACTTGGGCCTTGGGCGATCGCTGCGCCCCTCCACGGGAAGGTCGTCCTTCACTTGAGCTTGGGTAGGATCAATGCCTTTCCCTTGGTCGCTTGGTTTTCCATTTGACCTCAGCCACGGGTAGGAAAGCAACTTAAGTGACAGCTTATTCCCACCCCCCTTCTTTAATATTTCAGAATCATTCCGGTTTTTGTCATTATAATAGTTCTGCTACTTAAAGAATAAGAGGCGTGCTGGGTTGACGTGCCGTACCTTTTCTTTATTAATTTCGAAACGTATTTTAGTGTCTGTTCATGCCTTCCTTCTCCCTGAGAGACTGTTCCCTTATAGCGAGGGGAGAGAAAGAAATCTCAGCTTCACAATTTTCCTTTAAAGTTAGGAGCAATGTGGCGATTTAAAAAGAACAACGTGAGTGGAAAGGGGCTGTTTGGGGAGGGCACAGACGCGTAAAGACGCACAGGTGCTCCGTACCCCCCAACAAGTGCAAAACTACCATGCTCCTAACCGGATTGCTCCAAGGCATTAGGGCTGAGCTTGCGCAGGAGAACTCCCCACCCCACCCCCGCCTTCCGCGCTAGGGCCTTTGTGATTCGCTCATTAGCAATACAGATATGTTGTTGTCGTTTTTAAAAGCATATCCTGCAACCCGGCGCTGGGTTTTTAAATCAAACTTGGGATGCCACCATGGATTCGGTTGCTGTTCTTTTCTGTCGCAGCTGACTGTCGTGACCCTTCTGTCCACCCCCGCTCCCCAATTCTTTAAAGTTCCCGCAACTAATTCTTAATCTCATCTCACTCCTATCATCAGCGTAATCACGCCACAACTTTTTTGGGATTCAGTAGACCTATGTGTGAATTCTTTAACTCCCTAACGTTGAGGTCCAGGTGCACAACGCCACCTTCCCCTCCAACCACTTGTTACAATCCGATGGGATTTAACTCGAACCAGGAAAACATTTTCTCCAGCGCATTCGATTCCTTTCATTTTCCCTCCCGCCCCATACATCCTTCTCTTTCTTTTAAATTTAATGATTCTGATTTTAACAGGATCGAGGCACAGGAGGAATATTTTAAAGTACTGCATTATTATTATTATTATTATTATTATTATTATTATTATTATTATTATTTGCTTAGGACAACACTTTCCAAGATTTTCTCATGCTTCCCTCTCCCAAATAATAGCCCTCTGCTTTCTCCTCCCCGCCAACCTCAGCGCAATTGACCCACCTGGTGAAGTTTTGTCTCTTTTAGATAGATCTAAAGACGAAGCTTTCTGCAATAAAATTTTCTCCTCCGCTTCCTCCCCTGCTTCTCCTTTGCTCTCCCCTGGTCCATAGTTAGGTTTCAGTAGGATAGACACCTCGTAGTCTCTTTTGTCCACGAAGGCAGGAGGAGAAGGTGAAGGACTCCCGCGGTGTAGAGTCCCGTTGGCGGCGGCGGCGGCGGCGGAAGTTAATTCTTCGCAAGGTGACGGCGGAGGAAAGATGCCCAAAGACGGCTGTGGAAGGGAATTGGCCGCGAAGGCTTGCTGCGGAGGACCGCCTTGGCGGACGGAGAAAGCCGGTTCTTTCATCCCCAGCCCGGGGAGACGAGGAACTTCTGGCTGGAGAGGGGTCGGAGGAAATTTCTCGGCCTCAAATTCCAAGCAAGAGGATTCCTGGTCTTTTCTCCTCGAAGCGTACAAGCAAGACGAGCTGATCTTCGGAGGGAGGAACTCATGGTGGGGATGGTGACCCCTCCAACCTGGATGGTGGGAAGGAGGTGGAAGGAACCGCAGTCCGGACTGGTGGCTGTTCATGCCTCTTTCCCCATAGAACCACTGTCCACTGCCCCCTCCTCGCCTCAAGCCAACCCAAATTGCAGTGTGAGGCTTTGGCAAGGAGAGTGTATATATGGGGTTCTGAAACCCACCTATTATCCTATAGGGTGTGCGGGTTTACAGGAAAGTTGCGAAGATAACACCCTCCAGGCAGGAGCTTGGCGGAAAAAAAAATGATGGAATATACCGAGCCACTGTGTGTGCGTGTGCGAGAGAGAGAGAATGTTTAAGGGAAAAGGTCTCGAGCAATGGACTTATCTGTTAGAAAATGCGTCCGCCGAGCCACTTCCGGCGGGCTAGCCAATCCCAGATGGACATGGCTTCTACGGACATCCCCTGGTGTCAATTTTAATGGCAAACTTTACTGGTTTGCGCAGGGGCTCATCTTTTTTTTTAAAGGAACGAAAGAAAATCTTCGGCGCAGACATCTGTAGCTACAATCCATTCACTTCACGCCACTCCCTCCTCCCCCCACCCACTCCTCCGAAATAAAATCCGTCTGCGACAAAGGAGAGATGAGAATTGGAAAGCCCTTTGAACCCTGAAAAAGCAAACGATAATAATAATGCTAATGATTTGTGCGCATCTACAGATTTACAGTCTTCTTGCTTGTGCCTCTTTGCAGTGTCTTACTCACTGCTGCGCCTAGCTACTGAGAAAAGACCGGATTTATTTTTATTTTTTTACAATATTTGGGAGGAGAGCCTAGCTGGAATCGCTGGGCCCGCTCTGCCTGCATACTTGAAAAACTTAGGGCACGTCAAGCTCCTACACAAACAGACCAAATTTCTGCTTTTAACTAACGATAAACCGGCACCCCCGGCTAAAATACTGGCTTACAATAAACTGTGTTCCCTTGAAAATTTGAAGAAGGCAAATGAGCCACTTTCTTATAATGTACTACGCCTTCATATGGCTATATATTCATATATAAACAAGAGAATATATACGAATGCAGTAGGTCATCAGGCGTGAAACACTATGGATGTGAGTGTGCATATTTGCAGCCAGTTAGATCTAAATTCCTCCCATACATGTTGTAAAGACTACATATTGTTGTATGGTTTTGTGTTTTTTAAAATAAAGGCAGTCGCCCAGTTCTATCACTCAAATCTCCCACAATCTTGAGAAGCAGAGCTGTTCTTTCAGAGAAGAGGAGACCCACATCCTTGGACCAGGACTTGATACTTTCAATGATGACGTTACACCTTGTCCTAAGGTGGTGTACGTACATGGTTCTCCTCCCCATTTCATCCTCACAACAACAAGCGTGGGGAGTCGAACTCTGGACTCCCAGGTCATAGTCCAACACTCTAACCATCACACCACAGTTGACTTCAGCTGATTTCTAGTTAATGCTCTTTTTAAATTAGCCCGCCTCTTACTCCTAATGGGTGTATCGGGGAGGATTCAAGTTGCCCTCTAGAGACAAAGCCGTGAAATAGATATGTGTGTGTGTGTGTATTTGTGGATATATATTTATATATCTCACTGTTTTGTCTCTAGAGGGCTTTTATAATTATCCTCCCAGCACGGCTTAGCTATGTACCGTTTAATTAAGGCGGTGCCTGCTCCAGCCTCCCGTTTCTCCTGAGCAAAAGTCTCAGCGAAATCACCATATCTCCCCCACCACTACCCTTTTATTTCATTTTAGGACCTAACAGAAGAGTTCTGTGCAGCAGGAAAGTTTTGGAGTCTCTCCCACGCACCAGCCATGGTAAAACACCCAAACAACGTTTTAAACACAGGCATAGACGGATTTGTACATATGTGGGTGATTGCTATATATATAATAGATGCGCACAAGGGTCTCGTTCATGTTTAATGGGGTTGAGAGAGGAGACCCTCCTGATGGGTTCGGGAGAGATCTACACTCTTTCTAAGCGCATGTTTCAGCATGATTTGGAGTGCAGGAGGTTTGAGACCTTTATAAAGCCTTTATTACTAAATATGCCCCAAATATGCACAACGCAATTAGGAACGCCAGGAATAAGAAAGCCTTTGGAAAGTTTTGGCCTAAGTCGGGCAACAGCAATTAAGGAGCTCTGTCTGGTTTCCCCTTCTTATTATCTGCGGCTTGAGAAAACGACTGTTCCATCTTGCAGATGTTACTGTTGGAAGAGGGCCCGAACTTCCCTACAGAACTTTCTATCGCCCGCATCCGGAACAATAACAACTGAATCCTAAGTAAACTATCTGCTGAAGCAAGTTCCACGGAGGTCAGAGAGACTTATATTTACCAAAACGGGTAGAAAGTGACCAAAGGGTATTATTAGGTCCGAGGACCATTGAAATGAATTGAATTGGTCTTGAAATGCTTAGAAGCTGTCAATATTATCCTTGCGGACTAAGACTAAAAAGGATGGAATTCCACAGCAACAAGTCCCCCCCAAAAGAACCCCCAAATAAGTGGGCGGGAGTGAGGGAGACATGCATTGATTTCTAGTGCCCGGCCCTACCATTAGATAAGAGTCAGGATGTAGAAGATTTAGCTTATTGTAACAGTTCTTTTCTGCAGCCTCAGCTTTTGAATTTTCAGGCACCAAAATACTACGGGTCGGCCCTATAATTCTGAATACGTTCTTCTCGACATTTTTGAAATTTCCTCTTGAGATTTGTTGTTGATTTGACCTCGACTCAAGGCTGAAGTTTGATAGGAAACCGTGGGCAAGACTTGCCGCTGTCTGTGCACAGGCCTGTGGGAAATTCCCCTGCGAAACTGCAATGGAAAAGAATGAGCGGGCTGTACTTTTGCGCAGGAGACCTTCTCTCCGGATTGTGCTCATTGACTTGACCTGGACTGAGAATGGCCGCTGAGTGTTTCTGGCCATCGCTTTTGAAGGCCAAAGTGGTAAATTCACTAACATTGCAATCCTATACACATCAACTCAGAAATAAGTCTCATTGAGTTCAATGGGACATTCTCCGAAAAGTCTGTAGAGAGGATTGCAACTTGACTAGGGAATAAGTTCCACAGAGCTCAGATAGATTCTCAGCGGATAATTCCACTGCACAACCCATTAAAAGGTGATCGTGGCGCATATTTGAGAGTGGTCATGTTGAAATCACAAGAGATCTTACGAATGGCGAGAAAAGTATCCTGTTAGAGGTCACAGTCATAGCTACTACCAACACAATGGAAACTTCGAAGACTAATTCAGAATAGGCTTTATTATCTCACCTACTTTAACCCCTACACCATTTTTAGGGACAAAGAGCCTTTTAAGCCTCACTTCTCCCGAAAGGAAGTTAACTTTATAAATTCTACCTTCCCACATCAATTTTATCATATCGAAGCGGTGTGTGTAACTCATTTCTCCGCGAATTCAGTAGCCAAATTCCCATCGATCTGAATGGAAAATGGGTTTGCAACAGTCTACCTCAATCCTAGTTTACAATGGGGTCTACTTTACTGCCAAGGCACATGGACTTGGGATATAATCTTTACTTTCAAATATAAATTAAGCTTGTGACCTTTGGGGGGACGGACCCTGAGGTGCGATCCTTTCTCTACACAGCTACCGCAATGGGGCTTGCCTCTGAGTAGACAGGATTGTGCGGTAAGCGTCTCAGACAAAGACCCTTTAGTTCCTTCCAGCTGCGGACGAAAGCGAATGCACTCGAAGAGCACTCTTCCGCAGAAGCCGGAGCAGAGAAAGGGTAACTAACCACACACAAGCCCCTGGCAGTTCTCCTGCGCAACCCTCGCTCAAATGTAAGGGGTGCTGCGCAAGAGCTCTGCCGTGCTCGTTTTGCACGAAAAGATTTGCGGAGGGGATCTTCTCTGCGGATGGTGCCCAAAGGGCGGAATTACAGAAGGGTGACCCAGCCAGGGCGCGCGGCACCCCTAGATTCTACAGCAGCCCAATGGAACAAGCATAGTTACACCCCGATCCTAACCATGTTAGTTTACCCTGGGTGCTAAGAGGGGGTGCAGACTTTCGGTCCAGCCCTGGACGCCTCGCAAATACGCACACCAAGTTAATCAGGAGGACTTAACTCCTAGTAAACATAGTGAGGAAGGGGTTACCGGTTACCGAAGACTGCGGCCCTAAATTGGAAGACTATCCCATGGATTTCGTGGCAGGCTTTCCTCCAAACAAACAGGTTTCCGACTGAGATGCAGTCTGCAATCCTAAACACAATTACGAGGGAGAGACCTACCGAACGCAGGGGGGCCTGCTTCCGAGTCAACATGCGCAGGATTTTGCTGCCTGTATACTTTGAGCTCAGAAACACACCCTCCACATATAAGTTTAAATCTCTTTCTTTTTCCTTATTCTTCATCCCATCAGTTTGTGCCTTTGTCTACTTTCCCCACGCTCACTTGGGCATTATTTACTTCGCCTGGCCCTTCTTACAATCACTTCTCAAACTAAGACCTTGGGGGTGAAAAAGTACCGGATTGAGCACTGATCTGTTTACATTAAGCCCCGATCCACACCGGATGAAGGCTTATCTTGCTCTCCTCACAACCCTCAATGCATGCGTCCTTTGAGGATATTCTGGAGCCGACTATTCTTTCTCTCTTGGTACCTTATGGATGCTACCCTACACTGCACACACTTACCTGCGAGTAAGTCCCACTGAACTCAGTTGGGCTGACTTCTGAGTAGACATGTCAGGCTTCTTGCATACAGCTGCCCACGGACCTCGGTGAGATTGAAATCCGCGTAAATACGCAAAGGGATCTGGATGTGGCCAATTTTCTCTGCCCGCAAAACGCAGGCAATGCGCGCAACAAATTAAAAATCAAACGCATGTTGATGTTCTCATCCCCTTTTCCCAGCAGCAAGTCGTAACGGTATAGGGCGGCTAAGCATAATAACGCCGTGCAGTTTCAAGAGGATATAATAAACTTACCACAGTATTTGTGTGGGGGCGCCAACAACTACAGACTTTCCATTCGAGGCCTTTCCCCACTTGTGGCAAACCTGTGTCGCGGCAACTTCAACTTGGGCCTGTTTTCTGCCCGGGAAGGGTTCAAAACATGGAAAAGGCGGCTTTCTAGGGGTCGGAAACGAGAGAAAGGGACGCCCCAGCGAGGAAGCATCTTGAAAGCCACCAACGCGACCTTCAGGGGAATAAGGGAATGGTGAGGAGACGCCGCGACCCATTTCCCTTGAGGTCATGTGTTTCTGAAGGTCGTAAACACGCAGCACAATCCTGTAAATGTTTAGTCAAAAGAAAGCCCCGTGTGAGTTTTTGTGGGTCCTCAGGGTCCCTCCCTTCCAACTCTACAGTCCCGTGATTCTACTCACAGGTGGATGCAGGATCTCAGCGCAACCTTATTGTCCTGTGAGTCCATAGCAAATGTGGCCGCTGGATTTGTTCCCAATCTCTCTCTGGTCCCCCACCTGTGGAGGCTCTTAAACTGAAGCGAGGTCGAGTTGTTTTATATTTAAGATCTGTAAGAATCAACTGACATAATCAGATGCGTACAAGTCTGCAAAGCATATTTATTTATTTTTATTTTTTGAAAACCACAGGGAGCGAGAGGAGGGTTCTGGGATACTCTGTTACAAAGCCTCAATAAGTCTCTGAATTCTTGCGTCTACAAACTTACATTTCTAGAATAAGACGTAAATAACCCTTTAATCTGTCCGATTTCTGCTGGGGTATGAGAACACGTAACTGGTCTATTCTTTTCTATGACTCTTATTAGGAAAGCGTCAAATGGAAGAGGGAGGGGAGGAAATTTTGTTTGCTCTGTTTATTTTGATGTAGAACATGCTTTTACTTCCTGTGCACGTGTGGTTGCTCGATCCCCACCCCCCACCCCCCACCCGCAGGTCTCGGAACTACCGATTTTTAAAATATATTTACTTAAAATTAACAATTGTACATTGTTAAACAATGAGCGTTACTATATATAGGTCCACATACTTACCTTTAATAGAATTCGCCACCCAATTTCTACCAGATCTACCAGTGTCCCCTGCTGCTGTTGAACCGAATTAGACTCTCTGAAACTAGTGATCCAGAGTTGTTGTTGTTGTTTTAAAGAAGGAAAAGCGAAATGCAACATTGTGCTGGCGGAGGAGGGCGACAATTCACACGTTGAGGCAACGTTACGTTTTACAGTCGGAATTTCATGTATTTCCCAATTTCAGGTGCAGATTTTTTTTCTCCCTCAGGAAGGCCCACATGTGAAGGCAAAGGATTGTGTTGATACCTTAAGTGATGTGGCTGCTATTCTTTACAAATTAACGTGTGAATTTGAGCTATGAATTTCAGCGCCCTAACCTTGTAAGGACGAAAGCTCTGGAGAAACCGCTTTGTCCGGGGCTGAGTTTGAAACATGCGCATTTGTCCTCGGGGTTAGGGTGGGCTGGGGAAAGGATATAACTCAATTCGTCCAATCTCTCAAGGATTTCAACAACTGGACATCCTGGGGTACCAGTTTTGGGACGGCGGTGTTCCAAAAGTCAGTTTTGTATCTGAGAAAAATATAGGGTTGGTTGATGGAATTGGTTCATTTCATGTCGTTAAGGAAAGGGAATAAAGGGCCATGCGACCCCCTCCCCCACAGCAGGAGAACATTCACAGATGAAGTTCCATTAAAAATGTTGCACTCAAAAAACAAATAAACAAAAAGTTTGAATGGTTGGTTTGATGCAGGGGAAGAGGAGGAAGAAAAGAAAACTGGGTTGGAGAGCAATCTCCGGAAACTCATTCAGAAAAGGAAGAAAGAGTAGCACCCCCCAACACACACACACACACACACACACACGGATAAAGGAGACTTTAAAGCCAAGAGATCTGAAGTTCTCTCTCTCCTTGGTCTCCAGACTTTCCCCTCAAATGGTTTTATGGTGTTTTCCTGGGCAGTGTCAAAGTCTCCCACATCTCTGTTGAAAATGGCCTCCCTCTCTCTCTCTCCCTCCCTCCCCTCCCAATTCACTATTGTACTACACAAGAACTGCTAAACTTGGCCATATCTGTTTCCCTCCTTCATCTTTCCCTCCCTTTCTCTTGCACCGCCACCGCCACCAAGTTGTTGCGATGTAGACTGATGTCCTTAAAACAATCGGCTAAGAAGAAGTGCGGGGTGGTGGGGGAATTGTGCAGTGTAAAGCTTATGCATGTTCACTCAGAAGTAATCCCTTTTTTGTTTAATGGAGTTTATTCCTTAGTGCGTTTAGGGTTTTAGCCTTAATTAGTGAAGAACTGCATCCCAGGACTTGGGCCCCTAAATGAACATCTGTAGGAATTTTGTTGGACCTATCTGATTTCCTATTAGGCAAAGGAGTCCACTCACACCCTTGTGCTAGCTTGTGTATCTGATGCCCCCCATTTATCCCAAAGTCCAAATTTCATCATATATTATTTTTATGATTTTCTTAGGTTTCGGGTAAAGTGGAGAGTGGCCATCCTGATAAGGAGAGAGCGGACAACATCCCTTGTTGGTTAGGAAAACATTGTTCTCTGGATTAAAGTTGTTTGACCTTAAAGGTCAAATGTCATTGCCTTGAATATGCAATGTGGGAATAGGGGAGTGGGCTGTTTTGCTGGAATGCAGTGGAAATCAGGAAACGAAGATAACACAGTACACAAAAGAGATTGTTTCTTGGCTGTTTCTAGAAGGATTTGTCAATGGCTTCAGTGGGCTGGCCCAAGGTATTTTGGTGCCTACAGAGAAAATTCCAAGTGGTGCCTCCTCCCATTACATGATGTCAGAATCCTCTTTCCCAGAAATTATACTGCATAAGATTCATTGAAGAGGATAGGAGCTTCATTCATTACATGGTCTCAGTCGGGCTCCTGAGGACTCCACAGTACATGATGTACATGGGGTGTATATTGCTTGTGTCACCTGCTCAGCTGTGCTTAATGTCAGTCCCCCAAACCGCCTGCCAGAAGCAAATGCCTCATCTTACTTCATTGCAAAGTCACACTTGATGGGCATATAAAGTGGAACATGACCAGCTGTCTCCCCAAATATCATCTAGTCCAACCCTCTGCCAATACCAGAAATCTAGCCCATACCAAAGAGGGCATTATTGGGACCCTTCACATCGGGATGTGACAGACTGTCTAAAGCTGGTAGTTGCCTGCCCAGTTAATTTTCCTGTGCGAAAGCCTTCAATTTATGCCTGGGATGATGACATCATTTTTATTGCATGTCCATGATTATTTTTTTGTTCATGATGTTATTGTGTCAGTCACACGTGATTTCATTTTCCATACAGTTTGTGCTTGAAAAGGTTTTGGGGTGGCCACACTGCTTCATTTCCAGTCAATGCATATCCCATAATTTCCTGCTGAAATCCCATAATTTTTAATACTACAAACGTTTGGGTTTATTTTTTACCTTGCTTTTGTTGTGCTATAGCCCCTCCAGACACAATAATTTGGTAGTGTTGGGGAAACATTGCAGAACATACCAAAGCAGAATAAATGCACTATTTTTGCATCATGAACCTGTTGCCATTGCACCCCCACAATAAGACAACAGTCTGGAGGAGCCCAAAGTTCCTTTCTTTTCTCCCTGCTGACCTGCAGAAGCAAATTGATGTTAATATTTGCGCATTTCACAAAAGGCCAACGCTAGAGGGAGCCCTAAGATCAGTTTTATTCCCTAACTCTGGCAGGATTCCTTCTGGCTCAAAAGCAAACTCAGAAAAAAAGAACTTTCATAGGTGATAGGAAATAGGGAAACAAGGAGGAGCAAGCTTCCCATCCATGTAAATAAATGACTCCCACATACAGTGGTACCTCGGGTTACATACGCTTCAGGTTACAGACTCCGCTAACCCAGAAATAGTGCTTCAGGTTAAGAACTTTGCTTCAGGATGAGAACAGAAATCGTGCTCCGACGGCACGGCAGCAGCAGGAGGCCCCATTAGCTAAAGTGGTGCTTCAGGTTAAGAACAGTTTCAGGTTAAGAATGGACCTCTGGAACGAATTAAGTACTTAACCCGAGGTACCACTGTACCCGCAATATACATTAATCCTTTCAGAAATCTAATATGTGGAATAAAGTATATGCCAGCCTAGAAAAGCTCTTTGCCCCTTCTCTGTCTTCTAATGCTTCTCCTCCCCTGGTGCTGCCAACAAACACTTTCTCAGTTCAGTTTAGTTTCTGGACAGCTGTGCGAAGTGAATCAAATATTTACTTGTGCCATATAAAGACAACGTGGCATTAGTGACATATTTGAAAGGAGTATGCAAAGTTGGTTTACAAGAACAAAGGTGAAATTTGAACAATATTATGTCAAGCTCAAATAACTGATAATAAAGGGGGGGAAATTGGAGACATAATAGCTGAAATGTATAATATAAAATAAGATTTGAAAGAAGGTGAAGTTTTGCTGAATAAGATCTCGTAAATGGGAACACAGAAAAGGGAGATGTGAGGGAGTCAAGAAAGAGGGTTATGGAAATAATATTTAAAAAATTGAATCTTTTTGTTCATGTCTTTTTTATGTTTTTTTGTTTTTTTGTATGCTTCGTATGTTTTTCTTGTCTTTTTTGGTTTTTTGATTGACTGTGATTGTGTTATTCTTTTCTTGGTTGTGATTGTGAAGTTGGTTATATTGTTTAAAACTTTTAATAAATATTTTATAAAAACAAACAAAAACAAACAAATATTTACTTGTGCCTTCAGACAAAGTTCTTAACTCCCAGGTTTTAAATAGAGAGGCATATGTTTTCTAATAATAATAATAATAATAATAATAATAATAATAATTTTTTATTTGTACCCCACCCTCCCTGGCTGGAGCCGGGCTCAGAGCTCGGAGCGGCTAACATCATATAAATAATACAATATGCATAAAAGCAAGCAATCAATCGATTAAAATGCACCCCAGAATTAATTCAAATAAATTAAAATTAAAACTGGACAAATGACAATCCTCAGGTTAAAATGGAAAGCGGTTAATACTTGCCACTGATATTATAGAGACCTGTGAGCGGGCTGGGAAACCTCTGTCATGCTTGAGAAGGAGAAAATGAGTCAGACTGAACCCTGTCCAAAAGTCTAAAGGCCACCACACTCATCACTTTGTTCTCTCAAGTAGTGTCAAATGCTGGACCAGCCAAACACATTTTGCTGCCTGAAGCAAAGGGAAAGATGGCACCCTCCCATGACACAGGCTATGTATGAACTGACCTGGATCCTGCAATCATTGTCTGAGACCCTTCTTTGTGTGCCTCTTCTGCAAGAGGTCCAGAGGGTGGCAACACAAGAAATGGCCTTTTCTGTGGTGGCTCCCTGTTTGTTCATTATATATCTTCAGGAGACAGGTAAGAACATTCCTGTTCTCCCAGGCCTTTGGCTATTTAAGCAATCTCTGGCCTTTTAATCTGTGTGGAGGGGTTGTTGTTTTTGTTTGTTACTATGCTATGCATTTTTGTGTTTTTATACAGTGGTACCTTGGGTTAAGAACTTAATTTGTTCTGGAGGTCCGTTCTTAACCTGAAACTGTTCTTAACCTGAGGTACCACTTTAGCTAATGGGGCCTCCTGCTGCTGCTGTGCCATGGCTATGGGACCGGCCCTGGTGAAACCTGTGCCACTCACGGGACATGTGATTACCCACAGGTGCAGCAACATCCTTGCAGCCTTCTGCGGTGCCTGTGGTTCCCTGGATGAAGGCCAGCACTTCCCCACCCTTTTAATAAAAAGAACCTGCACTTAAATTAATGGAAATGGCTTGGCAATCACTGCACTGACTCCAATAACCCAGGAGTAAATAACATTCTTGTTAATTTAAAACCCAAGCTTGGCCATGTTTATGACTTTACAACACTCAAATTATTTGGGAACTTTATATTCTGTCAAGGGTGCAGACAGATGAGGCTGAAAAAGTTTCCCAGGAGCCATTTTAAAGGGGCTTCTAATCTTCCCCTTTAGTGGTGTTAATTCAGCTCAGTGGAGTTTTTTGAAGCACCATTTGGCAGCCTGAGAGAAGTCTGGAGAGAAATAAACTCCTTCTCTTGATGGTGCCTTTATAGCAGTAACTCTGTGTGTTTGTGGTGTGTGTGTGTAGATAAGTACATGACCTCATCCATATCAGTCTAATGCTCAATAGCAGAAGATGTCACTTACTGGAATCTTGGGCTCCGTTATAGCTACTTGCCTTGGTTCAAACAATACATTCTGCTTTGAAAACAACAACAGCTTTTCTTGAAAAAAATGAGTGGTACCAGCTGGAGAGAGAGAGAGAGAGAGAGAGAGAGAGCAGAAACTCCTGTGGGAGCGAATCTGGTTCTAACCCAGCAAGACAGACATACCGTATTTTTTGCTCTGTAAGACACACCAAACCACAAGACACACCTAATTTTTGGAGGAGGAAAACAAGAAAAAATTCTGAATCTCAGAAGCCAGAACAGCAAGAGGGATCGCTGTGCAGTGAAAGCAGCAATCCCTCTTGCTGTTCTGGCTTCTGGGATAGCTGCGCAGCCTGCATTCGCTCCATAAGACGCACACACATTCCCCTTACTTTTTAGGAGGGAAAAAGTGAGTCTTATAGAGCAAAAAATACGGTAGCTCCTAAGTCATCCCAAACACATTAGATTGTCAAATCATAGAGTGAAATAAGGACTGAGATCCAGTAGGAAGAAGGATGGCGTTCTGGCTAAGCCTTCACTGACCCATCAATTCCCCCAGATTGAATACAAACAGAAGCAAATCTGACACCAGTGAAGCTATGCAGGTGTGAACAACTAAGAGCTGTGTAATGCACCAGTGGGGGAAAAACTTCACTGCACTCTAATGATGGTGGAAACATCCTAACCAAAGTGTCTGAAAATTTACTCGGGCTGCATGCACACATTAAAAGCACACAATGTCTCTCAAATAATGCTGGGAACCGCAGTTCACCCCCACAAAGCTATAATTCCCAACACCCGCAACAAACTATAGCTCCCAGGATTCTTTGGTGCTGGTGTGTGCATAAAAACACATGGTGTGTATATGCAGCGCTGTCTTTAGCATATGGGCCGCCGGGGTGCAAAGATCCGTCCAGCGCCTTCCTCCCCAAATTTAGTTCAGCCCCCAAATTAACTTTTATTATGCTTATGTCAGATACCATGCTTATGCCTTATCTCTTGTTTACGAAAGGCAGGGAAAAGAAACAAACTTTTTTATTTGCTCATTTCTTTACAATACACTTATATTTAAGTATACAGCAACACCACACTTAAACTTATAAGTATTGTTTAGGCACCTACTTAGGAGAAACATCAGTCATGTGCCACTGACCCCGCTGCCGCATAGCAGCTCAATATAATATGTAACATAATATTTTGATGTAAGAGTTAATTTTGCATGCATGGTGCCATTGTTGAGTTTGACAAGTGCCGCTGTTGTGAATGACAAGTGCCGCTGTTATGAATGACAAGTGCTGCCATTAGCATGGCGCATCCTTGGTAAATGAGTGCAAAAAGTCGAAAGTTCTTTAATGAAACAGTAGGTATACATTTCGGTAATACCTAGGTATATATGTATTTTGTTTTTCTAGCTTGATCAAAATTATTTATTATTTCAAAGCAGGTAGGCAAACTAAGGTCCGGGGGCCAGATCTGGCCCAATCGCCTTCTAAATCTGGCCAGTGGAAGGTCCGGAATCAGCGTGTTTTTACATGAGTAGAATGTGTCCTTTTATTTAAAATGCATCTCAGGGTTATTTGTGGGCCCTGCCTGGTGTTTTTACACAAGTAGAATGTGTGCTTTTATTTAAAATGCATCTCTAAGTTATTTGTGGGGCATAGGAATTCATTCTTCCCCCCAAAAAAAGATAGTCCGGCCCCCCACAAAGTCTGAGGGACAGTGTACCAGCCCCCTGCTGAAAAAGTTTGCTGACCCCTGGTTAGCCTTAGGCGGCTTTAGTGGTGGGCGCCTGGAACCCCTCAGAATTCATCACCCGGGTGCCCCACACCCCTTGCACCCCTGGTAAAGACAGCCCTGTGTATATACAGCCAAGGTTTCAAGGGCTCTCAAGAGAACACATAGCTAGTGTGGAAAGATTGCTGCACTAGCAAATGTCAGTTCCCCGCAGGAGAGTTATACCCTTTGTAAGCCTAGTTTGATTAAGGCCTCAGTTAATGACTCAGTTCCAATAATCGTTTACTGGAAATGCTAGAGGATATGAATGCCTCCATCTGGAAGCCACCTCATCTTATAGCTGTTGAGAGAAATGCCTTGTAGAGGTGAGGAGACGGGGGGGGGGGTTATGCTGTGTGATGGGGGATAGTTTCTTAGTTTTGATCAAGGTCTTCATTCAGGGCCACAGCTGGATACTGTCAGGCACCACAGAGGTTGAGCTAGGAGCCCCGTAGATCAGAAACAGGGATCCCTTTCACGATTTGAGACAATGGTCACAGGAGGGACTTATTGAGAGTTGCTGCGAGGAAATGGGTGGCCTTCAAGATGTTGCTGGACTCCAACTTCCATCATTCCTGACCATTGGCTGTGCCAGCTGGGACTGATTGGAGCTGGAATCCAACAACTTCTTCAGAGACACAGGTGCCTACTGTTTAGCTACAGCAGTCACACCATGGCCCATAAGCCAGTGACACTAAAGGACCATTTTGAGACCACTGGCTGATATAAAGCTCTCTGTGTTGCTACCTTTCTTCCATCTGGACAATCTGTTACTGAGAGAAGCCACCAGGTCTGTGCTACTTGGTGCCAGTATGGTGTAGTGGTTAAGAGCGGTGGACTCGTAAACTGGTGAACCGGGTTCGCATCTCCGCTCCTCCACATGCAGCTGCTTTGAGACTCCTTCGGGTAGTGATAAAGCGGGATATCAAATCCAAACTCTTCTTCTTCTTCTACTTCTGGCCTACTACCTGTCTCTGGTCTTCTACATGGTACTTGGCTGCCCTTGAACCTGAGCACCTGAAAGGCTCTGTAATGAGCATCTTCGGCTGTGATTACTGCATTGCAGGAGGTTGGAGCACATGACCCTTTGGGTCCTTTCCAACGTTACAATTCTATGATCGCCTCCATTCCCAGGCAATTAAATTCTAAAATTTGCTGACATACTTAAAACAAACAGATGCTGCATAGCTCAAAATGTGCTGACCAGAAATGGGTTGATATGTGGGTCAGACTCTAGTTCCAACCCCAGTCTATTTTTAATAATAATAGGGTTGCCCCAGCCATTCTGGGCAGCTTCCAACATATATAAAAACATAATAAAACATTATACATCAAAAAGCTTTCCTATATAGGGTTGCCTTCAGATGTCTTCTAACGGTTATATAGTTACTCATCTCCTTGACACCTGATGGGAGGATGTTCCACAGGTTAGGTGCCACTACCGAGAAGGCCCTCTGCCTGGTTCCCTGCAGTGAGAGAACTGCCAGAAGGCCTTCGGAGCTGGATTTCAGTGTCTGGGCTGAACGATGGAGGGTTTTACACACAGCTTTCTGGGTGTAAAAAACTACAGAAAACACAACTTGCCTGGTAGCTAGTCAGTGATTTTACTATAAAGCAACAAAACAAAACATAACCTTGCAGTTTAACACATAACGTTACATCCAGTGATGACGCCCTCTAATAGGGAATTCAGGTGGTGAGTGCCAACAAGATTGTACGCAAAACAGGGACAAGAAGAATCATGCCCAGGAAGCCTAAGATTTGCAGAGGTACAAAAGAATCTTTAAGAAAACTTAGAGGGGCAAAGCCAAACCACAAGCAAATAAGCAGCAGGTTAATGAGAACTGAGTATGTTCAGCAGGCACAGAATGTAGATTGTTCAGTTGGGGAAAAGATGGGTCAAGGCCAGGTGGGATGAGATGGAGAAGCCCTGTTGGGAAAGAATGACTGACTAGATCCCTGAGCAGGAGCTGAGCACTCCTGTTTAGAGAGGGGTGGGGGGGACACACAGCTACAAGCTGGCTGCAGGTCCAGCCCACTTGTGACAGACTAAGGTCAAGTTCACACAAAGAGAAAAGGACACACGCTTCTGTCTTAGCCCTTCATCAGCAAAATGCGGATGATTCTGACCATCCTTACAAAGTGGATGTGTGGGATACAGAGATTCTGCCTTGTACTGATGTTGGGTGCAAATCTTTATGGGGAAGTAGTTGTTTTGTCCCATTTATTTTTGCTTTCACTTTTGCATATGATACATTTGTTTTGTAATTCGCCTTAAGTCGCTTTTTTGAAAAGGCGCCTGAGAAATATTATTATTAATAATACCGCACCCGAAATTATTTGCACCTCCAAAAGAGCTGTTTACTTCCGGCCTCTCCTTCCGCTCGATCTGTACGCGGAGACTACATCTCCCAGCAAGCAATGTTTTAAACATAGGGGACTAAAATGGAACACAATAGGCAAGATCCCCACACTCAGATAAACACGTTGACTTCCGGGTATGCTTCCTTCCTGAAATTCTTGTGCCCTCACGAAACTGTTCCTTCCTGTGCTGCCTTCTGCATTCCAAGTCTCCGAGCGCACTTTTATTCTTAGGGAGTCAGCAGAAGTGAAACTTGAGGGTATTTAAATCCTGAGTCACTATTAAAGGACGATCTCTTGCCAAATGGTTATAAAAGAATTAACGCATTAAGAGACCCAAAGGGGAGCTATGTCAGGGTGTAGCAGAATCGAGGAAGGAAAACATCATGCGTCGATTGAAAGAACGCGGGGTGTTATGACCTCTCAATTCCAGCAGGGGGCACTCTCTAATTGCGTTTGAATTTTACCGCATCTGTAGGTGGAAAGCGTTTGCCAGAAAATGTGCACTCTGTTTCTTTTCTCACCCGCTGCTCAAAGATAGAGCTCAAGTTACTGTGGTAGAGGACACGGACATAAAAAAGGGGAAAGAGTGGGGAGGAGGTGAACACACACACACACACACACACACACACACACACACACACACACACACAGACAGATTGCTTTTTCCTTCATTTTCCTGTATTCAAACATACTGCTACATCACACGCCAATCTTACTATGATAAATATCATGCAATATATTTAATGCAATATCCTCTTCTGAATCATGTCTTTTTAAATAAAAAAGCACAAAATGTGTATGTTTATTCTGAGTGCATTAGAGCTAGAGCAGAGATAGCCGTGTGTTGGTGCATTATGCAATTTCCAGGACATCAGTAGTGGCCAATCAGAAAGGTGGAAATAGTGGCAAAAAAAACTTTATTGCCTGGCTCTGAGGTTGCTTGTTTTGGTTTGTGTTGAGCTTCAGATTCACGCATGACTGTCAGCCCCAGACTCTGATGTTATTATTATTTGTTCCCTTTACAGTGGTACCTCAGGTTAAATGCCGTACTTAATTCGTTCCGGAGGTCCGTTCTTAACCTGAAACTGTTCTTAACCTGAAGCACCACTTTAGCTAATGGGGCCTCCCGCTGCTGCCCCCTCACCAGAGCACGATTTCTGTTCTCATCCTGAAGCAAAGTTCTTAACCTGAAGCACTATTTCTGAGTTAGCGGAGTCTGTAACCTGAAGCATATGTAACCTGCGGTACCACTGTATACCCCATCTTTCATCCAAGAAACTCAAAGGTGATGGACACACATCTCCCCATTTTATCCTCTCAACAACCCTGTGAGGTGGGAACTTGAAACCATGTTTCCTAGGTTCTTGTACCAACAGTCTAACCGCTACATATCAAGGGTGAGTCACTGTTGTTATTATGATGCCACCAAGCCAATAATTAAGATGTGGGCCCAGAATTCTGCTCAGCAGTGCATTGCTGTCAACCCACCCTAGCACCAGCAGGCCGGCTGCCAGTGGCTGGCTGCTGCCTACCCATGGCAGGCAACAACGAGATTTGTAGCAGTAGAAACAACAGAGGCTAATGTATATGGGCATGTGGGGCACTGCCCCATCAAGTTCAGCCTGTTGTCAACCAGTCCTCCTTATTTACAACCAGTCCAGGGTACTGGTGGTCAGCCTCCTCTTTCTTAGTCTCAGTGTAGCCCTTATAGAGGAAGAAGAAGAGTTTGGATTTGATATCCCGCTTTATCACTACCCGAAGGAGTCTCAAAGCGGCTAACAATCTCCTTTCCCTTCCTCCCCCACAACAAACACTCTGTGAGGTGAATGGGGCTGAGAGACTTCAGAGAAGTGTGACTGGCCCAAGGTCACCCAGCAGCTGCATGTGGAGGAGCGGAGACGCAAACCTGGTTCCCCAGATTACAAATCTACTGCTGTTAACCACTACACCACACTGGCTCTCTAGAATGGCTCTATAGGATGCAACAGAGAAGAGAACAGGGACAAAACAGGAAGTAGTTGGCTCCCCCTATCTTAGGCTCTAGCTCCACCAGCCATTGGTTCTGGCTCCCCCTAGTGTTGGCCTCCCTACCTTCCATCCTACCACCCTCAATGGCCGAGAGAGTGGCTGTGTGTTCCAAGTTTGGCACCTGCTGATGTTGGGCCTGCTTTTATGTTGGCATATATAATGTTGTGCTCCAAGCTGCTCCGTGTTGTGTCATTTTCATTAGGTTGTGTTTTGGCATTGGTCCTTAGTGGGAAACAATGGACACTAACTGGAATTGCTTACTCTCCTGAGTTTCAGAGCCGGGGACAGAGTCACAGCCAGAAGCTCAGGGGTGGGGCCTGGCAGGGCAAGGAGTACAAGTCTCAGTAGGCTTGGCACTTAGTGAATCGGGGCAAGAGTCTGTTATGTGCAGTGGGTCAGAAGGCAGGGATGAAAGCAAATAGCAAAGGGAACATGCTGTTGCATGCCCTTTATAATTCAGATGCCCGTTACAAAACCCTCTCTAGAATGGTGAAGAAACATCTGTTTGGGCACTGAAGGCCAAAAAGCTATTGTCCTCACACAATATTTTACTCATTTGCCTGGTGATCTGGTACGCAGAATAAGCAAACACATCCTGCAATCTGGAAGTTTAGATCAAATTTCAGGACCTGGCCACTCTTAGCACCAATGGGCAATTGCCTGCAGAATGAAAAGGCTCGCTTCAAGCATTTTGATTTCTGTCTATGTTCCTAAGAACTCTCAGAAATGTATCAATGGTGTGTGTGTGTCAGGAATGGCATATGGGTTACTGATTGGCACCCTTTCTGCAAGGGGTGCTAGGGCTTGGACTTCATTGTTGCCTTGTATGTGGAGATAGCACCCCTAGCACCCTGAGTGAATTAACAGCACCCTTCAAATCTTCTGGAAAGAACAGGGCCCCTATGAGGCAGTCTTTCCCAAGCAATCTGAGACTACAATGGCACATCTGTCTTTGCTCCTCCTGCTTCATACCTCTCCTAGTCCTGGGAGACCAGTGGGACTTGTCACAGCAGGAGGGGGAGACACCCTGGCTTCTTCACCAGCCTGACTCCCCTGTGCCTCTTGGCCTCCCTCCTCTCCTGCTCTTGCTGCTGCTTCTGGACTTCTTTCTGCCACAGACTCTCCCTGCTCACTAAACCCTGTTACCTCTTTCAACTTCCGACACCTCCTCCTCCCAGTCATCTCCCTCTTCTCCCTTTGGCCACTCATTGTCATCCCACCCCCAGTCCCCAGGTTCTGAGCCTTGGCGGTTCCCAGCTGGTGCCTCCCACCATTCCTCTGTGTCTAGCCAGTCCATGACATCAGCTATGGGGGGGAAGGCTGCAAAATGCACTGGAGGAGGAGAAGTAAGCAACTTCACTGTCCTCTTTGGTAGTCATATGAGCACACCTTTGATATGGTGAGGACAGGGACGGGGGAGAGGTGACCCCAAGAAATAACATATGGAATTATCTCTAGTACAGGGATGGCTAACCTTTTTCCATCCCAAGGGCCTCATTCCCCTCTGGGCAAATTTCTGGGGGCCACACATGCCAGTGATCCAAAGGGAAAAGCAAGCAGCGGCTTTGTACAATTGGCTAGTTTCTACACACATTTACATACCCCTTTCTATCTTCTACCCATGCAAGAAAGAAGCATCAGGGTTCAAGGATATCTCTCAGCCAAGTAAAAACACTCTGGGTGTTAAGCACAGACAGTGAGCAGTGTGGCCTGGAAAGAGTTTTAATAGATGCCTCGAAGCTTCCATTCAGCTACCAGGCCTGAGGTTCTTCCCCTCCTGAGGTTCTTCCAGAGTCCTCCTTGCTTCCATGTCATGGAGATGCCTGTATTTTGCACACAAAGACCCCAATGGTCTTTCCTCCAGAAGAAGCTTCTTCTGCTATAAAATTTCCTGGCAGAAAGGTGAGCACGAAGCAGCTTATTTTAGGAGGGGAGACGATGAAACATTTCCATCAACTCCTACTTTTCAAGAGAACTGGTAACATGAACCCTGTTGTTGTTGGTCCAGAAGGAATATCAGCAAGAAGATGGGTAGAAGGAGCAGTTACTTGGAGAGAACAAACAGGGAAAGAAGCAGGGGCTGCAAATCTCCTTAGTGTCTAACTGAAAAAAGCCTTCGATGCAGAAATGACCATGAGTTGAGGGAAGGAGCCTCTGCATGAAAAATTAAATAAATCAGTATTTCTAGCGCTTACATATGAAGAGCTGGCAGTGTTGATTCCCAGCTGCTCCATAACCTATTCCCACCTTCCGATCTTCTGGCTGCTGAATAGCACTGGGATGACTGACAAGGGAAGGAAGCTGTAGAGTCTTGACGTTTTCCTGTATTGCATGCAGTGGCCAATAAAGGGAGGAAAGAGCAGGTTTTCTGGCAGCCATAACAGTCCCTTTTTCTCTTTGCAGGAAGATTATTTAATCATTAGGTAACACCCAGTGCTATGTTTTTAGAAAAAGAGGTGCCGGAACTCACCACAAACATCGCCCTCATTCTCTTAGAATGGCAACGGCGCCCACCTGAGAGGTGCCAGAACTGAGTTCCTGTGAGTTTCCCCTGAAAAAAAAAGCCCTGTGTTCCACACAGTTAATTAAAAGTGAAAGGTTGCATTTCAGGTGTCTGCATATCTTTCGTTGGAACCAAATGTGTTTTACAAGTCCTACCTAGGCAGCAGAAATAAGCACCGCTGAGTTCAGTGGTGCTTACTGCCAGGTAACCATGAGCAGGAATGAATGGTAGTTTGTTCTGAATCTCTCTGTTTTTAAGGTGGCTGTACAATAGCTGTCGGGACGTGGGTGGCACTGTGGGTTAAATCATAGAGCCTAGGACTTGCAGATCAGAAGGTCGGTGGTTTGAATCCCCACGACAGGGTGAGCTGCCGTTGCTTGGCCAACCTAGCAGTTCGAAAGCACGTCAAAGTGCAAGTAGATAAGTAGGTACTGCTCCGGTGGGAGGGTAAACGGCGTTTCCGTGCACTGCTCTGGTTTGCCAGAAGCGGCTTTGTCATGCTGGCCACCTGACCCAGAAGCTGTACGCCAGCTCCCTCGTCCAGTAAAGCGAGATGAGCGCCGCAACCCCAGAGTTGGCCAAGACTGGACCTAATGGTCAGGGGTCCCTTTACCTCTTTACAATAGCTGTCACTAGCTTGGTCCACGAACCACCACAGCATCCCACAAGCATCATACCACACTGTACAGCTAAATGATTTGGGGAGCGTATGTTGGCACTTACTTGAAATGTTTAAAATACATAGGCTGGGGATGATTGATCACAGGGGAACATCAGGCCCAGGGGCAGAATGCAGCCCCTCAATACTACCTCTATGGCCCCCAGGGCTCTCCCCAGGCCACACCGCCTCCCCAGCCACACCCAATTCCAGACCCTACTTCAAACTCTCCTTGAGTGTTTGAGAGCCAGTGTGGTGTAGTGGTTAAGAGTGGTAGACTCGTAATCTGGTGAACTGGGTTCGTGTCTCCGCTCCTCCACATGCAGCTGCTGGGCGACCTTGGGCTAGTCACACTTCTCTGAAGTCTCTCAGCCCCACTCACCTCACAGAGTGTTTGTTGTGGGGGAGGAAGGGAAAGGAGAATGTTAGCCGCTTTGAGACTCCTTAGGATAGTGATAAAGCGGGATATCAAATCTTCTTCTTTGCCTGGATGGGATGTGTTCTTTAGCTCCTACCATGCCTCTTGCTTGTTTGATGGAGGAGAGAGATGGGTGTGTGAGTGTGTGTAGAAACTACCCTAGTGTGCAAAGGTGAAATTTACATTCACTGCCCCTCCTACTTTTGCCTCTGGATTTTCCCACCACTGAGATGTGGCTCCTGGAAGGTTCTCCAGAAGGGAATGTGGGTTTCGAGGTGAAAAAAATGTACCCCACCCCAGATTTATTTGGACACTTTGATAGTGTGACAATCGGGTGAGTCTTAATATACCTAAGTTTTGCTTTATGGCCCTTGGTGACTGGACTTGTGAAAGCCCCAGTATCTATCTGTTGCATGTTCAGAAGGCATTTCATGGCCTCCTGATTCAACTCAAAGGATATGTCTGGTGGTGATGGAGCAACAGTCTCATCGTGTGTTCAGTCACCAGTCTCTCTCTCACACTAGCCAACACTGTATGGTGAATGGTTGATTCTGGAAAGAAGAGATGATGGAAACCACTCTTTTTCCTGGGAAGAAACACAAGTTTGCATTCACGGCATTCTGAGCTGAGTAAAACTTTTATAAGAGGAAGATGAGAGATAAACTTTAAGGGACACAGACTCAGATTTATATTTGATCACAGCATACCAAGGGCAATCTTATTACTGATAACAGCACGTGAACCAGATTGGATAGCAACACTATGAATCCCCTCTTTAAAACATGCTTAATTGAATGAGGATTCAGGAAGGAGAAAAACTACGGAGAAGCCATATAATTTAATTTGGTGTACAAGTCTTTAGAGTCACGCTGATCCTTTCAATCCGGTGCTGATGGATGATTGATTCAAGGAAGAGCCGATTCATATAAGGCAGAACAAAACACAAACAGCAAAAAATAAAGTCAACACGGGAAAATTATTGGCCAGCATCACAGGGGAAGGGGAAAGGAATTCTTTGCTGAACTGAAATGCCATAAAGCAGCATTGGCTAGTCCTACCCATTGAACTGAATGAGTATAAGTTCATCTTGTTCATTAACTTAACTTTTTACTCTGGGTAGGACTAGTGCAACCCACTGATTTTTTTTTATTTTTTTTGAGGGGTTGCATAATAAGCTACAAGCAGATTTTAAAACAAAGCAACTCCGGTTCCCTGCAAAGTTTTAGAAGCATATGTTTTATTACATGTTATTTTACACTGAAAATCGCGTCGAGACTTTTTAAAACAGTATAAAACGATATATACGTCTAATAAACCAAAGCAAACCAAGCTGGGGTACAACCCAGAAATGTGGGTGTAAAAATTTGGTGGCCAATGTCAAGGTGTGGAACCAGGTCATAAAATTCACATTAACATAGTGAACATCGATCTGGAATCTCTCGTTAATTCCCAGGATTGCAAACCTCCCTTTCATCCGAGCAGCGTCCGCGAATGAACTGGGAGGGCGTCAGCCTGAAATCGTCAGTCTCAAGGGCAACTGGAGTCTACCTTCCTCTCCCCTTATCGTGGGTGAAAGTTATTCCTGTCTCCCCACACCCCTCGGAACTTCTCGAGGCAACCTTGGCTCGGAGGCCCTTTGTCTGCACTAAGCATGACCTGGTCGTTCGAGCCGCCAGTCAAAAGTTACGTGCGTTTCATCATCTTTCCCCCACTACCTTGGCCAAAGAAAGGGAGCGGGAGCGAGAGAGCTTTCATGCAAAAAACCCCCCCAAACCCCTCCACCCGTTGTACAAACAAAAAGCGAAGGGAAACACTTTCACACCGTAAAAGGGTAAGACATCTGTAAATAAAAGGAGAAGGCTACAGCACGGCCTGTGTTGACCGAAAACCGGTTAAGGAAGGGTTTATAGGTGGAGGTGTTTTTTCTGACTGCTGCATAAAATGGCCAAGCTAAAAAGTACCCAGTTTTCTAAGTGAGGAGGACAAGACTCGTCTCCCTTCCTAGCCCCGCAGTGTTGAAATGCGTTTTCAGGTCGTGTTCGCAAAGGGATTCCCAAAAGGCCACGCGCAGAAGTTCCAAAGAATCGAAGGATTCCTCGGTGCGAGTGTATGTGTGTTGTGTCCTGGGTATGAGAGTCGCTTTCCCTTCTCGCCTTATTTATTTAATCATTTTTTAAAATAATAATTTTATTATTTATACCCCGCCCGCCTGGCTGGGTTTCCCCAGCCACTCTGGGCGCCTTCCAGCACATATAAAAACATAATAAAACGTCAAACTTCCCGATACAGGGCTGCCTTCAGATTAATAATAATAATAATAATAATTCATCCAAATAAGCGTTTCTGAATACACAAACATTATGGATCCAGAGCTGTATCTTCGACTTACATTTTTTATTATTAAACCTCAAACACCTACAGCTCCCAGTGACTGTAACTCCTATAACTCTCGGAGAGATACACACCAGGAAAGCTCATACCTAGAACTAACTTAGTTGGTCTTTAAGGTGCTACTGGAAGGAATTTTTTTATTTTGACTATGGCAGACCAACACGGCTACCTATCTGTAACTGACACCAGGAAAAGACCGTGATGTATGATTCTGTTCAGATTCACAACCTGCAATTTGAACAGCACCCACCCACACGCCAGAATCTCAGCGCCAAGAGAGCTGTGACCGAATATTTCTGCGAGCTCTTACTTAGGTCTTTCCTCACTGAGTAAAGGCTAAGACTGTAATGAACACCCTCCAAATAATAGGTTGTCCCCGCAATTATCTTGTGGGAATGTTAAGGAAGGTAGGAGAGGATAGGTTGTTATTATCCTCTCCGACTTCCCTTAACATTCCCACAAAGGGTTCTGGGGCCCAGAGTTGTGTATTTTTTAGATCTGATAGTGCGGAAAGCATGGTTTTTAACAAGCTGTCGCCTAACTTGAGTTATAAGTTGGGGATGATTCTCAAAGGAAGATTGTACCTGAGCGAGGATATATAATATGTATTTTCTCGTGTCGGTGTCACATAGGCAATGTTACATAGACAAATGCTACTATCTATCTATATCTATCATCTATCTATCTATCTATCTATCTATCTATCTATCTATCTATATCTATCTATCTCTATCTATCATCTATCTATCATCTATCTATCTATCATTGGCTAAGGTCACATAATCTAATGTTAGTTATAGACAGAGTAGACCCTCGGAAACCAAACCCGAGCAGCACTATAGCTTATTAAAAAGATCTGTAATTAAAAGGGTTAATTATCCTGTTTGAGTAATGAATGAATGGAGCCCCGTCTTCAGCTGAATTGTTTAGTATAAGTTCGTGGTTTTAAAATAGCCCTTTTCATTCATATTGATCTATCTATATCTATCTATAGAAATATACATATACACAAACACGCACGCATATGGTTTTAGAGGGTGGGAAGCAAACAGAGTGCCTATCTGTACATTTCAAAATGATCTTTTCAGGCAATATAAACTCCATTAGGTGAAATGTTTAGCTTTCAGTCACATAATACCATACTAAAAAAGAAAAAATGGGTGCACTGTATATGAATATGTATATGGAATGTGGGGCAGAAGCTAAGCGTGAGCAGTGACCTTCGAAGTTGCCTTTTCCCTTCACCTTTGCCGGAACTCACAAAACAAGCTATGGCTTCGTAGCCTGAGTCCCCAGGTAGGAGCGTAACGCTAGTCTGCCATACTGAGTGGCTGCTATGAGGACTGATAGTGTGCGGGAACACTTTGCACACTGGAAAAAAAGCACCATTAAAAATGCTACTGGTGTTTATGCAATTCCGAGGATGCAGATTAAAAGGACCCATAAAACGCGCAATACAGACCGATGTTAAAAATTCAGTTAGCACAGCTAAAATTTACAGAAGTTGGGGAGGTGGGGAGAGAGGGGTGTATGCAGAGAGAAATAAATAAATGTATGCGAAGAGCAGGCACAAGAGAAATCAGCAGATGGATAGACGAAAGTGGCTGCATGGCTTTGTAAGAGTTTTATGCAACTCATAGAACCATGGCATTTTAAAGTTTGAGGGGAACCCGAGGGCTATGTAGTCCAACCCCGTGCAATGTAGAAATCACAGCTAAGGAATCCCATCCAAGAACCTCCAACGGAGTCTTGTTTAAATTCATCATGCAATAGAATTACAGCGCAAAAACCAAGGTAGCGCTGTCGCATTCTGCAAACAGGCAACAGAGTTCAGGGGAAAAAAACAAAAAACCCGAGAAGGGACATAAATCGGTAACGCAAGCGAGCCACAAAAGCGAAATAGCCATTTGGAAAATATTTCGCCACGTCCTTAAATTCGACGTTGTTAAAATCGAGGGAAACTTCTGAGCTTGTAATTCTGCGCAGGTGAGCGCGGCATACCGATGGGATAGATGCCTTTTCCATCCCAGTGAGGACCTTCGCTATCTTACCCTGCATTTGTTTTTAACGCCTCCATTAAAAAGAGATTAAAATGGGTCCAGAAGATACAAACAGCTTCCAAGTTCGTGGATATGTTTTTGAGATCTTTAGGAAAGCCAGGGTTGGGCAACAAGTAACTTGTTCAAATAATGTCCGAAGAAGGAATTATTGCTTTAGAATATTAAACACCTGAGTAACGAGTCAGACTTTACAGTTTTTGAGGGGAGTGGGTTCCCATGCCAGTTTTACTCTCTTGGCTTTTTTTGTTTTGTTTTTTGCAAGTGTTATTATTACTTATTAAATTTCTGTACCGCAGTGAAAATGAATTATTTTTGTGATCTCATGTAGTCTACCCAGAAATGACCAGCCAAATATCTATCTATCATCTATCTATCAATCATCTATCTATCATCTATCTATCATCTATCTATCATCTATCTATCTATCTATCTATCTATCTATCTATCTATCTATCTATCATCTATCTATTATCTATCTATCTATTTGTCTATCTATATCTATCATCTATCTATATCTATCTATCATCTATCTATCTATCATCTATCTATCTATCTATCTATCTATCTATCATCTATCTATCTATCATCTATCTATCTATCTATCTATCTATCATCTATCTATCATCTGTCTATCTTTCTATCTAATATTGCTCTCAAACATCAATCAACCTGTTTGTTTCCAATATCTAGTCAAACAAACCCTTAACGTTTTAAGAATCAATAAATTCACAGTCAAGAACCTAATCTTGTTACAAAGACTGAAGTTCGGAATACGAGTCTGATTTTTAGTAAAGACCGGAAACATTTACTAAGTCTGTACTAATACAAGCCTGTACTCTCTCTCTCTTTCTTTTTAAAGAAAAAAGTTCCCCTCCCACATACTATCCCTTCCCCTTTCACTTTATTGCAATAAATTATTAATCATAAACCCCATGCAAAAATATCATAGCGAAACTACAACAACGGGAAAACATTTTACTTGCCTCTCCATAAATACAAAATTATATAAACCATAGTTTATTGTTCCTTTTTCTCTCTCTGTGTGTAAAGTAATTTACAGTTCCTTAATCCCGCATTTCTAGAGGAAGAAATCGGAGCATGGAAAGGGGAGAAGAGAAAATAAGTGGGATTTCAAACTGGGGCAGAAAAAGAGGGAGAAGGGGGGGCAGTTTCTAGCCCGATCTCAATGGATGGAGTGTGATTTTAGACTCAAAATAAACTGAACCACCGTTTTAACTCGACGTGAACGCAAAAATTTTGATTTAACTGGGTTGTGGAATGGATTCGCCACCGTTTCAGACTTTACACACGCGCATATGGAAGCTGCTGCATTCCTGTGCACACCGAACACAATGAGACTTACTTCTGAGTAGACACCCATAGGTTTGCACTATATGTAATTCAATGACTATCTGGGGTAGGGGAAAACCGAAGGGCGAGGGTTGTTAGGGGTGTTTTTCTGGTCTGTTTTCGGCAACCGGCTTCTTTTCTTCGTAAATTCAAAAGTGGCACCAGTGACCAGGAGTTTAATTATTTCTGAATTACCGACAATAACACGGAGTTCCGGGAAGGTCTGGTGCTATGAATAAAAGCTTCTCTTTCCTATTCTATAATAGATAAGCAATTTGTATGCAGTGTTTTCACGCATTTAAATGACCAGAAAGTGCAGACATTGCAAGAAGTACCAAGGGACAGGGAGACTGATGGTGTTGGGACTTTCTTGATGTGCAACTACAGTAGAAATCTCTTCTCCTTAGGTTTCAAACCATAAAAATGAAAAAAGAGAGAGAGATGTAAATCGGCCTGAAATTATGAATTTATGATCTAGAGGATTTCCCCCTCATTAATAGCCCAAATCCATGCACTGAAAAATTTCATTTTCTAGAGTTAAGTTCCAGGGAATTTAACTATTCGAGGAAACATAAATCTCCTGCGCTCCATTTCTTACCCCCCACCCACCCTCCTCCCAGAAAAAGGTGGGAAAAAATGTTATGTGTGAAGGTTTGAATTTACGATTTAAGTCCTTGAAAACATAATCAAGAAATAGATTTGCAGGAGAAATATGACCCGCATCTTTGGAGAGAGCGCTGTAAGAATTTAGGGCCTAATAATTTAAGTTTTGGTCACACTTTGACACAAGAAAGAAAGAAAGAAAGAAAGAAAGAAAGAAAGAAAGAAAGAAAGAAAGAAAGAAAGAAAGAAAGATTGTACTGTATTTGTAATCTTCCCCTTTAACTGTATTATTGTAGGTTTGATTTTCCCTATGTTTTCTGCAAACATAATTTCAGCTGGTGGGGGCGGGCGGGCAGGAATGAAGGGCAAAGGCAAGGGCGAGACTTGTTCAATACAAAAAGGAATAATTGACATTTTAAAGAGCTTTTAAAACGCTTCTCTCTCTCTCTCTCTCTCTCTCTCTCTCTCTCTCTCTCACACACACACACACACACACACACACTCCCTTCCTTCAGCTTCCGTCTGTGGCCACAAAGGGATTCATGAAATCGAACAAAACTCCACCTCCCTCCCTCTTCTGAAAATAGGTAATGAGGGACAGACGTCTCTAAATGCTATCTTAAACGACTTCTCAGCGAAAGTTTTAGGTTACACAAAGTGATGGGCGGCAGTACAGTACGAGTTGAATAAAATCTCCCTTCTCTTCCAGTTTTTAAAGGAGCACGTGGACTGATCACATGTTTTAATAAGTAGCTTCTTGTTTTTGCAGAACATTATGCGGGAAACCATTAAAATTCATCTTTCTTTTCCAGGATGAGCTTTAACAAGACTGGAAAAAGCAATGCGCCCCCCCCCGGTCCTTCCTAGCACTCAGTTTCCAGAGGGCTAACGCTATTGCAGCAAAATCAACAAAAGAGTCTGGCGGCACCTTCAAAACAAACCATATTTATTTATTTATTTACTATGGCATAAAGCTTCCCTCCCCGGACTGAAAAATGCCCAGGGGCGTTTACACAGAATGATGCACAGAACACCTTTTAGCCTGGAATGTGTTGATGTTGTTTAATGCGAAATTGGAGGTGGAAGTGGACAGACAACAAATAAAGTAACCCTCTAGGGCTCAGGGAAGCAACAGGGAGCAATCGTGGTCTTCATTCCCCGCTTGTGGGCTCTTCAGGATAATATGACAGGCCACAGTTGGAGACAGGAAGCGGGACTAGAATTCAGGTTTCTAAGATGGGTTGTTGGGACCCCCTGCGGTTTTTTGGGGGGGAGTGGAGTTGTGGGAGGAGCCATGCTTTGCATGCAGAATATCTCAGGTTCATCCCCCTGAATTGCCAGTTAAAAAGATTAGGTGAGGTCTGGAAGAAGGGGCCTTTTCTGCAGTGGCTCCCATTTTGTGGAATGTGCTCCTCAGGGAGGTTCAGCTGGCACCTTCATTATGCACCTTTAGGCACTGAGCGAAAACATTCCCTTTAACCAGGCCTTTGGCTAATTGACAACCAATGCCCTTCTAAAATGTGTTGTGGAAGGGGGGATTATTGGGTTGTCTTTGTTTTTTTATGTATTTTCTGGTTTTTTAAATATTGGGATTCTATGTTGTGAACCGCCTGAGATCTACTGGTATAGGGCGGTATACCAATTTAATAAATAGTAAATATTATAATACTAATGATAAAGGTAAAGGGACGCAGGTGGCGCTGTGGTCTAAACCACTTAGCTTCTTGGGCTTGCCGATCAGAAGGTTGGTGGTTCAAATTCCTGTGACGGTGTGAGCTTCTGTTGTTCTGTCCCAGCTACTACCAACCTATCAGTTTGAAAGCACGCCAGTGCAAGTAGATAATTAGGTACCACTGTGGTGGGAAGGTAAATGGCATTTCCATGCGCTCCGGTTTCCGTCACAGTGTCCTGTTGCACCAGAAGTGGTTTAGTCATGCTGGCCACATGACCTGGAAAGCTGTCTGTGGACAAACGCCGGCTCCCTTGACCTGAAAGCGAGATGAACGCCGCAACCGCATAGCCACATTTGACTGAACTCAACTGTCCAGGGGTCCTTTACCTTTTTACCTCTTACTAATGATGAGTCTGACCAAACTGCGGGAGGCAGTGGAAGATAGGGGTGCCTGGCGTGCTCTGGTCCATGGGGTCACAAAGAGTCGGACACGACTAAATGACTAAACAACAACAACGATGATGATAGACAGCATCTTAAAAAGTAGAGACATCACCTTGCCAACAAAGGTCCATATAGTAAAAGCTATGGTTTTCCCAGTAGTGAGGTATGAAAGTGAAAGCTGGACCATAAAGAAGGCTGATCGCCGAAGAATTGATGCTTTTGAATTCTGGTGCTGGAGGAGACTCTTGAGAGTCCCATGGATTGCAAAAAGATCAAACCTCTCCATTCTGAAGGAAATCAGCCCTGAGTGCTCACTGGAAGGACAGATCCTGAAGCTGAGGCTCCAATACTTTGGCCACCTCATGAGAAGAGAAGACTCCCTGGAAAAGACCCTGATGTTGGGAAAGATGGAGGGCACAAGGAGAAGGGGACGACAGAGGATGAGATGGTTGGATGGTGTTCTCGAAGGTACCAGCATGAGTTTGACCAAACTGCAGGAGGCAGTGGAAGACAGGAGTGCCTGGGGTGCTCTGGTCCATGGGGTCACGAAGAGTTGGACACGACTAAATGACTAAACAACAACAACGATGATGATGATGATAATCAGGTAGCTGATGATTGGAATTACCTTTTTCCACTCAAGACCCTGCAGAGCTGCTGCCAGCCAGAGTAGACAATACTGGGGTAGACAAATAGACTGGATATAAGGCAGCATCCCATGTTCTGACTAACACTTGAAGGGGGGTGCAGTGCTGGGACTCTGGGATTGGTAGCCAATGCTAGTCCTACTCCGCGCAGACCCATTAAAATTAATGGACACGACCAACTGCATAGGATCCACCTAGCTCTGTACTGTCTACACTGACTGGCAACAGCTCTCTAGTGTTTAAGACAGGAGCATGGAGATGCCAGGGATCAAATCTGGCCCCTTCTGCGTGGGAAGGAGATGCTCTGCCACTGAGCCCAGCCGCCTTTAACTTAGATCAGTTAATTTCAGTGGGCCTGAACTGCACTGGATACAACCCTCGAATAATAATAATAAAAAAATCTTTTTTTAAAAAATCAGCAAAGTTTTTCTCCCAAATTCCATCTTTGCATGCCTCCTCGTTATTTCACATTTGGATGGTAAGAACTAGTGCCATTTATATTTCCCTCATTTGGGGTCGTTTGGACGCGTGTGGTGCTGTGGGTTAAACCACAGAGCCTAGGACTTGCTGATCAGAAGATCGGCGGTTCAAATCCCCACGACGGGGTGAGCTCCCGTTGCTCAGTCCCTGCTCCTGCCAACCTAGCAGTTCGAAAGCATGTCAAAGTGCAAGTAGATAAATAGGTACCGCTCCGGCAGGAAGGTAAATGGCGTTTCCGTGCACTGCTCTGGTTCACTAGAAGCGGCTTAGTCATGCAGGCCACATGACCCAGAAGCTGTGCGCCGGCTCCCTTGGCCAATAAAGTGAGATGAGCACCGCAACCCCAGAGTCGGCCACGACTGGACCTAATGGTCAGGGGTCCCTTTACCTTTACCTTGCATGGCATAGCCTTCTTTTCTCTCTGCTATTTCATTTGTCATCTTACAATGTGGTCACCCTTTTGGACTTATTTGCACATTAAAAAATATGTGACACGTTTATTTGAGTTTCCATTATAGCATTTGTATAAAGTATCCTTCAAGCGTCGTAAAGGGATTTTGTCCTCTTAATTGTACCTTTCAGCTTCCTTTTAACTTCCTTTTAACTAATCCCACTGTCCCCTCCCTTTATCCCCCCCTCCTTTGAAGTTAAATATGATGGTGCTGGAATTTTGGGGCAATTTTCCACCCACATACATTTTGAATTTGATAGTGTTGTAACCACTGTTTCTAAGGAGTTCAATAATGCTTACATCTTGCACCAGATCCTGGGCATTCCTCTTGATTAAATGAATGATTGCCACCTTTCTTTTCAGTTGTATTAATGAATGCTGCAGTTGTTTTGGCATGACTCCCACTGGAATAGATATGATTGAACTGCTAACTGTATTGAGAAATATTGTTTCCTTGTCTTGGCGCCCTCAAACCTGGAGAAGCCAGTGGCAGGGTTTAGGGCTGCTTCTCCCTCTGCACCAAGACATTGCAGCTAAGGATAAAGCTGGGGTTTCCATGCCAGAGAATGTGGTTGGCAGGTAGTTGTAAGCTCTGGAACTGTAGCCCTTAGAAACTGACCACTATCAGCAGCAGGAGGGTCATAAATCAAGAGGGCCAAGGATTAAAGGACAGGAGGGTGGAAAGGACACATGTTTCTCACACTCATCCACCAGGAGTTTCTTCAAAGGTTTGTGTATCATCTGTATATTATACTTTTTAAAAATGCAGTTGGTTTTGGTGGGCAGGGAGAAGGGCCTCCTTGCAATATTTTAAAGGGTTTTGTAGTTTTAATATGGATTTTAGCTGCCCAGAGCCATGGAGGTGGTGGTAGTGATACAAGTCAAATAAATATGCAATAACATGAAGGTACCACATATTCTAGGGACGTGGGTGGCGCTGTGGGTTAAACCACAGAGCCTAGGACTTGCCGATCAGAAGGGTGAGCTCCTGTTGCTCGGTCCCTGCTCCTGTCAACCTAGCAGTTCGAAAGCACATCAAAGTGCAAGTAGATAAATAGGTACCACTCTGGCGGGAAGGTGAACAGCGTTTCCGTGTGCTGCTCTGGTTCGCCAGAAGCGGCTTAGTCATGCTGGCCACATGACCCGGAAGCTGTACGCCGGCTCCCTCGGCCAATAAAGCGAGATGAGCGCCACAACTCCAGAGTCGGCCACGACTGGACCTAATGGTCAGGGGTCCCTTCACCTTTACCTTTTTACCATATATTCCTAGGTTATTCTAACAGTTGTAGACATGAAATTCTTTTATGTCGTTTTGACAAGAAACAAGAAACCTTACATACTCCCATAGGCTCCAGTTCAGAGTCTGATGGGAGCAGCAGGCAGCTGGATATCTACTTGGTATGCTCGGTGGAAAGCCCTAATATGAAATAATGCACTGAATTTTTCATACATTATCCCTGTCCTAGATATTGCCTCCCTGCGCAACCCCCTTGCAAAAGGTTTCCCTGAACCCATTACAGCAGATCTACCTGCAGACACCATTCCCCCCCCTGCATATTGATTTAATTCACTGAAGTGGGATGATAGACTAGGTCTAGGCCCACTGAGATCTTGCCTGCCTGCCTGCCACTATCATGGCAATCACCGGCTGCCGAGCTGCTATGTTAGGGAGTACTCATAAACATTGTAGGGATGGGGTGGTCATAGAATATTGTCAATAAAGGCAGTTGCTTTGGGGCAAGGCAGAATACTTCCTGAGCTGGGAGAAAAACCTCTTTCAAGCAAACCTCTTTGGGATGGGTGGCTGTGAGATGGGAGCTTCAGGAGGCAGGGCAGAGAATCTATGAAGTCTTGTGGGCAAGGAAGCCAAATCTTTAGCTATAGGCAGGGCTAGTCATGTGTTTAGCGGGGGGTGGGGAGGCAATTGTCCCCCCCATCAAGTAAATATATATATTTTTTAAACCACCTAACTTACCATTTGTGTCTCAGATAACTCGGTTCGCGCCCCCCCCCAACATAATGCCTGCCCCCTCTAAAATAAATCCTGACTACGCCTATGGTGCTAGTCCATAATATTTTGATCTTCCCCTCCCCATTATTATGGAGCATGAGTCGCTAGGAAATTTCCCTGCATCTGTCTCATTGAAATGAAAGGGAGCAGTGCAAGAGTGAATGGCAGCTATTCCTTTTCTATATATGAGAGTAAAGCAGTTCCCTCCAGAACACTAGTAGGGGTCAGATTGGTCTCAGTTAGCCTCAGCTTCTTGACAGGGGTGGGGTTTTCCTCTGGCCCAACAGTCTTGCCAATTGCAGCCTGTATATTTTCTTGCCCCAGAGGTCTTCTTAGCAGCGCTCTGTGAGAACCAACTCTTCTACTGAATGGTGTCATCCCAGTCCTTCATTTGCGCAACTCCACCCATCGGTTCTATATCTTGGTCACAACTTAATGTGTGACAGTCCTGACCGAGAGTTGGTTTGCCTGCTTCCCAGTCCAAATACTCCATTCAGAATGTGGGAGAGGAGAGAAAGGATTTTTTGATTTTTGATTTTATTCAATATTTCTATTCTGCTTTTCCAATAACAAATATTGAGCTCAAAGCAGCTCACAATAATCACAAAGGGATTAAAAAACAGCAAACAATGCAATTGCTATACTATCAAACACAATAACATATACATGAAGCAAACAACAACAAATTCCAGGCCTTCCAAGTGTCCCTATTTATTTTCCAGGGATAGTCCTAGATTTAAAGCAGCTGGTTTCTGACCAGATTCTGGATGTCCCATTTTTCTTTAGGATGTCCCTATTTTCATTGGAGAAATGTTGGAGAGTACAGAGTCATGAGAACCCACCAAGCCAAGGAGATAAGTAACTATACAACCTTTAGAATACATCTGAAGGCAGCCATGTATAGGGAAGTTTTTTAAAAAATGTTTAATGTTCTATTTTGTTTTTATATATGTTGGAAGCCGCCCAGAGTGGCTGGGGCAACCCAGTCAGATGGGTGGGGTATAATAATAATAATAATAATAATAATAATAATAATAATAATAATAATAGAATAGGACATCCCTATTTTCATTGGAGAAATGTTGGAGGGTATGTTAATTCATCAAAATGATTAATGCAATTCAACAAAGTCAGATCAATTCGAAATATCAGAAAGTATAAAAAAATCATTCATCAACATTATTAAAGGAGGCTGTAATGTTTTACAGTGGTACCTCGGGTTAAGTACTTAATTAGTTCCGGAGGTCTGTTCTTAACCTGAAACTGTTCTTAACCTGAAGCACCACTTTAGCTAATGGGGCCTCCTGCTGCTGCCGCACCGCCGGAGCAAGATTTCTGTTCTTATCCTGAAGCAAAGTTCTTAACCTGAAGCACTATTTCTGGGTTAGCGGAGTCTGTAACCTGAAGCGTATGTAACCTGAAGCATATGTAACCCAAGGTACCACTGTATTTTGTTTGTTTGTTCCTCAAATTATGCCAAAAAGACATAAATATATTTATGTATGCTACCATTGCATCAAGGATACTTTTAGCCCAGAAATGGAAACAGCAGGAACTTATAGCGTTGGAAGAATGGCAGGTGAAGATGACTGAATATGCCAAACTGGCGAGACTGACAGGGGAAATCCGAAACCAGCGTGACGAACTGTTTGAAAAGGACTGGAGTAAATTTGTACAATATATGAAGGAACATTGTAAACATTTGAAAACATTTGCAGGATTGATTTAAAATATTTTGTTAGGTTATGATTTGATACCTGTTTATAAATATTAGAAGGAAGTTTTTTAAGTCTGCACATAAGGTAAATAGGGTGATTTAGATATGCTAAGATAAAAGTGATTACATATGGAAGTTAGGGAGGGGGTGGGAGGAAGTCAAAGCTCAATTTGAGCAAAGATATATGTGATGAAGACATTCTATTTGGTTGTTATAAAGGAAAAAAGAAAAATAATAATAAATATTATATCATTATTTTAAAAAGAAATTCTGCCAAGTAGACCCAGGTTCCTGGGGCGGGTGGAGGAAACAACTCGCTCCATCTTAGCAGCCATGGAATTGCCTTCGGGAGTGGCAGGAAGGGAGCATAGCTATTCCAAAGTTGATCCCATGATTGGGGGCTGAGAAAAGTGGTGGGACAAAGTATTCCCCCTTCTAGTAAAGGTAAAGGGACCCCTGACCATTAGGTCCAGTCGTGACCAACTCTGGGGTTGCGGCGCTCATCTCACTTTATTGGCCGAGGGAGCCAGTGTACAGCTTCCGGGTCATGTGGCCAGCATGACTAAGCCGCTTCTGGCAAACCAGAGCAGCACACGGAAATGCCGTTTACCTTCCCGCTGGAGTGGTACCTATTTATCTACTTGCACTTTGACGTGCTTTCGAACTGCTAGGTTGGCAGGAGCTCACCCCGTCACGGGGATTCGAACCACTGACCTTCTGATTGGCAAGTCCTAGGCTCTGTGGTTTAACCCACAGCACCACCTGTGTCCCTACATTGCCCCTTCTATCACTCCCCAAAACAGGCCATTGGTTGGTAGTCAGAGAGAGGCATATCATCTCCAATTCATTGCCTCTTTCTCGGTGCTTCCCTGAGTGACGATTCCGGTTGAGAATGCTAACTAGAGCATGACAGGGCACTTTCAAACCTGTTCATTGTTTTAATGGGCACTGACTTAGAAAGGATGCACACAGAGGTCCACATGTTACATCAAGGCCTGGCGTATATTTGGCAAATGAATATGTGCACACACACTTGCGCAAAAACGTGTTGGGCCTGCTCGCATTCCAGTTTGTATGGAAAAATATCTGTAAAATGCTTAATCATTAGGAGCAATAAGTAAACTGATGTGCCTGGCTAAATTTAACAAGGTGTGTAAAACCATAAAGGGCTTGGTTATGCTGAAGGGACCTTCCAGGTGCTGCTTGTTAAAATTCCTCCCTTGAATGGAAGACTGGGTCGTCTGCAGCATGGTGGAGAGAGTTAATGTTGCTGACAGAGTCCTCTGCCCATCCCTTTACCCTGTGTTTTTTTAAAACACACACACACACACACAGCATCAGGCAGCATGGTGCCTTTCAATTTTTGAACATTTAGAATGCTGAAATATAAAGAAAAAGAAGGGACCTTTGATCATATGTGGTGGGAATGTAGAGAAATTTTAAAAAATTGGGAAATGATATACAATGAATTGAAAAAAATGTTTAAAATGACATTTGTAAAAAAAAACCCAGAAGCATTTTTGTTTGGGACCTGCCAAGAAAAACAAAGAATTTATTTATGTATGCTACAACAGTGGCAAGAGTCTTGATAGCACAAGGATGGAAGAATGAGGAAATCCCAATGAAAGAACAGTGGCAAGAAAAATTGATGAACTATGCAGAGTTGGCTAAATTGACATACAAACTGCGGGACAAGGACAACTGTGGCTTTAAGGAAGAATGGGAACTTTTTACAGATTATCTAAAAACCCCCCAAAATGAACTGGACTCCTTGGCAGGTTTTGAATAAACATATACAAATTTATTGGCTGATAACATGTTAGATAGATAATGTAAGGATATGTACAATTTTATAACATGCAGAGAATAATATGTGCTGAGAAATCAGAAAGAGGAGCTGAGGGGAGTCCTTGGTGTGGGGGGCGGGGAGGGAAGGATAGAAGGGAGGGAGTAGAAAGGGGGAAAATTATTGTAAGCAATTACCGTATTTTTCGTCCCATTGGATGCACCGGCCCATAGGATGCACCTAGTTTTTTTGGGGGGAAATAAAGTAAAAAAAAACTCCTTTATTCCCCCCCCAAAACCAGGTCGGGGAACGGCGGGATGGCGGCACTGCGCCTCCCTGCTGTCCCTCGAGCTTGTGGGGCTGCCCGATGTCTGCCCGAAGCGCGGGGCGCTCTGCTTCAGCGCGCCCCACGCTCCGTGCAGCAGGCTGCTATCCACAGCCTAGGGAGCCCTGCGGGACCTACCACAGTGCTCCCCAAGCTGCGGATAGCTTCCCGAAGCGCGGGGCGCTCTGCTTCAGGGCGCCCCGCGCTTCGGCAAGCAGGCTGCTATCCTGCAGGAACTCCCGCAGGCTTCCCAGGCTTGCTGATAGCTTCCTGAAGCCTGGAGAGCAAGAGGGGTCAGTGCGCACCGACCCCTCTCGCTCTCCAAGCTTCAGCAAAAGCCTGCATTCGCCCCATAGAACACATACAGATTTCCCCTTCATTTTTGGAGGGGGGAAAGTGCGTCCTATAGGGCAAAAAATACGGTATATGGTTTGATAGTTATGTTGAAACTGCTAATAAAAATATATTTTTTAAAAAAAATAGAATGCTGAAATGTGACCTTTTCAAATAATCTCTCTCTCTCTCTCTCTCTCTCTCTCTGTATATAAATTGTAGATGTTTGTAGGAGAATGCTAATGTTTTATATCAATTCTTAATTGTATATATGCTTACGTTCTTAAATGCAATCACCTGGGGACACAGGTAGCAAGTGACCACTACTTATGATATAATGTGCAAAAAACGGGTATCGTCCATTATTTACTATGTTGCTTACCCTCCCTAACAACCGGTTGCTCCAGAACATTGTTGAGAATTGCCTGGGGTGGGACACCTAGGCTCACAAACCTGGGAGACCTGAATTCAAATTCTCACTCAGTCATGGTGAACCTCACTGGGTGACCTTGGGCCAGCCACTGATTTGCAGCCTTACATACTTCACAGGGTTCTTGTGAGAATAAAATGGGGAGGGAAGGAATCATGTGTGGCCACCTTGGAGAAAAGGTAATAAAGTAATAATAAAATGCAATAACAAAGGTAAAGGTAAAAATAAAAGCAACTTATCCCCCACAGAAAGTGTATTATTTGAACAGAAAGGACAATGATAATGATATAATGTCTCTTTTAGAATCTGCTTTCACTGTCCCCTCCCCCCCAAAATAATTAAATTAAACTGGATTTTTTTTGGGGGGGTTGTATTTAAAGACCTCTCATAATTTGAGGTTTCCGTAGCTTGTGTGTAAATATGGCACTGCTGTCATACCAGAGATCTGAACTGGTCACTTGCAAATGGCTTTCCTCTGCTCCTTCTTCTGTTACTCCCTCCCCGCTCTCTTTGGACTCCCTCCATTCATGTGAAATTAGGCCAAAGGCCAGATGTAGTTCTTGGTCTGCAGGTTGCTGACCCCTGGCTTAAATGTGAATAGTAGCAGTTTAAACTTTATATGAAACAATCTAGGAAATAAGTGAAGAGAATCACAAAGAGATGTAACATGATTACTGCACGAAGCAGAGAAAATAAGGGATTGTATCCATCATTAACCCTGCTCAGAGTAGACCCATCGCAACTAGTGGGCATGGCTAGCTTCCACCCATTACTTTCGATGGGTCTACTCTGAGTAAAGCCGAGCTGGAAACAAACCAATCGAATGTGACTGAGAAGCATTTCCTCTGGCCTTGTGCTGATATAAAAAGCCCAAGGACTATAACAAGGTTCATATTTCTTTGCTGCTGACACAGCTTTATCCATCATTAATCTCATGTGCTTTTGTGAAGAGATCTTGGCAGCCTTCTTCAATGTTTGTGCCGAAATGTCATTCAGGGACATTCCACAAAAGTGAAGATTCCACAAATGCTGGACACCACACTTCTATACCTCCATCTCTCCCCACTGCCGATTAGAACCAATTTTTTCACCCTGTCCCAAATGCATCCAACCAAAGGGACTTGTTTATCCAAGTTCTTTGCAAGCACCTTGAAAGCTTTTTTTTTAAGCTCCCCGTGTAAAAGGGCCAACCACAAAAACAACTTTTCCTGGAGTGATTCTTTTCTAAACTGGAATTTGCTTGGGCTCAGTTCCACTTGGAAGGTTCTCCTTGGTGGTTTGTTCATGTGATCTCAGCTGTCCTGAGGCTGAGTTAAGGCAGTCTGCACATGCTCCAAGGCACTTTTAGCTCCCTTCACATGTCCCCTTCACATGTCCCAAGAAACGCCATTTACCTTCCCGCTGGAGCGGTACCTATTTATCTACTTGCACTTGATGTGCTTTCAAACTGCTAGGTTGGCAGGAGCAGGGACCGAGCAACGGGAGCTCACTCCGTCGTGGGGATTCGAACCGCCGACCTTCTGATCAGCAAGTCCTAGGCTCTGTGGTTTAACCCACAGCACCACCCGCGTCCCTTTTGCATGTTTAGGTAGAGACAAATTTTAGCTCTTTTTGTGAGAAAGCTCATTGAAATTCATGCACACCCATACAGGCAGTTGGGCAGTTTATTATGTATGTCTTCCTTTGGTCTTGAAGTACTGAGAGGATACCATAAGCAGACATACAGTGGAACCTCTACTCACAGCCACAATCTGTTCCTGAGGCCTGTCTTTATGGTGAAATGGGTCACTGGTAGAAGTGCCGTTTTGCGCCGGCTCATTCGGTGGCAGCCCGCTTCTGCATGTGCGCGAATCGCAGCAAACCTGGTGTTTACTTCTGGGTTTGCCGCGATCGCGACTTGAAACGGGCCTAGGCAGAATGTAAAATAGAGACAAGTAGGACCTGCAACAAAATGTTGCAGAATGCATTGCTCCTATTCCACGTTCCATCCATTCAGTCATGTCCTTTTCCATGATGCCTCTTCCTCCCCCACCCCAACAGACACTCAGTGTTCTGTGGCTACTGAGCATGCTCAGTCCTCATTGAGCTGTTTTGGGGTCCCTGGTCCTATTGTTTGAGTAGAAGTGGCTCTCCAGGGTTTCAGTCAGGGGTCTTTTCCAACCTTACCTGGAAATGCCCAGAATTGAATCTGGAACTTTCTTTGTGCTTTGCCACCAAGGTTGCATACACCTGATACAATTAATGCACATTGAAATTATGTTTCAATTATGTTGCTTTCCCTGGCACAAGAAGAATTTGTATTGTAGTTGACTCCTCACAGAGGTAAAGTCCCCAGCACCCTTAACAAAATGTCAGTTCCCAGGATTCTTTGGGGTAAGCCATATGTGGGTGTCTGCAGCATGGGCATAGCCAGGATTTTTGTGGGGGGGGGGTCAGGACTTTTGTGGGGGAGAAAAGGGTAGGATATGAATGGGGTAACTGTGCCCTGAAGGACCAGGTGCGCAGCCTGGGAGTCATTTTGGACTCACAGCTGTCCATGGAGGCGTAGGTAAATTCTGTGTCCAGGGCGGCTGTCTACTAGCTCCACCTGGTATGCAGGCTAAGACCCTACCTGCCCGCAGACTGTCTTGCCAGAGTGGTGCATGCTCTAGTTATTTTCCGCTTGGACTACTGCAATGCGCTCTACGTGGGGCTACCTTTGAAGGTGACCCGGAAACTGCAATTAATCCAGAATGCGGCAGCTAGACTGGTGACTGGGACTGGCCACCGGGACCACATAACACCGGTCCTGAGAGATCTGCATTGGTTCTCAGTACGTTTCCGAGCACAATTCAAAGTGTTGGTGCTGACCTTTAAAGCCCTAAATGGCCTCGGTCCTGTATACCTGAAGGAGCGTCTCCACCCCCATTGTTCAGCCCAGACACTGAGATCCAGCGCCGAGGGCCTTCTGGCAGCTCCCTCATTGCGAGAAGTGAGGTTGCAGGGAACCAGACAGAGGGCCTTCTCGGTGGTGGCGCCCACCCTGTGGCACACCCTCCCTTCAGATGTGAAGGAAATAAGCAGCTATCCTATCTTTAAAAGACAACTGAAGGCAGCCCTTTTCAGGGAAGTTTTTAATATTTAACGCTGTACTGTTTTTAACGTTTGATTGGGAGCCGCCCAGAGTGGCTGGGGAAACTCAGCCAGATGGGCAGGGTATAAATAATAAATTATTATTATTATTATTATTATTATTATTATTATTATTAAAGGCAAATTCAGAGTTTTGAAATCTTTCTCCTCTGCATGAATGACGCATGCCTTACTATCCCACACAAGGGGAATGTCATGGCAGGGCAGTCTCACTAGTTGCAGAAGTGATTTATGGATGGTATCTGGCTATAACTATGCTCTGCTGACTCCAAATTTGAAGGGAACCTCAAGCAAAGTGTCTTCTGTTGGGCCTCTAAGAAAAATGGAGAGAGAGAAAAAGAGAGAATCTGGTTCTCAAAAGTGCCAACAAGTAAGATTTATTACCGCATAACCTTTTGGGCCAGAAGTTCCTTTTTCAAAAGCAATCTTAAATTTGCAAATTCTTTAGACTGTTGGAAGCAGCCTTGGTAATATGCTGCCCTGTGCAAGACCATTTGATGCCCTCCCCCCCCCCAAGCCCTCGTGGTGCCAGCTTACATGTGGGCTTTGGAAAGGAGGTGTGAGACTCTGGAAGGGTCCTAGGTGTGTAGCCAAGAAGGGCACCTTCCCAAAGCCTGGGAAGCAGTTGCCCAGTTTTGGGAAGAAGGAAGAAGGACTCTGGGACCCTGCCAGAACCCTCATGCCTTTTTCCTGAACTGGGCAAGCTCTTCCCAGGCTCTGAGAAGGTCTCCTCCTTGGTTGCACACCCAGTGTGCCCGTGCCACTCACACTGCCTTAAATCCTTGCCCGCTGCCTATCTAGCACCATAGGGAAGGCTTAAAAAATTATGCATTTGTTTATTTTATAGCCCTACATTTCTCCCTTTTACCCAATACTGCTGTTTTTTTTTTTTAAAAAAAGAACATCACAACAATTGCAATGCAAGGTAAAACAACATTATATGTTGAGCAGCTTCCAGTATCAATACGGTTTGCCTTGAAGACCCTCCTTGTGGGTTGTGCCCTAACTCCCATGTTCTGCTGATTAATGTTAGTGTGACAATAATACAGTGGTACCTCTGGTTACGTACTTAATTCGTTCCGGAGGTCCGTTCTTAACCTGAAACTGTTCTTAACCTGAAGCACCACTTCAGCTAATGGGGCCTCCTGCTGCTGCTGTGCTGCCAGAGCACGATTTCTGTTCTCATCCTGAAGCAAAGTTCTTAACCTGAAGCAATATTTCTGTGTTAGTGGAGTCTGTAACCTGAAGCGTATGTAACCCGAGGTACCACTGAATCAGTACCTGAATGCTCTTGTTTGTTTATGTCTGAATCTCCCAAGCACAACTATTATTTCAGGGCTGGGGAAGCTGTGGCTTTCCGGATTTTGCAATGTGTGACTACAACTCCCATACAACATGGGTCAAAAGGTTTCTGCCATCAATGTTCTCCTGCTCTTTGACCCCCCTAAATAGCAGATTATCCACAAGCAGACCAAGAGTTTAGAAACAGGAACAGAAAAATTGGCAATTTGTGTAATCAAACTGGAGTGAGGATAATCTTCTTGAGAATTATGTCCTGTCCCCTCCAATCATCATTTTGGCTCTTCTCAAAACCAAGGAACTTCAAGACTTGGAGAGGGCCTGAAGGAGCAACAAAGGTCTTGGTCTGTGCATCAACATGGCCTTGGTTTTTGCCCTACTTGAATTGCCACATCATGGTGACCTTCTGTAGATGCTGTTGCCTCTTTTGTGCTTGTGCAAACACCTACTCCAGGGAAAAGCCCTTGTAGAAACTGGTGGAAACCCATGACACTGTTTCTCGAGACCCATTCCATATATATTTTATTGAGCTCATTCAGCTGCATTAGTTCACTCGGAGGCAAAACCATTCAGTCAAGATAGTTGTTCTAACTTCTTTCCAACAGTAATAAAATGCAAAAATGAGTCAAGCATCTACATCTTGCACAATGAAACTCCTTGGTTAATAAGGAATAAGGAATGTTGGTGCTAAGCCCATCATATCGTCCCCAAACCACCAGCTGGTGTTGGCCATGCTCCCGTAGCTTGGATTTACTAGTGGTCACCTGTCGAATCACAGGATTCTCCAGGCAGAATTCCTCCATTAGGATGGACACTTACCCATTGCCAAGAAGGAGGAAGTACTGTCTATCATCTTTCCAAAAAAGAGAAAGAAGGGCACTAATTTGCATAACTTTTGCATATGCTAATTTATATGTATGAATGGATATTTAGAATTAATTACTCTAATTGAAGTAGGAATAGAATACATCTCACCATATCAAATAAGAAGGTGATCAGGTGACCTGTGTGCCTGCTCTGCTTGCTGCCCAGCTGCTCAATGCTGATGGGCAATTTCAAGGTCCCTGCTGCCCTCCCTTGTTAGGAAACCTTATCTTTATATTTAAACTGGACTTGGACTTGGATAGATATCCTCCTCCAGCTGTCAGCTGTCCAGTACTAATTACCACTGTATGGCATCAATGCAATGTGGCCATAAAACAACAGCATTACATGTCCGCTAACAAATACTGTCAAATGCTAAATAGCTGCCTAATGACAAGCTTCCCTGGAAAAGAGCTTGCACACCCACTGTTGAACTTCGTCTGTAATATTCAGCCTAAGTAAAGGGACTGCTGTTTGCTTTCTAGGTTACCCTCTCAATTTACAATAAGTGATGGGGAACCCCAACAGTGTCTCACATGTATAAGGTTGTGCAAGACTTTTTGTGGTAAATAATTCAATTCATTTTTGTTAACAAACACCTCATTTATTAGATTTGCATACATTCCACTATTAATTTGTTAAATCCTTTATTCTATTTGGTTATTTTTTATTACAGAGAAAACCTGCTGTTGTTCCAGGGCATTAGTGGGAAATAAAATTGTGATAGCTACAAAAAAAAGCCTCTCCCTCAAAAAAAACCCCACAGACACACATTGCTGCAATGTTTAGGTTATTCTGTGATTTAGAAAATGGTGGCCTCCAGGTGACAGATGCTGAAAGGATTTCTGCTGCCACCAGATAAGGTAAGTAACCCCTCCCAATGAATGAGGAATGGGTATGTATGTGATAATGGAAATTTGCCTCATAGCAAATAACAATAACAAATGGGTATGATTGTTAGCATTTTGTAATGTATGAAAACTGAGCCCCATCATGCAGTTCAAAATGTCATTCATTACAAAATGAATGTGTACCGCTGATAAGGTGTTCCACTCAGCCATATGCTGAGGTTCTTTGGCAAAGAATTCAAGGTGGAAAGTGTTTCCTAGAGGAAGAGAATCTGGTAACTGCTACAACATATTATTATAGATTTGGGGGTCCCTCACCACCCTTACCTGGCTGGAAGCCACAACATCCAAGGATGGAGAACAATAGCACAGGGACAGGGGCAGCCCAAGACATTGTGGTATCTGAGGCAGACCCCTACATGGTGCCCCCCCTCCACCAGGGAAGAAGGGGTGAGAGAAGATTGACACTGGGAACAAGGAAGGAAGGAGGACTGACATCAGGATCTGCTGCTTCAATAACTTCTGCCACCTGAGGCAGTTGCCTCACATTGCCTTATGGGTGGGCCGGCCCTGGTCAGGGGAGTTATTGTTGGAGGAAGACATTTGGCTGATGCTGGAAGCTGGAGATACTCTGTGCTGGATCCAAAGCTATGACTTGGGGATCTCCCTGGTAACCCAATGCCAAGATTTGTGGAGTGTTAATGCTGTGAGCCCCCCTATCCTATGCTAAGGTTCAATATAAGCGTAAATTAAACCATCTATCCTGAAGACACCACAATCTCCACTGACATTCATTCATTCAAACCTTCATGCCAAGGAAACTGAACAGGCATTCCTGAAGCATCTCACTGCTCAGAGATTGGGGCGTGAGTAACAATAGTTAGCCGTGAAATAGCAAGCGAGCTGTCAAATACAGTCAAATACCGAATCACAGATATCAAATATTCAAATAAAATATAAATAGTTTTCAAATACAGATCTAAGTTACAAGCATTCAGAGAGTTGCTGGACAACAGGCCATGGACATTTGTAGCAGAGGAGAATTTTGGGAAGCAAATCCATTGCCATTCTGTACTGCAAACTTTGGGTGTTCTGAAATGTATCCATTTACATTCACTCCTAGGCATAAATGTGAAGTGCTCACATTGGGGACAGTGTGGTAAAGAAGGAAATACTTTCCCTCCATTTCTAGCAATGGGTAACCTGTGGAAATTAGACTTTAGTTCCCATTTACAGAGTATGCAGAAGGCAGGCCTGGACTGCTTGACCCTTTAGTTCTCTTCTCCCTCTTATAACGCGGATGGCGCTGTGGTCTAAACCATTGAGCCTCTTGGGCTTGCCGAATCCCCACGACATGGTGAGTTCCCATTGCTCTGTCCCAGCTCCTGCCAACCTTACAGTTTGAAAGCACGCCAGTGCAAGTAGATAAATAAGCACCACTGCAGCAGGAAGGTAAATGGTGTTTCTGTGCTCTCTGGTTTCTGTCATGGTGTCTCTCTGTGGACAAATGTTGGCTCCCTCAGCCTGAAAGCAAGATGAGCACCACAACCCCATAGTCGCCTTTGACTGGACTTAACTGTCCAGGGATCCTTTACCTTTTACCCTGTTATAAAAACTACGCAAGACACTCTCGTTTAAAGAACATGTAACTTTTACATAGCGTACTTGCAGTTGTGGATTAAATATATATGCAATGCAGGTGGGTGTTTCTTTTAGTTGCTAAAACATCTGACATAGATTAACCTGTTACAGACAACTAACATTTACAGACTGACTGATATGCTGACTCTGATCAGGGCAGACAGCAGCACTATACAACATACTTGCTGCTCTAACTGTTCATACTCACAAGACTGTTAATAACTGAACCAACTGAAATAACTGCCACAGAGTACATGACATCACAGCAGTCCTACAACCCTTTCAAACATTAACCCTTTACATATGCATTTTGGATGCTAACATCCCACACAGGCTTCATCCTCTCCAACAGGGATCTCACAAGGGTGCAATTTGTCTCTATATGTAAAGTATGCAGAGATTCACTGCAGCATGGTCTTTGCAATATGCCGTTCCACACAGGCATTCTGTAGTAATATAGCAACACAGGGCCATATATCAATAGTCTGTCACCGAATGATTTTCATCCAACACGCAACTAAGCATAGTCTTTTCCAGGAGGTTTCAAAAAGTGTATGTGAGATTTGTGGAAAGCAGGATTTTATTTGGGAATTCTGGGTTGTTGTTGTTGAAGAAAAGTTTTCAATAAGTTTTCCCTGAAAGGCATTATGGAAAATGGGCTTTTGGCCAACCTGGCTGTGCTACTGTGGTATTTTAAATTTTTGTGTGTGTGGAGGGAGGGCGGGGGGATGTGGCTCCACTCCCTAAAAAGCTGGAGAATACAAGTGGGTCCAGAAGAATGGAATTTTGCCTTGTAAAAAAAAAACAAAAAAACCTACTCCAGAAAAGCTGGTGTATGATGACAACCAGATGCTTCTCTGATTTTATCCTTCATCTCTTCCAGAGGTATATATTGGCTGTGTCTGGGGTATTTCTCTTTTCCCAGACAGAAATCATTTCTGGCTTCTATCGAAGTAGAAGCACTTTTCTCAGAGGCAACCTCAGACATCAGCTTGAATTCACTGTTTTGCTAGAGATTCTTAAGGCAAACTGTACAGGTCCAGACTCCCACTGGCAAAAGTGTATCCGTTTTGCTCCCTGCAGTGGGTTCTGAAAGTTCTTGCAGTTCAGAATTTATTGCAGCTATTCGCTAGTCATAAAGCAGCATAGCCATGGCCAGCCATGAGCCTAGCAGGAGGTAAGCAGACAGTAATGAGAGCCTGGTACTGGACCAGCTCCAAGTCCAAGGGGGCCCTGACACAGCCCTCCATAAATGATGGTGACAGTAAAGGTGCTCTAAGGATGGCTGGGAGCTTTGCATTTTAGGTTCATGCAATGCTGCAGAGGACCCAGTGTAATGTTACTCCAGGGCATTCTGGTAAATTTAAATGATGGCTCACAGACTCAGCCTAGGATGAGGTATCCAGAGCAGGCATCAGTGCTGGTCAGTGGCGTAGCGTGGGGGGTGCAGGGGGGGGGCCGGCCGCACCGGGCGCAACATCTGGGGGTTAGGGTTAGGGGGTGCAAATCCACGGGTTTGGGGGCGCAAATCCACGGGTTGGGGGCGCAAATTACTTGTCTTGCCCCGGGTGCTGACAACCCACGCTACGCCACTGGTGCTGGTGGACCCTGATTAGACTGTGATGGCTGTCTTCAGAAAATAATAATAACACTACTACTAGTAGTACTACGACGACGACGACAACTACTAGCAGCTTCCAGCAAAATATAAAAACATAATAAAATGGCAAAAATTTAGGACTTTAAAGGTATGTGCTACCTAGCACCTTAAAACTGCACCTAGAATTGAATGGGCAGCAACTCTAGTTCTTTCAAAATGTCAGGAAAATCCACCAAGCTGAACCTCTTAAAATTCTGGCAGGTGATTTCTGTCCTCATTATAGCTCATCACAGTCAGCCCTACATCTGAGTCCTGTGACTTACTAGGCAATGTCCAAACGCTTTCATGCCTATCTTCATGGCTATGAGGACTCCAGCCCATTTGAGGGAGAGAGAGAGAGAGAGATCTTTTTCTCCATCTTCCAACAATAATAAAAATCAGCAAAAGCAATGCCATCAATAATCACAAGACTGAAAAATATGAAACAGTGGCACAATAAAACAGTCAAGCACCAGAGGACAGAGGAAAATGGAAGCTAAAAACAGACTCACAAAACATATGACACTACCTTGTGCTCAGTCAGGCTGCTTGGATGCATTGACTGGCACTGTTGACGATATGAATGGCAGCAGCTTTCTGGAATCATACTGCCAAAGTAGAAGTGACTGTCAGATGTGTTATTTTGCATCTAACTTGTAGGGTTGTAGTTGTTTTAATGCCAGCTGCAGCCAGCTGGCTCTTCTCTTCTGACACCACTTTACAACTTAAAAAGAAAGAAAATAACCATGCCAAGCACATGCAGTTTCACATTTTAAACTCACTGAAATAATAGTATCATGGTGACTAGAGAAATAAAATGGAGTTTGCCTGTGCTGAATGGTATTTATTTGGGAACCAGCAGCATTTTGCTATAAAGGGGGAAATAGGTTTAAATTAAAAATAATAAAGTATCCGTAACCTCATACTTGATTTGCTTGCTGTGCTGCCCCAACTGTGAAGTGTTTCTAAAAATAAGAAGGTGGTGATATGGGGTGTGTTTGCTGCCGTTCCCATATGTCTCTCTCAGGAAATGGTTGAGGTCACCCCAGAATCCTCCCTGAGAAATTCATGATTGCTGTGCACATTTTGAATTGAGCCAAAGTGACTTCATCCATCAGTACACCCAGAGTTACTCTAGACCATTTCCATACATCTATGGGTGTTTCCTTGGTGTTTTCTGTGGAATAACTACCTTTCATTCAGTCACTTTATACATAGGAAACTGCCTTATATGGAGTCAGAACTTTGGTTCATCTAGTCTGGTGTTGTTGACCCTGAATGGCCGTGGTTCTCTTGGTTTTCAGACAGAAGTTTTTACCAACTGTTCCTAGATACACCAGGGAATCTTTTGAACATGGGACCTCTTGCAGGATTGGCCACTGAGGTATTGCATGATCTATGTGATCTCAAATTATTGCCCTCTGGTGCTTTACCTGTGCTTTCTCTATCTTTTCTCAGTAGCGGGGGGGGGGGGGGACTGAGAAAGAAGAAAATGGCAGTACAATATTTCCACGTGAGTATAGCCTTAGAACTACATCCCCATCTTCTCAAAAAGGCATCGTTTTGATATGTGCAACGATATATCAAGATGTTGAACCAGTCAACATACTGCTGTATAATTACCTTTCCTGTAGGTGCCTTTTTGGGAATACTTCCATTGATCTTTTACATTATACTTTCCCACCTATATAGCTCACTTGGTTAGAGCATGGTGCTGATAACACTGAGGTTGCAGGTTCTGTATAGAACAGCCACATAAACCTGCATTGCAAGGGGTTGGACTAGAGTCCAGCCTTTCTCAACCTGTGGGTCCCCAGATGTTGATGAACTACAACTCCCATCACCCTAGCTAGCAAGGCCAGAGCTCAGGGATGATGGGAGTTGTAGTCCAACAACATCTGAGGACCCACAGGTTGAGAACCACTGGACTAGACAATCCTCAAAGTCCTTTCCAACTCTACAATTCTATGATCTTTTAATATTCCAGAGGTAGCCAACCTGGCAACTTCCATATTATGATGGACTATCATTCTCATCATCCTTGACCATTGGCCATGTTGGCTGGGACTGAATGTGTTCTACTGCAAATTTTAAAGCATGATTCAAAAAACCTCCACTGCCTTTCTTGTATTTCCAGTTGGCACCATTTTACCACCATTTTAAATAAGGTTTCTAGTGTTATTTTTTGGTCTACTATTGAATGTTAAAGGTAAGCACTGAAACTTGAGTGGTGTTTTAGTGCATTTTTTTAAAAAAAACACAACTGTTTTGCAAGCAGGTTTCAAAATGGCATCCTCAGATGAAATGTCCCTCCTAATGCCAGCAGTCATGCCCACCAGTGTGAATGAGATGTAGCAGAGGAAACTACAACAAAACCGCAATACCACACAAAGTGTGGAACATCAGTTGCAATTCCATTCACAGAAGAAGGGCAAAGAGTGGACAGGGCTTGGAGCTGCCCGAATGAAGCCAATCTAAGGATTAATTGGCATGCAGACTTGCAGAAAATAACCACTGATCATCTCTTGGTCATCCCATGCCAACAGAACTTGTGTTTGAATAACGTGGGCAGTGACTTGTAAGAGATGGAAAGCTTCATATTACATCCATAATGTGCACAACAGAAATTAATGCAAACAGCCATAACATGATGTTTTTTATAGTGCTTGGTCCTGTCAAGTCTTATTTATTTAGCCTTTGATCTTCTGTTTTAATTTAATTAAATGGGGTGGAAGAATATATCAGTGTCATGGTGGGACAATTTCATCAACAGCTGCTAATGATTCATTTCGTACATTGCCACACACACATATATCATACTGGATTAGGTTGGCCCTTAGCATTGAGACAATTATTTCTCATTAGTGGTCACCAGCAAGATTTCCCATGGCTTTTAGGTGACTATAATTTTCAAATTTAACAAACCTCTCAATTCCCCTTCCTTTTCTTGTAAAACACACACACACACACACAGAGAGAGAGAGAGAGAGAGAGAGAGAGAGGGAGGGAGGGAGGGAGAGAGAGAGAGAGGGGGGGGGAGAGAGACCAAACCATGACTGTTACTGCAACAAAGAAAGAGGGTGGTCAGGCCTGGTAAGCCTTTAAACTGAAGAAGAGAGATTGAGGATGTACACTCGAATGGGTCCCACAATCTAAATGACACCTATTCTCACTCTGCAGCTGTGTTGATCACATCTGTGCTACACATCTGCTGTACAGATGTGTGAAATCAGCATAAGGGTAGTGTCTACATCCACTGCCAGTGAGAGCTATTTTGGCTTGCATTTTGCCTGTGAGCCTGTGTGAGTCTTCCGTTTTAGCAGTTGGGCTATCTGAAATAATTTTGCTGCCCCAGGTGAGATTAATCACCTATATAGGCATCTTGGTCTATGCAAAGGGAGGCAAATTATACTTCCCCATCCCCTCAAGGTTTTCCTGATCTTGTAGTGTGGTACAGCAGTTACGGTATTGGACTACGACCTGGGAGAGGAGAGTTCCAGTTACCACTTGACTATGAAGGAAGCTCACTGGGTGATCTTGGGGTCAATCATTGCCTCTCAGTCTAATCTTCCCCACAGAGTTGTTGTGGGGATTAAATGAGGAAGGGAAGAATCATGTATAGTGGTACCTCGGTTTACAACCATAATCTATTCTGGAGATCCATTTGTAAACCAAAACAGGTTGTAACTCAAGGCACGCTTTCGCCAATGGGGCCTCCAAAAATAATTCGTTCGTAATCCAAAACAAATGGGTTGCAATCCAAAAAAAGGTTGCAAACCGGGGCACGCACTTCTGGGTTTGACGTGTTTGCAATCCAAAACGTATGCAAATCAAGACGTATGCAAACCAAGGTACCACTGTATGTCCCTTTAAGATCCTTGGAGAAAAAAGGTGAGAGATATTGCTGTTGTTGTTGTTGCCCTTTGCAGGGGAACTCAAAGGGACACCTACAGCACCAGGATCCTTAGATCAATAGGAATGGGTTAAGGGAGAAACTGTCCTCTCCCTTTATATGATTTTTCCAGTTACAGGCCCCTTCCCCTGCTCTGTACAAACAAATGGGCCCTTTTGCTCCATTCATTTGTGGAATGAAGAAAGGGGGAATTGACTGCAGCCTGAAAAACAGATATCTGGTGTATGTGTTTAAATTCCTCCTTGAAGGGTTTCCTGAGTAGCCTGGAGCCCTGAAGTTCTACTCCCTGGGCAGCCATCTGTCCTGACTATAGGGATTTTGTAGAACTAGAATAATCATAATATTATATGGAGGCCCTTTCTGAAATTTAATGGTCCTGAGTGCCATGATAAATGTTTGGATTTTTGCCTGCACTTGGCTTCTTTAAAATCTCCTTCAGCTCAGAGTGTGGTATTCCATCGTCATAAAATCAGTGAAGAAATAGCCAAGGCCCCTTTCAGAGGAAAATTTAGTAGCACAGGTAGCCAAGTCACCATGAGAAGCAAGCTTCCTTTGCAGGTCAGATTAGTGTAAAGACAAGGCTGAATGGAGAGAGGTGGGGAGTCCTATGCCTGGGACTGCAGGCATTTGGATGGAACTGCCTTTGTACACTTTAAGACAGGAACGTATGGCGACCTACCTTAGAAGGGTGTTGTGGTACAAAGATTAACACGGAAAACTAAATAATAAAAGACAATTTAAGACTGCCTCAGATGACAGATAATGTGTGTCATTAGCGTTGAGGCTAGTCAGTGTCACTCACGATCCAGAACTGGACAAATCACAGGCTCCCATTATATGCAGGGTTGCATGGAGCGGAGAACTCTCACATAAGAGTTAATTTATATGCCAGCAAACCCAAGCCTTTGGACTTCACTTCAGACTGTAGGTGATTTGCATGATGGAACATTCCTCTCTTTAAAAACAAACAAACCTCCACACAACAAAATACACAGCCATAGGTAATGACAATTCTGTCTGGTGATCTTTTACACCACCTGTGCTATGTCATCATTATGATGAGGATGTTATAAAGGAGAGAAGCGCACAGTGGCTTATTCTGATGTATACGCTCTGAAGAAACTTAGAAATAAAGTCTGTCTTTAAAAGCATGAAGTCCTGTGGGGTTCCATGGGGCTTGCTCTCAGGTAAATGTGTACAGAACTGCAGCCTAAAGCCCACTTTGTTGACCACGCTCTCAAAAGTTAGCCACCACAGAAAAGCACTCTGCAGATGCTCAGAGAGCCCCTCCATAAATCTTCCTTTGCTGTTCCTGGCATTCAGAACAAGAACTATGGAACCTTGGCAAGCCAAAGCTCACAGGAAACGAAAGATTGTCTCCCTCCATTGCTTAAGAAAGAGCAGCAACACGAGCACGCCATTGCCAACTGCCTTCGCCCTACACACCCCACAACCTCTCGCTGCAGCTCACAGCACCTTCACTAAAGATAACCCCAAGACAGCAATGAAACTGCGCCTCCCGGAAAGCCATGTTACGCAAATATGCAGCATTCTGATTGGCTGCTGTGACGTCTCACTCCAACCCGATAGAACATTGTGCAGCAGTGTATTCTGGCCGTTCCTTTTTCTTCCCTCCCCCTCCAACCCCCGTTCCGTTTTTGCTCCATATCCTTATGAATGGGTGCGTTTGTTCCTTAAAAATAAAATAAAATAACCCAGCGTGCTGAATAAATAACTACCCGTCACAATGTCCCCCTCTCTCGCCTAGGCATCTCCCAGTAACAATTTAGCCCTTCTGATATTATGCCACGTAATGAATTAGGCTTTAAAAGAATTGGTTGACGCTTTCACGTTGCCAGGTCTAAATTATCTCCTTCTGGCTGATGTATAGGCATTAAATTGTAACTCTGATTTGAAAAGAAATTAAGGAACAGTAATAATAATTTATTAATGTGTATTTTCACTGTTAGACATGATGTACTATATATATCGCGCGCGTGCGTGTGTGTGTGTTCGTTCTTCCCCACCATTCTAAAACAGGAGAGGTTCCTACCTTATGTGATGAAATAACTGGATTCTGGTCATCTTTAACACACGTTGGGAAGACCACAAACTTTACACATTTATACCAGGAATAAAAGGAAACAACCTCCTATACAATTCCAAATATTGTTGGTCTGCTGGGGATTTTTGCTTCACCTTCATTTTGAGGGTTATCCTCTTCAATAGATAAGAATCTTGGAGGAAACGTTATATTTTTCGAAATCGGGGGTATTTCGCCAGCAAACATCTCAAGCGCCCTTCCCAAAGGCTGATTATTACAATTCATACGTGTGTGCGCGCGTTACACGAAGAGCTATTCTATTCTATAAGCTGTATGCGAGAGACCATGACTGCATTCCATTCAAAACAAGGACAGTCTGAATATTTGTTATATTTATCGGTCGCTTCATGTAAGGAGCTTCTTCTAAGCGATGTACAATAATGCAAAGCAAACATGGAAACTTCAAGTCCAATTGAAATCTAGTTGACTTCCGTAAAGAGATGTTGCACCCTACTAGACAAAATTATGCTTATAAACTGCTGTGATCTCTTTGTTTAACAAAGCTACCCCTAATCTGGAGGATTTCTCCCATTCTTCTAAATATTAATTTGTAGACGGAAAAGGTAAGCCTGCATAAATGACAGGCGCAAATAATCTAAAAAGGAAAACATTGGTTTGTCTTTGTCTTTACTTTGGAACGTAATCTGCCAATTGAATTAAATGGGGGAGGACGACTCCCTCCCACATCCATAGGTGGGATCGAGACGGCAAGGTTTGCACATATATAGTCATTCGGATGTCAAGTATAACTAATTTCCAGGTAATTTCCAGGTAAGTATCCCACTATCGCAACCTAAATTATTGGCGAAGGGTCGAAAAGAACGAAAAATTATACTATTCATGGAATGATGCGTTGGTCACAACGGGGGGAAAAACAAGAAACAAGCACATTTCTTTCGTCACTGTAGCCTTTATTACGATAAATTGCTAATAGTTACTCTGTTACCCCTATATATAAAAAGGAAATAATATCTTGTGACCCCTTAAACCAACATATTTATTGTTGCATAAGCTTTTTGTGTGTGCTACAGCCCATCATCACATGCATACATCAGATGGGCAGACATACAGGCATGCATGCATACATAGGGATAAATAAAGCATTGGGAAACAGAGAGGCAAATTTTCCAGAAGCGTCCTGTTTTATCAAAAACAACGAAGCGTCTCCATAGCGGATTTATTATGGCATTGGATTTCCTGAACTGCAGTATATTTTATCAGGTGTATGAAGTGATCTCTTGAGTTGCAGGTATATGTTTGGGTTGTGTGTGTGTGCATACACTCAGACATCACACACGGTTGGCAAAAAAAGCGATGCGGATCGTCTGTGAGATATTATCAAATCTCAAATCTGTACAAGGGAACCGCAGTGATAGTTCCCAACAGCAGTAATTGACGATAACATATAACCTTCCTAGCTTTGCTATGCGATCAGGATGTTTACCTTTATTCTTTCGGTCTTAATTATATAATCATCTCCGTACAATTCCCCTAAATAATCAGAAAATCAAATTTGACATTTAATTTTAATAACAGTAACTTTAAATAAAGAGGAGAGAGAAAGAGAGAAGGCGCACCAAAGCACCGGGACATATTGCAAACCACTTCCCCTTATTTCTGCCTTTTCGTTTTTGTCGCCGGAAAAGAATCCGGTGATAATTAGGGGGGGGGGAGAGATCATCTTCGTGATCACGAAGTTTCTGCCTTATAATGCATCGAATGCAAATGGAGATGGAGATGGAGAGGATTTTTTAAAGGTTTCCGTAGGAATTCTAGAAATACTTGGCCAAAATGTTGCCTGTCCCGCACAGTCTATTCCTCCCACCGACGACTTCTTAAAAGTCTCCTTGAGGCTTGGATTCCTACCGTAGGTAAAACTTAATAGTAAAATCGTGGCAAGTTTTTAAAGACTTCCCTGCCATAAAAACAGACAAACCGAATTCATAATATATTAAGGCCAGCTTCCAAACAAACTAATTGAGAATGTTGTATCTTCCGACCAGGAGGACTTACTTTCACTCAATATAAGGATCAGAGTGTAAATAAGACTTTTTCAAAAAGAAGAATAAGAAGTTTATAGATTGCTAAGTAACTGAAGATTTCGAAATTAATTTTAGTAGAAGATAAAAATGGAGAACACCCTCCCAGGTTTTGTGTTTTTACGTGAAAGAAATGTTTCTGTTTTGCTACACTCTTTTATGTTGTTTTCAAAGGCTGAATCCCAAGCTGTGCCAATATTAGCTATTCCGAATTCCGAGTATAAAA